>NC_037676.1:35486636-36165206 GCF_003255815.1 Theropithecus gelada | reverse complement strand
TTCTTTCTTTCTTTCTTTCTTTCTTTCTTTCTTTCTTTCTTTCTTTCCTTCTTTCTTTCTTTTCTTTCTTTCTTTCTCTTTCTTTCTCTCTCTCTTTCTTTCTCTCTCTTTCTTTCTCTCCCTCCCTTCCTTCCTTCCTTCCTTCCTTCCTTCCTTCCTTCCTTCCTTCCTTCCTTCCTTCCTTCCTTCCTTTCCTTTCTTTTCTTTCTTTCTTGACAAAGTCTCACTCTGTTGCCCAGGCTGGAGTGCAGTGGCACGATCTCGGTTCACTGCAACCTCTGTCTCCCAGGTTCAAGCGATTCTCCTGCCTCAGCCTCCCGAGTAGCTGGGACTACAGGCATGTGCCACCATGCCCGACTAATTTTTTGTATTTTTAGTAGAGACAGGGTTTTCACCGTGTTAGCCAGGATGGTCTCAATCTCCTGACCTCGTGATCTGCCTGCCTCGGCCTCTCAAAGTGCTGGGATTACAGGTGTGAGCCACCGCACCCAGCCGATCCTTCATTTTCTAAATCAGGCAGCTGAAGCCAAGAGAGGTGGTGCGACATTCCCAAGAGCACTTGCTCTGTCTGGATGCAGTGACTCCATAGGTCAGTACTCACTTCATTCCACAAGACAGTCTCTGACTAGCAATTTCTAGAGGCGAGCATAGATACTCCAAGAGGGGCAGCTTGGGAACATAGAATCAGCCCTGGATTATGTGACAGCAATTTAGGTTTGAATCTCAGCTGACACTTAACCTGCTATGTGACCTTGAGCAAATAACTACGTAACATCAGCTGTGGTTTCCTTATGTGCAATAAAGGACTCACAATCAGATTTGTTAGACGATCTTAAGAAAGAAATAAGCAGAAGCATTTTGTGAAGCGCTGTTTCAGAATGTCATTATGAGGGCATGATGGCTCATACCTGTAATCCCAGCTACTCAGGAGGTTGAAGCAGGAGGATCCCTTGAGCCCAGGAGTTTGAGACCAGCTTAGGCAACACAGGAAGACCCTGTCTATACAAAAGATAAGAAAATTAGCCGGATGTGGCGGTATGTGCCTGTAGTTCAAACTGCTTGGGAGGCTGAGGTGAGAGGATCACTTGAGGCCAGGAGTGCACCATGCTGCACTCCAGCATGGGTGACACAGAGAGACTTTGAATCTAAAAATATTAAAAAGTAATAAAAAAAATGATTATGGCTGCTCTAGGCATATTTCAGGGGCTGTCCCTGAGATATTAAAAGATACAAATAAAAATATTAAAAATAATACAGAAATAATACAAAATGCTGTTCTAGGCATATCTCAGGGACCACCCCACGGAGGGCCACAGCCTATGTTTGTGCAGAATGGAACTGTGTGGGATTTTCAACCAGCCCAGTTTGTCTTAACCCAATTGCGTGCTCAGCCTCTAAGGATAGGCTTTTTGAGATTGGGAAAAAAAAAAAAAAAAGGAAAAAGAAAATACTACTGAATTTCAGTCCTTGGTTTGTGACCATCTTTCTAGCTCCAACCCTGTTTCTCATCTGCCATCCTTCTAGCAACTGGGAAGGAGAAAAGAACTCTTCTTTTACCCTCTAGTTCCTGGGCAGCATTCAAGAGTTATGGGCTTTTGCTCCCCCAAGAAAGAAACATTCTCCTCAGCCTTCAAGGATGAGGATCCCTGAATGTACTGGGAACTAAATAATGCCTTTTCTCTATCTTTCATACTGGAATTTAAGAGGCCCCTAGAGCAGCTGAGTTTATTAGGACCCATAAGAACTGTACTATAACCAGGACACCAGCAGCCATAAACCTGTACCTTGAATTTTGCAACAAATCCTGAAATGGTGAACTAGGACGAGCTCTTGTCTCTGTCAGCAGAAAAAAATAAAATAAAATAAAAGGAGAAATGCAAACTCAAGCAGAAAAAGAGACCCGAGAAGGGAAGGCAGGAAGAATGAGCGAGAGCAAAAACAACAGCCACGCTATTAATGATGGCAACAGTCATCAGGACACAAAGAGGGAGGTGGTGTGTGCAAACCTCACTGAGCAAGTCTGGGGAAGTTACCTCAATCATCGGATGGGGTCCAGCTCATTAGAGAAGTGGGGAAGCGGCTGGGGCAATTAGAAAGACATTTGCACCTGTATACACACACACACACACACACACACAGCCACAGAGGAAAGCATAAGAAGCTGCTTGGAGAAAAGCAAAACCCAGGTAGACAACAAAAGACCTCTTGGAACCTTCTGAGCAGCTTCCACTGATGGAAGCACCATTGGGAGCGAGGTCTCTGGGGAAGGAGTGGATATTTTCTCGTCCATCCTTTGGTGCTACTCAGATGGCTGAATTGACTTTCCTCTGAATACCCCGTGTTCCTCTAAGGCTCAGCAAAGTGGACTCTGCCCGTTTTAGAAAGGAGTACGACAAAATTAGAACGTGTTGTGTCTGTGGTGGATGTGCACAGTTGGCGCAATCGTGGCAGGGCAGTGCTGTGGAGCAGGGCTTAGAGCCCCAGCACTTTCTCCTGTGGAATGAAGACTATTTCTGCAGAGAGCATGTTGCAAACACACACACGCACACAACTGGTTCTTCCTTTGCAGGAAGCCTGCGTTGCCCCATATCCCACTTTACCAGCATGGCAAACCCTGCTAATTAATAACACAAAATTCATTCCTCTTTCCTTGCACATAAACAGAACCCCATCTTTCTTTGGGGTTGACAAAGTGTCTATTTCATCTCTCAGGCTCTTTGGGAATCATATGAGACAATTCTTGTTAATGAGATAAATGCCTAATTTGCTGCTGGTGTAGGAGTGGGGGTGGTGCTGTGAAAACTTTTGTCTTTCCTGATATCAGGGATAATGAAGGCTGGAGCTGTCTTTTCTCCTCTGTTTTCCCCTTGAACGTGGATACGGTGTCTGGAGCTGCAGCAGCTGTCTTGTGACTATAGAGTCAAAGAGGGCAAAAGCCAATCCCTATGAGATTCTAAAACAGACGTTTAGAAAACTGATCCAGCACCTCCCACCCCTGGACTTCCGTTATGTGAGAAAAAATAAATACTTCTTTGTGTAAGTCGCTGTGAGTTGAGTTTTTTGTACTTGCAGCCAAATTCAATCTTAACTGGTACATTCAGGTAAAAAGAACTTGGCACCTTTTTGTTTTTTTAACTTCCAACCTTCGTGTTGCCTCTTTCTAGGTCTTGAGACTTCATTGTTAAAGTATTAAATAACCCCAACATTCCCCAGGGTGTAAAACTGAGTGTCTTGGGCTGGGCTGGGGCAAAGAGAGAAGCTTCCAGTGCCTGGGCTGACTGGAGCTCTCCAGCTCTCTGTCCCGCCCTCCTTCGTGCCTGTCTGCTCCTGCCTGCCCTGCTCCCCGCCCTCCCAGGGTCTTGGCTCTCCCTGGAGGTGCTTCATGCCTCCTACTTCGACATCATCTCTGATCCAGAATGGGTTAAATTTTTTATTGATTTATTTTTCTTTTTGTGAGCGCATAGGGAGGAAGAAGAGGGAAAATAAATTATACATCTCCCAAGATACGATCTGTAGTTAATTCTTAATTAGGACTGACAGATGCTTCCCCCATAATCCTATTCCCAACATGTTCTGTTTGCTTTGTTTGGTGCTGGAAGATGTATTGTGACACAGTAATGACCTTTCTAAGCTTGTCCTGGAAGTGTTATTGGCATTCTAATGATTTATTGCATGTTCCAGTTGATTACAGGGCCATTTGTCAACATTTTATTTCTCTCTCCATAAACCTGTCTCCTGCGTCACAGACATTCACTGGCATGAAATTTAAACAAATACAGTATATTGCTCTTATTCAACTTCTGTTTTCACTTGGAGCCTCTGGAGCCAACCCATTCTGGCCAAGAGGGGGCTTTTTATGACCTGCGTTGCTGCGGCTTTCACAGGGCAGGAACTGGTCTCTGTGTATGAGGCTGGAGATGATTTCCTCTCTATTGATTTGCAATTCCTTGTGATGGGAGTATTTTTCTACAGCCAAGTTGGTCAGGCCAGTTTCCCAATGACTTGTGTGGATTCTGTCTCTGGGTTTGTGCCTGTTGGCATGCGAGGAACTGCTTGGCTGGAAAAGAAGGTGCTGACCTGTCCTAACCAGTCTGCCTGGTAGATTTATCTCTTAACTCCTTACCACCACAGAGTCACCACACAGGTGACAGGGCTGAGCAGGCCCGGGGGACATTCAGAGAGAATGTGAGTCACGCCATCACAGCACGGAGGCTCATCCTGTTCCCAACTCGCTGGGTGACCTTGGGCCCACCCCATCTTGCCCAGGGCCTCAGAGTTATAGGCTGGCTGGGCTTCGTGCTGTTCCTGACATTATTTATGACATGAGCCTGGTCACCCCTGTCCTGTAACTGCCTCACAGAGGTGCTCTAAGGATAAATAAGTCCATTATCTGCAGAGTGCGGAGAGCTCCTTTGAGGAAGGCTTTACATAAATGCAGTTATTCTTGTGCTTATATTAAGTCGGTTCTCAACCTTTAGAGTCGGTTCATAAGATACTGTGGGGGAGTGGGAAATAAATGAAAGATCTGGCTCCCTTTTCAGTCTCAGATTGAGAAAGCATGAATATTCACCTGTATGCCTTTTCAGACACATGCACACACCCCCAAGTGCCTCCACCCCCAGCGGAGCGCACTTGTGAAAGAAAGTTAAAGATTCAGCATGAGCAGGGATAGTGTTCAGCTTTCCTCAGATTTCTGCATCCCTAGTAGACTCTTCCTGGTCTCTAGCATTGTCTGTCCTAAGTGATGCGGGGAAGCTGGAAAGCTACAGTGGTGCCCCTCTGTATTCCAGATCCACGTGTGCCTCCCACCGGCATCTCAAAATCTCCAGATTGATAACTGAGCTTGTAATGAGTTTACATGTGTTCGTTCCCTGAAAGCTCTTTTCTCTCCTTGGAATACCTTTCTCATTGAATGGTGTGAACATCTGCTCAGTGGTCCAGTTAGAAACCTGAGAAGCCTTCTTGCCTTCGTCTTTTCCTGTATCTTCCTCAAGTCCTGGTGGATTCTGTGCCCTGTATGTTTATCAGCTCCAAACCTTCCCCGCCATGTCTATCCCCAGGCCCTCAGCATCCCTCCCGTGGACCATGGCCGCGTACCCTTCCTTGGCTGGGGATAGCGGTTGCAAGCAACAGAAACTCAGTGTTGCTGTTGCCAAACATATTTCATGCTTAAAATAGTAGGGGGAAGCCAGAAAGTCAGGACTAGAAAATAGCTAGGAGTTAAGAGACCTCTAAATATTACACAGTTGGATCCTCAGTCAAGGTCCCCATTCCAGTGATCTGTTTCGGTGGAACAAACCACCTCACACTCAATGACTTAAAATTACAATGTTTATTTTGCTCATGAATAGGCAATTTGGGCATGGCTTAGAGGGAGCAGCTTGTCTTTGCTCTACATGGAGTTAGCTGGGGTGGCTGGAAGGGTGGGGCCTGAAGTCTCCCAAAGGCTCCCTCCTTCACAAGTCTGATGGTCTGTGCTGGCTGTCAGCTGGAATCTTAGCTGGGATTGTTGGCCAGGACACCTACCTACACATGGCTGCTCTGTGTGGTCTGGGCTTCCCTGCAACATGGTGGCTAGGTTCCCAGGGCAAGCCTCTCAAGAGAGAATGAGCCAGATGGAAGCCATCTCACTCTTTATGATGTAGTCTCTGAAGTCTTGCAGTGTTACTTCCATTGCTTCGATTCCAGAGGAGAAATAAACTCCACCTCTTGTTGGAGAGTAACAAGACTGTGGAAGAGCATGTGGAATTGGAAATATTGCTGTGGTCGTTTTTGGAAAATACAATCTGCCACAGCCTGTGAAAAGCGTGCTGCTTAGTTACCCTCTCAAAAGTCAACATTTCTAGAAGGCAGTGTTGGATTGACTGTGCCTGTCATCCACTCCTGGCTACTCTGGCAGGTAAGGCAGAAAATCTTGCCCCTTCTATGATAGAAAGCAGCAGTGGTCTCCCTTCAGCACCACACAAAATAAGGAGTTTCCACTGAAAGGGAGATCAGGGTGCTAATAGGAAGATGGAAATGGGGATGTGGAGGACAGTATTGTGTGCTAGGCTGCCCCCAAATGACAATGATCTTCTGCAGCCTGTCTCCCCAACTCTGTTTAGGTCTTCATTACTTTGATGCCATTATGATCTAAAATTCTATTGTGATCATGTGACCGCCAAGCCTAAGATCCTCTGATGTTTCCCAACAATTTTTGAATCAGTCTCAATCTCCTCAGCCTGGTATAGCAGAGAGTTATGAACCTGGCCCTTCCCTGTGTTTGCAGGTGTCTTCTGGCCACAGCCTAGAGCCCACAGCCCATGCACAGCCTCTCCACTGCCATGTTGCTTTCTGGCTCTTTCTCATGTTTTCCATGCTCGACTTTGTCTGAAATTTTGTAGAGTATGGAAATTTTGTATTTGCAAATCTGCAGATCCTTCTGCGTCAAAAGTCTTTCCTCTGCATCCTTGTGTACAGGCTAGTTTTAATTCATATATATGAATTAAACATACATATATATACACACACACATACACATACATATATATACTTATATACATACACACACACACCTGTGTCAAGGGCTACGTCCACTGAGAAGCTTTCTCTGGATTCACGTCCCCCATCCCAGGTCAGGTTGTGGGTCTTTTCTGTGTTTCCATAGCTCTATTGCAGTTCTGATCTTTGCCTTTCTTGCCAGTTTTCTCAGAGGGGCAAAGACTCTGTCTTTACTGTTTTTAGATCACTCAGAGCTTAGAATGCTACTGGCCACATAGTGGTTGCTCAGTAATGCCAACCAAATGGTAACAAACAACGTAAGGTGGTCCAGATCCCATTTTCTTTTCTTTTCTTTGAGACGGAGTCTTACTCTGTTGCCCAGGTTGGAGTGCAGTGGCACCATCTTGGCTCACTGCAACCTCCGCCTGCCTCCTGGGTTCAAGTGGTTCTTGTGCCTCAGCCTCCCAAGTAACTGGAATTACAGGCATGCACCATCACACCAGGATACTTTTGGTATTCTTATTAGAGATGAGATTTCACCATGGTGGCCAGGCTGTTCTTGAACTCCTGGCCTCTAGTAATCTGCCCTCTTTGGCCTCCCAAAATGCTGGGATTACAGGTGTGAGCCACCGTGTCTGGCCGCAGACTCACCAATGCCTAGCATCAACCCCATTTTTTTAATATGACTGTCTGAGGCTGGATGTCATGGTGGCAGATAGCTTTTGCAGTTAAATGTTGGAAAGCCAGATGAAAACTGTTCACCACCAATAGTGGCACTATTGACTGTGCAGAATAGGGTTGGAGGGGAAATCATCTTCACTCAAGTTTCTGGACCACATGAAAAGTTGATGCTAGGCATTGGTGACTTAGTCATAATTTGGGCCTGGGTGGGGTACCCCTATGTGGGGTATGTACACATGCAACATAATGTGTGACCAAAACTGTTCTTTGGTTCAACATTATCCCAAGAGAAATGAACACTGGAAAGTGGCAGGGAGGAGCAAACCCATGTAACTGGCAAGGAGAATCATTTATTTTTCTTTGTACCTTTCTGATCTAATTGCTCTCTCTCGGTGACTTGGACAGAATATGAAGAAAAGCATGAGAGGTTAAATATCTTTGAAGAATGGGGATGAACTTCGTAAGTGAAAGGCAGAGAGTCAACGTGGTTCCTTTCACATGTAGACCCATGATGGGATTAGGCCCAGGGTGCATCAACTTGCTGGGAGACACAGGGATGGGATCAGCAGGGCTTTAGCTCTCTTTCTGGGGACAAATTTCCCAGTCATTGCTGGATCCTCAGTGCAAAAGCACTGTCTCATCAAGGACGCCTGCACAGGCCACATGGCAGACCCGTGACCATTGGTCCCCAGCTCTGCAGAGGTTGCAGCAGGCCCTGTACAAGGGGCAAGAAGGAAATCCAGCCTTTGGCTAAAGAGGACAGATGGGGTGAGGAGAGGGGCATCCCTGGGAGACTGGGAGGCTGAAGAGCTCCAAGCCCAGTGCGAGCTGCATGTAACGTATGGCTTAATTTCCTCTCAAATTAGACACTTGATAAAAAAAGTTATTATATCTGTCAAATTGCCAGGGCATTTTATGGGTGTGATAAACTAAGAACCACTGCTTTACAAACCTTGATGGGATGTTTCAGTACCTGGAAAACAATTTTATGGCCGCCCAGGCTACTAACAAATTGCAAATACTGATTAAGCCATAAAGTTACAACAACATTAAAATATAATGAGAGGTTATTGCATGAGGGAAGGCTTTTAAGCAACAGCCGCAGCTGCACTCAGCTGCCAAGGCGGGCTCATGCTTTCTCTGGCATAGTGAGACACGTCAGTACTCAGTGGTCGCTTCTGGGCCAGGCGTGGGCTCTAGGGAGGGTGTCTTAGGTGGGATTTCCTTCAGGGTGGAGCAGAGCACAGAGAGATGCTGCCTACACTGAGGGCTTAGAGACATCGGACATTGGACGTTGAATGTCATATTTCTTGGGACTCTGGGACATAAGACTGGGCAGAGAGCAAGGGCCCTGTGTCTGTCCCACACACCCTGGTTTGGATGTGACAGTCTTCCAGGAAGTGCAAATTCCCTCCTTGACCCTTTGTTTTCACTTGCTATGGAGATTCATCTCCCCTTGATGTGGCATTTCCCGTTCTATATACTGGGCAACTCCAAATGGTCAATGTGTAGGCTCGAGGGTGGTGCTATGGGAAGCAAAAGGTAAACTGATCTATAGACCTAGTTTCTGCCCCTAAAGAGCCATAGTCTAGTGGGGGAGTGGGAACATATGCACGAGAACATAAAAATCTAGTGCAGAATTTTCTAAGAGCTGGTCAAGCCCCTCGATGGAGTCTACTGCTGGGAAAGAAGTGAAGTGGGTTTTCTCTCTCTGGTTCTCTTTGCCTCGCTGTGCTTCAGTCAAGCTGAAATTTTCTTGAGCTGCCCAGTCTGTCACCCAAGGAGGCAACAATTCCTGTCTGGATCACTGGTCCATACCTTCAGCTACAAGAAAATGTCAATGGAAGCCCAGACTTCTTGAGTCCTGGGGTGGTACTGCTTGCCTCCTGTTTGAAGTCCTGTGACAGGGGCTGTTGCCCATGGTGCCCTGCATTTCCCAGAAGGCAGGAGTTTCCTTCTTCATTGCCCATCCCAGAGCTGAAGTCGTTTGTGTGGTTCTTTAAATCTCAGAGCCTTTGCCACGGAGGGTGGCAACTTCTGAAAAGGGGTAGGTACATTAGTCATTTGGGGCTTCCTTTACCAAGCATGGGCCACAGGCCTCCTGACAGCACGTGGATGTCCTGCGTTTTATCTAAGAAATAAAAAGATGTGGCTATGAGACCCATGTCACCTCCCCAGATGGGGGAGGTAGAGCTAAATATTTTCAGGGAACTTGTGTAATGAGTCAACAACAGTGACAGCTGTTTAGTGTGGAGGGCAGGAGAGGGTGCTCTGGGGTCAGGAGGGTTGGGGAGATAAACACAAACTCAAGACTTCTCCACTGAGTGGCCCGGGGTAGGTTATTTAGCATCTTAATGCTTTAATATTTTCTTTTTAATTTATGTATTAATAGATTACATTATATTTATGCTATATTATTTGTATAATCATATTTATGTTATATTTATCATTTGTATATTTATCATTTATGTTTATCCTCATTTAAATGACCTACTCATAGGGTTGTTGGAGGATTAAATGTGTGATATATGTGAATCCTTGAAGGGGTCCACACTGGTATATCATAAACCCTCAATTAATATTATTACTGCCATTTATTGAACATCTACTATGTATTAGCATCTCTGTACTTTACATGAATTATCTCTTTAATATTCATAACAAACAACAGCATAGCTATTGTTAGCCCTATTTCATAAATGCGGACACAGTGAGGCTCAGGGGAGAAGGTCCCTTGAAGTCCCATCAAAGTGCCATCAAAGCTCTTTGATGGCGGAGTTGGAATTCACAAATAGGTTGGGCTCATTTCAAAGTCCATTCTCAAGGTGCCATAATTCAGAATACTTTCTAGGACTCATAGGGCAGCTACCTAGAGAAATGGGAAGAAACCTCTCTTCTTATCCTCCTCCATTGCACCGCACCCATCTACAGGACTTCAACTTGGGCTCTGTCGATCTTGGTTTCCAGGAGCAGCTCTGGCTTCTGGCAGGCTTGGGGAGGGTATGATCAAAGCCATCTGGTGTGCCCCTTATGGCAGGTTGTATTTGTTGCCTCAGCACAACTCTTCAGCATTTTACAAGGATAAGAATGCCTTGGAGCAGCCTGGGTTCAGGGGTTCGAGACCAGCCTGACCAACACGGTGAAGCTCCATCTCTACTAAAAATAGAAAAATTAGCTGGGCATGGTGGTGGGCACTTGTAATCCCAGGTACTTGGGAGGCTGAGACAGGAACATCGCTTGAACCTGGGAGGCAGAGGTTGCAGTGAGCCGAGATCGTGCCATTGCACTCTAACCTGGGCAACAGAGAGAGACTCTGTCTCAGAAAAAAAAGAAAGAAATTTAGAATGGAAATGTATTCAGGAGACAGGTGGTCCCATTTTGACTATATTCATATGAAGAGATGGGCAGGCATAGGGGACAATGCTACCTATGGAACAAACCACACAGTTTGCTCTTTTAGGGTGTGGTGGGGTAAGTATGCAACAAATGGAGTGATAGCACTCAGAGGCTCCTTATTCATTCATTCCTACTCATTCATAATTTATTCTGCTAAATGTAACAGTTCTTAAGCACCTGTGAAAGACCAGTGCCATCACTGGCACTTGGGATCAGCAGTTGAATAGAGAGGGAATGCACTCTCACGGCTGTTAGAGTAATAGACCATTGTACTGTCCACGGGGCATCAAATACTATAACAAATGTGAACGGAGTACAAGGGACTATAGGGGAAAAGGTGATGGTGATCTCAAGTCAGCTTGGGGGAGTTCTGAATCTGAGGCTGCAGCTGAACTGTCCAGGCCAGAGAGAATTAGGATAATCATATTTCAGTTCTGTCCCTTCTCTCTTAGGAATACTGCTCCTGGGGTCTAGGCTGTGAAAACATTCATAGTGACAACTCACATCTGTGCAGCACTTTGCAAAAGGCACAGTCGTCCCATAAGACAGCTATTGTTGTCATTCCCATCTGATAAATTAAGAAACAACAATGCAGAGAGGGGGTGTTCTTTTCCCAGTGTTACTTTTTTTTTTCTCTCTCTCTCTCTCTTTTGTACTGTTAGTTCTTGGCCAGGTAGCATGTGGCCCCCATGTGAACAGGGACTTGTGTCCTCTGAGTGGCTGCTCACTGGCATGTTTTCCGCACCTAGAAGAGTGTCTGGGACACGGTGCTCACTGGATAATGTCTTGTCAGATGAGTGACTGAAACACAGATTCTTTTTAATTCCAACACATCTGTGCTTTTCACTACATCACCAGCTACTGCTGAAATGCCGGTGGTCTAGAGAGCGTTTCTGTGGGAGAGAACATGACACACAACTATTACTTTCTTCCCTTAACCGATAAGCACAGAGGACAGGTACAAGGTTTTAGTGATCATCGTGTGTATGAAGCACACTCCGTTGGACCTCTCCGAGGTACCTGGGGAATGGGAGCACGGCAAGGGTGTGAGGATGGGCTGTGGAAGTGGAGAAGGTTAGCATGAGGTCTCTTGCAGGGTGGCTGAGCAAGATGGAAACAGTCTTCCAGCCATTTCTGCTCATCAGACAGGACCCTGTTGTGGCCCAGCTGGAATCAGACACAAACAAAGTAGCCTTCTCCATGCCAACAAGAGTGGAAATAAGATGTGTCAGTAAGACAAAACCTCTCCTCGAGGCTTCTCTGCAGTACCTATTAGAAGTGCAGTCAAGAGGCTGCGGGTGGTGGTGGAGAGCCTGTGGTTCAGAAGAGGGGGATATTAGCACGGGCACACTGGGCTGTAATGGAAAATGTCACCTTTTTCAATTCCTTTGAAATAGTCACCTGTGATATATTTTCTGATGTTGCTGCCCTGTTCTTAGCTCGGTCATTCCTCCTCTCTGGCATCTTGGGAGAGGAGAGGGATGTAGTTGCAGAGGAGAGACCCTGATGGAACACCAGCCTCCATTCTGTTGTGTTCTAGAGCGCAGGCTGAGCTTCTCTGTGCCCAGGTGCAGTGGTCCAGCCTGTCTTAGTGAGTGTTGCCTTCACACTGGTCCCCATACTCCTGGTCACTGCACATAGGTCTAAATGTGTTCATTTCCTGCCCTCTGTGGAGCAGGGCTGACCAATGCCTGGTGTACCCCAGAGGTGTGTGCTGGTCAATCAGGGCTGCACTTAGCAGCCCTGCAGGTTTTCTCAGAGAGGCTATTTTTAAGTCTTTTGCTCCTTTCTGGAGCGCCAGCATGGTGTCATTGCCTTAGTGTTGTCGCATCTTCCCAACGTGACCAGACCTTGAGAGGTACAGGGGAATTTCATCTGGAGAAACTGCAAGTTGAAGTAAGAACAGGGTATATTGGTGACTGCATCTCTTAGAGGCACACCTAGGAAGGTGTGGCAGTGCAATGACCAGCTCCACTCTGTACAGGGATTGGCTGAGTCTGGAAGTGCTGTGTGTGGAGGGAAAGACAGAGGGGCAACTGAGAGACAAAAATCTTGGGCAAAAAAGCGTGGAAAAATAAAAAATGCAATGCACCAAACTCTAACAAACTGAGGCATGAAACTTTGAAATCGCTCAGCAAGTAAATATGATCTTGCAACTGGAGACAGAGGGCAGGAAATAGACACATTTAGGCCTATTTGCTGTGACCAGGAGGATGGGGACAAGTGTGAAGGCAGCACTCCCTGAGACAGGCTGCGCCCAGTGGTCCACCACTGTGCCTGGAAACAAAGAAGCCCAGCACAGCTCCCACAGCCCATCAGAGAAGAGCATGAACACCTTCAGCTCCTATCTACTTTAGCCTACACGGCGTCTTCTTGTGTCCTGGGAACCGGGATATTCATCCGCACATGCCTCCAGATATTGCTGAGGAGTTGTGTCACTGTATAGATCATCGTCTTTCACTTTAACGCTTTATATTCTGTAGTACTATGTAGCCTAACCTGCATCCTGGGGCTCCAATGCAAGGCCAGAGCATCTACGCTTACCCTATGCGTTGATACAGGGATGTGTGGTAGCCTAACAGTCATAGGAACAATCACATCGTCTGTGTCGGGATCTGCAAAGCCCAGCACTATGGTTATCATTTTACACACAGAGTCTCTCATTTCCACAACCCTTTGCTGGGTTTTCACCTGCACTGATCTGTCTTCAGTTGCAAGATCACATCTACTTGCTGAGAAATTTCAAAGTCTCATGCCTGGGTTTGTTAGAATTGGGTGCATTGCATTTTTTATTTTTCCACTTTTTTCCTCAAGATTTTTGTCTCCCAGGTGCCCCTCTTTCTTTCCCTCCTTACACAGCATTTCCAAACTCAGCCAATTCCTGTGCAGAGTGGAGCTGGTCATTGTACCACCACACTTTCCCTTTGCTCTCTGAATCTCTTCATCCTTATGCCAAATTGTCTGTGTTTATTGAATTTGGGCCTGTGATGTCTCTAGCACCCCTGGGTGTTCAGAGCCACACAGCCCAGCCCCCTGAGGCTCTCATTTCCACTGCCTTGTGCTCCTCAGTCCCAGGAGAGGACCTCTTATTTCCAAAGGTCCAAGAGGCCTTGTGGGTTTACCCAGGAGTGAAAGCTGAAGGCGGTTTTGAGTAAAGAAGTTGGGGGGTGGGGAGTACTGGTGTCCCTTTTTTATATCAGGCAGTCTGTTGACCCTACAGGGCCAGAGTTGTTGTCTGCATTTTAGAGATGATAAGAATGAGGCTTGAGGGCCCTAAATAACTGGCCCAAGATATCATAGCTAACCCTAGGAGAGAGGTGAAATTTCACCCTGGGTCTGTCTAATTTTAGGGCCCTCTCTGGTATATAAACTTGCCTCTTACATGAAAGGACATAACAGGGTGGATTCTGAGGAAGTGACTCGATGGCTAAGGTGTTCTGTCTCTCTTGAAGATTACCGCATGCTACTACTAAATAAGTCTGATGACTGCTACTATGCTACCGGTAGAAGTTAACATATACTGAGTTCTCACTAACCTTGTTGAAAGTGACTCTGCATACATCAACTCTTTAATTTTTATCATACTCCTCTACAGATTTATTTACTTTCTGGATAAGAAAACGTAGGCCAAAAGAGGTCATTAGAATAGCCATTTAATGGGGATAGTGGTACCAACATGATAACGAGCATGGTTATGTTTCTGAAGTACATCCAAACTTAAAATTTTTAAAGGCCTCCCACACCTGCCACTCTGCTGGTCAGGACAAAAAGGAGATGCAAGGGGAATGGAGGCTGGTAGAAACAGTATTCATTAGCAGAGTATAGTAAAAGAAAAAAAATTGTTCTATTAAAAAAAACCATGTAACATTTAATAATGCCCCCAATGCTCAAAACCAATTGCTTTCTTGAAGTGTGCCAAAATGCATTTGATCTTGCTATGGATATGAGGCAAATGCGTTTCTTCCTGGCATCCTAGGGGGCTAATGTTGATGCTGTCTGAAGATTCTTATAGCACTTGCTGCTGTTAGCGTTGTCTGTCTTGCACAGGGCAGTGTTTGGAACGCCATTTTTTTTTTTTAGTCAAAGTAGGGGTCCAATAGATTCTTTTGTATGAGGGCATGATTACCTTCTTGAATAGTTTGGTCCTCATTGGCAAAGATAGAGTATGAAGAGGTTTAGATGCCCTTGCAGCATGAACAAGGGAAAGTGTACACAATTGTGGGACTGTTCCTGGGGACCCCAGCATCATAGCGTGACACAGCTCAGAGTGTCTGAGGCTGGTAGCCGGGGGCTTTGATCTGAGTCCCCTCCTCTGTTGCTGACTGCCCATATGAACTTGGATAAATTATTTCCATCTTCTGGATGGCTTTGGTTTCTATAAAATTAGAGGTTGAGTTAAATGATTTCTAAGGACCCTCCCTGCCTTTACTGTCCACCTGTATGCATGCTTCATCCAGGCATTCTTCCCCTGCTGCTGCTGAGGGTCATCTGTTGCCCCCAGGCCTCTCCTCTGATTCACAGTCCATCTTCCTGCTCCCGGAGTGGTCTTTCTAAATATGCAAACCCTGTCATGACATACTTTCATCTAAAACCCTCATGCCTGTCGAATACAGACAGAATTTTTTTGCCATGGATATAAATAAAGACATAAAGGATGTAGGTAACAGAACTATAGAGTGTGATTTACCAGTAGATAATCATAGAGTGGATTACCAAATACCAACTTGGGTTTAAGCACTATGGAACTCTATTTCCCCACAAAACTGAGATGCCCATTCCTCCCAAAAGCGAGTGAAACATCTACAAAATGGAACTTTTGTAGTAATAACTTCCCTGAAGTAGAAAGTTTACTGGCCACATTCACTGACCACAATGCATTAATATTAGAATTTACTAACAGAATAATACTTGTCAAACATGTTAGAAACTTAGTCTCAGCCAAAAAACCCTAAAACCTAAGAGAACTTAAAAAAAAACCCTAATTGGCCAGAGAGGAAATCATAACTGCAAAGACAGATTGTTTAAAATTATTAAAGATCTAAAATCCTGCATATCAACAGTTATGGAATGTGGCAAAATCTATTCTTAAAGGGTGATTCATATCCTTAAATGACTTTATTAATAAGAAGAAATGAAAAGTAAATGATATAATAACTGAATTCCAGAAGTGAAAGAAATAAAAATAAAGAAAACCAAGAAAAGTAAGAGGTAAGAATTAGCAAAAACAAGAGCAGAAACAAATACATTAGCATAAAAAAGGATCAATTCTTAAAAAATACAGAACAAACAGACAAAAATAGATTATGCTTTGGCAAGGATGGCCAAAAAAAGGAAGAATGAACAAGAAATACACAATCAAATATGAGAAAGACTGCAGGTATTAGTTTCCTATGAGTAGTGTAACAGATTACTGCAAATTTAGTGGCTTAAAACATCACAAATGTATTCTCTTACAGTTTTAGGGGTTGTAAGTCTGAAGTCAGTTTCCCTGGGCTGAACCCAGGGTGTTGGCAGGCTGGCTCCTTTTGGAGGCTCTAAGATGGATCTGCTTCCTCCCATTCCTGCATTCCTTGGCTTGTGATCCTTTCTTTGACCTTTTGCTTCTGTTATCACATATCCTTTGACCTTCTTGTCTCTCTTTTATAAAAACTTGTGTTGGGAGACTGAGGTGGGAGGATCACTTGAGCCCAGGAGTTAGAGGCTGCAGTGAGCTGTGATTATGGCACTGCATTCCAGCCTGGGCCACAGAGCAAAACCTTGTCTCTGAAAAAAAGACTTTGTGATCACATGTAGAGTCTGGCTGGCAAATACTGCATCATGAACTAATCTCAAGATCCTTAATCACAGCTGCAAGTTCCTTTTGCCATTCAAGGCAATATCCACAGTTTCTGGGAATTAGGACACGGATATCTTTTAGGAAAACATTATTCAGCCTACCATATTTTATAACCACAAACATTTTCAAATGTAAATGTTAAACTTGTTAGTCTTAATGTAGATTTTAAGTATTCTCAGCACAAAAAGAACATAACGATGTGAGATGAGGAAATAATTGGCATGTTAATTAGCTTGGTTGCAGTAATCGTTTCATAATGTATACACATATCAAAACATCACATTGCACACATTGGATACCTTAAATACGTGTAATTTTTATTTTTCAATTATACGTCAATAAAGCTAAAAAAACATAAAATGCATATTAGGGAAATGTTATATAAAACGTGACTTTAATAATTCGGAAATTCTAGATGAATGGTGTATCCTACCCTGGAAGAATAAAAATGTTGACAATCGACTCAAGGATAAAAAATGTGAATAGAGCAATAAATCCTCCCTTCTCCCAAAGGTTCACCAAAAAGGCACCAGTTCTAGAAAATTTTGTGGACAAGTTTTTTTCATGTCTTCATTGAAAAGATAATACCCAGATTACATACATTTCTCCAGAGCATTAAAAATATGGAATATCTTCAACTTCATTTTTTGATTCTGATAATGAAACTAGACTTTCTCAAAGAAAACACACAGAAAAAATCTCACTTGAATATAGATATAAAAAACCTGAGAAAAATATTAACAAATAAAATATAGCAATGTATTGAAGGAAAAATATGTCATAACCAAGGATTCCAATCCAAGGATTCATTCCAAGAATGATAATGAAAGCTCCATTCAACATTAGAAAGTTTATCAATGCAATTAAAAAATGTAATATGATTTATTCCATTACTAGGTTAGAAAAAAAAATGGTCATCTTGTTGGGGTCCCAAAGTGCATTTTACAAAATTCAACATCCAGACCTGAAAATTGTAATTTAGAAAACTTTAGTATACTAGGAATAGAAGAAAATTTATTAAGATAAAAGAGTATCAGAAACCAATAGTAATCATCATAGCAAACAGTGAAATCGCTGAAATGAGTAAATCAGGAATCTCTCCGAAACTGTTGTCATGTATTACTGTTGAGATCTGGCAAATGCAGTAGCAAAATAAAAGTAAGTAAGAGATAAATATTAAAAAGAGCCCAAAGAGTTTATCATTGGTAAACCTAGAAAATCCAAGTCAATCAGGTAACAATCCACTAGATAAGAGAATTCAGTATGTTGACTAATATGAGATAAAAGTCAATAGCTTTCTTGCACATTACCAACAAGCAAATGAAGGCTAATAAAGGAAAAATGTCATATTCACAAATGAAACTAGTTGCTAGAAATTAACAACATAAAATATTGAAGATTCTCATATCATAAAACATTTTAAAGTGTATTGAAAGAGCTAAGAAAATAACAGAAACATACTATATTATTCCTGGAAACACTTGTTCTTGTAAGTATGTTTTTCTATTCCAGATTTATCTGTAAATTTATGGCATATCATTCAAAATCCCAGTAGGATATTTTTAAACTTTACAAATTGATACTAAAATTCATCTTGAAGAGCGAATACATAAAAATAGTTAGCAAATTTTGGGAAAGAGGAGATTAGGGTAGGATTTTCTTTGCTATCTATCACAATAATAATTAAATGATATTTTATTGGCACAGGAATTGACAAATTAACTAACTTATCAAAGTTAATTACAAACAGGTTTGGATTTAAATGCTATTATAAAATATAGAAAAACATTCTTTAAACCTTGGGTGGAAGCAGATCTTTCTAAAGATCTTTTGAAGAATTACATTGAGGCCAAAATCCTTTAAAAAGTCAACAGATTTGCTTACACAATAATTGTATACTTTTATACATCAGAAGACATCATTAGCAAAATAGACAACAAACTGGGAAAATATGTATTGAGCATGTTAGGCAAAGATTTATAATATATAAAGTACTACTACAAATCAATAAGAAAAAGTAAATAGCAACCAAATTATGTTAATTGGTGATTCACAAAAAAATACAAATTTTTGATAAATGTTAAAAGAAGATATTTTGCAATAGAAAGGAATGTATATTCAATCTTTGAGATCCCACTTTTCACTTCTTAGAAACAATGGTAGCATGTGTTTTGAGAATGTGTGGAAATATATGCTATTTGTGGTTGTATTAGTCTATTCTCACACTCCTGTAAAGAAATACCTGAGAGTGGGTAATTCACAAAGAAAAGAGGCTTAATTGGCTCATGGTTCTGCGGGCTGTACAGGAAGCATGATGCTGGCATCTGCTCAGCTTCTGGGGAGGCCTCAGGAAACTTTCAATCATGGCAGAATATGAAGGGGGAGCCAGCACTTCACATGGCCAGAGCAGGAGGAAGAGAGAGGCAGGGAGGTTCTACACGCTTTTAAACAACTGGATCTCCTGAGAACTCAATCACAAGAACAGCACTAGGGGGACAGAGCTAAGTTATTAGGAATGGTCCAATCACTTCCCACCAGGCCCTACCTCCACCATTGGGGATTACAATTCAACATGAGATTTGGTGGGGACACAGAACCAAACCATATCAGCGAGGGTGTAAATTGGTTGTCACAATCATCTGGAAAGGTAACTTATCTATGCATATCACATTTAAAATGAGCATTCTCTTTTGTTTTGAAAGCCCTCAGCTAAATTGGGATTCCAGTACTGGAGCAACAAGCAACTCTTCAACTGGAAATGAAGGGACCTAGACTTGGGTGTTTATAGTTGCACCCTAGAAGCTTCTTTTCCTGACAGATGGCCTAATGCCTAGTTGTCTGACCTGTGACCAGGGGTCCTGCACACAGGGAACTCATTTACACTGGCAGATGCCCTTGTGGCTTTTGTCTAATCTGTGTCCACTTTATGCTTGCTCTGGTGCTAGAAGCCAAATTTCATGTTCTCCTTGGTGTTCCAGGAAAAACCCAGCCTGGGGTAGCCCCTGGTTCTTCAAATAGAAGGTGCAAATTCAATACGCCACCACAATAGGTGGTCAAAGATTTTTCACTTACAGATTCTGGACAGGGAAGGTGCAATGGGGGAGAGGGCAGTCCTCATTCCCCAGATGACACAAGGCAGGAATACATACAGTTAGGAAAGAGTAAGTGAGTGAGAGAGAGAGAGAGAGAGAGAGAGAGAGAGAGAGGCAACCAGCAGTATAGAAAAGAAAATAGGGTGTAATTTTAAGTCTGTGGGCAAATGCGTTAATATTCCCTTTAAAGGAAGTGACAGCCCAGTCTGCTAGATAAGAGAGTTGCCTTCAAATTCTTATTTCTGGCTACTGGCTTGAGCCATTTGGATGTGGTGTAGAACTAGAGACAATGTCAAGGATGACACAGTTCTGGTGTGAGAAAGTTAAACCTGGATTCAAAATGTATCCGACAGAAAATTGTATGAATTCACTACACATTTTACCTAGCAACTATGTATCTCTATATTTATTCTATGGAAACAGTCTCATAAGTTTGCAAAGGCCTGTATTCAATGTTATGGGTATGTTATTTGAGATAATATATTAGTTAGTTATTTGACATAAATGTGAGAGGGGACTTCAACAAGTTTTCAGAAAAATGGGATTAAGAGATAAAAAGATACAAAGTTTATTATTCAACATAAGCTCCATCAGCTCTGTGATACTTTTGTAGGTGATGATACCAGCCCTTTAGTCCATCCCTAAAGGACTGAGGGTCCTGGGAATGTAACCATGTCAATGCAGTCTTTTTCACATTATTAACTGAAGAAAACTGGGTACGTTTTACAGATCTTTTTTTTCAAGAGTAGAAAACAAAAAGAAGTCAGAAGGAGCCAAATCAGGACTCGAAGGTGGATGCCTGATGATTTCCCATTGAAACTCACAAAATTGCCCTTGTGATGAGAAGAATGAGCAGCAGTCATGGTGGAGGACTTTTTGGTGAAGACTTCCTGGATGTTTTTCTGCTAAAGCTGTGGTAACATTGTCAAAACACTCATAAAAAGCAGTTACTGTTCTTTGATCCCTTATGAGCATCCAAAAAAACTGTTGCCATGACCTTTGCTCTTGGTCTGTCTGCTTTTGCTTTGGCCAGACCACTTCCACCTCTTGGTAGCCATTGCTTTGACTGCAGTTTGTTTTCGGGATTGTACTGGTAAAATCGTGTTTCATCTTCTGTTACAGTTCTTTGAGGAAATTCTTCAGGATCTTGATCCCACTTGTGTAAAATTTCCATGGAAAGCTCTGCATATTCTCAGTACCCTTTTAACAGGTCAGTGGTGTTTGGGTGAGTGACCAAGAAAAAAGATTTCTAATTTATAATAACCATTCCATAAAATTTATTTTTCTTGTCTTAATTTCACTGAAATCACTAATTATCTTGTTATAATAAATATTTTTTCAAACAATTTGTGTTTTATTGGCAATGCCAGAACAGACAAACTTTCTTGAGTCACTGTAGTTCTTTTTTATAAAATTTCTTCTAAAAAAATGGGATACATGTCAAGAATGTGCAGGCTTGTTACATAGGCATATGTGTGCCATGGTGGTTTTCTGCACCTACTGACCCATCCTCTAAGTTCCCTCTCCTCACCTACCACCCCTCAACAGGCCCTGGTGTGTGTTGTTTCCCTCTCTGTGTTCATGTGTCCTCAGTGTTCAACTCCCACTTATAAGTGGGAACATACACTATTTGGTTTTCTGTTCCTGTGTCAGTTTGCTGAGGTTGATGGCTTTCAGCTTCATCCACGTACTTTTCAACTTCATCTGTGTCCTTGCAAAGGACATGATCTCATTCCTTTTTATGGCTGCATAGTATTCCATGGTGTGTATGTACCACATTTTCTTTATCCATTCTATCATTGATGGGTTGGTTTCAAGTCTTTGCTATTATAAATAGTGCTGCAGTAAACATATGTGAGCATGCAATATTCCTTTGGGTATATACTCAGTAATGGGGTTGCTGGGACAAATGGTATTTCTGGTTCTAGATCCTGGAGGAATTGCCATACTATCTTCTACACTGGTTGAACTAATTTGCATCCCCACCAAGAGCATAAAAGTGTTTCTATTTCTCCACAGCCTCGTTGGCATCTATTGTTTCCTGACTTTTTAATAATTTCCATTCTAACTGGTGTGAGATGGTATCTCACTGTGGTTTTGATTTGCATTTCTCTGATGATCAGTGATGTTGAACTTTTATTCATATGTTTGTTGGTTGCATAAATGTCTTCTTTTGAGAAGTGTCTGTTCATATCCTTTGCCCACTTTTTGATGGGGTTGTTTTTTTCTTGTAAATTTGTTTAAGTTCCTTGTAAATTCTGGATATTAGACCTTTGTCAGATGGGTAGATTGCAAGAATTTTCTTCCATTCTATAAGTTGTCTGTTCACTCTTATGATGCTTTCTTTTGCTGTTCAGAAGCTCTTTAGTTTAATTAGATCCCATTTGTCAATTTTGGCTTTCGTTGCAATTGCTTTTGACATTTTTTTTCATGAAGTCTTTGCCCATGGCTATGTTCTAAATGGTATTGCTTAGGTTTTCTTCTAGGTTTTTTTTATGGTTTTGGGTTTTACATTTAAGTCTTTAATCCATCTTGAGTTAATTTTTGTATAAGGTGTAAGGAAGAGATCCAGTTTCTGTTTTCTGCATAGGCTAGCAAGTTTTCCCAGCACCATTTACTGAATAGGAGATCATTTCTCCATTGCTTATTTTTGGCAGGTTTGTCAATGATCTGATGGTTGTAGATGTGTGGCATTGTTTCTGAGGTTTCTGTTCTGCTCCATTGGTCTATATGTCTGCCTTGGTACCAATACCATGCTGTTTTGGTTACTGTAGCATTGTAGTATAGTTCGAAGTCAGGTAGTGTGTTGCCTCCGGCTTTGTTCTTTTTGCTTAGGATTGTTTTGGCTATATGGGGTCTTCTTTGATTCCATATGAAATTTAAAATAGTTTTTTTCTAATTCTGTAAAAAATATCAGTGGTACTTTGATGGGAATAGCATTGAATCTATAAATTACTTTGGGCAGTATGGTCATTTTCAAGATATTGATTCTTCCTATCCATGAGCATGGAATATTTTTCAATTTGTTTGCATCCTCTCTTATTTCCTTGAGCAGTGGTTTGTAGTTCTTCTTGAAGCAGTCCTTCACATCCCTTGTTAGCTGTATTCCTAGGTATTTTATTCTCTTTGTAGCAATTGTGAATGGGAGTTCATTCATGATTTGGCTCTCTGCTTGTCTATTGTTGGTGTAAATGGATGCTTGTGAGTTTTGCACATTGATTTTGTATCCTGAGACTTTGCTGAAGTTGCTTATCAGTTTAAGGAATTTTTGGGATGAGATGATGGAGTTTTCTAAATATAAAAATCATATCATCTGCAAACAGAGATAATTTGACTTCCTCTCTTCTTATTTGAATACACTTTATTTCTTTCTCTTGCCTGATTGCCCTGGCCAGAACTTCCAATACTTTGTTGAATAGGAGTAGTGAGAGAGGGGAGCCTTGTCTTGTACTGATTTTCAAAGAGAATGCTTCCAGCTTTTGCCCATTCAATATGATATTGGCTGTGGGTTTGTCATAAATAGCTCTTATTATTTTGAGATGTGTTCCATCAATATCTAGTTTATTAAGAGTTTTTAACATGAAGGGATGTTGAATTTTGTCAAAGGCCTTTTCTGCATCTATTGAGATAATCATGTGGTTTTTGTCTTTGGTTTTGTTTATGTGATGGATTACATGTATTGATTTGTATATGTCGAACCAGCCTTGCATCCCAGGGATGAGGTTGACTTGATCACGGTGGATAAGTTTTTTGATGTGCTGCTGGATTCATATTGCCAGTATTTTATTGAGGATTTTCATATGGATGTTCATCAGAGATAATGGCCTGTAATTTTCTTTTTTTGGTTGTGTCTCTTCCCAGTTTTGATATCAGGATGATGCTGGCTTCATAAATGAGTTAGGGAGGAACCCCTCCTTTTCAATTGTTTGGAATAGTTTCAGAAAGAAAGGTACCAGCTCCTCTTTTTATTTCCGGTAGAATTCAGCTGTGAATCCATCTGGTTATGGGTTTTTCTTGGTTGGTAGGCTATTAATTACTGCCTGAATTTCAGAACTTGTTATTAGTCTATTCAGGGATTCAACTTATTCCTGGTTTAGTTTTAGGAGGGTGTATGTGTCCAGGAATTTATCCATTTCTTCTAGATTTTCTAGTTTATTTGCATAGAGTTGTTTATAGTATTCTCTGATGGTAGTTTGTATTTCTGCAGGGTCCCTGGTGATATCCCCTTTGTCATTTTTTAACTGTGTCTATTTGACTCTTCTCTCTTTTCTTCTTTATTAGTTTAGCTAGCAGTCTATCTATGTTGTTAACTTATCCAAAAACCAGCTCCTGAATTCATTGATTTTTTTTGGAGGATTTTTCATGTCTCTATCTCTTTCAATTCTTCTCTGATCTTAGTTATTTCCTGTCCTCTGCTAGTCTTTCAATTAGTTTGTTCTTGCCTCTCTAGCTCTTTTAATTGTGATGTTAGGATGTCAGTTTTAGATCTTTCAAGTTTTCTGATGTGGAGATTTAGTGCTATGCATTTCCCTCTCAATACTGCTTAGCTATGTCCCAGAGATTCTGGTGTGTTGTCTCTTTGTTCTTGTTGGTTTCAAAGAAATTCTTGATTTCTGCCTTAATTTCATTATTTACCCAGCAGTCATTCAGGAACAGGTTGTTCAATTTCCATGTAATTGTGTGGTTTTGAGTGGGTTTCTTAATCCTGAGTTCTAATTTGATTGCACTGTGGTCTGAGAGACTGCTTGTTATGATTTCCATTCTTTTGCATTTCCTGAGGAGTGTTTTACTTCCAATTATGTGGTTGATTTTAGAATAAGTGCTACATGGCACTAAGAAGAATGTATATTCTGTTGATTTGGGATAGAGAGTTCTGTAGATGTCTACTAGCTCCACTTGATCCAGAGCTGAGTTCAAGTCCTTGTTAATTTTCTGTCTTGTAGATCTGTCTAATACTGACAGTGGGGTGTTAAAGTCTCCCACAATTATTGTGTGGGAGCCTAAGTCTCTTTGTAGGTCTCTAAGAACTTGTTTTATGAATCTGGGTGTTCCGGTATTACGTGTGTATATATTTAGAATAGTTAGTTCTTGCCGAATTGTTCCCTTTACCATTATGTATTGCCTTTTTTTGTCTTTTCTGATCTTTGTTGGTTTAAAGTCTGTTTTGTCAGAGACTAGGATTTCAACCCCTGATTTTTTTTTTTCTTTCCATTTGCTTGGTAAATTTTCCTCTATCCCTTTGTTTTGAGCCTATATGTGTCTTTGCACGTGAGATGGGTCTCTTGAATACAGCACACCAATGGGTCTTGACTCTTTATCCAATTTTCCAGTCTGTGTCTTTTAATTGGGGCAGTTAACCATTTACATTTAAGGTTAGTATTGTTATGTGTGAATTTGATCCTGTCATCATACTGCTATTTGGTTATTTTGCATACCAGTTGATGCAGTTTCTTCATAGTGTCATTGGTCTTTGTATTTTGGTGTGTTTTTGCAGTGGCTGGTAATGGCTTTTCCTTTCCATATTTAGTGCTTTTAGGAGCTCTTGAAGGGCAGGCCTGGTGGTAATGGAATCCCTCAACATTTGCTTGTATGGAAAGGATTTTATTTCTCCTTTGCATATGAAGGTTAATTTGGCTGGTCATAAAATTCTGGGTTGAAAATTCTTTTCTTTAAGAATATTGAATATTGGCCCCCAGTCTCTCCTGGCTTGTAGAGTTTCTGCTGAGAGGTCTGCTGTTAGTCTGATGGGCTTCCCTTTGTAGGTCACCTGGCCTTTCTCTCTGGCTGCCCTTAACAGTTTTCCCTTCATTTTGACCTTGGAGAATCTGATGATTATGTGTCTTGGGGTTGATCTTGTGGAGTATCTTAGTGGTGTTCTCTGTATTTCCTGAATTTGCATGTTGGCTTATCTTGTTAGGTTGGGGAAGTTTTCCTGGATAATATCCTGAAGTGTATTTTCCAGCTTGTTTCCATTCTCCCCATCTTCTTCTGGTATGCCAATCAATTGTAGGTTTGGTCTTTTTATGAAGTCCCATATTTCTTGGAGGCTTTGTTCATTACTTTTCATTTTTATTTCTCTAGTCTTGTCTGCATGCCTTATTTCAGGAAGGTGGTCTTCAAACTCTGATATGCTTTCTTCCTCTCGGTCGATTCAGCTATTGATACTTGTGTGTGCTTCACAAAGTTCTTATGTTGTGTTTTTCAGCTCCATTGGTTGTTTGTGTTCCTCTCTAAACTGGTTATTCTAGTTAGCAATTCCTCTAACCTTTCATCAAGGTTCTTAGCTTCTTTGCTTTGGGTTAGAACATGCTCCTTTAGCTCAGTGTAGTTTTTTATTACCCATCTTCTGAAGCCTACTTCTGTCAATTCATCTAGTTGATCCTCCGCCCAGTTCTGTGCCTTTGATGGAGAGATGTTGCAATCATTTGGAGAAGAGTCACCCTGGTCTTTTGGGTTTTCAGCATTTTTTTTCATTGATTCTTTTCCATCTTCGTGAGTTTATCTAGTTTCAGTCTTTGAGGCTGCTGACCCTTGGTTGAGGTTTTTATGGGGGCTTTTTTTCTGTTGTTGTTGATGCCGTTGTTGTCACTTCCTGCTTGTTTGTTTTTCTTTCAAGAGTCAGGTCCTTCTTCTGTAGGACTGCTGCAGTTTGCTTGGGGTTCACTTCAGGCCCTATTCATCTGATTTGCTCTGGTGCCTAGAGATGCCACTCGAGCCTGGAGAACAGCACAGATGGGTGCCTGCTCCTTCTTCTGGGACCTCTGATCTCAAGGAGCACCAACCTGATGCCAGTAGGATTGCTCCTGTGTAGGGTGTCTGACAGCCCCTATTGGAGTTTCTTACCCCAGTTGGGTGGCACGAGGAACAGGATCCATTTAATGAAGCACTTGGTGGAGGGGGTGTGCTCCACTGGGGGGAAACCCACTCATCTGGGCTGCCTGGATTCCTCAGAACTGCCAGGAGAAAAGACTAACTCTGCTGGTCTGCAGAGACTGTGGCTGCCCCTTTCCCTAGGGACTCAGGCCCAAAGAGATATGGGTCTGTCCCTGAGCCTCTGGCTGGAGTTACTGGACTTCCTGCAGGGAAGCCCCACCCAGTGAGGAAGGATGAGTCAGGGTCAGGCCTGAAGAGGCCCTCTGGCCACAGACTGCTACAGCTGGTGTGTTGGGCTGTGGGGACGTGTCTTGGGAACATGCCGTCCAGCCTTCCTGGCTCCAGCAGGGAAAAAGCACAGCCTGGAGTTATAGAGATGCGTGCCATCCTTCCCTGCCAAAGAGTTTAGCATGTTAGGCAATTGTCAGTCCCAGTGCTGGCTGCTACCTCTCCCACAAGGAGCTCAAAGGGCTTACACAGCAGGCAGCCACAGCCAGTGCTGGTTGCCCCTTCCCCAGGAGTTTGGTAGGTTTAAGCAGATTCTAGCTGAGAGGCTATTAACAGTCTCTGCTCTCTGGAGTTGGGACGCTAGGCCCTGGTAGCGTGGGTTCATGAGTGGGATCTTCTGTGGAAAAAGCAGGGTTTCCCCAGGTGGGTAGCATGGTCACTCACCGCCTCCCTTGGTTGGGGGGAGTAGGCTCTTCTACTCCATGTGGCTCTCAGGTGGGCCACCGCATCACACTGTTCTTCCTTCTCTCCGTGGGTCACGTCAGTCTCCTAGTCGGTTCTGATGAGAAAACCTGTGTACCTTGGCTGCCAGTGAAGGATTCACATGCTTATTATGGTTTTGTTAGATGGGAGCCTCCCAACACTGCTGTTTCTAGTCAGCCATCTTGGCCCCATCACTGTAGTTCTTATGTGGTCCTTCATTAATTTCAACTTGGGGAAATTTTGCTTAGCTGAGGTGGTAGCAACTGGAATTGTCAATATAAGTCTTACAGCAATACATGGATTCAGAAATGAGCATGAATTTTACATGTTCTGTTTAAACATTGAAATGGATCACATACGGTCACATATTATTCTTAGCTTAGAAAATAGTATAGAGTTCATCACTTTCATCATATAAGTTGTTATCATTTATATCTTGATTTTCACTGTTTTTCAAAGCAATATTGGGATCCACACAGATATGTGAAGAGTTGGTGTCATACTTTATCTATTTACATTTATCCATTTACACACACAAATGTAAAGTAATATAAATTGTTTATTATTTATTTTATTTATTTTTATTTTTTGAGAAATAGTCTTACTCTGTTGCCTGGGCTGGAGTGCAGTGGCACCATCATGGCTCACTTCAGCCTGTAACTCCTGGGCTCAAGTGGTCTCTCACCACAGCCTCCTGAGTAGCTCCACCTTGAACTCCTGTACCCAGGCAGTCCTCCTGTCACAGTCTCCCCCAGTGTCCTGCAACGGTCTCATAGCTGGGATTACAGGCACCCGTCACTGGCATTAAGGCACCGGTCACTGGCTTTTTTTTTTTTTTTAAATAGAGATTGGGTCTCATTATATTGCCCAGGTGGGTCTTGAATTCCTGCCCTCAAGCAATGCTCTTGCCTTGGCCTTCCAAGTGCTGGGATTCCAGGCATGAGTCACCAAACCTAGCCCATAAATTGTTTAAGAATGCAAAGTACACCTCAGACACTATGTGTAGCTCTTGTAATTACCGTGGTTACTTCATTAATACCTCTGAAACCATGAGTGAGAACATGAAAAGAAGTAAGAAAATGACCACTTGGCTCTACTGGAAAACAATAACATTTCTTTATGTCTCCATAGCATCATATTATTTGAGCGAACAGGCTAAATTGGTTAGTTACTCCCTCCTTTCTCCTACCTAAGCCCTTCTGCAGCAGTGTCAGTCTCTGACAGCAGTGGCTCCACTCACAACCTCCATGGTACTTGGGCACAACTTCCTTATATCTAGAGGATACGAGACAGAAAGTAACCTGGGGCCTGAATAGGGTTAGCCATGAGCATGAATGTTTAGGGTGATGGGGCACTCTGTGCCAGCAGTGAGGACAGGATTCTGAATGAAGAAAAATCCCATTTATTCTTTAATAAATTTAAGTGTTTTGTAGACTTGTGACATGTGGAGTCTTTTTAGTCAGGCAAGCTATACCTCCAGTGGCTGCAGCACGGCTAATGCCCACTTGAAGCATTATGATTTCAGGTGCATTGCCAGGCCTGGAGCAGGAGTTCATCTAGCAATTGGGGAGCAGAGCTATGGTCAGCCCATGGGAAATGTAGGTGGGCAGTAAGCAGCTAGTATGCAAAACAGCACACAGGAAAAGGGCCCAGTCAGGTAGATGGAACAGGCATGGAGTGGTTTAGGGTAAAAGAAATAGCTTGGCGAGCCTGTGGCTGAAGAGCTCCAGACCCTTCCTGTTAGGGATGAAGCTTCTAGCTCATATAACCAGAGCTTTCCTTGCAGGTACCTAGGAATGATGTAGGGAGGGTTTTCCCGTACAGGGATTTTGGTGGGGCCCTCAGATTATGAGAACACCAAAAAGATTGTGTGTTTGGGCATGAAGAAGCCTTTATGAGACACCAAAGACATAATTTGCCTTCTTTTTTGTCTAGAGACTTGACTAGGTAAGCAAAACAATGATGATAATATAAGGGCTTTATATTTATTTAAAACCGACCATGCCAGTGTGCTAGGCCCTTTCAAGACAGTGGGTGAGCTGCACAGGATTTCTGACTTTGAAATGCATTCTGAGATGCTTTTGGGAGTATAAGTTCAAGCATTTGAGGTGTGTGCAGGCCTGGCCTCGTGGGTGTGCAGTCTGATCAATTGCACAGGTTCCCACATTTCGAAGAGTCCTGTGCTTGGTTTCATGTCCTGTTGTCACTATCTTGACAGTCCTAATCATTGTTTAATGAGATCCATGTTTTCATTTTGCATTGGGCCCTGCAAATTATGTAGCTGATCCTGAGTATATGTCATTCGGCCCTACCCAGACCTTCCCTTTGGTGGCCTTTGATGCTCTGGTGAGAACTCTTCATGCTTTCTCTGGTTTCTGAAATAGAACAGGTAAGTTTCTACTGGGTTCTAACTGTTCCAGAGCCTCCATTAGGGCATCCTGAGCTCCAAGTGTTATCTAGCCAGTTGATTGGCTTCTAGAGGGAGGTAAAGTAGCAAGGAGGGTTGGGGGAGAGGTGGGGTACTGGCTTGTTTGTCTAGTACAGTGAGCATCTCTCTATGGGATGTTTAACACCCAGGTGGTGAGTAGAGTTGGGACATAGTTAATACACAGTAACTATGTTCCTGAGGTTCATTACTAAGTTGTAAGCTCCTTGAAGATGGGATCCATGTACAATATTATAGTCCTAGTGTCTGACGCTTTGTAGGTACTGACAAATATATTTTTCAATGGATGCTGAAGTGAGTGCATAAATAGAGATAGAAAATCACTGTGTAAATGGTGGAGATATAAAGATGGGTTTTGCATTTTTAAGGAGGGTGTGGCACAGAAGAAACTTCCAGAGACTGGAAATCAGGAGAGCTTTGTGCCTCCAGGGTTAAGACTTCCTGCACATGAAAACGAATTACAGAAGTACTCAGACATGGGGAGGCCAAAGTAGACATTAGCGGGGCAACTATAAGGAGGAAGTGGCTTCATACAGTAGAGGCTCCCACCACAGCTAGGCTGACATTTCTCTAGCTCCCTCACTCCGGAGCACACTGAGTGTTACTCACAGCCCTTTCCGCACATGCAGGCTCATAGACTCTAAACATCCGCTTGAAGTTGGCTGCCACAGATATTTTTAGATCTGCTTACTGAACGGGAAACTGAGGCCTATGAAGAGTGAGAGGCTCTCTTAAGACAATCCATGAGTTAAGGTTGCATTTGGGCAGGCTCTGAGATCTCTGGTCTCCTAGGGAAGTTAATTCAACAGAAGGAAATTGCAGTTGGCCACCTCTTTTTCTGACCCGAGGCATCTCAGTGGGTCTCCTTGGCTGTGCAGAGCCTTCAAGAACATGCATAAGGCAGGGGAGTTAATGTCTCGACAAAGACCTGCAGCGGGCCACTGCTTGCTGCTTTCCCGATGACAAGGTGCATCCTTCACCTCACAACCACTACACATTTGGCTTTGAACACGATGGAGCTTGCAGAGGGCTTGGAGATCCCCGAGGGTGGCAGGTGCTAGATATTAACATAACATCAAATTTTGTCAAGCAGAACGTTCACTCTCGCTGCTGATGCGGAGCTCCCCCAAGTTTCAAAATATGCAAAACTGGCTCACCAGCATCTTTACACCTGGCCGAACCTCCTAATGGCATCTCCCTGCCTGGCTCTGCCCAGCAGCAGGCCTTGTGCACAGCTTGAATGCTCCCCATCTCTTCTCTCCTTCCCTTGCCTCTTCTCCTGTCAGTTTCTTCCTCCCAGGCTTTCATGCAGCAAGTCATTTTTCTGGGGCTGTCATTTACTGCTCTGCCTAACTGCTACATCTGAGCGTGGCCGAACTAATGATGCAGCAATTAAGAGTGATTAAGGTTATTGATAATAAAGCGACTTCATAAACTTGATTAAATGCATTCATTAATGAACATGTTGCGGGTGCCTGTGTGGAGGGTGGGGTGGAATGAAAGGTGGGAAAAATAAGAAAAAAAATCTCACTCAATAAATGCCCCAGTGTGGCTCTGAAGATGAGGAGGAGGACTGAGGTATTTGGCAGGAAGATCAGGAGTCCCCAGGGGCTTGGAGGTTGAGGAAATTGCAGCAAAATTGCTGTCCGGAGCACATCATTTATTTCTACACAGTAGAAGACAAAGGCAACAAGGTGCTAAAAGAGAAGAGCCCCAAGAATCGCCTGGAATGCCCCCAAGCTTGAGATGTGCTTTGATTCCTACCTTTCCCGGGGGAGAGCTGCAGAGGTTGTTATTAATTAACACAAGCAAAGCTCTTTCCTTTCCATTCCGCTACCAACCTGCTGACGAAATCAGGAGGGCTGCAGCCTTCCTGCTCCTTTGATCCTCTCCTAGCTTGCTAAGGATAATAGCGCCACATTAATTACAGTCTTCTCTGTCTCTTTCTTTTGGCAAGGCTTTGGAGTTCTGGGGAGACAGAGCATAGGGTCCTTGTCCTCCATGTCACACCTAGGAACTGGGAAGACCTTACAGGCTTAGAAAAACCTTGTTAACTCTGACCTCAACTCAGAGCCATGACAACCCGGAAAGGAATTCTTTGAAGGAATTCTTCACTCAACACATGTAGATTCAAAGTGGTGCAAATAGACCTGAGTTTAAATAAATAGAAAGGGGGCATTTAAAAAAATCGGACAAGCTGTTTATCCTTTATTAGAGGAAGCGTCAACACACTTCCCAAGCACCCACTTACTGAACAGGGGCACATTGCTTACAATATACTCCTGCCCTAGAGCAGGCTCCCTCGGTACCTCCCAGACAAGCAAGCCATTAGCTTGGCTCTGGTTACTGGTACACACTTACAGTTATACTGAATTTCTCTTACATCAGTTAAGGGTTAAAAAAGAAATGAAAAAATACAAAAATTAGCTGGGCGTGGTGGTGCATGCCTGTAGTCCCAGCTACTCGGGAGTTTGAGGCAGGAGAATGGCTTGAAGCTGGGAGGCGGAAGTTTAGCCACTGTATTCCAGGCTGGTGACAGAGCAAGACTCCATCTCAAAAAAAAAAAAAAAAAAAAAAAAAAAAAAGAAAGAAAGAAAGGAAGAAAGAAATGAATCCACAGTGGCCCATCATTTGGCAGCAGTGAGTCTGAATTAGTGCAATTATATGGCGTTTCTCAAACTGCATTCTGGTCGGACATGGCGGACTCCTTCAGCTGTGGAAGAATCTGGTCCCCAACTTCCATGTGCTACTCTCTAGCCCTTCTGTGTCCTGAAGCCTCCCTGGGTGGAATTTGGCATGTGGGAGGCATAGATAGCACTCACTCATTCCTGTAGTACAGCCACAGATGAAATGAAATATGAGAGCTGTTTTAAAAGATTTACGCAACCATCAAGTAACTGATACTGAGGAGGAAGATTTAACAGGCACCTTAGGTTTGTGAACCCCATTGATTTTGCCTTCAACTCATTTCTGTCAGTTGTTGAGTTGGTCTGAGTCTGCCTGTCATCTAGTCAACAGCATTTATTGAGAAAGACCTCAGTGTAGGCTCCTGTACTTTGGGGTTAGGAGAATCAACCATCATGAGGAATCCCTGGATCTCAGGATTGGATGATGCTCAAACCTCATCTCAGGCTGAATCCCTGGAGAAGCATCCCTATCCCAGGGTCCTCACTCACCAACTTTTAGGGAAGCCTATTTTGTTTTGGAGTAACTCAGACAGTCAGGAAGCTCTTTGGCGGAGATGGATTCATCAGGACCTGAAAGTTATGATGCGGGATTACTTTGTAGGCAAGGCCAAGTAATAAAGAGGTCTTTTTGAACTTTGGCAACTAAACCTCCTGGGATGGACAACAAAGTGAATCTTCTGTGATACTGGACTCCTCTGGCGGGTAACAGATTCACCTAAGTCTAGTGGTCCTAATTTGCGCACTCACTACCCATCTGCTGACCACTGTGGAAGGTGCCTTCAGGGGATGCTTATGGTCAGCTGGGGAGACAAGGCTCATCCTCATGGAGAGTCATTGTAATGTTAGCAATATGTCGTTAGCTGATCAATGAACTGTAGAGCATTTGTAGTGATAAAGAGGAATGTAATAACCTTAAATCATATATACACTTTGACCAAGAAATTCCATTTCTAAGATTTTAACCTTAGAAAATAATACTAGAAAATGATTTATGTACAGGATTTTTATTGTAGTATTGTTTGTAATAGCTAAAAATTAGAAACAACCTTAATATCCAACATATGGGAATAGTTAGATAATTTATGGTTAAATCCATTCAATGGAATACTATGCAGTCATTAAAAGCCATTGTTTTCAAATAATGTTTTAAGGACATGGGAAAATGCTCATTTGGGGATCTTAAGTGGAAATAAACACACAAACAAAATACAAAGCTATATATGCAGCTTTGAATATCTATTATCTATCATTCTATCAATCTATCTATCTATGTCTATCAATCATTTACCTATCATCTATCCATCTATCATCTATGCTTGACACTGGTGTTTATTACTTTCTTTATACTTGCCTATACTTTCCAAAATTTACAATGAATGTAAAAGTGTATTTTTTTTATAACCAGAAAAACTCAGTTTATGTCTTGTTGCTTCTTTCTATGGTAGAAAGAGGAAGGCAAGACCAAGCTTGAAGGAGAAAATGTGGCATTTGTAGTTCAACAATCCAATAAGGGAGTAAGACCAAAGATAACATACCCAGTGTCGTTGCTTTCTGGGTCTCCCTTTAAGCCTATAGAGGAAGGTGGGCAAGAGAAAAGACAAACATGGGGCAGAGACTTTTCAGAAAGACTCCATGAAGAGGTGATGGAGAAGCCAGGCGGGGAGGTCAGGAGGGACAGGTTCTCACTGGCATTTTGGGTGCTGGCCTGGCGAGATGGAGGGTTACAAGAAGGCCTGTTAGGAAGCCCACAACAGGTGGGTGATGCTTGTTATGCAGTTCTGCCTTTTAATAACTGGCACTCGTATCCCATGGTTTGACTTCTAACTTGAGTTGAACTTCACTGAGATTTCGGTCAATGTAACCATTCCCTTGAGTTGTGAAGGTCAGCACACCTTGCCTGGAATGCCTTTGGCCTTCTTTCTGCCAATACAATCCCGTCGTACCTCCAAGGTGCAGGCTTGGCCTCACTTCCTCCAAACACCAGCCCTCTTTCTCTTCTGAACACCTTTAGCACTTGCCCCTTAGCTGCACCCCTCACATACCACCTCTGACTGCACAGATAGACAGAATAGACCTAGCTCTCAATTTATTTGCTACCTTCATGGAGATACATCTGACACACCCTGTTAACTACATCATAAAGCTTGGGAAAGCTGCCACTCTGTCTTGTACTGTACCTCTTTGTGCTTTCACACAGGCCCTCTCGAGCAGTGGAGTCTCAAAACCAGAAGACTGCTTCAAGGTGATTCCTACATACCTTGCATTTTATAGGCTGTGAAACAGTCAGAGAAAGAATTGGACTTGTCCACAGTCCCCTCATGATAAATGAGAAGCAATTCACTCATTCAGCAAATACTTAGTGAGCCCATGTCTTCTGTCTTCAAGATCAGGGCACTCAGTAAACACTTGTTTGTTTGTTGATTGAATGGATGATTTATTGACTACATCCCTAATGTGGAACTTCAGATTTAACTGTAATAAATGTTTTTAGCACCGATTCTTTGCCAGGCACCATATACGCATCACCATCTCTTTATTTCTCACATCCATCCTCTGACATAGCTTTAATCCTTTGCTTTTATAGATGAGAAGATTAACCGAGGGGAATTAACAACTTCAGTATGACTGCACAGATAGACAGAACAGACCCAGCTCTCAAATTCGTTCATTGCTCTTGCCCCTACCCTAAATCTCAGACGGCTCTCGCACTGGAAGTCAGATGTGCTGGTGGAGTCATCCAGGGCAATTCTGCTTTCAATGTCAAATACTGTCTATTTTTCAGGCATCCAGGAAAGCTCTGGCCCAAATTATCCACAACTTAATGTCCTGTTATGAGCTGACTTTAAGATCATTCTCTTCTCATACAAGGAGACCTGGCATTTTGTTTTGGGGATAGGAAATAGGTGAGGCCTCTTTTTCTGTGGTGGCTTTGCACCTTTGGCAATTAGGTCTGCAGTTTGAAAAACAACAGCAGTCAGCCTGTGCTGGGAGAGAGAAAGAGAGAAAATTCTATCATGTCAGAATAATGAGATCTGTGATTTCAGCACTTACTGGGTCAAAGACACACACAATGTGTTATCTATAATGCTTTCCTCCTGACATTTGGGGAAATTGCATTTATGCAGAGGACACGGGACGCTGGAACGTGGTACTCCACGGATGCCACTCAGAGTTGACAGACTGCAGTCTCCCCTGCCAGAGGCTGGGCTTGATATCCCTCTAGGAGGAGTGAGCCATGGTCCAGTTCAGCCAGGGTGACACTGGGGGTCCTCCCGACTCTTGACACCCTGCTATGCCCATGCTGCTCCAGCTATAAGGAAAACAGCCCAGAATCATGCACACAGAGTTTGTTGGTCAGCTCAGTGAACAGGGACATGCAGTGACTTCTTGAGAATCCTTTGCATGCCGAATGAAGTCCTCTTCCAACCCAACATCTTCTAGACCCCTTTCGGCTTCCAGGCTTTCTCATCACACCAGATGTTTGGGACAGCCCTGGGCTTCTCTCGGAGGAAGCTTAGTTTCTGTTTCAGCCTTCTTCTTCATTCTCCAATTCCTTCACACAGAGTCCCATGAGCACCAAAGGAGTGTGGCTTGTTGCTCTGAGGCTGATTCGGAGGCAGGGAGTTTATTGCTCTCCCTTATGTGCTCCTCCATCTTTCCTCCTGTCTCGCCGCTCTCTTTATCTGCAGTGGCAGTGATGAAGTGATTGATTATCCGGCCTCAGATGTCTTGTGTAGTTTTAAATTTAATCCTGGTACACAACAACAGGCAGACTGAGGGGGAGGCTCACACATGTGCACACACACACGCACGCACACACACAGAGAAAACCACGACAGGGAGAGATTCTCTTGCTTGATGATGGTGGTCAAATTCCTCTCCTGGACATAATACTTCAAAGGATTCTTCTTTCTGCTCTCAATCTGGGAACTGTTTACTTGTCTGGTTCTGACAGAGAGAACTGGTGGCTTGTTGAACTGGTATGGTAGCACATATCACATCAGCCATTCCTCAGAGGCTGGCATTTTCTGTGACAGTCAAATGAAGCAGTTGGATGGACGAATAGCTTTCAAACATTTTTAGAGTGGAACTCTTCCTTTTTTCTAAATGCAAATCGTACCTGGAACCCTGATGTCAAAAACAGATTAGAGTCATGAACTGATTCCCTGGCCAGTCTAGCTCTTGGCTATTTGCTCAGATTCATGCCAATATCTGCAGAGTCCCTAAAGTATCTCCTGGGAGTCCTCAGAGTCTGTAATACTCATCTGAAAACCCACCAGACCAGACGGTGTGTACTTACCAACCCTAAGGACCACAGAAACTAAATAATTGTCCGAGGTCACATAGTGAGTTAGTGGTTGAGTTGGGTTGCAACCCAGGATTTCTGCACCAGATACAATAAACATATTTATGCCTCTGTAAGGGATGTGGAGGATTTTTTCTTGTTGCCCTAGAATTAGTGATGAAGTTCTACAGCTGAAGATAGGAGGCATTAAACCCCACATTGTAAAGAGATCCATTAACAACTGGGTCAGCATCTTCTTCCAGAGCTTCCACAAGTGGCAACATTGACTTTCTTGCAATAATCAGGCCCCTGCCCCATGACTGAATCTCAGTCTGCATATGGAGAGAACTGGGGGCTAAGAAGTGGGCAGTCATCAGAATTGTCTGCTTTGTAGGGGTGCAGTGTTCACAGTGAATGAAGAGGGGAAAGAGGAGCTTCCATTCTCTCCTCCTTACCGAACCACGAGAGGAGGGTGCACTTGTGAAATTGGAAGATTAATATCTTGTTCCTTGCTTGGATGTCCTACCAAGGGAACTCACAGACCTGCCTCAGAGCGAGGGAAAGGGAAATGAGGGTGTTGAGTCTTGAGGAAGTGGCAGCCATGTAGCGGCCTGACCCCCCCGACTGGCTCTTCAAGTCCTTCCTGGATCAAGGAGGCACAGAGGGTAAGAGCTAACTCTCACTATCTTGCCTGCATCACACCTGAGAGATCAGATCTATTCCTTGAGAAAGGGATGCAGGAGCAAGAGATTTCAAGGAGGTGGACTACAGGTGGCAAGGGCTGAGGGGGCCAGTGTGCAGGAGGAAGAGCTAGAGGTAGGTCTTACCTGTCAGAGAACTGCGCGGGACCCACAGGAGCCTCCAAATATCCCAACATGTGCCACGCAAAGAATAGTAATAGTGACTGGTGTGCACCAGAGAAGCCATAAAAACCAGTATGGGTAGAATTATGATTGTACACAGTTAGGCAAAGAGATAATTCCTTCTCCAACACAATGTGTGAACAGACCGCCTCCCATCCTCTTGCAAGTCCCTAAAGCCCCAAGCTGTGCCAATGATGGGAGAGAGGGATCCCTTTAAATTGGGTATTAAATGGAAGTTATAAAGTGGACTGGATTTCTTCTTCAACATTTTATTAGGTAAATTAAAAAATATGCAGAAATGTTAAAAAATTGGAATAATTAACACCCATTTAATTACTAACCAGTTTCACAAATTGTTAATGGTTATTATCTATCTATCTATCTATCTATCTATCTATCTATCTATCTATCTATCTATCTATCTATCTATCTATCTATCTATCTATCTATCTCAAAGTAAATTGCAATGCTGTGACACTTTAGCCCTGAACATTGCAGTATGTTCTCTTAAAATTAAGACTGTTTTTCTTATAATCACAAAGACATAATCAAGCCTAAAGAAAATAATTCTCCAGTGTCATCTAATACACTGAATCAGACTACTGTAATCAGTGAACGTGACTAGAAAGTTGTGGATTCTGCCTGGGATATCACTAAGTAATAGGAGAGGGGGATTAAACCTATCACAGTTTGAGGCAGTGATTGGAAGAAATAAAACTGCTTCATGCTCACTCCTTAAGGGAGATTACAGCTGATGGCAGTTATCTAAAGATGTTTCACAAAGGATGTGTGGCTTTCTGGTCTTCCGTTTCCATCTTCCTGATTCGAGCTAATCTTCAAAGGTGGCCCCAATGAACCACATCTCTTGGTGCTCGCACCCTTGTCTACTCACCTCCATGTGTAATCTGAGCTGGCCTTATGACTCGCTTTGACCAGTAGAATGTGGCAAAAGTGATCCTGTGTTAGTCCGGGTAGATTTTACTTTTGTACTTTTATGGGTCCTCAGCCACCATGCAGGAAGTGCAACTGCCGTGCAGAAGAAACCGCATGAAGAGACCACGAGGAAAGGCCATGTGGTGGGCGAAAGGCCTCGAGTCTACCTGATGGAGAGAGAGAAAAGCCCGGCTGCCCACCTGCTCAGCTGAGTCTGGTCTTCCTGCCTTTCATACAAAGGCACCAGACATGTGAGTGAGCTGCCTGGAACTTTGCAGCTCAGTCCAGTCCCCAGATGATTGCAACCCCAGCTGACATTACAGTGAGAACACCCACACAGCTGAACCTATTGAACCCGCAGACTCATAAGAAATAATTAAGCCACGAAGTTTTGGGGGTAGTTTATGATGCTGCAATAGATGTCCAAAATCAGAGCTTTGACAGAAAAAGTGTGTGAGATTTGAAAGCAGACTTTCCCCAAAATATACAATATGCATGTAGAAAAGCATGCAGTTTAATATCTTCTTGTGCTTTCATCCTCTTGATCAAAGATCCAACTTCCATGAGGGACAGGAATACACCTCCTCCAGTTAGCGCCAGATAACAAGCACCACATAAAGGACTGGGCAGGCAATGGCATTATTATCCAATGGATGCAGCAGAATGATGTTTGACGATGGCAGTGATGATAGGTTATGCTATCTATAGACAACATTCCATCTTACCTGAAGCTGTCCCAGGAGAATGATGGAGGCACCTTTATCTGCACAGCCAAGAGACCAATAGGGAACAAGCTACTGAGGGCTGAACCCTCCCTAGGCTGAAACCAGCTCCCAGGGGCTCCTCTGATGATGATGAAATTGACTCGTGGTGATGTAAAGTGGGCAGCCCTGTCCAGCGGCCGATCTTTTCCGGCAATTATTTGGAAGTAATGAAAGTGAATGCATGACATTTAAAAAGAAACTCCTCTGTCAGCAGGAAAGCTGCCACATTCTCCTGCACCTCTGAGAATACGCTTAGCTTGAAATAATGTTCATTTTAGCCAAGTTGTAAATTACAAGTGTGTTGGGGTCCGAGGGGATTTATTACCATTTGGAAGGAGGTTATTGGGCCTTGTGCAGAGTGGCTGCTGCATATAGTGCATGTTACAAAGTGGCTGTGTCGTGAAGCTTGCAGCAAGGGAAAAAGTACCTTTCTTGCTTTCTTTTTTGCTTTTTCGCTTTTTCCTTTACAGCGCCTCTCTGGAGTCTTTTTATTGCTAATGCTCCACAGAAACACCAGCAATAAAGAGCACAATGTTGCAATCTGTTTTTCCAATTGTTGCTTGGATTTGATCTGACACCATTAATGACACATGACAGCGGGTTTGTTGATGAGTGGTTTGGCTGGGCTCTCTGTCTCCCTGGGTCAGAGAAGGGCAGGAACGCTGAGCTGCACTTGGAGGTTCGGCTGAGGGCTCCTGGAGCGGGGCATGCGTCAGCTGCAGCCTTGGTGCCTGCAATAGCACTGGCCTCTCCCTGCAAGACCCCTGCCCACCATGCAACTGAAGGGTAGACAGGGGAGGATGCCATGCCAGAGGGGGCAGGGCACTGGCAACCTCACGACACTCACCTTCTTTCAGCCACTCTGAGTTACACTTTTTAAAAAAAGTTATAGTCCTTCAGCTCCTTGGGACTTAAGTTTAAAACAACTCTTTTCTTGGAGAGGATCACGCTGGGAGTGGCGGCATAGAGGACAGATCCCTGGCTTTGGAATCAGAAGGCCTGAAGTTGAGTCCAGGTTCTTCTGTGGACTCTTTAAACGACCCCAGAGAAATGTATCTGAGCTTCAGTTTCTCCATCTGTGAAGTTGAAATTTAGAAAATCAAAATGGCCCCACCCAGCCTCCCAGCCTTGCCTGAGCATCAGTGTGAGAAGGTTCATCCAATGGACACTCCTGGGCACTGCGTGAAGGTGCAGGCCTCAGCAGGCCCAGTTGGGTAAGGTGTGGGCCTGGTGATCACTTTGCAAATTGTGAAGGGCATGTGCATGCCATTGTTTTTATTTTATTGCATGTGAGATTGATTTTCTCTTGCTGCCTAACAGATCGCCTGATGCATAGTTTCCATGCATCAGGAGACCAGGCACCTGGGTCCATTGCTCAGGGTCTTTCTAGGCTAAATCAGGGTGTCAGCAGGACTGTGATCCCATCTGAGGCTCAGGGTCTTCTTCAAAGCATATTCAGGTGTTGGCAGAATTCATCTCTTTGTGGTTGTAGGATTGATGTCCCTGTTTTCTGGCTGGCTGTTGGCTAGAGGTCACTGTTGGCAACTGGAAGCACCCTCAGGTTCAAATCCTGCCTTTGGTTATGTCAGAGTGAACTCATTAGTAATTTAACCTTGGGACACAGAGCCATCATATTCTCCATCCCTGCCCAAATCCAAGTGGAGGGATTACACAGGGCATGGACAGTAGTAGGTGTGAATCTGGGGTCATCTTAGAATCCTTCCTACCACTATGCCCATTTCAAGATGGCCTGGATATGGCATGTGGGCCACTGACGTTTTTTGGAAGCAATCAGGGACACACGTCTTTTCTCGGGCTTCAGTCTTGAGAGAAAAGACAGCAGGCTTGATGAACTCTGTTATATGTTGGACCTTGTTTCTTTCCCTCCGTTCCTCCCTAGCTGATAGGGTGATCTACTTGTTCCGTTGGTTACTGACAGTCCTATGAGACAGCCCTTCCTTTCCCAGGCTTGGGTTCACCATTTTCTTGCTTAAAATCATCAGGGGATGTCCGAACTGGAAGGGCCGTTGGGTATCATCTAGTCCAGCAGTTCCTGTGAGAACAACCACATAAGAAGAATCACCTGGGAACTCGTTCAAAAGACAGACTTGCAGGAGCTCCTGATTCAGTAGGTCTGGGTTGGGTACAGGAATCTGCACGTTTTACAAATGCTGCAGATAAAGGGCTTGATGAACAGCTAGGTTTCAAATAAACAAAACAAAGTAGGCAGAATCCTTAAAACTGGAAGTAAGAGATGAGCTGAATCTGATGTCTGTGGGTCCTGCCCAGCTTCTCCAGCAGCTAGCTACTCCACCTGTTTGCTCACATTTCTCTCTCAGCAGTCTCATGATGTGTTTCTTATTTTTTTATTTTTGGTGATACATAATAATTATACATATATATGGGCTGCATATGATATTTTGATACATGCATAGAATTTGTAATGACCAAGTCAGGGTATTTGAGATATTTACAATCTCAAACACTTATCATTTTTTTTGTGTTGGTATTATTTCAACTCTCTTCTAGCTATTCTGAAATATACAATACATTGTTATTAACTACAGTCATCCTACTCTGCATTGAATATTAGAATTTACTCCTTCTACCTAACTGTATGCTTGCACTCATTCATCAACCTTTCTTCACCCCCTCCAACCCCCTTCTCAGCCTCTGGTAACTATCGTTTTACTCTCTACCTCCATGAGACCAATGTTTTAGGTCTCACATGTGAGTGAGAACAGGAAATATTTGTCTTTCTGTGCCTGGTTTATTTCACTTAACATAATGACCTTTAGTGACATCCATGTGGCTGCAAATGACAGGGTTTCATTCTTTTTTATGGGTGGATAGTATTCCATTGTGATATATACCATATTTTCCATATCCATTCATCTATTGATGGGTACTTAGTTTGCTTCCATATCTTGGCTATTGGGAACAGTTCTGCAATAAACATGGGGCTGCAGGTGTCCCTTTGACATACTGATTTCCTTTCTTTTGGATAAATACCCAGTAGGGGGATGGCTGGATCTATTTTTAGTTCTATTTTTAGTTCTTTGAGGAACCTGTATACTGTTTTCCATAGAGGCTGTGCTAATTTACATTGCCACCAGCAGCGTATAAGAGTCTCCTTTTCTCTGATTTCTTGCCAGCATTGTTATTGTATGTTTTGTCTTTTTGATAATAGCCATCCTGACTGGGGTGAGATCATCTCTCAGTGTGGTTTGCATGTGCATTTCCCTGATGATTAGTGATGATGAGCATTTTTTTCATGTACCTGTTGGCCATTTGTGTGTCTTCTTTGAGAAGCTCTTAACTATCTCACAGAACAGGTGTGAGCTTTGCCATGAAGGGGGACCCGGGACTGCAGCAACAGGCTGCAGCTTCAGGCCCCAGGAGACCGCTCCTTCGCCAGCCTCAGGATGGCATCGAGAGGCCCTGCCTGCTTCCCCTCTTCCTTGTCATTGAGAATCTCCCAAATCTCCCAGCCATGCTTCCCCCAGCCACATCCTGAGCAGCACGCAGGCCCAAATTGAGTTGTAGATGTGAATTATTTAGAGGCACCAGTGGAATATTGTTGTATCAGTAACACAGACTATCACTTTGTGGCCTTGGGGCGGCCTCTGTGCACACTCCATCACTATTTTCTCTCATGAATAATGGAGGAGCTGAATTACTCTGCGTGTAGAGGATTCATACCCTGAGAAAACAAGGTTGCTCTGAAATTAATTTTCTGTACTAAAAGAGTGACAGAAAATCAATTAATCGCATATTATTCTATATGGAGACAGAGTAAAGGAAAGAGAGGATATAGCTCAGGCCATACGTGAGCAAGTGCCCAGAGTGGCTGAGAGCTTTGTCGGGGCTAACCCCAACTAGGTGGCCCTGAAAGTCCATATATCCTACCAAGGACACCAGGGTGAGGGGTTTTCCAGGCCTGTTGCTGTGCTGAGTGCCTTTTTTTTTTTTTTTGGCAACTTTATTGTCACTTTCCCCTTCCCTGACCCTTATTCCTCTCCATCTCCCTCAAACCACCTCAAGGGCCAGTTTTGCTTCTCTAAGGCAAACCACAGAGATCTCTGTCCTTTGTGCCAAGATAAGGGGGAGGTTTTCTCTGCCTGCAGCACTTGCTGGTTATCCATTCCTTAGGGGAGCCCCTTCCCCTTTACTTTTAATTCATTCCTTAGGAGATCCCCTTCCCCTTTATTTTAATCTCAAGAAAAATCTCAAGTAAAGATTACCTATGCTTATTCTCTCTGACGTTTAAACATCCCAGATGACTGGAGGCATTTCCTGGCCAACTGGATCCCAAAACAAAAGAATGAGCTTTGCATGGTGGAATTTCAAGCAATTGGTCATTGGATGAGAGACAAGATTTTCAGGTCTGCAGGGCATCTGGTGTTGAGATTTCCTGGGACCTGTGCAATTGCGCCACCCTGTCGGCAGCTAGCACCTCCGCCTTTTTGTAAAACTGGCACCTTTTTGTGTCTCTTTTCTGCACACAGCTTGCAAAGAAGGCTGGGACACTCTTCTTATATAGAATATAGGCGACAAAGACGACAAAGACACTGAGGCTGGCTTCCTCCAGAGGAGAACAAGGTTAACCAGCCTGTCCCTCACTACTATTTAAAGAGGAGCTTGAGCTGAAGAACCTGGGCTTCTCTCCATCACCTCTCAGCGAAGCCCGTGATGCCCCCCCACTGAGCGAAACGCCAAACATCCCTGCAGGCTGGGCAGGGGGTGGGGGAGGACAGGCAGGAAAGCCATGAAGCTGTGATGGCCACGTGACCAGCTCCTTCCTGGTCTCATCCACCTGGATTAGCAGAACCACTTGGATACAGCAGCCTGATGAGGGGTAACCATGTAAGGTCTCATAGAGTAGGAGGCTGGACTGCATTAAAGTCTCCAGCACACACTGTTCTCCCACCCCCTCGGATTTATTTTTTTTCCATTGGATTTGACAATATGCTGAATTGATGCGTTGAAAGCTAAGAAGGTTTTGAAGAAAGCCTTTCTTGCTGGCTTGCGCTTTTTGCTGCTGTTACACTACATTACTCTACATCCCCTTCCTCCACTAAAAAGGAACAAATGGTCTGCTTATCAGCTGCCTGCGTCTCCCCCCGCGGCTGACATGCAGGCAGATGTGTTGCATCCTGCAATTCTGATGCGACGCCTCGGCACCCCAGCCGGCTGACAGGCAGGTGCACTGCACGCCCCAGCTTGGCTCTGGCGCCGCTGCCTGCCCTGCTCCGCGGTGGCAGGATGCTGGGTCTGCCCCTAAAGTCAGTGTCTGGAGATGACAACCATCCCCCAGGTAGTACAGCAGCAGCCAGGCTCACATCAGGCCCGAGCCCTGAACGGAGGGAGGCAGGAGAGGATGCGGGAGCAGCTGGGCACCTTTTACCCCACGACAGGAACACCTGTTTCCAACTGCAGATTGCTTAGAAATCCAATTTTTCCAAAAAGTCATTTTAATTGCACTATGGGTGTTCTCCATTTAAAGAAACGGGATGTGGCGGGGGAGGGGAGTGGAGGTGGTGTCGGTTCAGTTTTTGGTGAGACAAAAAAGTATTTTTACTGATAGAGATTTTAGCTCCTCCCAATTCTTGCTTAAATTATCCAACTCTTGGGTTATAAATTTGCTTTTTAGTGACAGCATAGCTGCAGCCTGCAGGTCTCTGAAGAATGGGTCTTCATCAGAGGGCATGTCTCCTGGCAAGGGGCATTTGCTGCCTGCTGCCCAGCTCTGAGCAACAGCCCGGAGCCCTGCTGGCTGCTCTCCGCACCCTGAAGCCGGTTCGACCAATGCTCAGCCTTCGCTGGTGCGGCCAGGGCTCTCATCTGCTGCTTCCATTTCAGGTGAGGACACTGGGGATAGTTGTGCTTCTATGGTGGATTATGTCTATAGACATAGACAGGAACTCAAATCCCTGCTCTGCTGCAGCATTATTTTGGTCTGAGTTACCTGTCTCAGTTTCCCTTTCCACCCTGTAGAGGCTCTGATCCAGCAGGAGCTAGGCGCTCACTGCGGAGAATAAGCACCGTGGAGTGGAGGACAGAGGTGCAGCTCAGGGCTGCCCGAACGTGCTGGGCCGGCTCCCCGCCCCCACACTCCCACCCTCCTCAGAGGGTGCCACATGTGGAGCCCAGCGAGGTCCCCTCCCACGGGGGCAGTTGGGAGCCTGCACTCTCAATGGGCCCATGTTTATTGACTTATAAATCTACTCTGTTTAGTGGCTCATTAGAAAGGTGCCGCTCTCCCACTGTGGGCTCCCCTCAGTCTCTCCTGGTAAGCTTCAGAGCCCTTTGCCAAAGCTCTGGGGTTTGGGGAAACAGACGCCAAGGGTCTGCAGGAGTTGGAGCCAGCGAGGGGAGGAGAGCACACAGCAGCCCCCAGTGGGACCCTGTAAACAAACCCAGCCTCATTAGTTTTCTTAGTGCCTCACCCACCTGTTGCGTTTCATGTCTTCTACTTTGTCCTGGTTCCATACACACCCTTTCCAGGGAGGCAGAGATTATGACTCCTTTTTCACAGATGAGAACACTGAGGCTAAATTTATGTGTCCAAGGGGCATAGCTACAGAGAACCTAGGCTTTGTGATCCCAGCTTACTGCTCTTTCTACTATGCCATGCTGTAAATGGGATAGAGACAGGAGGGCTGCCTGTTGATTCTTCTTCTTCTTCTTCTTTTTTTTTTTTTTGAGATGGAGTTTCACTCTTGTTGCCCAGGCTGGAGTGCAATGGCATGATTTTGGCTCACTGCAACCTCCGTCTCCCAGGTTCAAGTGATTCTCCTGCCTCAGCTTCTGGAATAATTGGGATTACAGGTGCCCACTACCATGCCCGGCTAATTTTTGTATTTTTAGTAGACACTGGCTTTTACCATGTTGGCCAGGCTGGTCTCAAACTCCTGACCTCAGGTGATCCACCCATCTCGGCCTCCCAAAGTGCTGGGATTACAGGCGTGAACCACCATGCCAGGCCTGATTCATTTTTATTGCAGACCCCCAAGTAAAGGCCACCTGAAATTCCCTCCCCCTTGGTACTTGTTGATTGTTGGGATGATGGCAGGGAGATGGCTATAGAGATAAGACACTCTTTCTACAAATTTGGTTCAATAGACATAGACAGAACTCATAAGTCAGCCACTTGGCTGCAGGGATAAGAATTGCATGCTCCAATGAACAAGTTGGAAAATAAGAATCCAAGCTTCTGTCGGTTTCCATCTCCTTGCTTTTGTTGGTCATAAGAAGTAAGAAAGGACATTATTACGTCTCTAGCACCATCTGTGTTCTAGAATCGATGCCTAGTGCTATCACTTAATCTTCACAATACACTTGTGAGATAGGCAAAATTATACCCCCGTTTGCAACTCAGCAAACTGAGGCTCAGAAGAGTCAGACAGCTTGTTAAGGCCAGGCAGTGAACAACTGACAAGAGTGGACTTCATCACAGGCGAGCCTGACACAGGCACTGCAGTGTGACCAATTTGTCGCAGCCCCTAAAGTTGTCCTGTAGGTTTCACTGAGTTTTCTGATCCTCTTGGTTTTGCAACAGTGCTGTCTGGCACTCAGGCCTCTCTCTGTACACGCCAAGGCCCTTCCTGCAGAGTGGAGAGACTGACTCTGCAAAGGGAAGGAGAGAACAGGCCCTGTCACCAGCCTTGCCTGGTAAGAAGGTCCCTGTGGCAAGCTGATTTGACACTAATATGCAATTTGCATCTAAATTCTGCAGGCTTTCAGCTAATGTCCCATCTATATTGCATTGTTAAAGACCATCTTATAATGTGTTTAAACAGAAAATGTATTGTCTTAAAGTGGTGTTGAATGGAGGCACAGCTACACATGGTGGGAAGAACAATGTAGTTAACATCTCAAGACTATGTTGGAGTCTTGATTTGCATTCTAAGCCAGTTATGTGAATGTAGCCAAATTAGTTATTTTTTCTGAGCCTCAATTTCCTTATCTGTAACTTGAATATAATTATGTCTTCCTACCTTACTTAGCTTATATGTATATCAATGACATAATGTTTGTAAAAATTGCCTCATGATTTGTAATGTGTTACATCAATATGATGGATACTTAGAGTATACTTATTCCACTTTATTTACCACGTTGATTTCTTCCTTAGAAAAATCGAGAGAAATCTACATGCTCTTCTTTAGATTCCCTTTGCCCCGAACTATTGCTTGTGCTTTTAGAAAAAACTTAGTTGGAGGAAAGGTTCTGGTTCTTTGAAAATGTGAAAAGCATCTTAGACAGAGATAGTTGTCCAACAGCTGTATAAGTTGGGTCACTTTTTTAACAGCCACAAGATTCCATGAAACTATATAGAACTTGAAGGCAATAACGTACTGGCAGAATTTCTTACTGTTGGGTGGTACAAGCTCATTTTAAAACCATTGCTGGGTTAGACTGAAGTGAAGTTGCTTCCTGTGATTCTGGTGGGCACAGTCCATGCTTGTGGAAGTGGAGACCCACCATCCTTTCATGTGGAAGAAGTGATCTGCATTTGATGCTGTCATTCATTGGTTCATCCCATTTTTTTTTCCTGCCAACATACCCATTGCAATCTAGAAGAAACTGATACTGATTTTCTATTATCTTTTTCCTAGGAAAGCTATTAGCCATTGTCTGCTTTTTTGGATAGCGTGACAAATGGCTGATATTTCTGGCACTTGGCATATCCTTTACCTGGGAGGGTGAACGTAGAGTCTGCTTAATAAACAATTCAAAAGGAGATTGTGCTGTTAACTTGGTGTCTGTCAGGCTTTCTGAGGTGGAAGATTGTCCATGGATTCAGAAACTTCCAGGGTCTAAAGATTTGTAAGATCCTCTGGTTGGGTTAGAGTGTGCACTAGAGCTGAATTCCTCAGATAGTGATGAAGGGGATAAAACCAAGGAATGGAATAAAACTGAGGTCATTTTGAGTCAAACTTGAGAAAAGGTATAAAGGAATTAGGAGAGGGATTATATCTGTTTGCAAATGTGTAGAGGTTGTGCCCTTTGTAATTGTCCTGTGCTAGTTCGGGCTTCTTTCCCCTTCCCTGTCATCCTTCTGCGCGGGATCAATCTTAGGCTATGATTTAGTGTAGCATGCAAGGCAATGACATTCCAGGTAGCTACAAAACCTGTTTCTAGATTGCACTCTCTCAGAATTTCATTTATTTATGCCTCCATTCATTCAACAATTATTTACTGGGTGACTAATATGTGATAGACACACTTCCAGAGACTGGGATACAGCAGGGAACAAAAATTTCGGAGACCCTTTGCCTTCTTAGAGCTTAGATTTTAGTATGGGAAGGCAGATAATAAACATAAATAGTAAATATATCAGATGATATATGATATAGATATGGCAAAAAATAAATCAGAGTAAGGAAGATAGGGAATGGAGGGGTAGTGCATCAAGTAGCAACCACTGGAGAGAAGCCCACTCTCCCACTTCCAGATCCAGCAAACAGGCCTCGCTTTGATGGGCATGTGATGTGAATTGCCTAAGGCTGCACACCAACCTGGGCATGGCTGAGATATGGATTCAATTTTCCTGCCTTCTGGACTCCCTACAAGCTCTGCCCTCTTATTATTTTCTATTCCACTATTTAACTCATCACCCATCAAATTATTTGATGTCTTCATTTACAAATAATAAACATAAAGAAATTCTTTACATTGAGAAGCAGGTAAACCTATAAAACATACACAATATGTCTTGGGTGGGTTGATGAGCCAAATAAAGATGGATGTGACAGGAGGCAGGCTGGCCTTGAATGACCCCACTATCAAAGGCAACCCCTTGTGTCTAACCCATGGAGCCCCTGGACCCTCTCTGACATTTGCTAATTACAGTGACTAATTAGTATGTCATTGGCCTCTAATCATGTACCCAGACAAGATTAATAATGATGAAACCATGGAAATTAATTTACAACCATCTACATACTTCTCCTGGACCTGGCTAAGCTCACTCTTCTCTTCTGGGTAGGGGAAATAGGAAGTCCACAAGCAAGAGAACAAAGGGTCAAGGGAAAAGGAGACATTTTGGAGCTGCAGCTGAACTGGTATCAATCCCCTTCCCCAAGCAAGTGGCTCCATGGAACGCAGTGGCTTGGAGGAGTCAGAAACAAAAATAAGGAGAGGCAGAAAACCAAAGGAACTTGCCAGCCTCAAACTGATTAAATTGTATGCAGGGGTTTAAAATAAAATTAAAACTTTAATTATGAGACTCTGTAAGAGCAAAAGATGCTGAGAGTCAGGAAACCTGGATTTGATCCTTAGTTCTGCATCTCACTAGCCATTTGTGGTTGTTCTAGCCACCCAATCTCTCTAAGCCACAGGCATGCTGAAGTAAGAGCAAGGCAGCGGACTAGAATCATGTAGAGTCATCCTCAACTCCTTGCCCTTCCTCATCCTTCTCTTGTGCCACAAACCGTAAGGATTCAGCCTCTGCTACCCTCTCACAGCCCTCCTCTCCCTCTGCCCCATCACCACCGCCATACATTAGGCTCTTGAGGTTTCTTATTTGTGCTTTTGTAATTGCTGTGTGGTGATCTCTAGGCCTGTTACTCCTCTACAAGTCAACCAGTTCTCCAAGCTAAAATAAAAGTAACAACACAACAACAGGTAAATACATTGCACCCTCTAGAAGTCCAGATTCTCTAGCAGGGCTCTTAGACTTATTCACAATTTGACCTCAGCCTGACTGAGGCCATCCTCTCTTTCCATATCCCCACCAAGCATACACTTGGCTCTTCCAGGTCATATATTCTTTTACTTCTGCCTTCTGCCCCCAAATCCAATATACTTTTTCTTATTTTTATTTTTAATCACAGTAAATATATAACATAATTTCCATTCATTTTGATCATTTTTAAATTCAGTGGTATTAATTATATTCTGAATGTTGCATTATCTTTACCACTATCTATTTCTAAAACTTTTTCATCAGCCCAAACAGAAACTCTGTACCTATGAAGCAATAATATATTCAGGCTATGGTAATCTCTCCTTTTTCTCTCTGTGAATTTGCCTGTTCAAGATATTTCATTTGAGTACAATCATACAGTATTCGTCTTTTTGTTTCTGACTTATTTCACTTGGAATAATGTTTTCATAATTTGTCCATGTTGTAGCATGTACCAGAACTTCATTTTTTATGGCTAAATAATATTCCACTATGTGGATATACCACTTTTTGTTTATCCAATCATCTGTCTATAGACTCTTGGGTTGTTTCTACCTTTTGGCTTGTGAATCATGCTGCAATGAACATTAGTGTACAAATACCTGTTTGCATGCCTGTTTTTCATTCTTTTGGATGTGTACCTAGAAGTCAAATTGCTGGGTCATATGGTAATTCTGTGATTAACTATGAGGAACCACCAACCTGTTTTGGATAGCAGATGCATCATTTTACATATCTACCAACAATGTATAAGGGTTCCGATTTCTCCACTACCTCATCAACACTTGCTATATTTCACTTTTTAAAAATTATAGCCATTCTAGTAAATGTGTAATGGTATCTAGGCCATTGATTTTGATTTTGATTTTCCTAATGACTAATGATGTGGAACAACTTTTCATGTGCTTACTGCCCATTTTTATATCTTCTTTGAAGAAATGTCTATTCAAGTTTTTTGTCCATTTTTTAATTGGATAGTCTTTCTTCTTGTTGTTGAATTGTAAGTGTTCTTTATATATTCTGACTATTAAATCCTCATTAAATATAAACATTTGAGCATAGTTTCTCCCATTTTTAGGTTGCCTTTTCACTTTCTTGGTAGTGTCCTTTGATGCACAAGTTTTCAACTTTGAGGAAATTCAATTTATCTATTTTTTCTTTAGTTGTTCATGCTTTTGGTGTCATATCTAAGACTCTTTTACCAAAACTGAGATTATGAAGATGTGCCCCTATGATTTCTTCTAAACCGTGTGTAGTTTTAGCTCCTAAATTTAGGTTGTTTATCCATTTTAAGTTAATTTTTGCATATCATATGAGATTTTTGCATATGATATGAGAATGCAGTGTACAATTGCATTCTTCTCTGCCTGTGGAAATCCAACTGTCCTAGCACCATCTGTTGAAGAGACTATTATTTCCCCATTGAATGGACCTGGAAACCTTGTCAAAATTCAATTGGCCATAGATATACGGGTCTATCTCGGAACTCTTAATTCTACTTCATTGGTTTATATGTCTATCTTCATGCTACTACCACACTGTTTTGATTAGTGTAGCTTTATAGTGAGTTTTGTAATTGGGAAGTGTGAATCTTCCAAATTGATTCTTCTTTTTCAAGATTATTTTGGGCATTCAGGGTCTTTTACAATGTCATATGAATTTGAGGATTGAATTTTCCGTTTCTGCCAAAAAAAGCTGTTGAGATTTTACTAGGTATTATATTGAATCCATAGATCACTTCACGTAGTAATGACATCTTAACAATATTAGATTTCCATTCCATGAAGATAGGATCTATTTCCATTTTTTTAGGGCTTTAATTTCTTTCAGTAACCCTTTTTGAGGTTTTCAGTGTACAAATCTTTTACTCCCTTAGCCAAATTTATTCCTGGATATTTGATTCTTTTAGATGCCATTATAAATGGAATTACTGTCAGTATTTCCCTTTTGGATTATTCATTGTTAGTGTATGGCAATGCAACTCATTTTTGTGTGCTGCCCTTGTAGTCTGCAACTTTGCTGAGTTTATTTTATTAGCCCTACTGGTTTTCTTGTGGAGTCTTAGAATTTTCTCTATCTAGCTTTATGTAATCTGCAAATAGAAGTTGTTTAAATTATTCCTTTCCAATTTGGATGCCATTTATGTCTTTTCTTGTCTAATTATTTTGGCTAGAATTTTTAGTACAATTTTAAACAGCAGCGGTGAAAGCCAACATCCTTGTCTTGTACTTGATTTTAGGGGAAAGATTTCAGTCTTTAAGTATGATGGTAGCTGTATTTTTATTTCATAAATGCCCTTTATTATGTTGAGGAAATTCCTTTTATTCCTAGTTTTCTGAATGCTCTAGCATACTTTTATACTACAAGTGATTTACTTAGTTTTTTCTTTCTATCTGGAAATTTATTTGCCCTGATTCTCTAGATAGAGGAATCCTTCCTCAAACCCAGCCCAAATGTCACTTCTCTCACCCCCACAAGCTCTTTGTATATAAAATCTTGCCTCCTAATTACTTGATTTTATGATTGTGCACTCTGATAGCCTGTGATATCCTTGAGTGTCAGGACTGTTTTATTCATTTTACTATCCCCAGAATCTAGCACAGGACTCATGAAATGTTTGCTGGAAGAATGTCGATTGAGTAATGTTCTCTCATTTTTCAACTTTTCTGCTGTTTAACTTGTCTCCATGAGCTACTGCAAGGAGCTTTCTATTTAACAAGGAAGGGCTCTGGGAAGGGCTCCGAGAGCTGCAGTCAATGCAGCTGAGGTGGGCTTGGGGGCTTCCTGGATGCTGATGACACATGAACATCAAGGTGGAGAATGGCCTCACCCTGTTCCACAATGAGCACCTTAAACAAGCGGGAGCTCACTACCAAGTGGCCTCTCATGCTTGGGTTCACTCTTAAGCTTGCTCAAGAGCTTTGGCAATGCCAGACCACCAAACCATTTTCATCTCTTATTGCCAAATCAAACTAAACTGACAAATACCGACTTAATGACTCCTGTGTGCACAACACATTGCTAGAAGCTCTGGAGAAATGCAAAGAACTCCACCTGACTTAGCACATTCCTTCACCCACAGTATTTAAACTAGGCCAGGAGAGGAAGGTTTTCAGGCCAGGCTGTGTTGCAGGGGAATGTGTTAGTTTCTTATTGCTGCTGTAACCACAAACACAATGGCTTAAAACAACACGGATTTATCATCTTACAGTTCTCAAGGGTAGAAGTCCAAGATGCATCTCACTGGGCTAAAATCAAGGTGTTTGCAAGACTGTCATCCCTATGGAGGCTCCAGGGAAGTAGCTTCCTTGCTTTTTCCAGCTCATGTTGGCTTCTCAGTATTTTTTGCTTGGTAATGCTGTTACTCCAGCCTCTGCTCCAATCATCACAACTTCTATGCCTCTGCTTCTCATGCTTCCTTCTTTTACTTATAAGGACTCCTGTGATTACACTGGGCTGTCCTGGATAAAGCAGGCTCATCTCCCCATCTCAAGACCTTTAATTGAATCACAACTGCAAAGTCCTTTTTGCCATGTAAGGTTGTGGAGATTAGAACATGAACATCTTCAGGATGTGGGGCATTATTCAGCCTACCCCAAGGACTATGGACAGGTTGATCTTTCAATGACTGGAGCAGGTCCCTTGCTACCACTCCCAAGTTCAAGTTCATGTAGCAAGTCATCCTCCCAGCCCAGGGCTTCTTCTCTTTACAGAAGAGGAAACGGATGCCTCAGGAGAGAAAGTAGCTTAACTTGGATACCATAGCTAGTGGTCGACAGAACTGAGCCTAGAAAGAGGCTCTGTAATCTATTCAATGCCAAGATTCAGAGATTTCATGATTGACCAGGGAAAGGGGGACAGAGGAAGAAGAAATTGGGAAAGGGCCGTTACCCCAATCTTTTTTTCTCCAGATATACAACGTGTCAGCCATTCATGAGTGGATGAACTTATTTTCAGAGAGTCAGGAGAAATTTAGCTCCCTCAGTCAAGGAGGGACAAATTTATCTGGTAATTTGTGTGTGTCTTATTACTAGCTTTGGAGATTATGTTTTTCCTCTTCCATATTCCATTCCATGAGAACATCACATCAGTTACTCCAGACTTCACAAAGTTTGAACCCACCTGGACTTTCTTCTAAACACCCCGAGGTCCCTTCAGGGGTCTTGGAAGGTACCAGGGCTCAGGAAACCCCGACTCCCCAGCTTACTCAAGCTGACAGATTGCATTTCCCGTTAGCTCAGCCATTAGCTCCTGCCTTCTGTTACTCTGTGCCCACACACGGTCTCCCCACAGACTTCCAGAAAACTGCCTCCTGCCCATGCTCGCCACTCCAGTGCTGCTCTCTGCTGGGAGTGACACCCCTCTCTGCCTGCTGCCCCCCTACCCATGTCTGACACTAACTCAGAGACTTGCGTCTGGGGCTGGAATTTTGTCGTTGCTATGGAAGTGGGAACCAGCTCAGCCTTCCAAACTCACAGAGTGCCCAAAAACACACACGGCATCTCGCGCTGACACACCACTGACAACCCGCGATGACGGGGATGTACTTTTGAGTGTCATCTTGACAAGGAGCAGGAGCCTCTATCTGCCGGCCCATCCGCCTGGCCATCTGTCTCCCGAGATTGTCTGCACTTGACTGGCTCGGATCCTGAGCCCCCCCTTGCTGGGGTGCCCGTCCTTGCACGGCCTGGCTGCTTCCAGGGGGCGAGAAGGAAAGAGTCCCTTGTCAGTGGTGTTGCTCTGCAGGGAAGCAGGTGGGTGAGGGAGGGCTCTGAGGGATGCTCAGGGTCGCTTCTGAGCCTGGCTTAGGCAGTCCCAAGGCCATGGGTGGGCATTTCAGCCAGTGACAGAGGGAGGAGAGCCAGATCTCCTGCCTTGTTTGTGGCCTGAAGCCACAGCTTTTGGGATTTCCTTGGCTCTTGGAAAGGCAGCCCTTTGGGGAGGCGCCAGCATTTCCAGGTGGTGTGGGGAGGGCTGCCCAAGACACATGGATTCCTTTGCTTCCTGTCTCCAAATCCCCCTGTGAGGAAGGGGTGGAGGAATTCCTGGCTTTGGTGGACTTCCCAGCAGCTAATGTCACCAGCTACTGAAGGTGAAAACTGGGACCTGCAGTTTGGGGAAGGGAAGTTTGAGCATCTGGTGAGACAAAGGGGTGATAGGAAGGAGCAGAGAAGATAAGATCCCTTATCACTTGGGATTGACACTCTCGTGCATGAAACTTACCACATCCGCCTTGCATGCCTTCTAGGTCTTGTCCATTCTCCCATTAGGACATGGGGCATGGCTTTCCATATCCTACAATGCCCGCCTTAGTGGGGAAGAAACAGGAAAGCACATGGTCAGAGGGGTCAGCCCCCTCCCTGGTCAGCCCTCCTCAGTGCTTTATTCTGTACATTTACCCCAGTCTGCAAAGAATGTTCAATGCCCAATCCATCTGCAAATGGTGTTGCAAGACCCTGCAGTCTTCCGTATTCCATCCTTTCTAAGCTAATTTTTCCCAGATTGTTATCTTTTCGTGCTCCTCTCTCCCACTCTTCTCCCCCATGAATATGGGGTACTAGGTGTTGTGCCTTTGATTCCTACACAGTCACACAGACCATGTTTATCGGGGCCTCAGGTTGCCAGGACTTCTCCCCTGTGGTGGCTGCTTGGTCACTAACTGGGAGGCGCTGGCTTTTGTCTGCCCTGGAGTCAGAGCCCAGAGGTGCAGCCATCAGTGCTGCATCTTCAAAGTGACAGCACAGCTCTCTCTCCTCCTGAGGCTGGGAGGAGACCAGCCCCAGCCATTATTAGCTGATAAATATTTGGCTTGTGTCGCCTCCTAAAATAATCCTCATGCACAATGATGGCTGTCAACCCTGGCTTTGAGATCTAATTTGAGCTTCCCTGTCTACATCTGGTACTATGGCTCTCGTGTGACTGGTGATCTCTTAAGAAGGAAATTAAACTGCATCAATCAGCTGATGGGACTTAAATGCTGATGGATGTGGCAAAAGGTGGGAAACATAAGTTGAACAAAGCATTTTGTTTGGGCTCAAGTTACTGCTCTGTTGCTAAGACTTTTGGTCCAGGGCTAAGTGTTCTCATGATTTGGACAATATAGGTTCATTTCCTTAACATGAACCAGGTAAACCATAGCCCTAGCTCAGAGGTTCTCAAAGTCAACCTACAAAAACCCTCCAGAAACTGTTCACGAGATCTCTAGCCACAGCAGACAGTCTCTCTATAATGCCCATTTATTGGGGAATAAAGTTACACAGCAAACTCTCAGCAAGATAACTAAAGTCAAGGGAATAGTTGGTAACAAGAAACAAACAAACACAAAAATAAAGGAGGAGCTTCTAGGTAAGTCTTCTGGACACTGCTCACCTAACATTTTTTGTTTTTTAAATTTTCCTATCCTGATTTTGGGGAGGAAAAAAATTCCCAAATTTTGCTAGTTTAAGCCAAAATATGGAAGGTATGAAAATTAATGTGATATAATGGAAAGACTTGAACAACCAGTTTTGGAAACTTGCAAGATGACTTCAAAGGACTTCTACACAAATTGGTATCATTAAAGGGACTAGATTCCAACTATTTTTAGTTTTTATGTCTCTCTCCCAAATTTCAAAGTCTTGGAAGAGAGAATTATACTGCGCCAGCCTGAGTCTGTTGTCTACCCTCTGCCCCCAACTATTAATCAACCATGGCTTGGGGTATGTAGTATTCACCAGAGAAGGAAGATTACTGTTGGCCAAGTGGCTCCCCTGAGAGGTATCCAGTAGGAAGCTATGAACCCCATCCACCCTAGATAAGGAAGAGTTTCCCCTAGGCAACTGGAGGCATTCACAAACATTTTGAGATAGACAATTTTGCAGGTGTTTCTATTAATAGATTGTAGCTCCACAAGACGACGTTCCTTCAGCTGCAAAGATCTGTATAGAGCAGAGGGGAATGGAAGTAGCTGAGATTCTGCAAGTATTTATTGAGCACCTACCAGGCATTCTTTTGGATACTTAAATACATTGATGTAAAAAAGAGAGAGAGAGATCCCAGCCCTCATGGGATCATTTGGAGTAGTAGGGTTATATTGTTAGGAGACTTTACTACAGGTCTTGAGAGCTTTCTAGTGCCTATTTGAGGAAGGACCTCATTGAGTACCAATATCTAGTCAGTTCCTATTAAGATATTCCTTTCCCTCACCCCATGTACCTAATGCATCACCAAGTCGTATCTGTCCCACTTACTAAAGAGCTCCCGAATCTGCCTGCTGCTCTCCATCTCCACCACCACCGAGTCTGAGCTACCCACACTCTCAGCTCAGCGGCTACACCTCTTCCTAACTGATTTTTGCAAATCCACTTTGTCTTTCATTTGTTCCTTGTCCACACTGCAGCCAGAGTGATTTTCTTTTATTCAAGATGCAAATCCGATCACATTGGCACCACTGCTTTAAACTTGAGTGCTTTCCTGTTGGTCTTAGGATAAAGGCCAGAAGACCGAACAGCTTAGAAGGCTTTTTGCAGCCCAGTCCCTGCTTAGTTGGCCAACCTCACCTTGTGCCATTGTGCTTGTTCTCTGGGCTGTGTTCATGTCACACCTCAGGGTGCTTGCATAAGCCTTTTGCTCCATCTGAGATTGTTTTCCCTCTCTTCATATATTAAGCACTCTCCTGTTCTTCATACAGTTAATTGCATCTCAGCTAAAGGGTGAAATATGCCCTGCTACTGCCCCTTTTTCACTTCTCCCCTTTACCATGTGATTCCACAGAATAGGAGTGGTTTGTAAGTATCCATTCGTGAGTGTAGTCTTTGGATTCATGTAGGTCTCTCCTACTAGGTTGTGAGCTTTCTAAATGTAAAGACGTTCTAACATCCCCAAAAAGTGTTTGCTGAGGCTGAGAGTTTACTGAGGGATAAATCTGCCTTAGGTATTGAGGTCTCCAAAGAACAAAGAATTCTGTATTAAAAAATGGACGGGGGCAGGGGCAGTGAGAAGAAAACTCCAATAATAGGCATCTGTTTTAGTCCAGTTTAATGGTGATGATAATACCATACTCCAAACTAGTTAATTTATAAGGAAAAAGAGGTTTAATGGACTCACAGTTCTATGTGGCTGGGGAGGCCTCACACTTATGGTGAAAGGCAAAAGGCACATCTTACATGGTGGCAGGCAAGAGAGAATGAGAGCCAAGTGAAATGGGAAGCCCCTTATAAAACTATCAGATCTCATGAGATTTATTTACTAACAGGAGAACAGTATGGGGGAAACCACCCCATGATTCTATTATCTCCCACTGGGTCTCTCCCACAACATGTGGTAATTATGGGAGCTACAGTTCAACATGAGATTTGGGTGGGGACACAGCCAAACCATATCAGCATCCATCTACTAGTTCCTTGTTAAGGGGCCGCCATGCTCTCTGTGAATTCACCAAGGTAGCTGGTTGATAAATCTGTGCGAGGGAGAAATCTCATTGGGAAGAGATGCACTACCCTGTATTTAGAGCTGCACCAGCAGAATGGTAGGCTGTGGGACTCTGCTTTCCAGGTGGCAGAGGAGAGGAGAGAGTTGAGGCAGTGGGTTCAGGGGGCTGCAGCTTCCAGGGTTTGGTGGCCTCAGGTGAGCTGTAGGATCTCTGAGCCTCAGGATCCTGGACTACAAAATGAGGAAAAAGAGCAGGGAGAGTTACGAGGATTTAATAGATGATGTGAAATGGAATGTTTGGCTCTAAAACTATTCGATATTGGCTAGTTTAATTTTTTTAGGGGTTCAAAATCATCTGGAGATTGAAAACCCTCTCTGCTGGAAGCATTTTGCCACTGCTCTAATGAGGTCTACAGTAATCCCAGACCCAGAGATCTTCTGTCCCCAGAGGAAAGGGGCCTGGTCTTTTCACATACCCGCCTTTGGAGGCCCTGGGCTGTCTCCTCGCCTCCATTTAGCATTTTGATTTGTGCAGTTTTGCTGAGAATCTCTATTGCAGTGTGTTGACTTATCACTCATCCCAATAAGTTCCCATTCTCTCCCCTCCTGACAGCCTCACCTAATGTACTTATTCATTCAATTTAAATAAATCGAACATGGGCCTATGACAGCCGATAAGTGAGTCACACAAGAACAAACAGAAGAGAAAGCTCTGCAAATAGTCAAATGTCAAGTAAGAATGGAAAACTGTCCCCACAGCTTCAACGAACCTTGGATATCTAATATTTATGGCCAATTGATGTCATTAGAAAGTAAATAAGCCCTCTTATGCTGCATTACATAAGATTAACTGCAAGCAATGGAGTTTAAATAGCAGAGATAAGTGCAGATGGAAATAAACCTGTTTAAAGCTAGAAATATTTGATGGGCCTCCTTGCTGCTTTTAAGATAATTGATCTGTATATCTGTATTGAATCTCACCATAAAAGCTTTGAAGAGACTTGTGGCAGAGCCTGTTCAGACCCAAATCACATTTCTCTGGGGCCACCCAGGCAGTGTTAGAATCTCTCCAAAGAGAACCTCTAGAGCTGGGAAACTGAAAAAACCTGAGGAGAAGCAGGAGTCTTCTGGCTCTAGGCCCACCCCTCCACTGCCCCCATCCCGATTTCCTGGATAATAGCTAGAACTAAATGACCAGGCTCTTAGGGGGCTGAAACTATGACAAGCAGGATCACGAAAGGAACCTTGGTTCTTTAGCTTGTAGGAGAAAAGAGTGAGGTGGCTGGGAGGGTCTCAGTTGCTTTCTTTGAGGATTTTCAGCAATGTTAGGTAAAATAGTGCATCTCAATGTTCTGTTATTTGTGGCAAAGGAACGGTTAAAAAAAAAAAACTTCTTGTCATTTGATACACGGTTTTATTGTTTATAACTAGCATGGGCCTCACATTGCAATCCGCTTATCACATAAGTTTGACATCTGATTGTGTCTATATTGTGTCCCACACGGCATGTCCACTGGTCACATGCTTGGTGACCAGTATCCAATTGCTGTAACATTTCGGAAACTGTTCCTTTCATCTTTGTGCTCACGGAGGCCAGATAGCAAACAGTGTATGAACTCATATCTATCCATGCACCGCCCTTTGAGTAATGCTGATGTAGAAGACTTGTTCTCTTTGTCTGCAGATGGTAGGGACAGAATTAGGAGCAATTGATGGAGTAGGAGGAGACCTATGTTATCCTGAAAGGACAATATTTCCCAATAGTCACAGCAGACACAAACCTCAATCCACAAACCCAGAAGGACAAGAAATACAATTTTTAAAGCTTTTCTGTAGCAAATGTTAAAAATGTTAATTTTGAAATGAGAAATTATGATTTTTATATACATATATATGATTTTTATATACATATAATAGTCACAAGTGTCACTTTTTAAAAATCTTTTATTTCCATAGATTATTGGAGTATCGGTGGTATTTGGTTACATGATTAAGTTCTTTAGTGGGGATTTGTGAGATTTTGATGCACCCATCTCCTGAGCAGTATACGCTGTGCCCTGTTTGTAGTCTTTTATCTCTCATCCCCTTCCCACCCTTGCCCCCTGCATCCCCAAAGTCCACTGTTCATTCTTATGCCTTTGCACCCTCATAGTTTAGCTCCCACTTAAGAGTGTGAACATATGATGTTTGGTTTTCCATTCCTGAATTACTTCACTTAGAATAATAGGCTCCAATCTCATCCAGATCACTGCAAAAGGCATTAATTCATTTCTTTTTGTGACTGAGTAATATTCTATTGTACATGTATGCCACTGTTTCTTTATCTACTGGTTGATTGATGGGCATTTGGGATGGTTCCACGTTTTTGCAATTGTGAACTGTGCTGCTATAAACATGCGTGTGCAAGTATCTTTTTCATATAATGATTTCTTTTCCTCTGGGTAGATACCCAGTGGTGGGATTGCTGGATCAAATGGTACTTCTACTTTTAGTTCTTTAAGGAATCTCCACACTGAGCAAAATTTAATTCTATGGTAATATCACAGTGTTTGGGCTAAAAACACCAAATCTCAATTTGAAGCCTAACACATTCACCTTCCACCAGGTAGTGTATAAGTTGCAGGGATTTTAACAGAGAGCAGAGGCTGGATGGGGTGGGAGCCTCTGTCTGGATTACCATCATCTGTCTGTGTTGGCATCCATTGGGGTGTCCTCATTCCTATCTGGCCTTCGGTCTTCAGTCCAAGAAGCTCTCTGCAAGGTCTTCTTTGTTCCCAGCTTGTCCTGTTTGCTGGCTGTCTGTGCCACATTCATGCCACTCGTGGCTGTGTGGAGAACACGCGAAGTTCTCTGTGAGGTTGTCCAGGCCCGTTGGCCTGCGCCCTCCCCTCCTCCCTTCCCTCCTGCTTCCAGCACAGAGTTCTGTGTCGGTAGAAGTTGGGGGGAATTTTGAGGGGTCTTGCTGGGCCCTTTGGCTCTATCACAGAGTTGGAGGGTATTGGAGTGGGGGTGGGGACAGGCATCTTTCTGCCTTTGCTCTAATCTGGAAAGTCTGTCATCCTGGCCAGAGTTGGCCCGGGTGACAGTCTCTTTTTAGGGACTTCCCTAAAAAGAGAAGTTCATTTTCTCTTGGACCCATGGTTTCCTTCCTCTCAATTTAAGAAGATAGAATCATTTATTTACTTTTTTTTTGTTTTTTGTTTTGTTTTGTGTGTGTTGGGGGGGGCGCGTTGGGAACCTGTCTTAGACTAATCTCACAGTCTTTTCAATCTTTCCCTCATTGTTTAGACCTCAGCTTTTGAAACTTCAGGCATAAATTTGACTCTTTGATTCTGCTGCTCCTTCCCTGAGGCTAAGGGAATAAAAAAAGCCTTGGCTGCTGTCCACCAGAGGGAAGGGTGGCAAGGTAACGGAACTTTCTGGAACTGTAAGCCACATGAGATAATATATGAAAATGTTATTACACACCACACTCAAAAGTTAAGACCAGATAGACTGGGCTGCCTAGGTAGCAAACGCCCCATCCCTGAAGACCTCTGAGCACTGCCTGGACCATCTGTGTTGATGAGGAGATTCAGAGACCAGATGACATAACCTATCTGTAGGTTCTTTAACTCTGTGACTTTGAGGTGGGAAAAGCAGATACCACATGGGAGAATCCAAGGGAAGAAATCACAAGAGACTCCTCCTGACTGCACCTGAGCTCAAGGGCAGCCAGTGCTGGAAAAATGATGGCGGAGAGCCAGGGCTGGTGTCTGACCTTCTCTCCTCCATGGGGACAATTTCTCCTATGTGGCTGACTTATCCACGTTTTGTTTCCCTTTAAATCAGAGATTCAAGTGGGGGTGGATTTAGGTGTGTCAGTTTAACTGTCCTGTGGCACCGGTACTGTCATGAGCACTCAGTTGGTGTTAATTGGAGATGAATGTGGCATCCCCATTTCCTTTTGTAGAGATGCCAGTGATAGACAAGTCATCCTGATGGTATCATCTGCATCATTCATGTATCACTTAGAAAGATCAATAGCAGAACTGAGTAGCGTCTGCTTTGGTTGTGTTCCGTAAACAATAGATTGTACTCTCTTATTCCAGCCCATGGCACAGTGTCCTGCTCATACTAACTCTCCAGGATGTGGCTACACATCAGATGGGGCTACAAAATCATGAAAATAATTTCTTTTGTGACTTGCAGAAAGTTCACTAGCTCATACTGGTACCATATACTTATTAAGACAGGCAACTTCATGGTGGTATGGTCAGTCTTTTAAATTTTAGTGATTCTAACAATGAGTGGTGCTTTCCATTGTGGTTTTAATTTGCATGTCTTTTATGACTAATAATATTAAATATACACACTGCTGGTGAGAATGTGTAATGATACAACTACTTTGGAAAACAGTTTCTAAGTTTCTTTGGTTCATAATACCACACAAACACTTGTATATAATAAAGTTCGTAGCGGATTTATTTGTAATAGCTAAAAACTGAAAACAACCCAAGTGTCTATAAACAAATGAATAGATAAACAAACTGTGTTATATAATAGAATACTACTCAGCAATAAAACAGAATGAATTGTTGATACATGCTCTAGGAGAATGAATCTCAAAACAATTATGCCGAGTAAAATGTAAAAGATCAAAAAAGAATATATACTGTATCATTCCATTTATTTAAAATTATAGAAAATACAAACAAATCCAGGGTGGCAGAAATCAGATCAGCTGATTTCCTGGGGATCTGGGCTTTAAAATTACAGAGGGGATTGAGGAAACTTTTCTGGGTGATGGACATATTCACTCTCTTGATTGTGATGATGGTTTTGTGAATGCGTGCATATGTCAAAACCGATCAAATTGTATACTTTAAATGTACGTGATTTGTTGTCATAAGTCAATCATATCTCAATAAAACTGTTTCTTTTTAAAGGCAGGCACTTTTTTTTTTCTGTCGGTTACCAACCTACCTCTCTATTTCACGATAGTTGTTGACTGGTTATTTTTGAAGACTAAATGGGTAGGTTTTCTCCTTTTTTATCATCTTCTGCTTGCCTTCACACAAAGGGGAAGCAGTAATTGTGTTCCTGGCTTATGACCTATCTACAGCTTCTCCAATTCTGTGGCTTTGGGGTGGGAAAAGTGGATGCCACATGGGAGGACATCTGCAGAGCCCACTGGAAAGTAGCTGTAGTCCTCTAACAGATACTGGAACAAGAAACAGTAGGGAGATGTTTCTGGAGGATGGAAGGAAACAATGACAAGAGCTTTTTATGACTTTTTGGTGTATTTTTAAAATGCATTCTCCCAAAAGAAGTGGCAGGGAAATATGTATACTATGACCGTATTAAAAAAAAAATAAAAAGAAAGAGACCCCAAACCATGCATACAAGTTAGTGATCTTCAGATAAACAGAACAAACATGATATATTTCAATATAGAAGAAGGGAATCAGTACAGGAATTGGCTCCTGTGAATATGGAAGCTGAGAGGTTCCACCCAATGCCATTTGCAGGTGGAGGCACCAGCAAAGCTGCTGGTGTATTTCAGTCTGAGTCCAAAGGCCAGAGCGCCTGGGGGACTGCCGGTGAAAGTCCATGAGTCTGAAGGCCCCAAAACCCAGAGCCTGGATATCCAAGGGCAGGAAAAAAGGACATTCCACCTTAGGAAGAGCAAGTGATTTCACACTTCCCTTGCCTTCTTGTTCTATCCAGACCCTCAAAGGACTGGATAATGCCCCCGCTACCTTGGTGAGGGTGGATCTTCTTTTTTTTCTTTTTTCTTTTTTTTTTTTTTTTCTGAGACGGAGTCTCGCTCTGTCGCCCAGACTGGAGTGCAGTGGCCGGATCTCAGCTCACTGCAAGCTCTGCCTCCCGGGATCACGCCATTCTCCTGCCTCAGCCTCCCGAGTAGCTGGGACTACAGGCGCCCGCCACCTCGCCCGGCTACTTTTTTGTATTTTTTAGTAGAGACGGGGTTTCACTGTGTTAGCCAGGATGGTCTCGATCTCCTGACCTCGTGATCCGCCCGTCTCGGCCTCCCAAAGTGCTGGGATTACAGGCTTGAGCCACCGCGCCCGGCCGAGGGTGGATCTTCTTGACTCAGTCTACTGGATCAAATAGTGATCTCTTCTAGAAACATCCTTACAGACACACCCAGAAATAATCTTTTACCAGCTTCCTGGGCATCCCTTAGCCAAGTCAAATTGACACTAAAAATTAACCACCATATCCTATATAGGTCTGTCTGTGTTTGTATGTGCATATATGAGCAGGCAGAGAGATACAGAAAAACACACACCAGAGTATTAATATTGCTTACCCAAATGGGTTGGATTAGGGAATGGGGAGAGGGAATATTAATATTTTAAACATAACTTTCATATGTTTTTATGTGTTATGATGAACATATATTACCTTTGCAATGTACATGACCTAATTTAGAAAACTATATATCAAAACTGAATTTTCATATTTTAGCAAATTGTCCAAAAGCTGTGAAAACATTCTGTTTTAAATTACTAATAGATAGTATATAGATATCCTCTATTATCTACCTTGTAGTACTTCCATGACACTGATAATTTTCTACCCTGTGTTTCATAGCATGAATGTTCCCTGGGACTTTTGGCAACAAAAATGTTCCCAGAGTCCTTTTGACAGAGCCTTGTCCTCTCGTAGAAGAGAGGTTGCCAGGTGAGACCTTGTCTTTGGTTTGAGTGGACTTGTGAGCTGTAGTTATCGAATGCGTGTTTGCTGTGAATCAACTAGGAAGCTTATTAAAAATATAGATTTTTAGAACCTATATCTGGAAATTCTGATTCGCTAGCCTTAGCATGAGGTCTAGTATCTGATTTTTTCAAAGATTTCTCAGAAGATTGTGGTATGCAGCTAAGTCTGGGACCACTACTCTCTGGGACTCAGAGAATCTTCATTGAAACCTTTAACAGGAGTCTTCCCTTTATTCTAGAAACACCATTTTCAGAGTGGAAAATTGTAGGATATTTGGAGTATGTGAAATTTGTAAATTATAATACCCTAGATTGGGTGCTCTGACCAGACCCAGGTGGGGATATCAATCTGACCAGGGGCTGTTACTACTGCCCTAGGGCAGGATGGTCACCTGAAGAGCAGCTCCCTTATCTACACTGGGCATCTTTGTGATGGTCAGCACAGGGAGATGGGTAGAGATGGATGGCACCAGGTTCTGAGAGGAATGTGAAATCTGGGTTCATGTTTAACTCCAGAGACATGCTGACCCAGCATTGTCCTGAGGAATTCTCCCTGGGGACTGTCTAGCCCAACCACTTGAATTATCTAGTGACAATTTCAAGCTATTCAGATTTAAAATAGAGAAGAAGGATGTTGGGGTATTTCTCTTTTGAAATTGCTCACAGGCAATTCAAATGTGTGCAAAGGCTTTGGAAAACCCTTCGTGTGTTCAGATGTCCTCTGTATTCCCAGATGTTTCCTGGTTGGAAGATCATTGTCTCCAGGCTGCTGGGGTCTCTCCCTGTTTTTGACAGGTTTACATTTCAGTCTTTTGGTGTGTCAGGGGCATGCATTCATGAAAGCAAGTTTTTAATAATCATTCCACAAACACGTTGACATGATGGTGGCCTGAGGTTAGGGTTAGGGTTAGGTTTGGGGTTTGTGTATTACAGCTTGGGGAGACTGAGCCCTGTGCTGAGAGATAGAATTCTAGGCAAGTGGTGGGGCTCTGTCTATGGCTATGGGGAACTGCATGTAAGTGCATGTTGAAAGGACTGGGGCTTAGAGGTGCTGGCGGTAACAACGGACAACTGTTGAAGCGCCACCTTGCCCCCCACATTCTTGGTGAGCCCACTGGGTACCATCTGCAGATCAAGAACATGACAAGGCGGCATTGTTACCACTATTTCCATCATGGAAACATTTATTTGGTCTTCCAGGGTTGCTTTCAAGATGATTAATCTCAGCGTGGCTGTGTGTTTAGGCTCTCCATAAAGGCAGGTGCATGTGTCCGTGCGCGGCTCTGTCAGGACTGCTAATGTAAGCGTCTGTTTTACAGCCCAAGTGACAGCTGTATTGTTCTGGCAGGGTTACAGCTCTGACATGTGGAATCAATCTTTTTAACCTGTCAATTAATCAGCGGGCAGCTGTCAGCCCAGCTGAAAGGCCTGAAGGACAGTGCCCTTTCAATGGATTATACTGGGGGCATGGCGGAGTAAAATTGAACACTTCAAGCTTCAAGGAACTCTTGCTGCATTCAAAGCCAGGCTTCACTCTCACTTAAAGGAAACAGGCTAGAGCTCCAGTTTGGGCCCCTCCTGAGAAGGCTCTATTGAGGCATTTGGTTAATGATTAGGAAGCATGTTCCTGTGGTTACCTTGCCAGGCTCAAGAGAGCTTTAAAGGGGAGCTGCCATATTTTGCCAGGTGAGCATCATCTGGGCCCGGGTCAGGTGGGGTTGATTCATTTCTGATGTCCAAAGCAAGCAGTGGGTAATAGAACACTTGGTCTTTAGGAGGATTTACAGAGCGCCCCATAGAAGGAAGCTGGTTTGGTAAGCCAACGTTTACTAAGCCCTTTTTATAAATGGAGGATTGCCCTAAGGGCACAGGAAGAATATACAGCAGAATAAAATAGATTTCCCTTCCATTATCACTTTACATTTTAATTGGGCAGACACAGGCAGAGAGCTGCATAAAAGGATATCACATACCAGTATCCTCTATAGACAGTGAATTATTGTTTGTTAAATACTGGAATAGACATAAGTTGGTGTGTACTAATAAACAACTGGATGTTGCTGAAATAAAGTTATGAACAGATTAGAAGAGGAAAGGTGTTGAGGACTGGAGCTGCAGATGAAGTCTTCCAGAAGGTGATGAGCCCTTCGAGCCTACGCTGTTTTCTGTTTTTTCTGCTGCTCTTTCTTGCCACTCCGTAAATCATTTTCTCTATTCCTCCCCTCCTTTCTTCCTTCCACACATATGTATTGAGCACCTAACATTTGCAAAGCCTGCTGCAAGGTGCAGTGGGGAATAGAAAGATGATTCAGAAAACATTGAATTCAAAAGAAAATCCTCACCCCTCTTGTCACTGTCAGCCCTGGGGAGAGGAAGACCTCTCTCCTCACTCACCCCAGTGAGTTCAGGAATCATCAAGGCTGTGAATTATTCAATTTCTTTTTCATCCAGGATTAGCAATCTGCCAATGTGTATTTTTTTTCCTTGTGAATCATAAAGTGAAAACTGGGTTCCTTTTGTCTAAATGACAGGTGAGTTCTTGGTTTTACAGGCACATCCACAGTGCCCCATCATCATGCCCTTTCTCAAATAATGTATGTGATTTCCCTCTAACACAATGTGCTTTTGAGCAGGACAGGTCTGGGTTGAATCCTAGTTCTGCCACTTACTAATTGTGTTAACTTGGATGTATTTCTTTGTCTATCTGAACCCTAGATTTTTTTGACCTCCAAAATGTGTTAATAATGTTCAACTTTAAAGAGTTGTTGGGAGAATTAATAAGATCATGAATGCAAAATACCCAGTAGAGTGATTATTATAGTAGGCACCCAAAGAATGATGGTGCAGTGGCATGATCTTGGCTCATTGCAGCCTCTACCTCCTGGGTTCAAGTGATTCTCTTGCCTCAGCCTTCCGAGTAGCTGAGATTACAGGCACGCGCCACTACTCCCAGGGAATTTTTGTATTTTTAGTAGAGATGGGGTTTTACCATGTTGGCCAGGCTGGTCTCAAAATCCTGACCTCAAGCAATCCATCTGCCTCGACCTCCCAGAGTTCTGGGATTAGAGGTGTAAGCCACCATGCCCTGCCCCTGTATTTTTAGACATATTTTTGGAAGGGAGAAAACATGGCTGACTTTGTCAGTATCCCCTAGTCCCTCTCTTGGTAACTGTTTCATAGTAGGAGCTCAAAAACACTGTCACATTGTATCATTGGGTGGCTGGTGATTCTGGGATCTCTATTTGGTATGGTCACCAACTGAATTAAAGAGTGGGCCTAATTGTGGTACATGTAGGTCACGCTGCTGTCGAGTGACTTAAATCTTCTCCCTGGGCTGGCTGGCTGGAAGTCACCCATGCCTCTAGCTGGGGCTAAAAGCAAAGCAGCCGTAAGAATGCCCAGGCCAATTGCAGAGAGGACTGAGAAGTGAATTTGGATCTCTGCAAACATCATGTCAGGAGCATGATTAGCCCAGTCTTTCCTCCCTCTGCCACATGGTGTTCAGCATCTGCTCCAAGCAAACACGCCCACGCCTGTTGAGACTGGCATCTGAAAGCTGTATTTTTGGTAGGATGCGTGTCTGCACAGTCCAGTGAGAGAGGAGCTGGAAAATCCTTGTGTCTCACAGGGAAGCTTATGTGCCATTCTGACTTGCAAATATGGGGGCTACTTCCAGAGATGCATATGGTTAAACCATTTTGACTAAATGATCACTCAAGAGCACGATGAAGTTTTTCACCAGAAGGACAGGTGGTCAATGGTGCCTCTGTTTCTCCTCGGACTGAAAGGGGTGGAAGAGAGAACTCCCTCCCTCTGACCACCAGAATCTCTGACTGGTATAATTGAGTGTGTTGTTGGATCCAACCATGAGGGAACAGGTTTTACACTTGTTAGTTACACCATAGAGTTTATGGAGTGTACTTCTATACTATTACATTATGGTATTAGCTTCATACAAATTCCTTTGTCGAGGCTAGGCATGCAAAGTCATGTGAATGAATGATGGCTGTTATCAGAAGCATAGTTATTATTAAATGCAATGCTGTACCTCATTTTTACTCTGTGAAATAATTCCAAGTTTACAAATCAGTAAATTGAGACTCAGAAATCCTCAGCAATTACTCAAGATCATGGAGCTGGTGAGTATCAGAGTCAGGACTTCTGCGGCCCAAGTCTTCTGCTAACAATATCCTACTCTAACACATAAAAGTACTTTTATGCAAATCTTGAACTGCTCAAGTCATTAGATCAACTAATAGCACTTTATTGCACCATCTAGCTCTGTTGCCATGAAATTGGATAGGATAAGGAAGGCATTCTAAAAGGAGGCAAATTTGATGTATAAACCAAGGCTGTGTAAAGCAATTTGCTGAGTGACAGGGGATTTAATGAGAGTAAAATTCTTGGCAATGGCAAAACTTTTTTTCTCAAAAAAGTTTTGGAAATTAAATAAGTAAAAAAGAATTGAAGAAGTATCTGAAGATCAAGAGGAGAAGAGAGATGAGACTTTGGAGTGGGGAGAGAGGTGGGTGGGGGAGAGAGAGAGAGAGAGAGAGAAAGAGAGAGAGAGAGAGAAAGAGAGAGAGAGAGAGAAAGAGAGAGAGAGAGAGAAAGAGAGAGAGAGAGAGAAAGAGAGAGAGAGAGAGAAAGAGAGAGAGAGAGAGAGAGAGATCTGCTCTGTGTTTACAGAACAGTTCCTGTAGTGGGAGAGTGGTATCTGCTTTCATAACCTTAGCATAAAGAACTTTCATACTATTTTAACCTCCAATTTGAATTCCATTCTTAAAATCTCAATTAAGCCACATGAATGATAGTCACTTTCACAATCAGTTCAGCAAGTGAAGATGTTGCAAATATTCATGAGTGGTTATCAAATGCTAGTTATTTTGTTGGGTGCTAGATGTTACAAAAATGAATATGATGGAGTCTTGCCCTCAGAAAGTTCATAGTCCAGTGGGTGAGACAGTCATCCAACCACACATTATTTTAATATAGTGAGATATGTGCAGAATGATAGATGATAGACGTGTGCAGACAGCGTGGTACAGAAGTACAACTCATTTTGGCCAGGGAGTGGAGACAAGGAGGTAGCTAAAAGGGTTTTAAAGAAGAGACAGGAAATTTATCAGGTGAGCAATTACTTTTTAGGAAAATAGTTGGAAATATCTGAAGCAAAACATGATTTGATGAATTTGGCACTTTTAAGACTTTCTTATAAAAAGGAAACAAGAAGAATTATGATCCAGTTTAGATATACTGCAGTTCATATTTATGGTTTCCAAACCTTGAGTTTTCCATCTTCATGTATGAGACTTTCAGGGCACGTTTATCTTCATGTTTGTGACTTTACTGAAGTGGTCTGAAGGGGCTGGGCATTGATTGGAAATAGACAATGATTTCAAAGTGGAAGAAGCCAAAGCTGATGGAGATTAATATGGCCCCCAGTCCTAAAAGCCCACACTCCAAACAACCTGCTCAAAATGCAGCTTCGGCCTGTCTGGGAGGCTTTTTGATTTCAATTAAGTCTTCCAGGTCAAAAGGAATAAAACAGAACCATGACCAAAAAACAGAACACCCAAAACAAAGTGTATTTTCTGGGAATCAATGACTCTGTAGCCTGGGGCAGGGCGTTTCCTGCTAAATGAGCCTCTGTTTCCCACTATGCACTAAGAAAGGGATATGAAGTTTGTGATGAAAAATGACACGCCTGCATCCAGTAATGAGTCCACAAGGCCCACATTGCTGTATCAATTGTAGAAAACCCAAGCAACACTCCCCTTCTGACCTTCCTCCCATCCCCAGTTTTTTAAAAGATGTAGTCAAATAACTCTTGGCTAGAAGACTGCAGACTAAAATAGCCATTGGAAGTCAAATGTACTGGGGTCTTTTTCTGCTTCCCCTTTTTTTCTTTCTTCTTTTTCTTCCTTTCCTTTTTTCTCCTTCCCTCCTTCCCTCCCTCCCTTTCTTCCTTCCTCCCTCTTTTCTCTCACCCTCCCTCCCTTCTTTCTTTCCTTTCTTCCTCCCTCTCTCCTTTCTCCTTCTCTTCCTCTCTCCCTTCTTTTTCTCTTCTCCTCTTCTCTCCTTTCTTCCCCCCCCTCCCTCTCCCCTCCTCCCTCCCCCTGCTCCCTCCCTCCTCCTCCCTCCCCCCTCCTCCTTCCTTCCTTCCTTCCTTCCTTCTTTCCTCCCCTCGTCACTTCCTCCCTTCCCCTCTTCTTTCCTCTCTTCCTTCCTTCCTCTCTTATTCCTCAGTTTTTCATTTTCATTTCTTTAAATAGCTTTAGGTTTAAGGGGTTGGATTAATTCTGTTTCTTAGTGTGCCACTAAGCACTCTGTTTTTTATTATGTAAATTGTTATTGTAATATAACACACATAAAGAAAATTGCCCAAATTCAAGGGGCACAGCAGCGAATTTTCACAAAGTTGAGAAAGTTCACCAGCAACTAAAGAACCAGAGTATAATCTGAACCCCAGACCAGTCGTCCATCCCCTTCTAATTGGAGCCTTTCACCTGCTAACAGAAGCCATGATTCTAGGTTTTAACATTATAGATTAATTTTGCCTGCTTTTGAGTTCCACTGAAATAAAATTTTGCTTTTGCTATCTTTGCCATTTGAGGTATCTTACTGAACATTATATTTGTGAGATTAATTCAAACTGTTCATTTATTAGCATTGCAGTGTAGTATTCAATTGTATGAATATACCAAAATGTATTTATTCATTTTATTCTTGATAAGTATGTGAGTTGTTTCCAGTTTAGGGCGATTGCAAGGAGTGTTGCTCTGAACAATGTTACAGATTCTTGTGGTGGACACACATATGCGTATCTGTTGAGTACATACCTGGGAGTGGAATTGTTGGTAAATATCACCAAAATGTCTTCAAAGTGATACCACCAGAAATGTATGAGGGTTTAGGCTCCTTGCCAGGGCTTGGCATTGTCTGTGTTGATCATTTTGGTTGATCCAGTCGTTCTCCACAGGAGCGTGCTGCTGTTCCCAGCTGCTCCATTCCATCCAGAAGTGAGAGTCAACACTTTGTATTAAAAGATTTGTTTACATTACTGTTCACCTAAAGTCCATTGCTCTTAACTGATGCACAGTATTCCATAGTAGGTATGCATTCATCACTTTAATCCGGTTCCTGAATGGTAAACTCTAAGTTGTCTAACATTTCCTGCTGCTTCTTACTTATATGATTAAAATGCTGAAGAATTGCCAGATTTTAGGGTACATGCATTTTTACTTTTGCTAAATACTGCCACATTGTTCTCCATAATAGATGCCAGTGTTACATGTCCACCAGAAATGCATGAGGGTTTGTGTGTCTCCATATCTTTCCAATATTGATTACCCAATTTTTAAATTTTGGACATTTGGATGGTCAAAAAGTGGTCTCTCACTGTTATTTTAGTTTACAGTTATCTGATTGTTATCTGATACAGTTATCTGACTATCTCTGTATATGCCAGCCATTGGGAGTTCCCCTCTGTGAACTGCCTACTTAAACCCTTTTCCATTTGCATATTGGGTTCCTATATTCTTGTTGATTTGTGAAAATTGCTGGTATATTCTAGGGAATAACTTGTTTGCTAGCTTTTAACATTGAACATTTATCCTCTTCCCTCCCTATTTCTTATTTTGTCTATAACATTTTTCATGGAATAGAAATATTGCACTTGAATTCAGAAAATATTTTTACATTATCATTTGTGTGTTTGGAGTCTTATTTTAAAAGTTCTTCCTCACCCCACATCGCAAACAATGTTCTCTTTTATTTAAAAATTATATTTGTAGTTCCATCTTTCCTATTTAGATCTTTACTTCATATCAATATTTTATTGTATCTAACAACTTCTTTCCACACATAGAGTATAGTAATTTCCCAATAACATCTACTGACATCTATTTAAAAGTCCATTTTTCCCACTGGTTTTTGATAACATTCTCTGATATACCGTGTTTCTGTGTGCATATACACATATTTTCGAGCCCCTTCTTGCTTCCCAGGCTTCTATTGACCTATTGTTTCTCTTGTAACACACATTTTAAATGTTCTTTTTGTTATCAAACCTGACTTAGCTATCTATGAACTCTTATTTTTCTACACAGTTTAAAAATAAGGCTATTTCTTTGACAACAGTTCTGCTGAAATATTATTTGAGGTTGCTTTGAATTTAGATTAATTTGGTTAAAACTGGTATCTTTATAATATTAAATCACTCTGTCCATGAAAAATGGGATGCCCCTTCCCTTTTCTCATTTTCTCAATAATCCTTCTTTTTCCTTAGTAAAGCTTATAAAGTTTTTCTTTGTGAGATCGTGTGCAGTTTTTGTTGGTGTCTCCTAAATATTTTGGTATTTGTGCTGTTGCAGATCTCTTCCTATTTGGAATTTCACAGCTCTGTGGTCAGCCTGAGCAAATAAGAATATTGATAGGCTTGAAAGGCAAGAACCTCTTCAGAGAATGAACTTCATTAGTCACTAACCCAAGATCCCATCAGCTGAGACAGAATTTCCAGAGCAAAGGGAAGTGAGAGGTTCCCCCTGCCATGCAACTTTGCATCATTCTGGAAAACAACTTTCATTTAAATTCAAACTTTTCATTATCTGTTAAATAAAAAATGTTATGAGAAAACATGGAATTCACATTCCCTTGAAAGCAAGATTGGTTGGTCTCCATTTTTCTCTTTGTCTTTTCTCACATTCGGAGAATTTGAGAAGATGTTACACCTTGTCAGGAGTTAATAGGACTCTGGGGTGATGTTTTGTGGTTGTTGCCTCTCTATTCTTTGGTCAGAGTCAAGTCAAAAGTGGGAGCTGCTGCCCTGGTGTGTTTCCCCAACTACTGTATTTCCCTGGGCTTTGAAAACTCATTCCTTCCCAATCCCCACCCCATTTCCTCATCCCTTGGGCTTCTCTCCTGTACATCTTTATATCTTTTCCAGGACACATCCCCCTGGGCTGTGGAGTGCTTGGTTCTTCAGCTCCATCCACTGTTCCATTCCCCCCAGGGGTGTCTCACCTGCTTCCATCACCTGCCACCCTCACCTGGACCCTCATCCTGATGTACTGACAACGCTCCTTCACAGTCACTCTACTTCCTGACTTCCTCTTTCCAGCGTCCATCTTGCCATCCTCTTATCTCTGGCCCCTCTAGGCTCAGTCACCTCTGCCACATTTTGTTTCCCTTACTGCTTTCGTGCTACCAAAAAGTGGTGTCTGTCTTACATACCTCATTCATTCACATCCCTCATAAAATACTTATGAAGTGCCTATTAGGCGACAGGCACTGTGCACCCTCTGAGCACCCAGGGAACTCAGGTTCTAAATCACCTTTGTTGACTGGTCTCAGGAGAGAAAGGCTATTTCAGAAAGCTACCAGGCAATGAGCTTGCCACCCCTCCAGTAAATGCACACTGAGTCTGACTGCTTGATAGGCATTCAGTGCAGGGTTTTTTTATTTTTTATTTTTTAAAATGGAGTCTTCCTTTGTCACCCAGGCTGGAGTGCAGTGGCACAATCTCGGCTAACTGCAACCTCCACCTCCCGGGTTCAAGTTATTCTCTCACCTCAGCCTCCCTAGTAGTTGGGATTACAGGCATGCACCACCACGCCCAGCTAATCCGCCTTTGCCTCCCAAAGTGCTGGGATTACAGGCGTGAGGCACTGCGCCAGGCTGGCTTGCTGGTTTTGATTCCAGCAGGCATATAGTGTGGGCAGTGTGTGTGTTATGGTGGGAGAGGAAGGTGCAGGGGGAAGGGATGTGCACACCATAAACCTATGATCTCAGTTCTCAGCTTAGATTCTACCTAGAGCTGAAGCACTGGGGACAGAGCATATCCCACTGCTCTGCTGCTCTGACTTTGCTACCTTTTAGTCCCAAAGTGGAATTCCAGCATGTTCTGCCATTCCCTGTCATTCCTTTCTCCCCACCTTGTGGGCTGTCTACAAACCCTTCGTGGCAAGTCAGTAAGTTCTTCGGCTGTGTTTATGCCCCTTCACTACATCGAATTCCTCTTCACCCCAGGATTGGGGTGAGGGCCATGGAGGGAGAGTGTGTCAAAAATCATTTCAGTCACTGCCACTCTTAGCACATGGCCAGTCCTGAGGCAAGTCAAATATCCTTCCTTAGGCAATGGACTTAGCCTGGCAAACATCTTCTACCTATTTGGAATTGTGGGCCTGGGAGATGGGGAAGCTGGAGTTGTGCTACCACAGAGAGAGGGAGAGGTGGGGCAAAGGGCTAAGTATAAAACAGCTGGGCTCTGATTGCGCCCATTGCACCATGGCTCAGAGCCTGGGAGCAGCTGGGACTCCTCTGGAATCTACTTTCATACCTCATGTGGCTGGAAGAGCGCCTGACAAAGACAGCAAATGTGAGGTTTCCCCTCACCAGGGAATCTTGAAAATCAGCCTTGATTGTTCATTCCCTTTCCAATCAAGTCAGTCTTATTCGATGACAGAAGGAGGCTAGCCATTATCATGAATGATTATGGTAATCGTAGCACGTAAAAGCAGACTCGTGTGTCCTTGGACAAGTTACCAAGCTTCTCCATACCTCAGTGTTCTCATCTGTAGGTTGGGGAGAATAATCATATTTGCCCCATATGGTTGTTTTCAGGGATAAAATAATTTAATTACAATAACTACTTACAGAAGTGCCTATAATTTGTCATCTGTTTAAAATACAAGATCTGAAATTCACAATATCATTAGGAATTATCTCAAAGATTGAAGTTCAGAGAAGTTAAATTACTCATGCAGGCTGGGTGCCATGGCTCATGCCTGTAATCCCGGTACTTTCAGAGACCGAGGCAGGGGAACCACCTTAGGTCAGGAGTTTGAGACCAGTCTGGCCAACAAGGCAAAACCTCATCTCTACTAAAAATACAAAAATTAGCTGGGCACGTGGTGCGTGCGTGTAGTTCCAACTACTTGCGAGGCTGAGGTAGGAGAATCGCTTGAACCCAGGAGGTGGAGGTTGCAGTGAGACGAGATCACGCCACTGCACTCTAGCCTGGGTGACAGAGAACCTGTCTCAAATACATAAATACATAAAAATAAATAAATTACTCATGCAGCTGTGAAGGTGTACAGGTAGGGTGTGGACTGGGTTCTTCCCATACCTAAACCTCTGCTCTTTCAAGTTTGCTGCACATCTACACTGTCTGATTGTGGTGACTTCTGACGTGTTTCTTAGCCTCTGGGAATCTGTCTCCATTCACTGTGCCTGAAACTGCCTTTCTGAAAGTTGTGGTCAGGCCAGCAGCAGGAATGTGTGAGAGGAGACTTAGCATGCTGGTTTTTCTTTCTTACCTTGACAATGTGGCTCCTTCTGGCAGCTTTTCTTCTGCAGAGGAAGGGAAGTACCTGGCAATTAGGGGTGAGTTTTCTGTAAGGCCAAGGCTCTGGGAAGCAGCTACTGTTTTAGCTGCCACCACCACAGTAGCAAAAAAAAGAACAGTACTTCAACTGTGCATGCAAGGAGGGCACGGTGCATGCAAAGGAGGTAGTACCTGGCGGAGATGCATAACCTTGAAAATACGTAGCTGCGTTTCCCTAGTCCCCACAGCCTAGTGTGCTGTAATACCAGTTGAACGGCCACTAATTTGATTCATATAAGAGATTTGACCCTATTCCACCAAGCTTTCTCCAGCCTGAATTTCTCTTATGTGTAGAGAGTACGTAGAGCCTTTTGCATTTTTTTTTTTCAGCTGTTTAGGAACTCAGATTTCTCTATTCCACTTGGTCCCTGGTGATCAAGGTCCCAATGGCAAAGATTTTTCCTCCCACGGTGCTGCCTCATCTATTAGTGTGCTAGTGCTGGCAGGAGATGAGGGGGCAGGGGGTCGCTTATTTGATTGTCGTATCATTTATGTGTCTGTGACTTCCAATGCTATTATCTTTGTTTAGCACAAACGGAGAGCAGTTAGTGCTCCTGGTAATCTATCTCAGAATCAAAAAGCTATGGAGACAGAGACAGCCTCTTCTCCGAGCCTTTATCTCTTACCACCATCATTTTCTCAGCTGGGAGCAGGCGACGACCCTGCTTCCAATATGCTGCTCAATGATTTTAGATGATTGATCTTTCTAAAGTGCTTTTCCGTTTCTTGCCACACAGACACGGATAGATTAAGCAATTATGGATTATTTCAACATCAGATGGCCCAAGACAATTAGTCAGAGGAGAAGCAAAGAAGTGGCCCTGCTGGCTTTTGGTGAAGGGGAATTTTCAGGCAGAGGTAAAGGTGGAAGCAAGGATGGGTTCGTTCATTGGGATGGACAGGTGGGGGACAGGACCTGGTTGATCTGCGGGGTTGGGAGGGAATATACATATTTATACAGTGGGAACGGTTAGGATTTTTTTAAATGGGACTGTAGCATAAGAACCCTCACTATCTTTGAATTAAACTAGCACTTTCTAGTAGCATTCTTTTAAGGGAGATTAGATTGCTGATGCTTCTTGGAGAAAAAAAAGTTGCAAGAAGGAGAGAGAGAGAGAGACTGAGTAGTGCATGTAATAAAAGACAATAGATTAGATAGTCTCAGAATGGATCTGGGGCCCTAAATCACTCCCAGGCCTGGCTGCCAGGGCACAGACTTCCCGAGCGGGGCCTTCATGTTTTATGGTGGCGGCGGCCCTCCAGGGAGTGAGTTACAACCTTGCCGTCAGTGGGCAGCTATCTGTTATCCTACAAGTAAACAGGTATTCAAATCCTGACTCCGGAACCTTCGCCTTGGCGTTTAATCATCCTGGTAATCTAACCCCCGTCCCCCGCCAAGGTCGCTGTTTTGGATTGCGTGACTTTCAGACTCTTCTCTGGCACTGAAGGCAGGCGCAGCCGGGCTGACAGCCGCCCAACTCATCAACTGGGCTGACAGGCCCAAAAATTAACTTTGATATTTTGTGTGGAATAATTCAGTGGCAATTGGGCCAGATGATGTTCTGTAACCTAAATTCAATTTCCATCACAGGGAAGCATCAGAGAGCTAGTCACCCACGTGCCAAGAGCACCTAGCAATCTAAGGGATATGCATTCATGTGCGTGCGTGTGTGTGTTTGTGTGCATGTGTGTGTGTGCATGTGTGTGTAGATTTGTAGATATATATATACACACACAGACGCGCATACACACACACACAGTGCATCAGTCATTTCTATTAATATGTGATAGATTAATATGTACTTGTGGATGCAGTCATCAATTATTTGGGGGATGATTATGCAGGGTCCTGTCCTTTCTTTCCTCCCTCACTGCCTGTGTCTAATTCTCTCCTTTTCTGTGGTGAGGGGCAGACGGGAGGGGAGGAGTGTTGGAGTGGGAGGGGAAGTGTAAAACACTCCATTATGCTTCTTAGCAGTTTTCCAAAATGCCTAAGGATGAAGGGAAGCGTTGCTCTAACGCTAAATCTGAGACCGGCTGATACTTCAGTGTGATGTGGGTCACCTGTGCCTGTTGGGCAGGATAGCTCAGTGGGCAGCCTGCCACCCGCAGAGATGAGAAGTTGAGAGTGAAATCCTGGCTGTATCTCTTTCCAGATGTGTGGCCTCAATGCCTCACTTCATCTCTTGAAACCTCAGTTTCTCTGTTTGTAAAATGGAGAAAACCACTCTCTTGGTGCCTGGCGCCCAGAGTAGGTGTTCAATAAATGGCAGCTATTGCTAGTCATGAGCAGCAAGAACACGTTGAACACTGATTTCCTCCACACCTTGGCCCTTTGGAAAGCCTCCTCCTGTGGATACACCTTTTGAGAGGCAGGGACCACCTCACTGCCAGAGCCCAGAGCCTCTCCTAAAGGGAGAAGTGGTGGCCTTGGAGAGGAGCTTCTCCCAAATTAGTCACACATCCTGGATAGCAAGACTAATGGGAGCTTGGAGATCGGCCACTCTCATGGGGGCATTTACCAGAATAAGATGCTGAGGCCCAGACAGTGCAAGTGAACTGCTCAACATCTCAGAATGGCAGACACCAAGCATTGATCACATATCCTCTTGCTCGGATTCTCAGCACAGAGCAACTGCCCCTACTCTCTTCCTGTGAGGGCGTTGGAGACTTGACCTTGGGGCCAGGCCGCAGGACTGACCGTGGAATTGTTAACTCATGAAGTCCTCTTGGAGGAGGTCTAAGCCAGACACTTTATGCCAAATTCTGCTCATGCACATGTGGTGCCCTCATGGGCTTTCGTGGCAATACCCCCCATCACCGCTGGCATAGGCCACAAGGGTAGAGAATGGAATGTCTTGCTTTGGAGACGGGTGAGGTAGGGGAGAGAGGGGTGGTTCTAGGAGAAGAAAAGGAAAGACAGGGCAAATGTAAGAAGCCATCTGCGGGTTTCAGTGCACACAGCGTTCCGCAAGACCTCACATTGGCTCTTTGGTTAGCATCACTATCCTATTTGCATAAAAAAAATCTAAGACTCTGAGAAGTAAAAGTACTTGCTCAAAGCCACACCGCTAAGAAATGGCAGAGGTGGGCTTTAAATGCAGTGCTTGACTTCAACTCAAGTGCTCTAGTCTGTGACATCTTGTAGCCACCAAAGGCAGACTCTGACCAGATTTATGTTCATGGTCCTGAGCCTGGGTCACTAATTAATGTATTTTTCTGGTGAAGTCTAAAATCTAAATATTGTGAACCCCACAGGCCTTGGCAGTGCATGGAGGGTTTTGCATGAGTTTGCATGGAGGGTTTTGCATGGAGGCAGTGCATGAGTTTGCCAAATGTCAGGGTCTTATTTGTTCCTTCAGGTCTCCCCAGGAAATGCTTTACAGACATGCATACAGACATGGCTCCCTTCATTGGGGACCTTGTATTTTTTCTTTGACTAGAAACACCATGTGTGTAATGTTTTCTTTGAAAAGGAAAGCCCAGGGATCATCTGCATCAGGTTATAAAATGATCCCAAGGTCCATTTCTGGCTCTAGGCAAGTTGAGTATACATCACCTCGTTTAATTCAGCAATATCATCAATGTCAGTGCGTATCCACCGGCAGTTGGCTATTGGTCATCCGGACCTGACACAAACTCAATAAATACTCCATAACCCCTGACAGCCGCTAGCAGATTAGCCTGAAATGAGCGATGGCCCAGCCAACACCTGCTGAACCAAATCAGCCCCGTGACGGATGGGCCTGTACTGAGCTCTGGCCACGAGTGAGATCAGTGAAAGAATGATTTTATACTTTAAGAAAAGAATTAGAGATGGTGGCTGCTGGAACGATTGGAAAGCTTTCAGAGGGGGCCGTTTTTCTTCTCGTTCTTCCTCTTCCCCCGACAGATTCCCTACTGCCACTCTCCTCCCACACCTGAGCCCATGACACATTCTGAGGGCCCACAGCGGGAACAAGGGTCAGGGAGCAGGAGGTAGTTGAGGTCAGTGCTGGGGGCCACTTTCAGGCATGTGTAGAGTGTAGAATGTGCCACGGCAGGGTCAGGCAGGATGCCACCCGAGAGCCATGGGGCAGGGGCTGTCTATCTGACTCCATGGTGAAGTCCAATCGTGGAACAGCAGTTCAGGGATGGGGTTGGAGAGGGGATGGGGTGCACCACCTAACTAAAGGGTAGGCTGAGGTTAAGGTCCCAGGAAGGTGTTGGCTATGTATAAACTTTTAGGCTTCTTGTGACCTTGTAGAGATCATCAACAAATTCTAATCCCAATAAACTGCCTCCTACTGTATCGTCGAGATGAGAACACAGGCTTGGTGAAAAAAACAAGGTACAGACAAAAACCCCTTCGTCTGCTTTCTTACTCTTTTCCTTACTGGAAGACACGGACATATGAACCATCTGGACAATGTTTTGAGCTTCAGTTTTCTAACATGTAAAACTAAGATCATCCAGACCAGCCATTCTACTTTCTCCAAAATTTACTTTTTAATTAAGCCAGACTTTGGAACTTAGAACATTTGTGCTTGGTTCCCGTAGAATTTTTTTTTTTAAAATAATTGGCCAATAATTCCATATTATGACATCAGTCTACCCTAAGAGATGTGTTTAAAAACAGACCTGTGAAACTCATTGCCATGTTTATAAAAAAGCTGCTTTGAGGATGTTATAGTCACTACATCACAGAGTCCCTTCTGCGAGGATCTAGGGGAGGCATTTCTGCCTGGTTTCAGTTCCAGGAACCGTTATGTTTATCTTGAACGACTGTTTAGATTTAATGTTGTGGACACTGAATTGCGTACATGATCCCGTTTCCTTATTTGCACGGGTGATTAGAAAACACCGAACCAAATTGGTGCCCCATCCCTGACGGTGTACTGAATTCCAAGAAGTGTCTGTGTTTGGTACTAATCTCACTCACTGCTCATATTTTCTTTTTGCCTCAGTTTTCTTATTTTAAATTAATTTTATCTTGTGGAATGAGGGGTAAGCCATTTGTTGATAGGAGATAGGAGTGTAAATAAATCAAAAAGACTGGACGGGGCTATGAGACACCCTGGACTTGGATACCAGGGTGCTGGGGGAGGTAGGTCTGAGCACGGAGGCCATCAGTTGCATCTAGGATGAGAGCAGAGCTTTCTGCTATATGAGCTTTTGAAAAAGTACCCTTATACCTACAAAGTCCCTGTTAAGTAAAAGGCAAATGATTCACACAAGGCCACTAGATGACACTAGTGACACTACATGATACTAGTCACCTATCCAGTAACCAGTAACCAGAGGGAGCCCCTGGGAGTCTCGGTCCATCTCACTCACACCACTGGGCCTGTCCAGGTCAACCTGACCCAGGTAACATAGATGGCAAAGTCTTACTTGGTGGTTCATACTGCCTCTTTCCACTGCAGGGAAGGCACTACAAATTCAGCTTCTGAGTCTCCCAGCCTGGTGGTGTCTGTGACGCCATGTCCTCCTGCTCATGCTTGCCTGGTTTTGCAAAGGCAGCTGCTCTTGGTGATTCTTGCTTAAACTTCTTCTCCCCAAACCCCACCTCTGAATAGTCTCTCTCTCTCTCTCTTTTTTTTTAAGTAGAGACAGGGTCTTTTATGTTGGCCAGGCTGGTTTTGAACTCCTGGCCTCAAGCAATCCTCCTCCTGGGCCTCCCATACTACTAGGTTATAGGCGTGAGCCACCGTGCCCGGCCAATTCTTTTTTGATGGATCATTTATCTACATGTTTCCCTTGCAGCACGGTTCCTGCTTTCCAGTGCCTCAACTCCCCTTCCCACATGGGTGATACCAAGCCCGCTTTCCTTCCCTTCTTTTCTCTCTTCTTCTCAGTATCTTTTTTTTCTTTTCTTTTCTTTTTTTTTTTTTGGTAGAGATGGGTTTTCACCATGTTGCCCAGACTGGTCTTGAACTCCTGGGCTCAAGCGATCTGCCTGCCTGGGCCTTCCAAAGTGCTAGGATCACAGGTGTGAGCCACTGTGTCCGGCCAGTATATGAATTTTAAAGGCCTTTATGTAGCTCAACAAAGCCAGCCTCCACCTCAGTGGCGGGCCCACGTGGCAGACACATCAGGGCGTGGAGGCCTTTCTTGGAGGGCCCAGATCGCATCTGTTCCTATCTGGCTCCAGTGTAGGCTGGTGGTTCTCAACGCTGGCTGCACATTTGAATCATGGGGAAACTTTTCAAAAAGACGAATGCTAGGGCCACCCCAAATCAACTGGAGCTGATTCTTGAGTAGCGGTGGTGGGTTGGGGAGCACTGGACAGCTGTGTGTTTTAAAGCTCTCCAGGTGGATCTGATGTGTAAGCCAACACTGAGAACAACCACTATCATAAAGAGACCAGCCTAGGTCAATGTCCTTAAAATAGCTCCTGGCCACCGCTGGAGCTTCGATGGGGGGCTATGACACAATAAGGGGAGTGGTGTGAGTAGGAGAACTGCTGCCTCAGGAGTGAATGCTGAGGGTCTGCTGATGGTCGATAGCTGTCAGCAATATGGACACCCCAGCTTTGGGGGCGCTGTGCTGAAGGAGGTGAAAGGCTGAAGGAACAGCAGAGGAGAAGCAGAAGCCACACGCCTGCACTATATCTCATGACATGTGTTCCCACGGGGCCTGGCACGTCTCTGTACCAGGTGGGCATTAAAGGAGAGGCTCCTGCCTTACTGTTCAATGTGCACACAGCAACTTCTCCAGCAGGGCACAGGCCAGCCTGCTGTTGGGAGGATATGGGGAAATTTCAGAACATTATGAGCTGCTGAAAAGGTTACAGGGCTCTATTTTCCTTCCCCAGCCCATCGTGGCAGCCTTTGCAGGTACAGAGCTGCCTCATTTATCTTCCACTGTCAGGGGAGTACCGTGTTCCACTTAAGTGAATTTCCCTGAAATCCCAAGCTTGTTCTTTCTAAAGCCAAAATTTCATTTATTTTAGCCATTCTGAATGGAAGACTTTCTAAAATGCATTCTACACCTCCTCACCTTCTTAGCCACACACCAGAATTTAACTCTTTCTGCATGACCCTGACTAATTTTTATGACTGCCCAGCACCCACAATGCCTCTCCTCACTTAACTTTGTTTATTTCCTCTGCTATCAGTCTGTCAGCTGTCAATTCTCATTGCTGTTATTGAGCTTTATCTAATGCTTTCCTCTTCCTCCTCCTGTAGGTCTTATACATGCAACATCCAATTTGCTGTGACTAGGAAATCAAATATGTGAGACAGACCTTTATCTTAAGCAAGAGTGAGGAGGCCTCGAATGAGTTTCTTGGTTCTTCTTCCAAGCAATGCAATCCATGAATTTGGTGTAGGATCATGCAATAGTTATTTCAGGTATCCAGGGCTTTCTTTGCTTGCACATCTTGGAAGTTACTAGAAGTCAGATTTCAAGATAAGTGGGGATGATGCTGTAGTGGGCTGGAAGAGCAGTGTAAGTATTTTCCCAACTGTTTATTTTCAGGAATGTCATGTGTCTTATCCAACTAGCTGGGCTCCTGCAGAGGAAGTGTTACTGTCTTCACCTGCCAGACTACCTGTCACTAGGTTTTTTGTCTGCAGGTTTCATGAGTCTGGACTTTGTTTGACAAAGGATCCTCCCACATGGAAGGAAATGAAGATCAAAAGCCCCGTCAGGAATATGTCCAGGTCTTCAAACCCTGAGACAGGGCCCCGGTTTGAAGACCTGTCAGATTCAGACAGATGCAGTGACATTTGGAAAGTAATTTGAATTACCAGAGGACCAGAGATATTGGATGGCCAGCAAAAATGTCTCCTCACACCTGCTGTCAACACCGATCAACCACCAGTACAGCATTCTCCTGAGAGGAGCATTGTCCTCACCTACATTTTGGTGTCTTGTGAAGTTACAGTATTTGGGCTGGCAGTCTGAGTATGGTGCTGGGAAGACTAATAGCCTGCAATTAGGATCATCTGCAGGGAAGATTCCGGGGTTTAGAGAATCCAGCTCTGGGATGTTTAGTTTCCCAGCAAAGCTTGGAGCGTGAGTATCATCACCATCATGAGGAATTACTCATGGTCACACTATGTTGGCACTGTTCTACAAGGAGGGTATGATAAGTTCTGTTTTAAAGATTGAAAACTGAGCTTACAGATAAGGTATCTTTCCTGAGGTCAGGCAACTGGAAACTGATGGAACTGAGATTAGAACTCAGGACAATGGACAAACTCATAAAACTTGCTTCCTCTGTGATCATGGCCTGGCTGAAGCTGTCTGTATCCTCAGTCTACTCAAATGCTCTTACCTCCTAAACTTTTCTCTGGAATCAAGGAGATGGGAGTTTGGAGTTTGTTAGGATGATGGCAGGCCCTGGAGAACAGAAATCAAGGCCAGCTTTTCATATAGATGGGGCAGGCAGCCACCTCTGTGGTGTGCAGGGGGACAGACGTGTCACTCGTGCCCTGGAGGTACTACTGCTTATATCATCTGAGATGCCTGAAATCCTCAAATTAGAGTTGGAATCCTTTAGCTTTGAGGTTTTTTTCAAGGCAAAAAGATATAAATAACTCTGGAAAGGTGCTACTTTTAGCTATAATACTTCCTCTTATGTGCACCTTAGAGTAAACAAGTTTCAAATATTTTCTTGAGAGCAGATTTTTCCTGGAGCACAGGGCAAGCGTGAGCACTATGTGTTCACATTGTCCACTGAGAGATGAACAGGGGTACAGAGGAGCAGGCCGGAGGCACCAAGTCCAAGTTTATTCCGTCGCAGCTTCATCTAGAATCTGTTTGGGGACAACGATGAAGTTAGAGATCAAAAGATACACTAGAAAGTGCGTACTTCATACATCTCATTGGAAGCTCAGAAGATAGTGCAGTAGATGCGTGGTTGGGATCCAAGCACTGGATTGACACTTTGGGAGCCATAAACAGAAATCTTGCCTGTGCCATCTTGCATAGCTTCCTATTTCCTGGGCCAGTCACGATCTTGTGGAAACTTAAATAAATCTTCCAGTACTTGGCAGCACCTGAGATAAAGTAAGGGTTCAATAAATGCTCATTCAGTATTAACCTTTCCATCCCAATCCATGTTCACGTGGGTGGATGAATGGAAACTCTTGAGGGACACATGTGACCCCATGTACATTCAAGCAAATGCCCAGCACGCAGGGCTGGGAGGAGGAAAACGCCCTATCTTGACACTCATATCCTTGTCAGCCAATGCGGAGTCAGAAGATAGAACCACCTGACCCCATAGGCAGAGCTAAGTAGGCTCCTCTGGCATCCTTCCAGCTTCAAGTCAAGAAAGACCACCTCTATCCACCTGGTAAACAAGAAGAAACTGAATGACTGGAAGCCCTCAAGAGATCGTGTTGTCCAAAAATATAAACCTTCTGTGTCAGCACCTTGCCATGCTATGACCCTCACACTCCTCCTCCAGACATCTCAGCCCCTTTCCCAATCATGTCTCCACCCATCTTTCCAGCGTCATCCCCACTTCTCTGCACCGGGCCTCTCAATGCTAGTCACACTGGTCTCCTAATTAGCTCTGAACACACTGAAGAATTTGCACCTCTTCATCTTTGCCAAAGCAGTCCTTTCTGCCTGGGAAACACTTTATCCTGGCCAAGCCACACCCCTTGTATGGGTCTCAGCCTACAGTGGTGTTTACTTTCTGAAATCTTTGGCACTCGTGGTCTGTACCAGTCACCATATACAGTAATGTGATGCATAATGATGTTTCACTCAGCAACCAGCTGCATATACTATGGTGATCCCATAAGACTGTGATACTGTATTTTTACCGTGCTTTTTTAATGTTTAGATATGTTTAGATATACAAATACTTAACATGGGGTTACCATTGCCTACAGTACTCAGTACAATGACAACCTGTACAGTGCTATACAGGTTTGCAGGCTAGGAGCACTAGACTATTCCACATAGCCTAGGTGTGTAGTAGGCTAGACCATCCAGGTTTGTGTAAGCCCACTCTATGATGTTCCCACAATGACGAAATCACCCCTAATGAAGCATTTCCCAGAACATTGCCCTGTTCTTACGCAATTCATGACTGCTTGAGATTTGCCACCCTGATTTGGTTACTTTGAGGAAAAGGTATATCTCTTACATGTCTCATCTGATGCACTTAGAATGCTGCCCACACCCAGAAATTGCACTATAATGATGTTACAATAATGTTTTCAAGTCAGTGAAACCTTAGTACTCCAGAAGGTTTTAATATGTGTTTTATGAAACACAGGTTCTCTGGCAAAATGTGTTAGGAAAGCGCTAAGTTAGATTAAATATGAATCTTTTCTGCAGGACTTGTCAGTCTGCATAACACGCAGAATTTCCTACTTGTTCATTTGACCGTGAGGTCCTTCCTGTGGCCCTGTTCACCTCTGTGCACACTCTCAGTGGTGGGTTGGAGACAGCTGGCACCAGCTTGTGTGAGTCAAAATTTTCAGGAACTTTGCAAGCCAGTAGATGTCATGTTGGTACCTTGAAATTGGCCCATAGTGGACATATTTACACCAAATAAATTGCTAAATGTGTCACTTTCTTTGTTATTTTTACTGCTAATGTCCCAAGGAAAGCAGACAAATTCCGGTTCTTCACCCCAAAGAGCCAGTCATTAAACATTTGTCAGTACATTACTGACACTAGATTTCTGAGAAGCACAGCTTGTGAAATGTTGGGAACTAAGGAGAAGGTGGTGAATGTGGGAGAGAAAAAGGAAGAGAAAGGAATAACTCTTCTGACAGCCAAAAGATCACAGGATCCTTCTAAGAGATTTCCCTAGGGAAGATCGGCACAGTGTGGCTGATGGCCTTGCAGGCGATAATGAAGATGATCAGACCTAACAAACGCATGCTTCTTGCTCCAACTTAATTTGTCCCCTACCACCTTACAGAGCCTGTCGCCAATTAACCAATTAGTAGCTAATTTAATTTCCTCGTCAGGGTCGAAGCAGCAGGTTTTCTGATTTGAGTGTGAGGCATGCCAGAGCAGGTGCAGGCATGCTTATGTGCCTGTTAGTGACAGCCTGGCCTCCCTGGGGGCCGCGCATCTTCAGGAAGATAGAAGCCAGGCTGTTCATTTCAAATCTGTCACCATCTGGCTGAGTGACCTTGGACAAGTCACCTATCCTCCCTGGGCTGAGTGCCTCATCTGCAAAATGACAACCCCATAGGTCCATTTCTGTTTCAGGGCTCGCTGAGTCATGCCCCTTCACTTTCTCTGTTATTCTTACTGCTGGTGTCTTAAGGGAGACAGGTCAGTCCCCAGCCTGGTTTCCTGAGATGTCAGCTCCCACTGGGCATGCAAGCAGGTCAGTTACAATAACCAGAGTTTCTCCTGCAGGCAGGTGCCCACCCCGAGCACCACCTGCTTGTCCTACAGCAACTAAGAAAACACAACGCTCTGTGCATCACTTTCCCCCTCCAAAATGGGGGACAGACTGGGCTCTCTTGGCTAAAGATAAGATTTCTTTTAAAGCAATCCTGATTGATAGATTAAAAACCAACTACACTGGGAATTGGTTATCTACTTTACAAACGGATCATTCATTCTGGAAAATGATGCTTGAAAAAGACATCTTCCTTAATGAAATTAAAGTATGAGGCAATTTGGAATTACCAGCAACCAGTCACCAGTGGGGCCCACATTCTTTCTCTTCTGACTCCTTCCCTCAGGCTGTGCCTTCATCACTGCGCTCCTGTGCCTGTCCTACCTTCCCACTGGTTGCTTTGCAGCCACCCCTCACATCTTGTTCACCTTCCCCAGGGCCTCGTGTTATGTTTATCTTCAGGAACACCCAGATCACATCCCCTTGTGCCCTCATTCCTCTGCCAACCCCAGGAGCTTCTCTACATCCCAATTTGAATGTTGGAAAAGTTCTGGATCGGGAAGTTGGACCATTCAACATGGAGCTCTTGTAGTACAGTAGAAGGACTTTCAGAGGAGGCAGAAGCAGACATCTGTGATTAAGGGTTTGGGCTGGAGGACAGTGGCCTAACTGCTGTTCACCTGCACATAGGTATGCAAAGGTAGAGAAAACTACTTTACTGTGAATGCTTTTGTAAATTAGAAAAACCCATTTTCATAGAAAAAAAATCACACCCTAATAAACCTCATTGGGAATCAGATTTTCTGAAAGCCTAGGCACCCAAGTTTCCTTTTTCCCTTATCAATTTATGGACCCTTTTAATGTATTGTTTTGGTGGGCATTTATTTTATAATAGCTTTATTGATATGTACTTCACATTTCATAAAATTCACCCATTTAAAGTGTACACAGTGGTATATAGTATATTCACAGAGTTGTAAAATGGTAGCATTCACAATTAGAACATTTCATCACCCTCCAAAAGAAATGTACAGCCCATAAGCAATTGCTCCCTACTCCATCCCTACTCCATCAGCCCTAGACTGCCACTAATCTGTCTCTTCTCTATAGACGTGCCATTTCTGGACATTTTCTGTAAATGGAACCAGAGAATATGTGGTCTCTTGTGATTGACTTCTTTCACTTAACATACTATTTCCAAGATTCATCTACGTTGTAGAATGGATCATTCATTTCTTTCTATTGTTGAATACATTATTCCATTGTATGTATATACCACTGTTTGTTTATCCATTCATCAGTTGATGGACATTGGGATTGTTTCCATTTTTGGCTCTAATGAATAATGCTGCTTATAACATTTATGTAGAATCTTTGTGCAGACATATGTTCTCATTTCTCTTGGGTATATATGTAGAAGTAGAATTGCTGAGTCATATAGTAATTATGTTTAACTCTTTCAAGAAGTGCCAAACTATTTTCCAAAGTTGCATCATTTTATATTCCCACTAGCAATGTATGAGGGTTCTGATTTCTCTGCATCACCAACACTTGTTATTATCTGTCTTTTGATTATAGTGATTCTAGTGAGTGTGAAGTGGTATATCATTGTGCTTTTGATGTGCATCTCTCTGAACTAATAATATTGAACATCTTTTTATGTGTTTATTGACTATTTGCATATCTTTGAGAAAGGTTTATTCAAATCACTTGCTCATTTGAAATTGTGTTATTTATTTAATATAAAGTTGTGACAGTTCTTTATATATTTTGCATACAATTCCCTTATCAGACATATGATTTGCAAGTATTTTCTCTCATTGTGTAGATCTTTTTTTTTTTTTGTTACTTCCTTCATGGTTTCAATTCATAGGACAAAACAATCTTTAATTTTTATGAAATCCAACTTACCTACTTTTTCTCTTGTTGCTTGTGTTTTGCTGTCATATCCAAGAAACTATTGCCTGATTCAAGATCATCAAGACTTATTCCTATATTTTCTTTCAAGAGTTTTATAGTTTCAAGTCTTACATTTAGATCCATAATCCATTTCAGTTAATTTTTTTTTTCAAGATGGTTTTGGCTATTTTGTGTCCATTGAAATTTTATATAAATATAAGGACCAGCTGGTCAATTTCCACAAGAAAAGGCTGAGATTTTCACAGGAATTTCACTGAACCTACTTCTCAATATGCAGAATAATGCCATGTTAACAATAGTCTTTTTCCAATCCATAAAAATAGGATCTCTTTCCATTAATTTGGAGCTTCTTTAATTTATTTCAAATTTTTTGTAGTTTTGGCATATATCTAGATGTTCTTTTGTTAAATTCATTTCTAGGAATTTTATTTTTGAATGTCTGCCTCCCTCCCTCTTTATTTTCCTCCCTTCCTCCCTCCCTCCCTCCCTCCCTCCCTTCCTTCCTTTCTTCCTTCCTTCCTTTCTCTCCTTTGTTTTTTTTTTTTTTTTTTGAGACAGGGTCTTGCTCTGTCACCCAGGCTGGAGTACAGTGGAGTTATCATAGTTTATAGCAGGCTTGATTTCCCCTGCTCAAGTGATCCTCCCACCTTAGCCTCCTGAGTAGCTGGGACTACAGGCATGCTTTATTTCATTTTGTGATTGTTCATTGTTAGTATATAGAAATAAAATAATTTTTGTATGTTGATCTTGTATTCTGTAATTTTGCTGAAGTCATTTATTAGTTGTGATAGTTTTTTGGTGAATTCCAAAGAACTTTCTATATACAAGATTATGTGATATGCAAATAAAAATAATTTTATTTCTTTCTTTTCAATCTGAATGGAATTTATTTCATTTCCTTGCTAACTACCTTGGCTAGAGCCTCCAGAGCAATGTTGAATAGAAGTGGCAAGAGCTGACACAGTCATCTCGTTTCTGTTCTTAGGGAGAAAGTATTCAGTCTTTTGTCATTAAATATGATGTTAGCTGACGGTTTTCAGTAGATGCCCTTTTTCACATAGAGAGTACTTTTATTCCTAGTTTGTTGAGTCCTTTTTATCATAAAAGGATATTGGATTTTGTCAAATACTTTTTCTATTTATTGATGCGATAATGAGGTTTTTGCTCCTTATTCTGTTAATATGGTGTATTACATTGGTTGGTTTTCAGATGTAAAACCAACCTTGTATTCCTGATATAAATGGCACTTGACTATGGTGTACAGTCTTTATTATATATTGCTGTGTTTGATGAGAATTTTTTTCATTAATTTTCATAAGGAATACTGGCCTGTAATTTTCTTTTCTCATGACATCTTTGCCTGGTTTTGGTATCAGGGGTTAATACAATACAATACATACACTTGGGGTTAATATAAACTTAATTTCAACAGTATAGGGAAGGTTTGCTTCAATGTAGCTTCATTGTTTCCCTCTTCCTTTGTGCTATTATTGTGATACAAATTACATCATCAGCCAATCAATACATTTTTGAAGTTGTTGCTTTATGCCATGGTAAAGTGTTATAAAGATACATTTACACTTTGTCTTTATATTTACTTATGAAGTTACATTTACTGGTGCTCTTTATGTTTTTATGTGGACTTGAGTTTCCATCTCAAGTGTCCTTCATTTTAGCTTGAAGGAATCCCTTTAATATTTCTTGTAGGGTAGATCTGCTGCTGACCAATGTTCTCATGTTTTATATGAGGATCTCTTAATTTTTCAATTTCTTTTGAATAATAGTTTGGCTGGATATAGAATTCTTGGTTAATGGCTCTTTCTTTCAGCACTTTCAATATGTCCTCACTGGCTTTGGCCTTTCGACTTCAACATCCACAGTGAGAACAAACAGTTAATATCATTGAGGATCCCTTGTACATGAGGAGTCGTTTTTCTCTTGGTGCTTTCAAGAGCCTCTCTTTGTCTCTGTCTTAGAACAGTTTGACTGCGGTATGCCTATGTGTGAATCTCTTCCAGCGTATCCAACTGTGACTTTATTGAGCTTCTCAATGTGTAGGTTGGTTTTCATTACATTTTATAAGCTTTTAGCTGTTATTTCTTCAAACTGTTTTTTGTTTGTTTGTTTGGCTCTCTCTTTCCCTCCTCTGCTTCTGTGCTCCTGTTATGCACATACCCGTGTGCTCTGTATCCTGTACGTCTCTGAGGTCCTGGTTATGATTTTTCATTTTGTTTTTATTTTATTCTTTGTTCTTAGCAGACTGAATAATTTTATTTTATCTCTCTTCAAGTTTGCTGCATCTTTCTTCTGTGAGTTTAAAGTTACTGTTGAGCTCCTCTAGTGAATTTTGCATTTTACTTGTAATTTTCAACTATGGAATTTCTATTTGGTTCTTTGTTTTTGGTCATCTAAATTTCTTTATTGACATTTCCTATCTGGTGTGATAGTATTGTCAAACTTTACTTCCCTAGATGATTTCATTTATTCTTTTGAACATACGTATATTAGCTGATTTAGAGTCACTGTCGACTTCTGCTCCCCTATCAGGGATAGTTTCTATTGACTGCTTTTTTTTTTTTTTTTTTAACTATCTATGGGTTTTTTGTTTCTTTGCATGTCTTATAATTTTCTTTTCTCATAAACTGGAAATTTTACTTAACATAATGTGCCAATTCTGGAAATCAGATCTCACCCCATCAGTGTTTGTTTTTCTTGCTGATTTTGTTTCTGTTGTTGCTGCAGTTTGTTAAATGACTTTTCTAGACTAATTATGTGAAGTATATATTCCCTATGGTATAAGGCCACTAAAATTTCTGTTAGCATATCTTAGTGGTCAGTTAATGATTGGCCACAGATTTCCTTAAGTGCTTTGAACCAATGCGTCTCTTATCCTTGCTGAATATCTCTGTGTTTGGGACATGCCCTAAATACTCAGGGAGCTTACAACTTTACCTTAGCCTTAACTTCCTCCTTCCTATCCTTTCAGAGGGGAGATTAGAGACCTCTTATATCTTTTCTGGGCATATGAAAAACCCAACACTTGGCATTGTAGGTCCCCAAGAATATTTCAGCACTTTTCAAAGAGTACTGTGGACATCTCATACCCTAAATATTCCTTTTAAATTTTGGGCCAGGCTCTTATTTTCCCCAACTTGCATTGTACCCTAAAGCAGCTGCAAATGCTGAACAATTGCTTCTTTTTTCCCCCCACAAACACTTTGGGGAAAGGGCTTTTCTGCAGAGTGAGTTCTGAGTCAGGGCAAATAAAAATGCATGGTGAATGCGACTTTTCCAGGGAGCTGATAGACAGGTAAAATAATGACAATGCTTTGGGGATGGGACTTGTTGAAGAGCTCCAAACCCAGTCTCCACCTCTGGGTGGTAACAGGGCAGCTAGTTTTCAAAACTAATATAGAGTGGGAAAGAGGGAGATAAAAGCAGGTCAAGTTACAATGCCCAAATTCCTACTCTTCTGATGGTCTTTCCGCCCATGCCATCCCATTTTATCCTTGATATTGTGCCTTTCAAATGTTAAAATATGGATTAAATAAACTAAACAAGCAGAGCGTTTACAATAAATACAAGCAAAAAGGTGTTTTGGTAGTGAGTGGTGAATAAGCTCTAGGCATTTTGCATCAGAAGCGTATTGTAGTCAGAACCACTTTGGGCACAAGCTTTTGTTTTAATTTGTTTACTCCTGTATTTGTCAGTTCTCTAAGAATTACAGCTTTAAAAAGCTATATTATTTCTATAGTACTTTACATATGGTTTTATATCCATTACCTCGTCAAACCTACAGCAACCTGTGATTTGAGAGGAGGAAACATTGCCATCTAGATGTTAGGGAACCTTCTTAAGGTTTTGCAACTAAACTCTGACACAGTCACAGTAGGAGCCAGCCCTAAGGCTTCTGATTCAGGCTGCTGACTCTGTCCACAACATGACTGTCTTTGTTGAGAAAGGAATAAAATGCAAATGCATCATCTTATGCCATTAGGAGAGCTGCTAAACATGTTTGGTGGGGAAGAAGTTGAAATGAATGGGTTAAGTGAGGTTTTTCTTCACCATCTGTGGTTTCCTTAGCTTCATAACCAGAAACTCTCCTGGATCATCCACTACTCTTGGATGCCCCTGCTGGCTCCTCCTCTAATCGATGTTTATGTGTGTTGCTCCTCAGCCTGCAGCTCCATCCTTTTCTGTCATTAACCTTCTTTCTCAGAGAATGAATCTCTCTCTGGATTCTCAGTGTCACCTGTAACACTTCCAAGCACACTTCTAGTCTTAGGGTCTCTCTTGAGTTCAGTCCTGAAGGACTTCTTGCTTGCTGGGCATTTTCAGTTGGAAACCCATTCTTACAGGGAGAAGCTACAGTTCAGCTCTGTCCTTGAACCTAGTAATTCCAAATCACTGAGTATGGATGGTTCTCATCCAGAATTTGGTCCTCGCAGGAGCACGTCTTCTTATTCTCAGCAGGGGCTGTTCATGTTCTTTTCACTCCAGTAAACTTCAACAATTGACAGCTTCATAGATTCTTGACCTTCCAAGGTTCTGAATTCCTTTACTTGTTTTCTTTATCCAGTGCTGGGTTGGCTGTTTCCTAGAGGATTTAGCAAAGCACAATGGGTTGTTTGGGTTTCACCTGCCTGTTGAGGAGGGGGATGATTCCTCCCTGACTCTGCCGTGTCCACTGAGGTTCTCCATGTTCCCTCCATGTTGGCACCTGGAAATCTAGGAGCACAATGTAGAAATATCTTAAAGAGTGGAAATTGGAAGCTGGATATTGATGATACCTCCGAAGACTTGTAGTAGTGAAGTTCCTTGGATGTAGCTTGTTAGTAGTTAAATCTATACAGATATGAAATACACTTTGTGTGGAAAAACTTCATGAAGATTGCTTATATAGTTTATTGTCTCATTTATGTTTGAACAACATGTTAATGGTGCTGAATGCCTCTCAGCATCATCAAAGATAACTGAAACTGGGTCTCCCTAGTACCCATCATTTCTTGCCCCCCACCCTCCACAGGCTGTAATATTCTGCATCAAGCCTTAGAAGAGGAAACAAAGGCAGGTTTGGGGGCCAAAATGATTCATAATAATTAAAAAACTAGATTGAAACTTATATATATATATAAAAATATATGTATGTGTGTGTGTGTAATTGTGTATCTTTAAAATTATGAGATGAAACTTTTATATGACATGTATACTTAAATATAAAATTACTATAAAATTTGCAAAAATAATTAGACTCTTCACAGATCAAACCACCTAACGGACCTAACGGACTGACTGCCCATCCCTACCTAATAAAAGGAATCCTCAGAGTGAATGCTTGCTCCTTTTATTTCTGTGATGTTATTCACATTTAAATCTCCAAGGATTTTGCCCAATTTGGGCTTCTTAGTCTGTGAGCTCCGAGGAGTCAGAGACAAAGGTAGACAACAAATGTTTCCTGAATGAATTAATTAATTAATGATCTAGGCTCATTTTGCACAGAAAAGCACATAGACATATGCCACCTGTCAATATCATTTAATAAATGCTTTTCTGACTGTCATAGTGGTCAAGATAAACAGACTTTGGATGTAGGGGCCTATATGGAGAATTCACAGTGGTAGAAATAACATAGGATTTTGAAAAAGAAGACTTGTCCAAGTCCTACCTCATTGATGTGGTTAGAAATTCACTTTTCCAATATTCGTTTTCTCTAATGTAAAAGCAGAAAATAACAAGAGGATCCCCAAACCCTGTGGTCCTCGTACTTTATACTAATAAAGAAGGATGGAAGAGGGAAGATAGCTCTTCCACATGCAGCCACAAACTGGAGATGGAGAAAGACCCTACACTGATCCAAGTTGGGACTGATTATCTGGCAGGGCACAAAGTTTAAACAATGTTAGTTGAGAAAACTGCGAAGTCAGAAACATCTGTTTCCAGCCAGCCTCACATTTTCTGTCAGGGCCTTTTTCTTCCGCTGGCTGGCTCTACTCAAGTGCTGGGTGCCAAGTGTCATCCCTGCTGTGAGGGCCTGAGGGTCTTGTAAAAAGATATCTTTTTTCCCACTTAAGGCTCATGAATATAGGCTCAACATTCTAACCTTTCTCAAGGAGTTATTTCATGTAAGAGGTAACCTCTTACAAATGAGAAGCCTCCTGGACCTGAAAGAATAGTCCCCCAGAACTCAAGTGCATTGATTGGGCATGATGATTTTGAGAGGGAGAGCCCTCCTGACTCTTCTCCAATCAAGTCTCCTAACAGACTGACCACCCATCCAGCCTGTGGACCACCCTAGGCGAGCACAAGACGTGTTAGTGAAGGAATGACATCATTGCTTCTGGACTCCTGTCCTCCTTGAAGTTAATCACATTCATTGTTCTGCAGCTCAGCACCCTGAGCCTCACTTGTCTTTCTTTTCCTCTTGCTTCTTGTCCAACTTTGCCCCCAAAACAGTCTGATGCTCATCCAGGGTGCAGAGAGCACTTGATGCTGCTGCCACTGGCCCCTGTCACTCCTTGTCAACTCCAATCACCCTCATTTTACTTCCTCTCCACAGTCCATTAACAGCAGCTCTCAGAATCCTGGGTGGTTACCTGTAGTCCCTGACCCTTGGCCTCAGGTGTCATGTAGCAAGAGAGTGACTCTTGATGGAAAAGAATGAGCAAACTTCAGCCTCTCTTCATGCCCTTTCACCTTCTAAGGAGACAATTCTTGAAAGGGTGGAAAATCCTGAGAAATTTTATACATATATATTTTTAAGTTAATTCTGCAGACTGCTGTGTTGGTGACATTTCCTTCAAACTGCAATAACTAACCTGTCACAGCCCTACAAATGCTGACAATACAGCACCATGTGGGGTTGACTTAATAAACCTCATTTACATTCATTTTGATTCACTCAGGCGTCGAAAAACATTTCACAGGAAAAACTAGGAACCTCTCCAAGACGACATGATGTTTGCTGATATGATATGAACAGACTTAATAGGCAGCATATATGAAAACATGCATTTCTTAGATTATTAGCAAACTCAGTACTTTATTTTTCTAAAAGCATTTAAAAATTATTCCTTTGAATGCTGGGCTTCTAAGCCGTGAAATGTGTCAACTTTTACAGAGTCTTTCTGTTGAGTATGTAGAGAAGAACATACTCAACTCTCTTCTTTTAGCTGTGAACTTGGGAAAAATTTTAACCTCTCTGTATCGTAGTTGCTTCAGCTTAAAAATACCTGTTTACCTAAGTGTATCATACTTGCAATGGTGCTGCATGATAAACATTCCCCTAACAGTAACTTACACTTAGAGGCATTTATTTATCATTTGTAGGTACTTGTGGTTCTACTGGGCTTAGATACGATCAGTCACATGTAGCTCCAGGCTGTGGGTTGGATTTAGGTCTGCTTTACATGTCTTCTCATTCTCCTTGGATCAGCAGCTACATGGAGCATGTTCCTCTGAAGTGGATAGAGAAAGCAGGAGAGCCAAAACAAATCACAAATGCACATAGAGGTGCCTCTACTTATGTCATGTTTGTTTACATTGCATTGAACAACATAAGTCACATGGCCAAGCCNGCTCTGGCGCATTAATTGCACCAAAGAGGTTGTTCCATCCAGAGGCAGGAAGACAGCCAATTTATTACTTTTCAGTCCATCGCTGTTGACAAACCATCCCTTCCAGAAGCACAGAAAATCCTCTGCAGGAGAGTCTGGTATAAGCCATCTGCAGTCATTACCTACTTCACCTCAGGGAAGGGTGCACTGGCCTGGTAAAGGGGCTTCCTGTGAGGCACCAACGGCATTTGCTACCCTCTCCTATCGAAAGTGTTTGACAATTCCTCATTGTCCTCAGATTAAAGTTTCAGTTCTTTGATTTGTCATTTAAGTTCCTCTGTAATGTTACTTTTCTTTTCTTTATTTTTTGAGACAGAGTCTCACTCTGTCACGCAGGCTGGAGTGCAATGGCATGATCTCTGCTCACTGCAGCCTCCACCTCCTGGGTTCAAGCGATTCTCCTGTCTCAACCTCCCATTTTTAAGCTACTTCTTTATCTTAATTTTTACTGCTGTATTCCATGGAGCTTCAGCTCTAGCTAAACCCAATCTCTCACTCTTCTGGCCTCTGAGCCTTTAATTATGCTACTTCCCCATCTGAAATGCACTTTCCACTCCTTCCTATACTTCCTCACTTTTGACATCTCACCAGAACTGCCACTTTCTCTAAGAAGTTCACGAAGAGAAAATAGAAAATGAAGAGAGAGACATCATTAAAGAAATAATACAAGAGAAGTTCCCAGGAAGGAAGCATGTGCCATTCCAGAGTGTATGGATCTACCAAGTGCTCAATTATATCTAATATGGTGAAATGTTAGAACACTTGGAATGAAGAGAAGCTCCCAAGATAGAGAGGTTACACACAAAGATTTGGAAGTCAGAAAGCAGGAAATAGCAATAGCAAAAATATCTTAACAATTATGAAATTAAATACCCAACACAACTATCAAATCTTAGACATTCACATTCTAAAAAACAAACAACAACCCCCAAATGAACAAATAAAAATCCCAGTTCCACAGAAGGCCACAAGAAGATGCAACTGACCAAAACAAGGAATTAGAAAAAAATGGCATCTAGTAAACTGGGAATCCAGCAGAGTATAGGAACAAACAGAATTCACAGAATGATGTTAAGGGGATGTCTGGCTTACTACTGGCCTACACATGTGAGGAATAAAACGATTCGATGCAGGAAGAACAGCCCCGATAGAACAGGCAGAACAATTTCTGGAACCCACACAGGGCTACAAATAACTTAAACCCCTCCAGCCATTTTCTATATTGTTGCTTTTTGGTTCTACTTTCTGGGAAGTTTTCTTAAGTTTAGTTCCAACACTTCAGTTAATTTTTAAAATTTCTACAATTATATTTTAAATGTATAAAATCTCTTTGTTGTTCTCTGAATATTCCTTTTCATGTCTTCTCTTTCTCTGTCTTAATTAATCTCGTCTAAGACTTCTATATTGTTTAACCTTTTCAAACAGTCATCTTGGTTTGTTAATTTTCTCTCTTTCATTTATTACTTTTCTCATGTGGCAGTTCAAGTTCAAACTTGAACACTTGTACAAAGACTCCTTGGATGATCTGCTTGTGATATTGGAGCATTTCCTCCTTGCTGGCTGACACAATGGCAAGCTTTGTCAGTGAAGAGTGCCGAAGAGACACTGCAAGAGGAAGGGGCTTCTCTCCCAGTTCCAGGGTAAGTTTCTTCCCGCTGGCTTATGTGTCACTCAGCTGTTGTACAGGACCCTCAGTGAAGCTCACCCCCAGCAAGTTTTGGTGGCACTTCTGTAGGCACTTTACCTGTGAGTTGTGTAGATACTCCTTTTTCCTTCCTTTCATGTGATGAGTTCAGCAGCAGCCCCCACAGGTGGCTTCCAGGACACTATTGGGAACATTCCAGTGAGAAAAGTCTTGCCTACCATGCATGGCCACTGGCACTCTGGTGTGAGTTTTCCTGCTTGCTACTTCTCTCCTGCACATCCCTGACCACCAATTTGCACAGTAACTGTGGACCCACCTCTGGCTCAGGGCAACCCAGCAAACTTCCCACTTTTGGATAGTGGGTTGTATCCAAATCTCTTCAACAAGGTCTGAATTTCACATCTGAGATCTTGGGTGATAGCTAATTGATCAAGATGTTCTGCAGAATGAAATCGATGGGCAGCTGCTTAGAATATTTTTTAATCTATATAGCAGAAAATTTTGGCCAAAAACTTGACTCCATAATCAGTTTCCAAACCTAAGTCAATGCACAGACCCAGGGCCTCTTGAGTGAATGGCACACTTGAGAAGGGACGTTGTTGCATTTTCACAAGTAGGCACTGTAAATCTTCTTCCAAGCCTAATCCAAGAAGATCCCAAATCTTCTTCCAAGCTAATACTATGCAAAATCTATATAAATAGTTGCTATACTGTATGTCTAGGGAATAATGACAAGAGGAAAAGTCTGTTTATGTTCAGCACAATTTTTTTCTGGATAGTTTTGATCTGTGGTTGGTTGAATACATGGATGCAGAACCCACGGATGGTGAGGACTGATTGTACTCAGAAACTCGTAGTATCCTCATGTTGGCTCTTGGACCCATTGGATGGAGGCCATCATGGTTGGAAAGGCTAAATGAAAAACCCTTGGAACTTCTCCTCCCTACCAAGGTAATAAATCAGAGGCAATATTGCATCTTTAGGGGACATTTCAGAGATTTATACCATCATCCAAGCACTGAAAGCAACTGGAGTGGTGGTACCTATTGCATTCCTATTTAATTCACCTGTTTGGCCCATGCAGCAGTTGGATGGGTTCTGGAGAATGTGGACTGTCATAAACTGGTTCAGGTGGCCCAAATGCAGCTGTTGTGTATTTACTGGAGCAAATCAGCAAACCTGCTGGCATTTGGTTTGTAGGAATTGATGTGGCTCATGCTATTTTTTCTCCATACAAATTTGAAGGGACCACCAGTCACAGTTTGCTTTTACCCAGCAGTGCCAATAGTATATCTTCACAGTGTGGCCTCAGAGCCGTATCAATTCTCCTGCTCTCTGCCACAGATAGTCTGCAAAGTTCTTGATTATCTTGGCATTCCACAAAATGTCACATTGTTCATTGATGGCAGTATGCTGACTAGATCTTGGGCAAGAAACTAGAAAGTATTTTATTTTTAAAATTCATTTAGTATTTCCTTAAAATTCTTTTTCATATATTAATTTTAGTTTTGATTCAGGGAGTACATGTGCTTCAAGGGTATATTGTGTGATGCTGAGGTTTGGGTTTCTACTGATCCTGTCGCCCAGATACTGAACATAGTACTCAAGAAGAAGTTTTTCAGCCCTTGCCATCCACTTTCCCTCCCTCCTTTTGGAGTCCCCAGTGTCTGTTGTTTCCATCTTTATGTCTGTGTGTACCCAGGGTTTAATTCCCACTTATAAGTGAGAACATTTGTATCTGTTTTTTTTTTCGTTGTTGTTGTTGTTACTGGATTAATTCACTTAGGATAGTGTTCTCCAGCTATATCCATGTAGCCTCAAAGGACATGATTTCATTTTCTTTTACGGCTGCATAGTATTCCATGGTGTATATGTACCCTGTTTTCTTTATCCAACCTACCGTTGATGGGTACTAAGTATTTTAGATGCCTCAGCAAGTCATATGCAAACTATAGGTTGGTTTAGCAGAACACTCATGGGCAGCATCTTTGCATGTTTTGTCGTTATCTCAGTGGCAAGTTTCCTACCAGACAGCCTCAGTTTTCTTGCCCCTTCATGAGGAATTTTCTGCTTGACAATCTGGACCTGTGGTTCTGTGCCTGACAACCCTGGCCTGCCAGATTGGGACAAGCTCTGGTCTAGGGAAACCCAGAGAACTCTAGCATCGAGTGGACTGCTATCTCTCCACTCTAAGGAGGTCTGAATCCCAGCTTTGTGGAGGAGCCCCTTCCATTTCTGTTGCTTCCTTGGGTACTCTTCCTCAGACCTGGAGCATTCTTTAGAGGTCTCCTTATCCCCACCATAATAGGTAATTCCTTGCAAAAAGCTAATAATTACCTTTAGTAAACATCCCTTGTTCGAACTACTTGGTTTTCTGTTTCTCCTGACTATACCATGACTAATACACTTACTTTTATTACTTTCTTTCTTGTTTTTCTTTGGATTTAATCCACTCCTTATTTCTAATTAATTTTTAATCCTTGGCTTACTTGTTTTTTATCCTTCTTGTTTCCTAATAAATGTATTCAAATTTGTAAATTTCCTTCCCAAAACTATTAGTTTTGTATCATAAATTTCACATGATTTTCTTCTTATTTAGCTCTAAATAGCACTTATTTTATTTATTATATCAATTTTTCAACTCAATAATTATTTAGTAATATACTACTTCATTTCCAAAAATTTAAAGTTTTAAGAAAGATTTCTTGGTCATTGATATCAAATTTTACTGTATGATGGTTTAAAAGCTTAGTTGATATAAGACTGATTTTATAAAATTGATTTGGTTTCTTTTAAGACCCAATATACGATTTAGATTTATAAATGTTCTGGGGGCACTTGCAGAGTTCTGTAAGTGCTGAAACATTGTTTTGTTGTTCAAATCTTTTACATTTCCATTCATTTATTTTGTCTCCTTGATCTATTTGTTTCTGGGAAGAGCCTGTTGAAATCTTCAATTGGTATTTTTGATTTACCTTTTTCTCCCTCTAATATATGTCAGTTGTTGCTTAGGTCAATATTTTGAGACTGTATTGTTAGGGGTGTTTATGTTCAAAATAGTTAGCATATGATATCTTACTTTAACCCTTAGAATTTTCTGTTTCAATATTAAATTCAACTTTTTCTGGTATTAATAGTGTTAACCCAGTTTTTTGGGGGGCTTATGTTTTTGGAGTATTTTTTTTTTCAATTTTTACATTTTTAACCTTTCCATTCTTTTAGTTCTAAGTATATTTCTTGTAGACACTATGTTGCTAGATCTCTTTTGAAACCCAATCTGAAACTTAATATTTAGATTGGTGAATTGAACCCATTTAAACTTACAGTAGCGCCTATTATGTTAGGATTTATCACATCTTATTTCATATTTCCTGTTTGCTCTGCTGAACTCTTCTACCACTTCTCCTGCTTTCAATTCAATGTCTTTCATCTTTCTTTAATTTTAGAAAATATATCTTTATTTTTAATTTTATATTATAAAATATAGTATACATAGGTATGAGTTTATGAAAAACATGTACCCACAGTTTGAATACAATTTTTAAAAAACTTACCCAGAGACCCCCTGCTAGGATCATAAAACAGAATGTCACCAACCACTCAGAAGCACCCTGGGTGCATTTCTCTGTCACATCCCACTCGCTCTTCTCCTGCAAATGAGCATTGTCTTAAAATTTTGTTTTTTGGTTTCAGTTTTTTACCACCTAATAGGTATTCCTCAACAACATATTATTTAGTTTTGCTTGATTTTGACCTTGATATGAATGGAATATTCTTTTCTTTACAATATCTGTGTATTTAGAGCACTGTGTGTTTGAGGTCTCTCCATGTCAATAATTAAATCTATATTTCATTTATTTTCATTGCTGTATATGTGAGTGTATGATTATACCACAATTTACTTATTCATTGCATTGTCTATAGATATTTGGTTTTCTCCTGGATTTTTCCTATGAAGAATAGTGCTGCCATAAGCATTATTTTACATATCTTTTGGTGCATGTGTTTGAGAATTTTTCTAAGGTAAATGCCTAGTGGTGGAATTGCTAGGATGTAGATTATGTGTGTATTTAACTTTAGTTTGGCATGTTTAATGCCAAAGTATTTCCCCCAGGTTGAACCAGGTTATATCTCACCGACAGTTCCTATTGCTTTGAGTTTCTATTGCTTTGCATTGCGGTAACACTTGGCACTTTGAGAATACTAAATTTGGTTCACATCTTTATTATTGCTTCAAAAATTTGTTTTCTAACTGGCCACTGTGGCTCATGCCTATAATCCCAGCACTTTGGAGGCCAAGGCAGGCGGATCACAAGGTCAGGAGTTCAAGACCAGCCTGGCCAACATGGTGAAATCCCGTCTCTACTAAAAACGCAAAATTAGCCAGATGTGGTGGCACACACCTGTAGTCCCAGCTACTCGGGAGGCTGAGGCAGGAGAATCGCTTGTACCTAGGACACGGAGGTTGCAGTGAGCCGAGATTGTGCCATGTACTTCAGCTTGGGTGACAGAGTGAAACTCCGTCTTAAAAAAGAAAAAAAAAGGAGAGAGAGAGAATTCAAAAATTTATTTATTTTCTTCCTGTGCTATCCTCTCGTTCCTATTTACAGTATTGACCCTTCTTTTTGACAAGTTTCTTAACTTTAAAAAATTGTTTTCCATTTCCTGCTCCTTTCAGGAAAAGCTCTTCTGTTACATCTTACAACTCCTTAATTCTTTTTTTTTTTCCTGTATCCATCATGTAAATTGCTGCATATATTTGATTCTTTATTTCCATTATCATCTATAATATTTCCACTTGGTTCTTTCTTTCTGATTTCTTGTTCTTGTTTCACAATGCTTATATCATCCCTTGTATCTTTAAGTATTTGGTAAGCCTATTTAAAATTCTTGATCTGCTTACTCTAATCATTTGGCTTTAGATGGTAGACATTTTTTATTTAGTTGCCTTTCTTTTGAGTGGTTGTACTCCTCGAGTGCTTATTCTGGCATGCAGGCTCAAGTTCCTTTGGGGATATTTCCCTCTGGGGAAGAACTGATGTCATGTAGACTGTGATTTACTCACTGGGCTTAAAGAGATGATAGGTGATGAACCCCGGGTGATAAAGATAGTTAAACCCTACAGAATTATTGCTGGTCCCTCAGAATTGCCCCCATTCCTATTAGGTACTTTCTCTCACCAGGGTTTTGCTTTAAATTCTCAGAACAAGGAATTCCTGGGTGGAGAGTAAATACCCAAAATAGTTGCTTGGTCAACCCCTATTTTCCTCACTCCTCACCCCAACAACACTTTCACACCTTCCTGATATTCTCCTGCTGATGGAGGGTGAGACCCAGCAATCTTTGCTTAACAAGCCTTCCGAGTAATTCCCATGCATGTGAAGTAATGAGAACCACTGGGTTTTTCATTTCTCAGCTTGATATTGAAGGGAGGAGCCAACAGCCTGAGCTGGTTTGCTGTGTTGTCAAGATCTGAGGACTGATTTCAACATGCTCATTTTTGAAGAGTTACCTGATCCTGTTTCATGAGTGCAACATCTTCTCTTATCCTTTTGAAATGATTAGCTAGAGTTCAAATTTTCTTTTAAAATTTTCTCATCTTGTCTGCATTGCCTTCATTTATAACAAGTTTCTTGTTTCTGTTTTACTTGCTTGTTTTTGTTTTGGTCTTGTTCTTTCATGTGTGAGGAGTTCCCCACAGGTCTAGTAATCACTGCATGTCAGTTTGTAATGAAGGTGGGGTTGCTCGGAGGCTTTGTTTCCCAGAAGGAGGCCTCTTGGTTTGGGGCTTTGCTGATTTGGGTTCTAAGTATATTTCTTGTAGACATTATGTTGCTAGATCTGGAGTAGGCTGATTGGGCTAGGACCCAGCCATTTCATTCGGGGATCCCCTCCCCTCCCTTAATGTCACTAACCAGAGATATTTTCTCTTAGGACCATCAGTTTCCCAGGGGAGAATCCTTAAGTATCCTGCCTCAGGTATGTCAGCTTAGCTGCTGTCATAAATGCATTTAATGTAGTTGCTGCCTCTGCACCCATTTCTAGGCTGACATACGTTATCTGAAACCCATTTCTACCCTGCCACCTTTGGCCTAGTTAAAGCTTCCCCTCCCTGTGGTGGTTGTTTGTGATATAACCCTCTTGTTCTTCATCTCATTGACCCCAAACTCAACATACCCCTCAGTTGTTGACCACAATAAAGCCTCATGGTCAACACCAGATCGCGTAAATAAGTTTCTCCCCTCTGGAGTGTTTTCCATAAACTAGCCAATTCACAGCCCCCTTAGGGAAGCCTGAAGGGTAATACCTATGGGCTTTGATGAAGGCGGGCCCCATAAGCTCACTGACTTGCTCAGTGGATGATCTCCCTCCTGTCTCCAGACTTCTCATTGGCCTGTCTTCGGTACCAAGTCTCTCTGAACTGTGAATAATACATTTCTTCTGTTTCATGCATTTTAGTTTCACCTCCTTATTGTGTCTTACCTGATGCACACATAAACCTAACTTTCCCCTCTGTCAGCACTCTCCTACAGAGTGGCTATCTTGGCTTATGGCCACTCTTGAGAGAGAGAGAGAGAGATCTCAAGACAAATTAGAAGAAACCATAACCATAGAAATCACAACAGCCACAAACATTTGGGGAGTTGAGAAGATGTGCACTGGAGGGCTTAATGTTCTGTATGCCAGTTTCCCCTCTCTTTAATAATTGGTTCATCATGTTTTCAGCAACTGCTGTTGTCCTTGGTGTCAGACCCTGTCTGGCTCAATCTCCACTTAGAGCAGTAGTTCCCAGACTTTAGCTTGCATCAGAATCATCTAGAGAGGGCTTATTGAAACAGATTGGTGAGCCCCATTTCAGAGTGTCCGATTCAGCAGGTCTGGGGTGAGGCCTGCAAATGTACCTTTCTAGCCAATTCCCAGGTGATACTAATCCTGCTGGACTCAGGTCCCCACTTTGAAAACCACTGCTATGGAGTAATCCCTTAAACTCCTGCTGGAGCAAAGAGGTGCCACCTGGCTACATGGGTAGAAGAGGGCATCTGTGAGCCTGACTGCTTCTTTTAAAGACTTTTACCAGTCCTTACATGGCAAGCCCTGCCCTGCACCCTTGCTGCAGAGGTATTTGGGACCTCCAATTCCTGAGCCTTCTGGGACTATGCTGTGAAGTGGCTGGTTCTTGAGGCTTTCCCCTTGTTGCCAATGTAGTTTAGCTTTTTCTTGTCTGCTATTTCTATTGTCATTTACCTGTTTACTAACCTGCTTCCAAAATTTCATTGATATTTCTTGTCAGCTGTGACGTCCTCACCAGTTCTCTGTGGGTCTGCTGAATAGTTTTGCCTTTTTTTTTTTGGCTGTTATTTTAGTGTCATTAGTCAGAATCAAGCATGTATTCAACTGGCTCTTCCTCTATCTTACTTTTAAGCCACCACCATCTCTCACCTGGCAATAAATATCTTTTGAAATGATGAATGAATGACCTTTGACACACAGAGCCATGAGGGAAGGAGACGTGATGCTGCTCAACCTCATTGAAATGCATCTCCATCTTGTTGTTCCTATAACATCTCTTAAAGTTTCAGACATAGATGCTGAATTATTGCTTTAAGCAACTTTCAGGGTGTAATTAAAGTACAAGGTCTGACTGCCAGGACTCGAGATAAATTTCAGTGTCTCAGAGGCAGTGAGATGTGGCTTTGAATTCAGGGGCTGAAACGATTCTCCCAGAAGTGGTATATGAGGCCACAAAAGAGCTCCATTCAGGAAGGAAGGATGGACAAAGATGGAAGCCAAAGCGTGGCGTGTTAGTTATTCTTCGTATGCAGGTATCTCCCATTTAAAAAGCTGAAAGACTTTATAAGGACTTTGATCATGGATAAGTAGCCACTAAGCTGATTTCTGTCATTTTGTTGACCATTTCATGACTTGAAAGAAGAATATTTGGTATCTAGAATTATCTGTCATGCCTAGAACTAGGTAAACCAAAGAACGGTTAGAAAGTTTCGTGCTGATGAACACTGGACATTTTCATGAACATCAATTATCTGTAAATGCAGTAATTTAATTTGAATTAAGTCAGTTTATGGTTGAAACTGATAGAATGAACAATCCTTTAATAATGTGAAAATACTAAAAACTCTGGGTCACAGAATGGACAAAAATAATAAGTTATCTCTCTGCCACCTCTCCCCAGCCTCACATAGAATATTGCTTTAACACATTGAGACAGTTTGCTAGGGCTGCCATAAAATAATATCACAGACAGGTGGTTTCACCAGGAGAAATTTATTTTCCCAAAGTTCTGGAGGCTAGAAGTCCAAGGTCAAGATGTCAGAGGATTTTATTTCTTCTGAGCCCCTTCTCCTTGGCTTGCCTGTGGTCATCTTCTTGCTATTAGCCTGTTTTCACGATGCTGATAACCATACCTGAGACTGGGTAATTATAAAGAAAAAGAGGTTTAATGGACTCACAGTTCCACGTGGCTGGGGAGGCCTCACAATCGTGGTGGAAGGTGAAAGTCACTTCTTACACCGTAGTGGCAAGAGAGAATAAGAACCAAGGGAAAGGGGTTTCCCCTTATAAAACCATCAGATCTTGTGAGACTTATTCACTACCACAAGAATAGTATGGGGGAAACCACTCCCATGATGGTTCCCTCCCACAACACGTGGAAATTATGGGAACTACGATTCAAGATGAGATTTGGGTGGGAACGCAGCCAAACCACATCAGTCCCCACATGGTCTGTTCTCTGCACACACATCCCTGGTGTCTCCTTGCATATTCAAATTTCCTCTTAAAGGACACTGGTCAGAGTGGATCTCGGCCCATGCTAATGGCCTCATTTTAACTTTCCCCTTTAAAGGCTCTGTTTTCAAATACAGTCACATTCTGAGGTTATGGGGGCTTCTGTGTGAATTCAGCCCGTAACACGCATTTTGTTTTGTGGTGGACTATTATAAGTTGCATTCCTTCAAAGGGGACCTACCTTCCCCCTCCACTCGAAATGAAGATCAGCCTGAGACACCAAACGACTTGTGGGTGAAGAACTGGACCCCTTTGGCTGAACGCTTGAAGCCAGCAAACAGTTATCCAGCTGATTTGGGGAATTCTATTGAAATTTCTGGAGAAGACTCATTATCCTCACCCTCTGAGCCCACCTCTTTCAGAAACATTGTCTCTTTTGGTCTTTCTCTTTGTTCTTTAGATGCAGACAGTGGCCTAAGGGACACTGTGGTTTATCGTGGCTGTTGATTTTTCATTCTCTGACTGTTTTCCGTCAAATACTTGAGTTGCTCACTTGCTGTCTCTCCCTACCTCCCTATCTCTCCTTGCTGGCTCCTCCCACCTCAAGAAAAACCAAGGGAAATTGACAAGCAGCTGGACAGGGGAAATTGAGCTATATTATTTCTCCTTTGGGAACCTCGCTTTGCTGCCTTTATCTGAAAGCTATCATTTTCTACATCTCTTGGCAAGAGTTCTCATCGACCAGTGACCCCTAAATGCCTATGCTGATCAATAGTCCCGGTATCTTATTGACATGCCCATTGACAGCTCTTACTGAGCACAGGAATCAGGAATGGCAACCAATTGCAATCTGTTCAGGCTGCTTGAGAGGCATGGAAGGCCCCACGTTGATATTGACACTGTAAATGGAGACGGTTTACTTAGCACTCAGGGAAGATGCATTTGTTAAGGAGACCAATAGATCTCATTACTATTTAAGGGCAGAGGCTTTTCTGGCAGCCCACGGGGTTTGCTTATATCAAGCCTTTTCCACTTACGGAGCCTGGCAAAATAAACCCTGAGTGATCTGCCCTCCCTCTCGCCCCCCATAAAAAAGAACCATCAGAGACGAAATTGAATGTGAGCAAGGAGTGGACACAGAATTTAACAATGGGGGACCTTGGCCGCTGTCATTTTGGTCCTTGGTTACTCAGATCTCAGCTCTCAGGCACCAATAAATGGCAGTTTTTCTGTCTGAGTGCGTTTGGGCTCCTACACTCTTACTGAGCAAGTGCAAAGTCAAGATTCACAGGATCTCCAAGAAGGGAGGGATTTCGGGATTCATCTGCCTCAATTTTTTATTCAGTGCAGAGATTCTTATAGCAACATCCTCTGAATGAACCAGCATTTCTTTGGTTAGCTTCAGTGACATGGGACTCACTATCTGGAGAAACATCCCATTTCGTTGTTCGGGAGCTGCAGTAGTTGGAAGGGCCTCCCTTCTGTAGGGCTGAAATCTGCCTTCCTATAGCTTCTCCTTGTTCCAAGATTGATTCTCTGTAGCTGCATACATATACTAAAGATGCTGGCTTGGCATCTTTATCCCTTATCCTGTTATCTTTATCTTATCCTCAAAGAAGATATCCTCTTTACCTCCACACCTCTCCCCATTTTACAGATGGGAAAACTAAATATTCGAGAATTTAAGTAATTTCCTCAAAAACACAGAGCTGGGACCTGGGCATGCCTGAATTCCTTGTTCTTTCTCTAGCCTTGTCTTGTGTCCTGCTCCACAGTGGGTCTGGTCTAATCTTCCTTCCCTCATCATTTCCCTAAAAATAGAATTCATTTCCAAAGAGCCAAATACCTCTTTTGTATTGTGACCTCTCTGTTCTCAATCTCTCCCGCTTCTGATTCCTGGGCTGCAGGAGAAGGTTGGTGCAACCTGCTCACCCATCCTGTTTGTGAAGAGTACAATGAGTGAGAGCATGCAGGAGGGATTGAGGTAGCTCATGGGGATACACATCATCTGTACCCCTTCCTGTAGGCCAATCGTCTAAAGTAAAGGCGAGTAGGGCCATGCCCAGGTCATTTAAGGTCTCTGCCAAGCCCTGGGAATCTAGGAAAGACTCTTGGGCCAGGGACAGAATAAGAATGTAGTTTGGGAGGTCTGTAGGGAGACTGAAGTGAGAACCATGTGTCAGGTTGCACCACTACACCAGATCCACTATATAGAATGAAGGCTGGAGTCCAGCTGCTTGGCTGAAAATTCGTGGTGACTCTTTTTTGATCACTTGTGCCTTTGAGATCTGAGGAGGGTAGAAAAGCCCTAGATAGTTGTAGTCTCAAGACAGAAGAGGACCGTGGAGAATCCTCACAACCCAAGTGATTTTGAAAGGAGCTGCTGACACCTCTATCCTTGGCCATGGAATGGAAGTGGTTTTTATGAGCCCCACTGGAACAATAGAGAAGCAATGAGTGGGACCAGAAATAATGAATAAAAGTGGCAGAGAAGCATATTTTGAGGTTAAATTATTCCTAGGTGAGGGCCTAGGAGATGCTGACTATGAATGCGTTATGGCATCACCATGGTCAAAGTTAGCTAACTGAGGCTTAAATGCTGGTTGTGAATGTGTGGCTATATTGACATATTGCCTTCTAAATCAATGGTAAGTGAAGGTTGCCACTGATTGCAAATGTTTGGATTGCATTTTGGAAAACTGTTGAGTGGGCTAGACAAGGTCAAGAACTGATGTTCATTGGTCAGTGCCTTAGGCTCGACCATCACCACCATCCACCAGAATGATTCCAACACCTAACTAATGAGTCTTGCTGCCTTTCAGACTTTCAACTGACCTTCATCTGCCCTTCATATAATGTCAGAATTGGATTATGTCCCCCCTCCTTCATTCTCCAGTGCATTAATAGTAGAGCCAAAGTTCACCACAGCATTCGCGATTCACCGTGGTTCAGCCTGTGATCCGCCACATGACTCACACACCCTGTGATGAAGTCACATTAAATCAGTTGCTCGGCCCTGAACACACCAAGCGCTTCCACGCCTTTGTGCATTTTTTTTCCTGCTATTTTCTCTCCTTGACAAGCTCTTCCCTTTGCATTTTTGCCAGTTAAATTCCTAGTCATTAGCGAAGACTCTGCCCTGAAACCTTTTCTGATTTCTCTCATCAGAATAAACTCTGCCTTTTGTGCTCCAATGCTAGAGCGTTTAATTCACCTTGTAGAATATTAGCATTTAATTCATCCTCCTAGAGCATTTAATTCATCCTGCTGAATATTGTAGTTAAATGTTTTTGCATATCTTTGCTACTTCACTGAAAATGAAGACAGTAACTCACTGGTCATTTTACCTCTGGGGATCTCAACAGAGTGTCTTGCACACAATATGTATCCACTATTAGGAATTGAGGGATACTATTGGCGCTGGTTGATGGCCCATTGATTGTGGCCAGTCAATATCCCAGAGCTCTAATTGTAGGAAGAAAGTCTAGCACTCAGCAGCACCCATATTCTCCTCTTTCTTGGGGACACACGGCTGGTCCACTGTTGTTGTTTTTTTTGGTGGTGTTGTTTGTTTTTAATTTTTCTTTACCACTTTGGTAACAGGTTCCCTACTGGTTATGAACATGCCAATAGGACATGATGGGAAGTGATAAACCCACTTCCAGGTCTACCCTCTGAAAACCTTCCCCGTGTGAGCCGATCTTTCTTTTTCTATATTGAATGCAGAAAGCTCCACGGCCCCAGAAATGCTGGTTCTGAAGACAAAAGTGGAGCTTCCAGATGGAAGGAGGCTGGGCCTCTGAAGGGCTCTGAGTGGAAGGGCCTCCACCACCTCTCCAGTGACCTATGGAAGAAATAAACACTTAGGCTATAACCTACAGAGAATTAGATGGGGTTTTTAGATAGCAGCCAGCCTAGCCTGCTGCACTGACCAGTCACACTAGCAATGGCTGTGTGTGGATGAGTGTGAGGAGCTGGAAGGCGCAGGTCAGTGTGATCTGGCTTAGGGAGAGGGGCTGCAGTTAGCTCAGTACTGCATTTGCACTCAGCTAAAGGATAACCCAAGCCTTCTCCACCCTAAGTGTCTCACTTCTTTCAATCTTCTTCTGCATACTAAAGGTTTTTAATTTTTCTTTACCACTTTGGTAACTCACCTTGGGAGGCACTTTGGTTTTCCAATGACTACCCCGAAAGGCAACCTTAGAGTAGGGAAGTATGAAGCACCTGGGCACCCTAGTGTTTAGGAGCACCTGAGCATTAGGGACCTGGAGCTGCATAGTCTAGGTTTAATTCCTGTCCTCACTTCATACTAGTTATGAGACCTTACTTTTACAATTTTCCTCCACTGTAAAATGGGGACAATAACAGCCCCTACTTCAAATTTTGAAGCTAAAATATGTAAAATTTAAAGAGATAATGCAAATTAAACATGCCATCATGCTTAAACACTCCACAATTTTCCCAACTTAATATATTATTGTTATTGCTGTAGGAATAAAGACTTTTGGTATGGCCTGAGTACTCAGAGGAGATGTTACCTGTGAGTACGCAAGTAACATTTATCTTACTTGCTCTGTGTAAAAACATCTTAACGTGAGAATAAAGTTTATTTTCGGGATAGCCTTATCCACCATGGAGTTGACATGTCTATCAAACCCCAAAAGTCATTTCATGAGTGCTGCTGTTGAGGCGTGTTTTTCTCTCCCCACTCTCACCCCGTTCTGCATTTAAGAGGCTGACATTTTGGACCTAACCATAAGACTTTACACTTATCCCCTTATATTTCACTTGATTGGGTTTAGTCCCTTGTTCCAGCCTGTCAAGGTTATTTTGAATATTGGATCTGTCATCCAATATACTTAGTATCCATGTTAGTCTTTCCATCATTAAAAAAATCCAATAAGCTTTCCACCTATGTCTTGGTCAAAGTCATAGAAAAAGTACCAAAATGGACAGAACTGAGAGCAGGTCCCTATGACATGATATGTCCCTTTAGAAACTTTTAGAGGCCACTAGCACTATTGAGTAAAATCATCCCCACAATTATAAACTCATTCAATGTAGAATTTCATTCTAGATTGTTCATCTTTTCATTCATTCATTCACTTACTCATTCATCCGTCAGCAACCTTTTTCTGTAAAAGGCCAGTTAGCAAATATCTTAGGCTTTGGAGCCATACGATCTCTGTTGTGACTGCTAAATTCTATCATATTATTGTAAGAAAGCAGTCACAGACAATATGTAAACTAGTGAGTGTGGCTGTGCTCTGTTAAAACTTAATTTGAAAACAGGCTGTGAGCTGAATTTGGCCCAGGGGCCATAGTTTGCTGATCCCTTACTGTTGTAGGACTTTCTCCTTAGTTCAGCTAAAAATGGGGTCCTTGTCACACGACCATGAAAGATTAGACTTGCAGATACTTTGATAGGTGAGAAGGATAGGGTTTATTGGTTGAACAGGAAAAAAGGGAAACAGGGACTCTCAGCAAAGCTAGAGTCCTGCTAGCTGGCTTCCTGCCTCATGGATTGAATCCCGGGTACCACCGCAGAGCAGGAGAGGCCAGGCTCCTCTCCTCTGCAAATGGCTTAAACTTCCAGAGGCTCCACCCCAGTGTATATTCCTCCCGGTGTGTAGGCCGGTCACAGGTTCTGCCAGGGAGCCCTTGTCACTTGGCTGTCTCATTATCTAAGGTATTACTCTTCATATTTAAGCAGTATTTGAGTGTTGAGTAACCATCATCCCTAGTTGAAGAGCCCTGGGGAAGAGGCATATATAAGAGCCAGATGTCCCATATAAATGGGAGTCTCTTGTCCTATCTACCCTATGGATTTTCCTTGTCATCTATAAAGAAGTTTAATGCTGGTGTCCATCCAGGGGGGAAAAAAGAACCCAGACCACCGAGAGTCACAATTCTCCTTTGTTAGCAGCCAAACTCCTGGCATGGAAGACAAGAACTCTGTATGTCCACAGTGGCCTCCTGGCCCCAGTTGCTGACCAGAGATCCCTGACCTTACCAAGAGCAGGGCTGTTGTTGAGGCCTATGTGGGTGGCAGACATGTCTCTCAGGGGTGGGAAATGCCCAATTAAAATCACTTTCATCCCAGTTTCTGACTCTAGCCTTTCTCATTTATCTACAATGAAAGAATCCTGATTATTTTATTAATGGCTCTTGAACTTCTTTTCTCATCTAAAGACACTGTTAATCAGCCCACATCCCTCTCATATTTATATCCATAACTGGATTTCTGACAATACTGAGGTTTACTCTTTTCTTTGAAAGTTCCTCTGTACTTTGCATGGATATCATTTTGTCTGTCCTGCGTCTTGCCTCAGAGAGACGTGGAGACTCTTGGATGCTGAACCATTCTCCTCTGCCCTTCCAGTGACTCCCAGTTTAGGTTAGTTGAGGAAGGGGTGTGTGCGTAAATGTTTGGGGAGGGAGTAGGAAAAGGAAACGAATGCATGAAAGGGAATCTTGAACTTCCAATGCATTGTAATTGCCAAATGATCGTATCTTACATGAGATGGTCCCATTGGGATTTATTGCCATATTAACAGTGGTTTTCCCATTGCATTACCTAATGAATAATGTCTGAGCTAATAACCCACTAAAAAAATTCCAGCAACAACAACATAACTCCCTTCACTGTAATTATTATTTTTTCCTAATGTGGTGGTTTTTATATAAATACTGATGTCTTTTTATTAGGTTCTTGTATAACGACTTGCTTAAAAAATGGGCCCTATTAAATCGCCATCAGTCGTAGCAGGCCATATGTTAGTGTTTTACTGATCGCTTCCCGCTGTATGGACTTGGGTTTTTCAGGCTATATTAGGGCCCAGCAGGTGGTGCCACCCTCCTCCGCCCCCTCCCCTTGCACCCTACCCACCCATCCTCTCACTGCCCCCCACCTCACCTCCTACCTGGAATTGATGGCATTTAGAGAAGGAGGAAGGAGGCCTCAGCTGTGCAAACACAGTGCTTCTGTTTATTTTGGTAGCCTCCGAAATATTTGTTGAGAGTTATTCGAGCAGAAAGGCTGAATGGAGATCATTGCAATGTGTCAAATTAAGGAGTGCTTAATGCCTGCCTAATCTCTTGGTAATTACTGTTGTGGCAGCGGAAGGCTTCAGAGCCTGGTAAGAAAGCTAATGATAGCGAGAGACATGAGGCTGCCCGGGCATCCCTGGCATCGCTGCTCAGCACAATTAGAGGCTCCACTTTGATCAGAGAGAGGGGACCTCTGTCACTCAACACTGGTGGATCGGCCTTCAGAGGGGAGGGGTCAGACAGGAGTGTCAGCCTGGGTCACTGGACAAGGGACTCCTTCAGTTGGGTGTCACTCTCCTAATGGTGTTCTAAAATGGGACAGCCTCGGGGGTGTGTGCGTCTGTGCGGGCATGTGTGTGCGCGTGTGGATGTTGTGCAAGGAAGGCGTCTGACCTCAGGGTGTCTGGGGGAAGCCAGAGGAACGGAGAGCTTTCTTCTTAATTTTCCAGTCTTTGTCTTTCCTTCTGTCATCCAGGCTCTCCTCTCTCCCTGATTTTTCCCTCTTTAGCCTCATTTTTTCTTTCTGAATCTCTGCTCCCCCTCTGTATCTTCCACTTTGTAGATTTCATGTTCTTTGCCTGCCTTTTACAGCTCTCTCTCTTTCTCTCTCTCTCTCTACACACACACATACACACACACACACATAATTTGAACAATCAATTTAACAGGCATCTACCTCAATCAATCATGAATTTTTATAGAAGCAGAAAATAGTGATGAAGTGGTGAGTAAGGAAGAGAAAATAAAACTCTTAAAAATAGCTCCAAACTCTGCCTGTAGAGGATGGAGGAAAATGGGAATTTTAAAAAGTCCAACAAGAAAATTCACATAGAAAAAAGCTGGAAAAATAATATCCGGAATATGGATCTGTGGTGGAAAAGTTGTGAGAAATCTGCTCTATGTTTTGGAGATCAGTAACCGGCCATACAATTTTTTAATACTATAAATTCCTAATAAAAACTTGGTACCCAACTCAAGTTCATTTGGGGCCTCAGGGACCTGAGAGTAGCCCTCTATAGGGAGTCAGACAACGTGAGTCCCAGTCCCCGATCTTTCACTCACTGGTCCTGTGACTTTGAATATGCCACTTTACCTAGTCACTTCCTCATTTATAAAATAGGGAAATATTTATCTCACACGGGTGGTGTTTAACAGCGCTCTGGGCCGGGTGCTGTGGCTCACGCCTGTTATCCCAACACTTTGGGAGGCCGAGGCAGACAAATCATGAGGTCAGGAGTTCAAGACCAGCCTGGGCAACATGGTGAAACCCCATCTCTACTAAAAATACAAAAATTAGCCAGGTGTGATGGCGCACGCCTATAGTCCCAGCTGCTCATGAGGCTGAGGCAGAAGAATCACTTGAACACAGGAGGCAGAGGTTGCAGTGAGCTGAGATCACGCCACTCCACTCCAGCCAGGGCAACAGAGACTCCGTCTACAAAAAAAAAAAAAAAAGTAGTGTTCTGGAAAAAATAAAACACTATAAATCAGTCAATCAAACAATTAAGCAAGCCATCAACAGAGGCTTATGTACAATGTGTAGATAATTGGGGGGGGGCTCACAACTCAGTGTAATTACTTAGATCATCATTTGCTGATGGATTAATTAGGAGCTGTTGCTTGAGGATTGCTCCAGTTTTGAACAGAATGGCCTGGAGAAGATGGAGTTTTCTTCTTCCTTGTAATGTCTCCAGCCACCCTCTGGATCTCGGTGGACCCAGAGGCATAGCAAGTGCTTGCAGGGCCCCAGGCAGGGAAGCCCTTTGCAGGGAAGGCAAATGTGGGTTTTAATGGGAGTGTGGAAGAGCCAAGGATAAGGCACAGAGCATGAATCGCTTCTGAAAGGATCTTGAATGTCATGCCAGGATGAAGCAGGAAGATATACTGTGGATTTCTATTTGGCCATTAAGCTCTGGAGTACCAGAAGAGAGGAAATACTGAGGTCAACCAGTTGTTCTTGAGAATCTCCACCCTGTGTTGAGAGGAGGAAGGTTATAAACTGAGTGTCCCTGGTGATGATAAATAATCTGAAATATGAACGACCATTAAGAAGTACTACAGCCTCCTTTTAGGACAAAATTCTGGACTTTGGCCTGCAGAAAAGCCCTTTGAGGAAATTTCATAAAGGTTCTCATTTTTGTAAGAGAAACTGAAGACCAGAGAGCAGAAGGGCCTGGGTCTGTTTTCTCCTTACATCTCCCTCCGAGGAATCTGGTGTCAAAGGTGTCTCACTGGTGAGAGAGAGTAGCTGTGTATAAATAGGCAGCATCATTACATTTCCAAATAATCTCTTTGGAATATGTTGCTTTCCCAAAGGACAGTTCTATTTGTAAACCACTTTGTCTGACCATTGGCCCCAAAACCTGATTAGAGGGAAAGATAATCAACCCCGCAACCTTGTAAATTCCGAGTCTCTGACTCTACAACAGGGAAGAATTTAGCCTCTCCTATAGATAGGGTTGAAAGTTCAGTTTTCTAGAGAAGGTACCAGAAGTCAGGGCAGGGCTTCTGCTTCTGCCACAGGCAATTTGCACAACAATGCATCCTGAAGGCCACGCAGTAACTCAGTGTTCACCGAAAAGACAACCTCTCCACTTAGAATCCCTGTTTTCCCATTAACAGAGAAAGGGTGGTGTGAAATGAGAGTGTAGAGAGGAACCCCAGTTTCTAGAAGAGAGGGAAGGAAGGGCCTGGGGATTGTGCTGTCTTTGGGTGGAGGGAGAAGGAAGGGGCAGGTCTCTGATGGAAGCAGGGCCAGAGGACAGCCCCAACTGGCCGGTTCCAGTCACAGAGCTCAGTCAGCGAGAGGTTCATCATTAACTGTCAAACAGTGGTTTTAATCAGCTCTGCTCCTCAGTGGAAGATAGATTTAATATCAAGGCACATTTTCAGAGCCATTAGTTTAATTATGACAGGTGTCTGCAAACTGGACGACTCTGCTTTCAGACCTGAGTGACAGCATTTAATTCTCTAGGTCTACGGGGACGCTGGGTTACTTTACCAAAATGAGCCTCCATTAAAACTCTAAGTGTTTTCCATTCCCTTCTCCCCCCTTGCCTTCCTCCTCCTCTCTTTTTATCCTACTGTACATGTCAAAAAGAGGAAATGGATAGAAAATTGTGCTTCCGCAGAAGAGAAAATAATTTACTTTGCCTATTAGTCTCACTGGGGCTTCCAGCAGCTGAGATCCTGCTCAGGCAGAAGCCTGTATCATTTAGAACCCACCATGAGCATCTCTGCACCGTGTCCACAGTCATTGCTTGCAGGACACCCAGTGGATGGCAAATATAATGGCACTCATGATGTGGGCAGGAGGACTGACGGAGGTGCGGAGAGAGTGTGGGCCAGGTGGGGAGCCGAGGGTAGCCTGCTCCGAGGAAGCCCAGAAGCACCCATGTGTCAGCCTCTAACCTGGCTCTCTGCCCCTCTGGGGACTCCTGGGCTGCCGTTCTGTTAGATTTTCCTATCCTGAGTTCAATCCATCTGTCCTGCTCCCCTCCACCTCGAAGGACCAGGTGGCCAACATGGGCTGGGTGATAATGGAAAGGGCACTAAACTCCCTGAAACTTCTGTCTACATGGGCAATTGTTGAGTTAGGGCCGTGTTTTTCAATTTTTGCTTTGTTTTGTTTTGCATGAACAGAAGGAGGCTTAAAAAATGAAATCTTAGGAAACCCAAATTCATGTGAATCAATCTCTGGCAGAGACCTGGCCCACTCCCAGGGTTCCATCTCTCCCACTTCAGAAGCTTCTGACACCCAGGGCTTGGGGGCCCTCATGAATCCAGGGCTAAAACTACTGGGCAGATGCTGGTCTCTGAGGACCCTCCCAGTCTTGTGGTGCATGACCTTGGGGGCTGGAACCCTCATCGAAGGGAATCCTTGCCTTAGAAGGAGCTGATTGGGCCAAGAGCAAACATTTGAGAAAGGATGTTCAGGACATGGCGGGGGTTAAGATGCCACAGCAGGGGTCAGAGGGCGCTTTGTGAATGGCCGAGGATGAGTTTTATTTATCTCTGGTTAGTTTACCTCTATGATCAGATGCGTGCTCAGGCTGCAGAGCGCTCTGTCTTACCCGTCCTCGCATGATGTCTACAGGATTATTTTTGCAGTCCCTTTTCTGCAAAGGTAATTACCTTTGGAGGCACAGGGAGACAGACAGCACCAGCATGGTGACCTGGCCTTGGCCTCCTGTCTGCAGTCAGGGCCAGGGCCAGGAGTTCATCCTGATTCTGGTCCTGCATGGAGCTGTGAGCTGGGCTCCTCCCGCTGGTGCACAGTGACCCCTGCTGCTGCATGGCAGGGCTGAGAGAGAGAGAGAGAGAGAGAGAGAGAGAGAGAGAGAGAGAAAGAGAAAGAGAGAGAGAGGCTGAGGGGGGATAGGCAAGTGTGGGAAGGGGGAGAGAGAAGAAGAAAGAAGAGGGAGGGAGAGGAGATAGGAGGGAAGAGAAGCTAGAGGGAGAAAAGGGATGGAGATGGGGGTGAGCACTCCCCAGGGAGCTATATTATGCCCTTTCCGTGGCCACCCTACCCACTGTTGTCCCCATACCCGGTGGAGGTCAGAACCCCTCTTGACCATCCCGAGGTTTTTAAAATGACTCCTTTCAAAGTGGAAATCAATCTCTGGAGACCAAAGGAGGCAAATATGCTTTGAGAAGAGCCTCGTCTGGTTTCTCAGGGCACCCCTTCCAAAGGCTCTTTGTTTGGTGTGGCTGTGAAACCACATCTGGGGCTTCAGAATATGTGGGGTTCTTTGATTTGGCTCCCTTAGGAAAAAGGGGTTTTGTGTGCGGGAGGCAGGAGAGGAAGAATCTTGGGGTGAAGGCTTAGTGAAATCACGTGGGACGAAGCTTCCCTCTCTAACGAAAGGACTGCCAAGTCCTACGCTCTCAGCGGAGAAAAGAGCTGCTTTGTGTCCCTTTGTTTGTTCCTTGGTTTATTCACCCAGTCACGAGATTAATTCTCAAACGTGGTAAGCAGAGGCTGATTGACCCTTCAAGGAAGGGGGGATCTTCTGCATGTCATCAGATGGGAGGGAGGTGTCTGGGATAGGAGACAGTCTTTACTAGTTTTCCTGTTCCTGGAACCCTCCCTAAGAGGCTGTGATACAGGTAAAACAACACTATAGAGACGAGTGCAAGTGGAGACCACTGCGCCACGTGACGTCTCATTCCTCTGTGTTCTATGGGGGGCCCACAGGTGTCTTTTCGTAGGAGCCTGGAGAATACAGTCCTTCATGTCAACCTTTGCAGATAAAGTATGAGCTGCATGAGTGAGCGTTGACCTGGTGTTTTGTGAGATTTGTGCCTAGAGTGGGCATTACTGATAGAGTTCCAGAAGCAATCAATGGTAGGGGAGGGTTACTTCATGCCCTTTCTTGTCTGTGAGTCTGTGCTCACTGGGAGATGCCCTTGACTCTCCTTTCTGCCAAGCTCTGCCCACCGTCAACCTCCCCAGACCCAGTGTGCGTGGACCCCCTCCTCCTTCACTGAGCGTTGGTCTACTCCACACTCCTGAGAATTTGTGCTGAGCTCCAATTGTTCTTCATGCTAAGTCCTCTTCCCTCCACTAGATTCTAAGTGCTACAACTACAAAGCCAATGTCTCACCCTCACCGTCACTTTTTGTAGCCCCTACAGCCCCTAGTACAGCTCCTGAGAAAGACTTGAGCACAAAGACACACTTGTTAGATTGAACTGAATCTCTTTAGAACCTTTTCTTCATCAGTGTTATTTACAAATCATTGGCAAACGTTCTTTTGACACCTCATGGCCCGGAAGTTCAATTTAAGATTTTCTAGACTCAGTCTTAAAAAAAAGAGGCGAATGCTACTAGCGTGCAATTTGCCGACCGCACCCACATCACTTAAGAATTGAAGGAATATACAGAATTTACATTTCCTTTTCTCCTGATCACATAGAACAGAGGCTTCCAGGAAACTTGAGCAGAGAACTTTCAGTTCCGTAAATCTTCTAGACATTGTGGAATGGGGATCGTGGTTCCAAGGCCTTTGATGAATATTAAAAAACCATCTCTGCATACCTCTCACGTCCTGTGTGAGGAAGATCAAGAAAGAAATTACATTTCTCCCATTCATTGCAGGCCTCCCTTCTAAAGAGGAAACCATTGCATGTGTGTTTTTAACTTTAGACCCTATTGAGGGGAGGTGGTAGTGTGTTTTGTGAATGAGACAACAGATAGAACAGAATCCATAAAACAAATTATATGTGTAAGATTCAACCCTAGGATATAAAAATTTGGCATTCATAGAGGGTATAAGTTGCCATAGGATAGAAGTTGTAACTCAAGAGCTAACAAACTATGTAGGTTCAAAGTGACCATTTTTGATTTGATAGTAAAAATTTATAGCTTAGGAATTGCAACATTATATCATAAGACTTTCAAGTCACTTTACCTCCTGATTAAAACAGATGCAACAATGCTCTGTAACTGTACACTATTTTTTCTCTCTAACAAAAGAGAGAAAAATAAGCAGGTTTTAAAAAATGCACAGAGTAATTAGCTGAATTATTGTGACTAGTTTTCCCACTGAAGTACCAGCAAGTTGCTTGGAAGAAATGCTGAGTATACACTACTCAAAGCATTTCAAGTTCTGAATTTGTACAGACCTAATCAGTGTGAAAACCATACTGTATTATGATTCATGTGAAAATGGTGAAGTATTTACCTAGGTTTTCTTGGCTTGTGTTTTCTAAGTGTTATAGCTGAGAGCTTCATCATGTCTGGGTTGCTGGCACAATCAGGGCAAACAACTCTGGGTTTTTCTCTCTCTCGTCTGCAAAAGCTGGGATCACAGCACGGCCTGGAGACCATGGGGGCATGTGTGGTCTATGAACCCCAAGAGATGATCTGTAGATAAAATGGTTTAGTAGCCAAATAGCTTTGAAAAATACTGTGTTATTTACCTCTTGAATATTTTCAGTGTACACAATTTATTAAAAAGCTGCAGTATTGGAAATCTGTTTTATTTTGTTCAAACCAGCATTTCCCAGTCCTGATTGAACAATAAACTTTTTTTGGACATAATATTCACTAACATAAACATAGCTAATTAACATCTTGACAGCCTTACAATTTTGTGGCTTATGGGTATACATTTGATGCTGTAAGTACTCTCCAAAGCTATACTAACTGCTTCTTCTTCTAATCTGTCATCTGCTCCTCTTCTCTTGAACTCCTAGGTCAGAGGCCTCATCTTCCTAGAATTTCATTCTTCAGATTGTCAGCAACGTGATTCTTTCCCTCTCTCCCAGCCCATGGGTAAACTGATGATACCAGTGGATGCTTTACAGGGTCTTGGGCCTGAGAGTCAGGGATCAGGCTTGAGGATTCGGGTAAAAGGATTGTGGAATTTTCTTCCTAAAATCGAATTAATATACTCAAATGATAAAGGTGATGCTTTTGCAAACCAAATGCGAACCATTGATTAATAGCCTGATGTTTTTAAATTGCTTTTAATAATTGAGAATAGTTTGGAATAGTTGGAACAAACAAGGACAGTTGATAGACTCTCTCGGGTTTGGTACTGGTCATGCTCAATGTTACCTGTATAATTTTCTCCCAAACTTTTGATACCCAATATCCTCATGTGTCTAATAATACATACCTCACAGGTTCATTTTTTTTTCATTTTTTTTTTTTGTGTTGAGGATTTTTATATTTTTATTTTTTTTTATTTTTTATTATTATTATACTTTAAGTTCTAGGGTACATGTGCATAACGTGCAGGTTTGTTACATATGTATACTTGTGCCATGTTGCTGTGCTGCACCCATCAACTCATCAGCACCCATCAACTCGTCATTTACATCAGGTATAACTCCCAATGCAATCCCTCCCCCCTCCCCCCTCCCCATGATAGGCCCCGGTGTGTGATGTTCCCCTTCCCGAGTCCAAGTGATCTCATTGTTCAGTTCCCACCTATGAGTGAGAACATGCGGTGTTTAGTTTTCTGTTCTTGTGATAGTTTGCTAAGAATGATGGTTTCCAGCTGCATCCATGTCCCTACAAAGGACACAAACTCATCCTTTTTTATGGCTGCATAGTATTCCATGGTGTATATGTGCCACATTTTCTTAATCCAGTCTGTCACTGATGGACATTTGGGTTGATTCCAAGTCTTTGCTATTGTGAATAGTGCCGCAATAAACATACGTGTGCATGTGTCTTTATAGCAGCATGATTTATAATCCTTTGGGTATATACCCAGTACAGGTTCATTTTGAGGCTCTAGAGATATAGTGCAGCATAGAGGGTTAAAATTTCCACACTGTGATTCAGACATGCAAAAAGCGTGAATCTTTATTTTTGGTAACTGAATTAAAATTTGTTCATGAGCCCCCAGTTAAGGTAAAGCATATAAAGAATTCTAGGCCAGGTGCGGTGGCTCACGCCTATAATCCCAGCACTTTGGGAGGCCAAGGTAGGCGGATTACAAGGTCAGGAGTTTGAGACTAGCCTGTCCAATATGGTGAAATCCTGTCTCTACTAAAAAATGCAAAAATTAGCCAGGCATGGTGGCGCACACCTGTAGTCCCAGCTACTCAGGAGGCTGAGGCAGGAGAATCGTTTGAACCTGGGAGGTGAAGATGCAGTGAGCTTAGATCGCACCACTGCACCCCAGTCTGGGTGACAGAGTGAAACTACATCTTAAAGAAAAAAAGGCTAATTCTTTATTTTGTTACATCCAATAATTATTTTCAGCCTGATTCAGTTATAATGTCTTGTGGAACATGAAACTCTTTTGCAGGGATGCAGGGAGGCTAAATCATCTTTCTTCCATTCTTTCCAGAATGTCCATGAAAATGAGGTACACCACTTCCTTCAGGCCTGGAGGTGAGGCACTCCTGGTCCTCCTTTTTTTTTTTTTCCTTCACCTGTTGGTTGGCTGAATGCAGAGAGGTCTCAGCCGAGGACTTAGGGAGGCCCTGAAAGATGATGGAACCACAAAATTGGTGGCATGGTGATATAGTTTGAATATGTATCCCTGTGAAATCTCATGTTGAATTGTAATCCCCAGTGTTGGAAGTGGGACCTGGTGGCAGGTGATTGGGTCATGGAGAGGATCCCTCGTGGTTTGGTGTTGTCCTTGCATTAGTGAGTTCTCGTGAAATCTGGTTGTTTAAGAATGTTACCCATGCCCTCCATTCTCTCTCTTGCTCCTGCTCTGGCCATGTGAGGCGCCGGCTTCCCCTTTCACCTTCTGCCACGATTGAAAGCTCCCTGGGGCTTCACCAGAAGCCAGGCAGATGCCAGCACCATGCTTCCTGTAAAGCCTGCAGAATCATGACCAATTAAACCTATTTTCTTTATAAATTACCCAGCCTCAGGTATTTCTTTATAGCAATGCGAGAATGGCCTCATACACAGGGGGATCCCCAAATCACCACATAGAAGAATTTCTACTGAACTCTTAAACTCTTGGATCGTAATGTGAATGAGAAATAAAGATGTACTTGTTAAGACATTGAAATTTTTGAGTTGCTCATGACATCAACAACTATAATTACTATAAGTACATGGGTAGTACACATGGTCTATTGGCAATGAAAACTTTTATCCATGCAACAGCTCTAAAGTTCTAACACAGTGCATGGTAAAAAGCAGATGCTCAATAAACATTAATTACCCTATACAAAACGTAAATCAATTACAAGAACATGACACCAAAAGGGTGATGTGTTTCAGGTACCTAATTGGACACATTAGTTTGAAATTAGGGTGATCAGATAGGATCAAGAAGACAAAATGAAACTTGGACATTATCTCAATGCACATTATCTTAGCTGTACCTACCTCCCTATGAAGTAAGCACTGTTATACCTTATGTTACCTCTAAGGGGACTGAGGTTCAGAGAACTTAAGCAAATTGCCCCAAACCACAAAGCGGACATTGATAAAACCGAGACTCCAATCTCCTGAGGATGTTATTCCAAAGCCTGACGTTTAATCACCATATTTTATGTCACCAAGGATTCCAGCTTGGTTTGGCTTCCCACAATATTTGAACCCCCTGAGGCCAAATATGTGTCTTTTTTCCCATGTGACTAGTACTGTTCTTGGTAGAGACCTCAAAAAATGTTTCTTGACTTACTGAATGCTTTGTGTTTATTGTCTCAGATCTGAATCCAAGAAAACCTAGACAGGAATGTCTTTTCCCCACAAATATGCAATTCACCAAAGAAAAAACAAAGAAGCAGAAGAAGTATATATTAGATGATCTCAAAGTAAATAGGCAGACATTGTTGCCCCTGGATGTAAGTAGTCGGTCACTTCCGAGTGCCTGACGTGGCATTGTCTCTCAGGAGCTCGGAGCGCCCAACATCCTTTGCGACACATTCTCCCAAGGAAGGACTCGGAGGGCTGGTTCACTTTCACTGATGTCTGCTGAAGCCATGGCTCTTTCTTTCAAAGTCTGGTTCCGAATTTTCTGACTCAAACCCTGTTTCCATGGTCCTTTCTATTTTTTGTATTAATTTTTTGTGTCAAATATAAAATGTACTTTCATTTCAGAAATGAATAAGGAACGGCTGGGCGCGGTGGCTCACGCCTGTAATCCTAGCACTTTGGGAGGCCGAAATGGGGTAGATCACCTGAGGTCAGGAGTTTGAGACCAGCCTGGCCAACATGGTGAAACCCTGTCTCTACTAAAAATACAAAAATTAGCCGGGCATGGTGGCATGCGCCTATAATCCCAGCTACTTGGGAGGCTGAGGCAGGAGAATTGCTTGAACCTGGGGGACAGAGGTTGCAGCAAGCCGAGATCATGCCACTTCACTCCAGCCTGGGTGAAAGAGAGAAATTCTGTCAAAAAAGAAAAAAAGAAAAGAAAAGAAAAGAATAAGGAAAACACAATTTTCTTCATACCAAAATAATTAACATTTTGGTATATTTCTTTGTAGTTTTTCCCATGTATGTATATTTAATGCAGTTATTCTTATGTAAAATATATGTCAATTTCCTTTTACATATTATCAGTTTGGTGCAAAAGTAATTCCAGTTTTTGTCATTACTTGCAATAGCAAAAAGTGCAATTACTTTTGCGTCAACGTAATACATCCTTTGTATTTCCCCAGGTCAAATACTCTTGAAAAATATTATGGTGGAATAACCTGTCTGAAGTACGTAACATAATTTATTTAAACTCTTCCTTATTTTGAGAATTTAAGTAACTAACAGTTTTTGTTAATATAAATAATGCTATAATGAACATCTTTGCATATATATCACTGTGCTCTTATCAGATTTTAAGGACTTTCTTAAAAAGTATTTATATCAAGAATAAACTATAGTTTTTTTGAGGCCTTTAATACATATTATCAAAATCTTTTAAAAATGTATAAATATATATTTCTACCAGCAGTATATAAAATGTCCATCTTTCTGCACCTCCACTATCCATCGGTTAGCATGAAGTTATAGAAACTCTAAATCTAAGTTCCCCTAGACATGACATCTAGGGGTCTAAGACCCTAAAATGGTGTGCCAAATTTTATGTATATGTACATTTTTTGGAGGAGAGGGTTCTTGACAGAATGTTTAAGCATTGAATTATTCTTGTGTTTTTGTTTAATTTTTCATGTCTTAGATAACAAATGAAGTTGAACATTTCTTCATACATTTGTTGTTCATTTGTCTTTTTACTTCTGAGAATCATCTCAAGTTCTTGCTTGAGTTCCACTGGAGTATTTGTCTCTGTCTTTTGGATTTGCAAGAGCCTCTTAGAAATAAAAGATGTTGATCCGTTGTTTGCCATATTTGTGTGGCAATTATTTTCCTAGCTTGGTGGTTTTTGATAGAGAGAGATTTAAAATACTATAGAATCAGTGTTAGTGAATGTTTCTTTTGTTTTCTCATCCATCATTTCTATGTTTAGGAAGGCTTCTCCCAATTAGAGATTGATACAGTATATGTTTGTAATTTATTCTAGTGCTTTATGGTTTGCCAAGTATTTAATCCATCTAGAATTTAATGTATTATTCACTCACTTATTCATTTCTTCTTCTAACAAACATTTATTGTGCTCTTATGTGTCAGGCATTTAACGTGAAGTGGGAATTTAACTTGATAGTTTCTTCAACTGTCTTAGGTATTTTTCTTCATTATCATTTGTTGCACTGGTGATTGCTTCCTTTATTATATTTTATTAAATTATATTAAATTCATTAAATATTAAAATATACTATTAGTATGTTTATCTCATTAATATATCTACTTACAAATTTTAATTAAATATCAAATTTTATCGTTACACAAAATGGATATATTTGACAGTAAATAAATTTAAAAATTATTACATATATGGTATTTTCAGTGCAGTTTCTTGTATTTCATTAATCTTTCTTTGATTCATGCACCAATTCCACACACTTCCAATGATTGCAACTTCAGGATTTATTTTAATATTTGCTTCTTCTCATTACTCTTTTAGAGTTTAGTAGAATGTTTTTGTTTTTTGAGATAGGGTTTCACTCTCATCACCCTGGCAGGAGTACAATGGCGTGATCTCAGCTCACTGCAACCTCCACTTGCCAGGCTCAAGCTATCCTGTTGCCTCAGTCTCCTGAGTAGCTGGCACTGATACGGAATTGGGGCAGGGAAGTGCTGGGAGGAGAAGGGTGGGTCCCTGGCTAGGGCACCATCCCCGGGCCTCTGCCCACGGACCTAGGTGAGGGCAGGCATTTTTGTTTTCTTACCCAAATGTTGCAATTCCCAAAACCACTCTAGCCTGCCACGCCCCCCTCCTGTGCCTATAAAAACCCCTGAGATTCCAGCAGGCGGACACACAAGCGGCTGGACGTCATGAGGAGTAGATCAGTGGAAGAAGACAGAAGCATCTGGACATTGAGAGGACATCGAGAGGAGCACGCCGGTGGAAGAATACACCAACAGGCACACGGCAGGCCGTCAACACAGCCGAACGACATGGAGTTTGGCTGGGGCAGTCGGAGGAGAGCCCAGGACGCTGAGCCGTGGGACACCAGGGAAAAACCATCTCCCTTCTAGTTCCGCCATCTGCTGAGAGCTACCTCCACTCAATAAAACGTTGCACTCATTCTCCAAGCCCACATGAGTCGATTCCTGCGATGCACCAAGGCAAGAACCCAGGGATACAGACAGCCTTCTGTCCTTGCGGTAAGGCAAAGGTCTAATGGAGCTAACACAAGCCACCTATGGACGGCTAAACTGAAAGAGCATCCTGTAACACATGCCCACTGGGGCTTCAGCTGTAAACATTCACCCCTAGACACTGCCATGGGGTTGGAGCCCCACAGCCTGCCTGTCTGTGTGCTCCCCTACAGGTTTGAGCAGCGGGGCGCTGGAGAAGTGAGCCACACCCCATCGCAGGCCCTGCGAGGAGGACAAGGGAACCTTTCCTGCTTCAGCACCACAGGGGCGCACTACTGTGTCCAGCTAATTTCTGTATTTTTTGTAGAGACGGAGTCTTGCTATATTGCCCAGGCTGGGAAACTCCTGAGCTCAAGAGATCCACCCGCCTTGGTCTCCAAAAGTGCTGGGATTACAGATGTCAGCCACCATGCCTGGCAGAATTTTGTAGAAATTTTAAATTGTTTCTTTTTGTTCAGATGAACTTCAGAATCATTTTGTCAGTAAAATTGGTATGATATTTAGAAATTTTCCTACTGAAATTCTTTTTGTGCTTATTTATATCTTATCTTCTTTACTCATCATAGGATGATATATATGTGGTAATGTCTTAACAGCTCACATCAGTATTGGATTTCCATTCTTTTCTGCTGATATATCTAACAGATTTTTGTTGATGTTCTTGCTTTAATTTGCATAGTTTGCTTTTTCGTTTGGAAACAAAATTTCCTGACTGTTTATTAATTCATTATGTATTGTAAATTAGATCTCTAGATCTCAGATTTCTGTCTCAGATGATACACGGTTACTGGCATGTTTTTTTCCTGAAATCTGGAAACATTAGCATCCGGAGTAACTCTGTAGCAGATGAGCCAACATCACATTCCTATTATGTCTTTGAAATAGACCCTCTGTCACTGAAGAGAACTGCTTTGTTAAAAGCATTTTCTTTGCAATCTCAAAGAACTCTATGAGTGATGCAAAAGCATGTAGGTTTTGTCACTCAAACAAATTTGAGAGTCTTTTCCTTTAAAACAGATAACTGTTCTTTTCACTCTCATAATTGTGGCTTTTCCTCATTGTATTATCTAGTTTCATGGTCTTTTGGTTTGTGTTGTTTTGCTTTTCATTTTTAGATGATTTTTTCTTACTCTATTATTATTTGTTTTTATTTTTTTGACACAGAGTCTCACTGTATTGCCCAGGCTGGAGTGCAATGGTACGATCTTGGCTCACTACGACCCCCTCCTCCCGGTTCAAGTGATTCTCCTGCCTCAGTGTCCTGAGTAGCTGGGATTACAGATGCGCGTCATCACACCCAGCTAATTTTGTATTTTTAGTAGAGACAGGCTTTTGACAGGCTGGTCTCGAACTCCTGACCTCAAGAGATCCGCCTGCCTCGGCTTCCCAAAGTGCTGGGAGTATAGGCGTGAGCCACTGTGCCTGGCCTCTATTTTGTAGTTTTATGCTTTTTGCTTTGTTCAGCTTTTCTAGTTTCTCTGTTTGTTCTCTTTTGTTATGTAAAACCGTGTTTTAGGTGGTGGTTGTTTTGTTTGTTTGTTTGTTTGTTTTTACTTTTTCTTAGTAATTTGGAAGCCTGTCTCAGTGGAAGGTAAAATCACTTTCTGATACCCAACAGATTTGCTATGGATCTTGGTTGCAGAATAGCAGAGCGAAAGGTGTGCTTGAGAGAAGTCAGATGGTGGTGTTTACCTCCACTTTTTCACAAATTTCTTTAAACTGTTTTTAGAACTTAAAATTAGATTGGGGAGGGGGAAAGGTGGGTGTATATTCAATAATAAGATTCCTTAGTTGTGATCTGCTTCACAAGGGGGTAGCATTCCCACTGGCATAGCTGCTGGAATTTGGTGGGAAACTCATCCAGCAGAAAGTAGAGGAACAGCAGAAAAGGGTTGTTCCCGTGGTGCCCAGAGAGCACAGAGAAGACCTTGACTTCTTGGGGGTGGGGCAAACTTGTACAGTGAGAAGCAGAACTTTCCTCAAAGAAGCCAAATTGTCCAATTGGATGGGAAACAGCATGCCCCTGTAATCTAATTCTTAAGAAGTTAATTTGGGGAGTTTTCATAGGACAGTCTTTGAAATAGATTGCTATAGATAGAAGATTCCACACTTCACTGTTTGCAAAATTCTCTGGGCAAATAATTCTGTAAAATTGCCTACTTTCTCTTTATGTGGCTCTCTGTGAATTCTGTGGTCACACAGACTTTTGCGTGTACATTATTTTTTCACATTCTGTACACTGATTGTTATTTTGTTAACACAATCTCTGATATTGATTGTTTTTAATTTAATCCATTAACACTTAAGCTTGTAGCTCTCTATCAAAGTTAAAAATGTCTTTGGACTCTTTCTAGTATAATAAGAAATTTAGTGCTTTATTTCCCTCATCCTCTTTCCACTTTCCCATATTTGTAAATTGATTATCAGTATATAAATCTACATCAATAATAGCTGTTGCATTTTCAGTTAACATTTGAATCCAAATTTGCAAGTTATTTTTATACTGTGTAATTGGTTTTGAGATTTATCTCTAAGTCTCTCAGTCTATGAGTTTTCTATTCAGAAGTGGTTCATTTCGAGTCATCTCTCAGTTTAGTTTTCAAGTTAGATTTCTCAAACTTTATAACTGATACATATTCTCTGAGCAGGGGCATCTCTTTCCCCATTTTGTAACAGCTTAATTGAATCTAGAATTCTTGATCTACAGACTGCTTTCCTCTAAATTGTGCAAATACAACTCCTTACTTTTTATTTTATAACTGGAAGGAAAAGTCTGAAGTCAACCTATTTTCCCCTCTGGATTCCTACTGGAATTTTTCTTCTTGAAATTCAACGTATCTATGGGACTCTTCTCTTTAGAAGTCAGTGAGCTCTTCTATGAAGATGCTGATTTGAAGATCCACTTTACTTTGGTTGTTGTCTCTATTCCTGTTATTCAGGTTCTCTTTTTTTCCCCCAGATCAGTTCAGGCTGGATCTCTTTTCTCTTTCTTCTTTAGTGGTCAATTTCTCTCTCTTCTTTCTCTTTCTCTCTGTATTGAAGATGTATTTCTTTAGTTTCTTCTCAGTTATATTGATTTCATTTTCTATAATGCTCATTCTGCTCATCACTGGCTTTATTGTTTTACTTCTTTACATTTTTCCCTCTATTTTTATCATTTTATTTTTCTATCTTTATCTTTTCTGTTTTACACGCGTATCTTTATTTTTCCTTTTCTGTTTTACATAGCTCTCAGATTATCATGCTAATGGTTTCTAAGGTTTAAATTTATTTAGTCTTGTAAAAAATCATTTTTAGTCATATTGAAACTGGCCCAACAGTCCCATAGAACTGATGTTTACTGTTCTTTTGGATAAACATAGAACATGACCCTCCTGTTCTTAAAGCTTGAAACTTAACTTTTGCCTTATCTGAGTTCCTTCCTCAGGAAACTGATGCTCAGGCCTCCCAGGTGGTATCCAGGGACTGAAACTCACCAGATCCTGCGTACAGTCAATGGCATGCCAGACCCCTTACTCATCATGATTCCTGTTTACCAACTCCTCTTCCTTACCCCTTCCTAATTTCTGTTTTCCCATACGTAGTTACATTTCTTCCCTGATATACAAATTCCAGTTTTAGTTGGTCAAATAAATGAATTTGAGACTGATCTCTCATTCTCCTCAGCTGCAGCACCCGATTAAAAACTTCTTCCCTGGAAATAGTCATCTCAGTGATTGGTATTCTGTGTTATGGGCAGCAGGACCTAGATGGAACCTCTGTTGTTTTGCTAACAATATGTTCTCCATTTTCATACTCCAAGTATTGCTTCTTTTCCCTCGTGTTCCACTGTCTTAGCATTGGCTGATTATTTAATACTTTATTTTTACTTGAATCATTATCTAAAGGAGAGTAGAATCCAGTTGGGTTCATTGCTTACCAGCAGACATGGTGGATGGAGGGTACTTGACCTCTGTCTAGGCTCCTCATTTTCAGAGGAGCATTTGCCTACTAGTTAAGAGGAGGAATTCTGGAGCCATATCGTTTGGGCTTAAACCTATTAGTTCTGGAGGCACATTTGCCTCCAGAATCACACATCTATTCCCTGCTAGACGAGGGATTCTGGAGCCATATGTTTTGGGTTTAAACCTTAACTCTATCACTTACTATATGATCTTGGCCATGCCATTAAAACAAACTCTGGGTTACCGTTACTACATTTATAAAATAGAGATCATATACAGTACCTAACTCAAAGATTTGATACAGATTAACTGTGCTATTATATGAAAAACTCAGAAAAACTCATGACACATAACAAATGCTGTGTAAGGGTTCACTATTTTTTTTAACAATCTAACCTGAAAATTTATTTGCTACAATCCAAGCTTGTTGAATGGTCAATTCTTAACCACTCCAGGGTGGTGGTCAGTTTCTTGAGGAAGTTCTTTTCCTCTCTACAAGTTTCTCTAATTGAACTGGAGATTCATATGCTACTTGCAGCTTTTCTTTTGTAAGTACATAAAACAAACGCCACCCACATCCATCCCTCCAGCACTCTTCTTTCAGCCTTCCACTTTAGCAAGCAAAGCATCTTTAAGCTTCCTGTTGTGTTGTGAGCTGCAAGTTGTGGTCTGTAAAAGGATGAGGGAAAGGAGAGTTAGCAGAGTAAAATAAAGGTGTGAATCTGCAGGTATCATCTGTGGTGTTTGGAGATGGCCCCCTGCTATACTCATTAGCACAGTGTTTGCATTCTGAAATCTGAGAGAGAAAGTTAAGGAGTATTTAAGTTCTACTCTACCATGTGGAAATGTGTTTTAACTCAGTTTAGAGTCTGTGGCATAAAACTACATGACCAATAATACATTTCTCAATCAGTCCATGTTGACAAGGCAGTCTGTGCCAGTGCTGCCTTGCCTTGCACAGAGGGTCTTCTCTTACATTGAGTCCATTGTACTGATTTCAACTTCGTTCTTTTTTGTGTATCTTTAGTTGGGAAAATATGTTGTAGCTATGTCTTTATTTCACTTATTCACTCAACAACGTTTATTTATTATACTTTCCATGATGTCAGTCCTGAAACCTCCCTCATAACAATATGTAATATAGTGTCTTCATGTTCATGCCTTCTACCAGATCCAAACACATGCCATCTGGAAAGAAAGACAGATTTTAAGTACCATTTTATTTTATTACTACTATTATTATTATTTTTTTTTATCAGAAATGAGGTTTCATCATGTTGGTCAGACTGGTTTTGAACTCCTAACCTTAAGTGATCTGCCCGCCTTTGCCTCCCAAAGTGTTGGGATTTCAGGCATGAGTCACTTCACCTGACTTTAAGTGCCGTTTTAAAACAACAGTTTGCGACTTGTGTCATCCCTCTCAATGTGGGGTGCCACTCTGCGTACAGGACCCTGTACGCTCTTCTGTTTTCAAGGTGCCTCGGTGCAGAAGTTTGGGAAACCCTGGTTTCACAGTCGATGGGAAGACACCAACGACTTTTCAGGCAGAGACATTACGTGAGAAGGAAAGAAGGATACCCCAAGAAGCAGGGAGGCCAGTAGAAAACACCTGCAATAGCTCAGGAGGGGAGTTAGTATATCTGAAACAGACTGGCAACATTGGGAAGAAGAGGAAGGGAAGTACTTAAGAATGATTTAGGAGGTAGAATGGCTTGGTTGAAGAAATGAAGGAAATTGGAGACGAACAAGGACTCCCTGGCTTTAGGCTTGTGTAATGGAAGAATGTTGGTACCATTCTTTGAGCCAGGATTCAAGAGGAAGAGACTTTGAATTGCAGGACGGGGGCCACATGGGCCAAGTCTCCAACAAAGAGTCTGAGGCCTGATTTGGATCACTTTCTGAGTTCCTTTTATTCACATTAATAAAGGAGATATAGGGAAACATATTGCTCTTATTATGATAATTACCATGAAAATTAATGATCACATGAAAAAACTATCTCTGAGTAAGCTACTTCTAGCAATATTTATTTGTTCTGAAAGCACAGGGTCCTCGTCATGTTTGCAAAACCTCTCTCTTCTGCTATTGTGTTAACCTTCCTATCCCTACCCAGGAATGTCATCCTTCAGATATGGCATCTTGTGACTTTTATCAATCTCCATGACCTTTACATAATGCACCAAGAAAACAATGGAACAAGACAGGGGCAACAGAGAAGAGTTGTTGAGATTAATGAAGGGATTTTGAGACCATCTTAACAAGAGTCAGGATTGCTGAAAATGAGGACATCAGGGAGTATGGAAGACTCAGAAGAGGAAGACCTTTCATTCCATAGGGGGAATATGCCCTTCACTGCCTAAAGCCTCTGGCGTTATCAGGAAGTGAGTAGACACAGGATTTACTTCATGAATTTGTTTCTGGTGAGACTTCATGGTGGAAGCGCACTGGACCGGGAGTCAGCAATGCTGGCTCTGGCCAGTGCTCTGTGCCAACTGCAGGCTCCCTAGGTACTCCTGTGTTTTGGGCTTCAGGTTCCTTATCTGTCACATGATTGGATTCTTGAAGTTCCAGAGCCCAGAAGGTCTCTGCTTCTTCCTCGTCTCTGTGGTGAACCCAATGCAAACAACAAAGAAATGAACGGATGACACATGAAGCATTACTGCTATTCAAATCAGCCACCTGTAAATTATTTCTCCGCTGTCAGATCACATAAGAGGAGTTACTAGACTCAGGCTCAGAGTAAAGGTGTTCTGATGTCCATCCGTCCAGAATCTGATCAGCTTCTCATCACCCAGACATCACCTGAGAACAATGAGAATCTCCAGGTGTCCTATCACCAATAGGCAGATCCCTGTCTGCTCCTCAAACTAGAGACTTGGGCATTCGCTATCAGTCCTTGTTGGCATGGTGCCACTTTGATTCCAATTACCACCATCGCCCCTCCCTGACAGTCAAGTCTGGGATACAAGGAGTTGAAGATCCTCAGTCCACCTATGAAAGAAGGGAATTCACACACACTCAGTCAGCAAAGGGTGGCTCTCAGAAAAAAAAAATAATAGTTTAGGTGAAATTTCCTCATCCAGGGTATCAGCTATATCCCAACAGGAGAGTTGGGACAATTTTCTGATGACTCAAGGCCCCGTGAAACACATTCTTCAGCCTGGTAATGAGTGACTTATTACTAAAACCAGAAAAATATATGCCAGGATCATCACATGGTAGACATTGTAATACAACATCCTCAGCAACAACCCTACAATGGATGTGGTGATGAAGGCCGTAGAGAGTTTCCTCAAAATACTCATCAAGGTAAGTGGACGGTATCATCCCAAGGTATAATACAATTCCAAGCAAGAGTTTCATAGCTGATGTCACAAGATGCTCCAGAGAGGAGGAGCTCTGCTGGTTTGTCTTGATCCAAGTGTAACCTTGGATTTCTGCTTTGCTTTCTGGTATTTGCCAGCACTGGATTCATCATGAAAAGAATCAATCCTAAGAGTTTTTTTAAAAAGTTGAGGTGAACTCTCTTTGGCAACAGTACCAATCCTGTGAGCTAGTTAGGAGTGCTTTTGGCCACAAGTAACATGAATCCTATTAAATAGTGGTTTTATGATTTAAAAACCTAAATTGTTTGCATAGCAAAAAATTCTAAAGGCAGCTGCCTCATACTTAATTCAACAGCTGAAGTTTGTCATTGAAAATCTAGCCTCTTTCCATCTTTCTACTCTGCCCTCTTGAGAATATTGGCTGTTTGTGTTTGTGTTTGTTGCCTCATGGCTGCAAAATGACTGCTGTGGTCATTTTGTGTCAAGCATCTCAGTCATATTCAAAAGCCTGTCGCCCCGATCCATTCAAATTAGTATGGATCAGGGCAACAGGCGTTCTCCTCAAAAATCTCTATTAGGAAAGCCCTGCCTTTCCTAGAATTCACCATTGGATATCCCCTTCCATCTCACTGGTTAGAGCTGGAACATGGGCCACCCCTATCTAAAAGGGGAGCTGTGAGAGGGCAAAGGAAAATATTAGGGCTTCTAGATAGTCAAACAATAGTCTCTGCCACATCCAGGGAAGTGCCTTGAGGCGAAAGAAGCCTTCACCTTGCTTGAAGGATGTTTCTTTTATTTTCCAGGGCCACAAAGACCTTTACAGGAGGAGCAACAAAGTATAGCTGCCTGAGACAAAAATCTATTCAAGCTTAAAATGCAAGAGCATTAGCTGCTCAGAGCCATCACCAAGGAGAGATAAAATACGTCTGCTCTCTCAAGACCTGGGAGATGCTAGCAGTGTGATTGTTTTTTTGGCTGGGAAAGCTGCTTAGCCGACAGAAAAAGGAACGTACCTGAACATTTATGGGTTGGCTTTTCAAAGAGAGCATCCCGTCTTCCTTTCACCCCTCCCTCCTCCCCTTCCCTGTAAAGGAACACTTAGCAAAAGTAAATAAATTATCAGCCCTGGTCATGCAGAAATGCCTCTCACAGGGTAATGCAGGGATGTCTGAAGCCATAAAGGGAATTTTCAGAGCTGAAGTCATCAACACGGAAGAGGCAAGCAGGGGAGAGGCTGGAAGGAATGTGGAGATTCCCTCTTCCCCTTGCTGGTCTGGGCTATAATGGAGAAGACCTGGGGCTCCTTATGAGTGCTGACCCAAAAAAGTCTGGGCAGAAGGTGATCATCCCAGGCTGCTCAGGATCGTGCAGTTATTGAGCTCAAACAAAGCACTGTGGTGTAGAGAGCTGAGCACTGGGTTTGGAGCCAGGAACCCTGGCTCTCAGGCCCTCCTCTGCCATCCTCTTGCTGGCTGATCTCCAGTCAGTGAGCTATTCTGAACTTTGTCTTATCTGGGAAATAGAAATGATAACATTTATGTTTGCAATGGACTGAATAGTGTCCCTCTCCACAAATTCAGACATTGAAACACTGACCCCTTGAGGGGCTGTATTCAGAGATGGGGCTTTCAGGAAGTAATAACGGTTCAATGAGGTGAGAAAGGTGGGGCCCCATTCTGATGGTACTGGAGGCCTTATAAGAAGAGAAAGAGGGAAAGATCTTTTGCTCTCTCTCCATGCACTCAGAGGAAAGGCCATGTGATAACACAATGAGAAGGTGGCTTTCTACGAGCCAGGAAGAGAGTTCTCACCAGGAGGCAAATTGGCCAGCACCTTGATCTTCGACTTCTAACCTGCAGAATTGGGGGAAAATCAGCCTCTGCTGTTGAAGCCACCAGTCTGTGGTGCTCTGTTATAGCAGCTCAGGCAGATCATACAATCTCCTAACGTGCTTGAAAAAAACAGTCCGAGGAGGTAGGTGAGGGTCACTGTGAAGTCCTCACTCTTCATCAGAGTGAAACACCATGATGCCATGCAGCCCGGCCTTCTCACTTAGCGCATGAGGATCTGAGGCCTAGAGGTGTTAGGGACTGATATGGTTTGGCTGTGTCCCCACCCAAATCTCATCCTGTAACTCCCCTGATTCCCATGTGTCATGGGAGGAGCCCGGTGGGAGGTGATTGAATTATGGGGGCAGGTCTTTCCTGCACTGTTCTCGTGATAGTGAATGAGTCTCATGAGATCTGATGGTTTTAAAACTGGAGTTTCTCTGCACAAGCTCTCTCTTTGCTGCAATCCACAGAAGATGTGACTTGTTCCTCCTCACCTTCCACTGTGATTGTGAGGCCTCCCCAGCCATGTGGAACTGTAAATCCAATAAACCTCTTTCTTTTGTAAATTGCCCAGTCTCAGGTATGTCTTTATCAGCAGCAGGAAAATGGACTAATACAGGGACTACCTAAGGTGGACCAACTCTGCCCTGGCAGGTGAGACACCGCTCCGTTTTCCTGGTTTGGAGGGAAGCTCTTTCCACAGAGAGACAACCTGTGGCCATCTCGAGGGAGAAGACAGGCCTCTCCTGCCTCACACTCTACTGTGCTGGAACCAAAGCTCAGCTCCTTTCCTTCTTGGCAAAAAGCAGTGAGGTACAGACACTTTCTGTGCCAGGCAGCCACCCTCTCCTTTGGAGATTTGAGTGTCCAGGGGTTTCAGGGAATAAACAATCTGAACATGACTTTTACTCATCGAACTCATGATTCAAAACCAGCTGAACTGCTAGGACAACCTAGTTTATGTGCTGAAAATGAACATGCTTCTGTGTTTACTTCCATTTAGTTAATACAAGGTGTGTTTATGCTCTAGAATATGCATATTTCATCCCCTTTTGACTTGGTGCCCACTCCCAAAATGAACCTGGCCAGATGCTGAGGCTGCAGGTTGTTTGGTGGCCTTGTCCAGTTCTGGGGGACTGAGGTGTGCCGTGCTGAGGACTCCCTGGGGACCCTCAGGCCTCTTGCAGAAGCTCTGGTGGCCTCCTCTTGTCTTGAGGTTTGCTCAGGCTTTGGGTAGAACTTCCTCTCTTATGCAAGGTTGGGCACAATTTCCAGTCCCCTTGGGCAAGCCAAGGCCACCAAGCAATGTGAGGTCTCAGCATCTGGCCCACTTTATTTTGGAAGTGGGCACTGAAGAGTTAGAAAACATTTTTCATTACTTTTTTTTCCCCATCAAAAGGGGGTGGAATATGCATATACTAGGGCACAAACCTATATTTTATTAACTAAATAGAAGTAACATTTCTTAAAGATGCCACCTTCACAGAGCAGCATAGAGGATTTGGGGGTCAGCTTCCTGGTTGTGGCTTTGTCCTGGCTTGGACAGAGTGGGGGTAACAGCTGTGTTTACACTGAGCACTCCTGGTTGCTTCTGACATGGTATTTATTTTAACATCAACGTTTCCATTTATCTTTGTTTGTCAGGGAAACGCATACACACACACAGCCCCTAAATCTCCTTGTACAAAGAAAAGCTAGGTAGGTTATAATTTCCTTCTTGGAAAAAAAAAAAGAAAACCTACAAACTCCTCACAGTATGATTTCATAGGCCATACTAATTATTTTTTAGGGCGAGCATAATAAAACCCAGGTGACTTGCCTTCAGCAGTTTCTCCTTATCTTCACACAGCTCTGGATCGTTTACCAGCATGGCAAGCAATTACCATGAGCCCTGCAGTTTTTACCAGACATTCTTTGTCAGAACCCTGCTAGAGTCCACAAAGGTTAATATGCTTTCGCACTACAAAATCTGGGCATTATCTTGTGTATTGTAAGACATGCCTGTGACACGTTGAATTCAGACGATTTACAAGATCAGCAAAACAGAAGGGGTTCCCGTTGGGAGTGTTTTCTGCTAATGATTTCCTCATCTGAATGTAACTCCAGGAGGTGTGGTGGTTTGCACAGGACTTCTGCAGGGGGCAGGGCTTTTGGTCCTGTTTCTCCAGGGGTGCTGAAGAGTTTGGAGTGTGACCTGCTCACGTGGGCATGTGCGGCTGCCCAGAGATGTGCTTCTCCTGGAAATAGTATTTTGTTTTTGTTTCTCATAATTATTGTATATAATTTATTTGAGTTAAGATTCTAATGTTAAATGCATCATCCATCATCCATATACAGAAATAACTGCACTGAGCATTTTTTTTTAAGAGACAGGGTCTTTCTCTGTTGCCTAGGCTGGAATGCAGTGGTGCAATCACAGTTGACGGCAGCCTTGAAGTCCTGGGCTCAAGTGATCGTCCCACCTCAGCCTCTGGAGTAGCTGCTACTACAGGCATGGGCCAGTATGCCTGGCTACTTTTTAAAACGTGTTGTAGAATCAGTTTCACTTTGTTGCCCAGACTGGAACGCAAGTGTTTGGAGTGACTTTCTGGAAAAGACGATTTGGACCTAAATATTGACGGAATTGGGAGGTACAGTATCTGATCCCCATTAAGACCTCAACTCAGATGTGACCTCCTTCATGGGGAGTTCCCTGGCTGCCTGTCCTACATTGTCCGGCCTTCCTGTTACCACTCCCGTCCCCCAAATTAGGACTTGTCTTCCTCACTCTTTGAAGTGGTTGCATTTGTGTGTTAAACGGATTCAGTGGCTGTCACCCCTCTGGGATGTGACGCCATGGAGCCAGTACTCTGCCCGTTTTTATTCACTGTGATATCCTCCAGCCAAGACAGTTTCTGGCTCAGAGGAGGCCCCAATAAATATTTGTTGAGTTTTCACGTATTTTCTCTCCCTGTCTGTATAGTAAGCAGAGGTGCTGGGTATGGAATAGTGTTGGCTTTCTTATTCAGAATCCACTGTTTAAGGATCCATCCTGAATTTACTCTCATTCATTCATTCATTCATTTATTGGTTCACTAAAAATTTAACACATATATTTATACTTTCTTATAGCCTTGATGTCACCGTGAACCTTGCAGTGCACATGGATGTTATTTTGAGAGCAGCCTCTGGGGACCGTCAGGGAGAACCTGGGACATGGGCTTTCTGGCTCCTCAAGCTAAATTACAGGGTGGCTGAGATCTGTGAACCTACCTGCACTGCCACTGGTGATGAATAAACTGGTCATAGTGGATAAGGGGCGCCCCCCACCCCCGCCAGGAGATAACCGGTCTTCATAATGCAGGTACTTCCATTCATTAATTGCTTCATCATTTTACAAAGTAGATATTGAGGCTTTGGGGCAGCTTAAACAAAGGCTCAGTTGGTAGGCAGTGGAGAAACCTCAATGAAGAAGCACTTACTTTGACCGATATGGATGGATTTAGATAGCAGATCTCATCGTGGCCTTTGGTCCCACCGCCAAAGAAGCGGGCTCTGCTCTCCTCTCTCTGACCTGCTATTTAGGGACAGAGCAAGGCAAAGTGGCCACAGCAATTGGAACAGTTCAAGTTGCAAATGACTTCCCAAATTGTCCAGCCTCTAGCGGAGGCCCCTGGATCAGCACAGTAATTTGCTCCATGTCATATAACCAATCAGTGTCAGCGTCAAGGCTAAAACCCAGATCTTGCGGTTCCCAGGCCAGTGCTTTGGGGCAAGCGACGCTCCATGACCTAACTGGATGCCACTGCATGGCCTCCCGGGGGAGGTAAGGGCTGGGGAACAGGCAGCCTCACCTTCTTTCCTACTCCTCTTTCTCTGTTGCCTCCCCAGTGTTGTGGTCTGGTCCCTCTCACAGGCTTTTCCAGCACGAGCCCTTTCCATTTCAACCTTAGCCTCTTGTTGGCCTAGATGCAATTCTTGGCCAAGGCTGGTATAACTGGTGCCATGGCCAGTGGCCAGAATGTTGGTAGAAATTCACATAGACATTGATTTCCTTGCTTTTTCCTGCTAGAGAAAACCCTATTTCCTTGGGCCTACAGGATCTGCCTGGCGTTCACGGCATCCCTGCACCCCACCCCACCTTGCTGGCTTCAGTGGTTCCCTTCTCCTTCCCCTCTGTATTCCTTAACACCCTGCAGCCACTCACTTCTCACTGCTGCTTTCTTTCCTTTGAAACTTCTCCATAAGCTGTAGAACAGGCCATCCAATAAGCACAGGCTTGGGTAGCTCTTATTCCATGAAAACTTCCGCTCCCTCTGATCGATATCCCTCTCCAAGTCCCTGCAGCGTTATGACTTATACTATCAAATCCTCACTGTGTTTCACAGCCTCTTTGACTGTTTTCTGCTATTTGTAGTGAGGTTATCTGGTCTCCCCAGCTCCAATTATGAGCCCAGGTCACGTGAGCGACATACTAGTCCCCAATACTTACATATCCATGGACTGGCTGAAGTAAAGCTTTTTACTTTTTGATTTTAAAAAAATAACAGATTACAACATAGTAATATGGTCTTTAGCAGTTGACATAAGATAAATTAATAGGTCACAGGTTAGCTTCATGTTCTGGTATCTTATGGCTTGTGATGTTTCCCACTGTTAGACTGGGGCACATAAATTCAAACTTCTTTTACCCCCACAACCCTGCCTCTGACCTTTTTATGAAATTCTGTGAATTATTCATCAGCCACGCCCATGTCTGGCATGACGTCGATTCCTTTTAGCCTCTGCTCTTCTCGAAGGGAAGCTGGCTGTAAGTCCCCGACATCACTTTAATTCTTCGATGTCACCAGTCCCGGATTATCATTTTGTTGCTGGTATTGGACGATGAGAAAAACCATGCAGACAGTTGGAAAGCAGCCTTAAATTGTTTCCCCAAACAAAATCAAACCTGCCTGGACATCAAAGGAGGCACTGTGGAGCATCAGTCTGAGAGATTTCCGTTTTTATCAACATTCCCTCCAAACTTCCTCCATTTCCAGCTGTCTGACAATTCCCTTTAAAACACAGACCTGACCCTGTAAGGCCTTGGGAAGATGGTTGAACAGGAATACCATAAAAGCAAGGGATTTAACTTCACAAAAATAACAGCTGGAGAGAATGGAATGGAACAGGCTTTGGAAGCCAGGGAAAAGCACGCGTTCATGGACATGCACACGCACCCCGCGAAACACTGATTGGCCCACATCCATCATCATTTCATTAAAAATGTACAAACCTGAAAACATTTTTTAAAATGAAAAGTTCAAGCCCATAGTAACTGAGTCTGAAAGGGAGAGAAACCCCAGGCTATTCCTGTGTACCCCTTTGCCAGGCATCTTTTCCCTTCTAGTCCCAACCCGACTGCTCTTCCTTCCCCTCCCTGCCCCTCATTTGCCCCTGAACAAGTCATTTACAAGAGATGGCTGTCGTGGAGCATAAAGAAATAATTTAAAAAATCTTCAAAAGGCTGGCAGCATAAAAATCCCTGGCTCTGTCGTTTCTCTGTTTCTGCAAGCAGCAAAAGATCTATAATTCTCACACTTAATGTAATTCCAAGGCATCTAAAGTGATTTACAGTCGGTTTACTCAATACTTTCAGCTTTATTTAATGTAACAGTTATGGCACATAAAAAGTTTATTGAAAATCCTTTGGGAGTGCGATTGAGTAAGAAAGAGTCATTGCTAATACCATTACAGAAACAGAAGGAAAGGATCTCAGCCTGGGTTTTTTTCTGTGACCTTTATGGTTCCACGAACAAGGGTCATGTGGGAAAAGACTTGTCTCCCATCCCTCGGCCGTCACGTAGATGTGTCTGCTGCCAGCTACAGGGCTGAAATGCTGGCTGTTTCTGGACAGCTTTTCTTTAAGCCTGGCCGGCAAAGTGACTTGGAGGATGGCCCTTGGTTTAGATTATTCTGGAGTCTCTATTATTATGCAAGGCCTAGGTTCAGCAAAATCTGCAAAAGGGAAAAAAAAGCTAATTGTTTCCCTCTAATGCTGCCCTGTTTCTATGTTTAATAGGCCCCACTTTCTAGTTGGCTCAGCTCCTCTGGAGTTCAGTTCAGTCCCCCTGGTGGCTGTGGATGCGGAGAAGTGAGGGAACGTGGACTAATACCTTCCATACCCTTTTGAGACAAGCAGGTCTGGTCACTGCTATGGAGACAAAAGCTCTGCTGTTTCCTGGGGTCGTTGTGCTGGCTGCTTCAGAAAAGAAATGATCTATGAAAATCACGGCTCTCACCATGGTCGGTCTCAAAATATTTAAATATTTGACATTTGCCCACATATATTCCCATTGGCTGTATAAATACATACATACATACATACATACATACAAACAAACTGAGACGCAGAAGATCGTTTGGAGAACAGCCTGACCCACTGATGTCTGTGGATTCAATGAAAATGGCTTCCTGTCTCTTGGCAAACTGTCACTTCCTATGTCTGCTCTCCCCGTGTGACTGCTTGTATTTGGGAATTTTCTAAGAACCCTGATGGTAACAGAGTGGACCCTGGAGCAGATGTGGCACCAGCATTTACTCTTGCTTTTGCTTCTCTACAAAAATGTGCATTTCAGTTCTAGTCATAAGATATTTCTTCGTCTCTTTGGTAAAAGTAGAGCTCTTGGAGGTTTCTCTCTCTCTCTCTGACACACACACATACACATACACACACACACACACACACACACACACCAGCTTTGGAAAAATGACATACTCTACACTTGTAAATTTTTATGACACCTGAAGTTTTACTCTCTTCTATATACAAACTTAAAGAAAGTATTATCAACGAATATAATTTCAAACTAAATTATTCACTTTCATTTCTGCCTAAACAAAGTACCCTGCATTAATCATATGTCAAGTGCTTCCTACTGCCTCAACATCATTAGTGGGACAGTTGTTTTACCACACAGTGATGTTAGGATGTTTTCAGGACCTCTTGTAGCCATTTGTCTTGACTGTTAACGGTTTCTTTTGAGTTCCCATGACTGTTTCATACACATGTGCATGCACGCATATACACATGCATAATTTTTCAGTTTCTTTCAGTTTTCATTATTCTTTCAGTATCTTTCAGTTTCAGTTACTTTTCTGATAGTTTTAAAAGTTCTTTTCCTTCTAACTTTTAAAATGACATCTATTTGGAGTGAGGCATCAGATAAGCACATTGGAAGCTCCATTTTGTGATAATGTATTTTGAATTTTCAGACATATTTTCCTACTTTCTGACTCTTGTTTGCATTCTTAATATTTGTTGTTGTCAGTTGAATATCGGCCATATATATGACATATGTGGGGTCGTATATTGTATATAGGTATGTGTGGATATATGTACTTATATATACACTTGAGGGTTAGTTTTAAAAATTAACTTACAACATTTCTCATAAAGATTATGTATGGGAGGACACAGCCTTCTCTTGCTATTCCATTCTGTGTTAGACAGGTGTGATATCACCGTAACCTGGTGGGCTCTGGTGCATCCTTGTGAACTCTCAGTGATGATTTTACTTCCAGACACCCAGTCCAAGGACCTAACTTCATCCTTAACTTCACCTGTTTGAAGTCCATTATTGATTGAAAACATTCTCTCAATATGTCTCAACAGTCTGATGATTCAGTTCTGTTGTGGAGATATCTCCTGCACTAAAACAAAACAAACAAAACAAAACTGCAGTTTGCCCACCAGTTGGGAAGCACTTGCTGAGGAGAGTGGACCTTTCTAAGGTGAGCACACAGCCCCTGTTCCAGCTGACACGCATCCCAGCTTTAAGCCTGGTGGAAGGGTGAACCATTCCCCAAAGATTTCCTCCTGCCTCCACATCAGGAAGTAACTTTGAGAATATGCAAAGGTATAGCAAGGTTCATAGTAACATTTGCATCTTTCCACTTAAATTATCTTCACAGCTGCCTGTTATTCATGGTTTTTAATGATTGTTATGTGAAATCCTTTTCCTTGCTGGATGGATTTACCTGAATCCACGGAAGAGTTGGTATGTTGGGTAGAGGTTTGTATTAATAGTACTCGGGGCTGGGCGCGGTGGCTCACGCCTGTAATCCCACACTTTGGGAGGCCGAGGTGGGCAGATCACGAGGCCAGGAGATCGATACCATTCTGGCTAACATGGTGACTCCATTTCTACTAAAAATACAAAAAACTAGCTGGGCATGGTGGCGCGCACCTGTAGTCCCAGCTACTCAGGAGGCTGAGGCAGGAGAATTGATTGAACCTGGGAGGTGGAGGTTGCAGTGAGCCAAGATCATGCCATTGAACTCCAGTCTTGGTGACAGAGCCAGACTCCATAAAAAAAAATAGTAGTCACTTTGGTCCTTGTGTTTTGGAGAAGAACATTTTGGGGTTCACCAGAAAATGTCTTAAAATTGGTCTCTGATTGCTCTGGTAGTTATTGAATAACACAGCACTTTGCAATGTGATTTGACATGTGCACCAAATTTAATCTCCTGCAAACAACTTGTTGAGTAGGTATTATCACATTTTGCAGATGCAGAAACTGATCCCCAGACAAGTGATTGTGTAGTGTTAATTGCAATACTACATACTCAGTAAGTGACAGAACTGGGACTTGAAGACAGATCCAGTAACTCCGATCCTTGTTCTCTTTACATCATACCTAATTTTGCCTCCTAAAAAACAGATACTCCCCATAGTTTGCAAAGCAGGGAATGCCATCCGATCAACATTCGGCAGCTCTGGCTATGCACAAGGTGGTGAACATCTGTGACTGATTCTTCTCCATTCCCATATCTCACATTCTATTCCCTGAAAGGCTGTACTCTCAACGAATCCTTCATGGAAGCTATTTAATAAGAAATAATGTTGCCACCATCCCAAGAGTAATCTATCTTAATCAGGAACCTCCTAAAGATCCCAAAGCCTTCAAGACTTAAAGAAATGAAGGTCTAGGGGCATATAATTCCATTTGCTGACAGAGTGAAAGAAAAACGTAGAGAGAAGACTCTCTTCAGTGTCAATGACATTTCGGTATCTTGCTGGTGCCCACTGACTTGTAAGAAGAGCTTGGTGGTCACCAATTCTCACTGCACATTGTGCAATACGGACCCACACTTTGGCACATGGGGTCAAAGGGGCTTTACTGGTTGGGGTAGTTGTATCAGTAGCCACCAGAGGGCAGCAGAGGGACAGAACTGTTGGTTAGAAGAGAAAGCAGGTTAATTTCTTAGGAAAAGGCTGAAGGGTAGTCCGGGGTATCCAATAGGAGAGAGCGTTACAAGTAGTGCCTACAGTGACCTTTCTCCTAGGCAGAGCAGCTCTTCTGGGCCAACGCGTCTGTCCTCCAGCTGCTGGGAATGTTGGCTCCTGGGAACATTGGCTCTTGGGAACATTGGCTGCTGACAGATGACAGATGGATAGTTGCCGGGAATTGCCCTGCTTCGTCCAAGTTGCACCTTCCCCAGAGGGATGGCCAATGATTGATAAGTGCAGGGATAGAAAGATCTGGCCCTTTTCCCTCAGTTTAGGACAACTCTCAAGGGCCTTCCAAGATCCAAAACTCCAGGACTGGTTTGAAGCCTTAATTTCTGATCAGCTTCCCCTTTGTTCAATCCTGCCTTCCTTGTCTCCTTAGGGGTAGATAGCCTTCTGATTAATCATGCACCTCTTAGAGTCAGCTTCCAGGGAACCCCACCTAAGACTTTTAGCTACTTGGTATGGAGAAGCCCAACAGTAAACCCAAAGGGGTGAAGGCATAACCCAGCATTCAACCTGGAACACTCATGAAACACAGGCTGGGAGCCCAAGATCAGAGCTGGAAGTGGACACATCAACAGATATCAGGCTGAGATGAGGCAGGAAGTGGAGATGCAACTAGAATCCAGTCCAAGATCCAATCGAATTGGGGCTACAAAAGCCAGAACTAAGAAGAGTGAAGTGGTCCCAGAATGGAAATAGAATTACTTCAATAACACCTAAGCAGACTTGTTTATTTTTTGCTGGAGCAGATGCAAGGGAGTTTGGGTTTAAAATCTTCTCCCTCCACTCTCCTTCATGTCTGTGCCTCCCAACATCGAGGGACTGGCAGCACCAAGCCAAGGCCCTACCTAAGCACTGTGTGTGATCGTGTTGACTGCAGTTGCATTTGCTACCTCTTGGGCCAATCGGATCTCCAGCCACTTAAGCTGGGATCACACAGCACATTTAGTCATCCTTCCTATGAAAACTTGGCCAAAGGAGATTGGCAAAGAAAGAAAGTTCTATTGCTTCTAGTCTCCCTTTCCAATTTCCCTAATTTTTTTTTTTTTTTTTTTTAACCCTGGAGCACATAGGTCACTTCCAGTTTTCAAGTTCATGGTAGGATTATTCCACCTAAATACTAGAGGTAACTGCCTTTTCTTAGCTTCAGTAGAACCTGCTCTATCACTCCAGCTGTTGTTAAAGAAATAGACTCTTAAGAACATGTGCAGAAAATCCAGCATTTTGGAGCGTGTACCAGAGGCTGGGGCCTCCACAGGGAGATGACTGAACGGCCTATGGATTAATGTACTATTATTACATTACTCTTTAAGCTTCAAAGGTCTGCCAGGAGGGCTAAGCTCACTATCTATTCCATGACATTTTAAGAACAAATAATACATTAATATATTTAATTTGAGAATAAACACATACATTATAGACAGGGGATTTTGTCTATGCTGATAAGGCACCAAATGACCTTTCCAGAGCAATCCCAGCACGCAGAGCTGAAAAGGGACGTGTTCCAAAAAAACCTTTTGTATCGCTGGGTCATAATATGTGGGCTTTAATGCAGCGTTGGCCCGTGAGGAGCTGCAGCGGCCACGGTCTGTAGAGATGGGAGCTTTAGCTATAATTACCCCTTCGACACTAATCTGCAGGAACACTAAATCTTGTTGCCTCAAATTAGTTAATCAATTAAGTGTCAAACCACAAAATGTTGGAGATTTTGGTTTGTATTTATTACCTTGGCAGGCACTTCCTCCCTCAGCCCCTTGGCTTCCTCTCTCTTTCCCTTGCAGGGGAGCTGGCTTTTAAAAATGACCAGTCACTCATTGTTTATTTCTGGCCTATTAGCAAAACAGTTGAAGTTACATAAGCCTGGTGCCCAGGACTGAAGCAGCCCTAAGATTGACAGCTTGGCTGGTGTTCAAGCAAAGTAGTGTATTTTCTAGTGCTTTCCTGGGATTAACTTAGAACACAGAGCTGATGAGCAAGCATCTTCTGCTGTGTTCGCTAAAGTCAGCCATTTTGGAGCCAATGGTAATTGACTGAGGGTCCTGTTTCTCCTTGCGTCACTCTCACAAGGTAAGCAAGGCACAGGCAGTGGTGTTTCTAGATTTCCCTGGCCAGAATCTCTATTAACTCTCAGTTCTGTGGTTCCCTCAGCAGCCCTGTCTAGACTAGTGATAGCTGTGGACCCCAGGGGGACTAGGAAGTGGCTTGAGAAGCTGCCCAGGGGCTGTGCCCAGAGCTCTGGACCTGGCTGCTTGTACATCTCATAGGTTCAACTGACATGACCTCCAGGAACCTTTCTGTTTCACCTCAGCCCACTCTTACCATCTGCTCAGTTTAGCCACATAAATGAGCTCATCCTCCAATCTCAGAGAGGTACAACCCAGTAACAAGATTAATTCTACTTGGTGATGAAAAACCCAAGGGAAGACATGGCCCCAGTATTTAAGGTATGTATAGTCTCATTAAAGGGACAGAGATTTATGTACTTAACAACAATAAAAGGTAATGTGTGTGTATTAATTAGTGAGCTGTGCACAAAGCCTGCAACTCGGAGATGAGATTATCAGCGTGGTCCTCACTGCACAGTCTCCTTGGGACAACATACCATTTTAGTTTGATAAATAAGTGGGATTAGCCCAGTTGTTAAATGATAGTCTGTGGATTGGTACCTGTCTCTAGTGATTACCTCCTTTTTTAGCGTTGGGGATTTAAAATGTTCGTTCATTGTGATAAAATGGTGACAGTAGATCGTCAGTTATTATTGCCCTCATGTAGCCGATTAATAAGTTGACAACACTATGTTAGGTCCCAAAGATTTTATTTATCATATATATACACACACATATATATATTTATTGTGTGTATATATACGTATATGTATCTCATATATACGCACATATATATATGTGTTTTTTTTTTTTTCAGATGGAGTCTTGCGCTGTCACCCGGGCTGGAGTGCAGTGGTGCATCTTGGCTCACTGCAACCTCTGCCTCCTGAGTTCAAGTGATTCTCCTGCCTCAGCCTCCCCAGTAGCTGGGATTACAGGTGTCTGCCACCACGCCCAGCTAATTTTTTTTTGTATTTTCAGTAGAGATGGGGTTTTACCATGTTGACCAGGCTGGTCTCAAATTCCTGACCTGGTGATTCGCTTGCCTCGGCCTCCCAAAGTGCTGGGATTGCAGGCATGAGCCATTGCGCCTGGCCCATGTTATATTTTTATTTCAAAATTTTACTTCCCTGTGAAATTCAAAAATATGAATCCAAATATCTAAAGCCCCCAAAGCAGTGCCTTCATCAAATCCGATTGCTCCTATATTATAACTGAAGAGATTAAAGAAAGAAGACAGCATATATTTGTAAAGTGCCACTGCAAACTCTCTCTGATCTTGGCACTCTCTGGCACCACAGAGTTGAAGACAGTGAGGGCTTCGTATCTAAAGATGCCATACTCAGGTCAGCTCTGTGTATTCCAAGCTACGTACCTTTGCCGAAAATGCTAATGGAATATATATCATGGGATTATAGCAATTTCACATCTAGGAGAGACCTTAGGCATCATGGAGTCCAAATCCTTAATTTTAGAGGTGAAAAAACTAGGCTCAGGAAGGAGAAGGGACTTCCTGAAAAGCAGTGGCCACCCCACCCCCACTTTGGAATAGATCATCCATCATGCAATGCATTGCTTTCCTCCAGCCCTACTGGGTCTTGGATGCCAGACTCCTGAGGCCGCTTTAACTCTTGGACCCTGAATTCCTTTGTCACCAAAACCTATGACAGGAATTTGATGGCTCTGGGGTTGGAAAAGGAGTCTGTCCTCTTAGATCACTTACAGGCACTCCCCATAGAACTCCTTTGGGGACTTCTCTGGTGTGAGTCAGATGACTCCTGAGGACTTGAGATAGTATTGGGTAATGAAAAGACTCTGAAATTGGAGAGCTGTATTCAAAATTTATAGCTTGGGTCCGTAGCTGAATCTCTGTATGGCAATTTACCCACTCTTGAATCATGGCCACAGAACTTACCTGGTGAGTTGCTGTAACAATCTGCACAGTGGCAGATGTGGAGTACCTGGAGCAGGGTAGGTATGCAAAAGGGGTGAGTTCTTTTCCCCAGCTTCCCTTCATCTGTATCATTCTTCATTAAGCTGAGAACACTAGTGGTGGGAGAGAGGGTACCATTAACACTTTACAGTACTTAGTGATCAGCTGGCAAGCTTCCTGACTAGGTTAGCCAGCCTCACTACCTGGAAGCCCTAAAGCAGCTCAAAATTTAAATAGTAATGGAAAAACCAAACCAAGAAAGACAGTGTGCTTTAATCCTCAGTGGATGTTACGTGTCAAATCCATATTATCTTGCTTGTGTTTTAGTTCAGACTTGAGGAAATGCTCTTAGGGTGGGTTAAACCAAAATCCCTCTGACTTCACAGGCGACTCGCTTGCCTCATGGAGCTTTGCAATTTGGACATTGCCCGTCTCTCTGCAAGCATTAACAGCAGGCAAGAGCCCTGTGAACTTGATGTGTCTACAAGCCTCGAGGAGATTTAATGAGCCAGTCAATTCAAGGCCCCTTTGCCAGCCTGGCTTTATACGTCTGCCCATTTTAAATTCAGCCTTCTTTCCTTTTCTCAACACTTCAGATCCTTTTATTTTAATTTTCCCTTAATACATATGAAACAATGCAGAGAAATTCCTGGAAACCATGTGCCTCTCCTCCAACCAGACTTGGAGAGGGTGAGTCACTCAGCCTCGTTCCCTGCCTGCCTGCCTGCTGGCAAGACACACTGCTCAGGCAGGGCTTTTGTTTCCTCAGGTTATGATTTACGCGGGTGGACCCTGGGCAGGGAAGAGTCGAGTATCAATTTCACTGGGTTACCGTGTTAAATGACCGATGCATGGATGGTTATTGCTGCCTCGGGAGCAAATGAAAGCCCTTCGCTTCCCTGACACCGCCGTCCCCCCTCTGCTGATGATCAGTTAAAAATGTAAATAAAAAGACTGCACTTTGGAGAGAGTCAGCTCCGAAGGGGTGGGGGGGGAAATTGCAGAAGCGAAGTTTATTGATCCTCCGGTCAAGATTGATGGCACAATAAGAGCAGGAGGCGAAGAGTGATTTTGCTTTTGAAAACGTTGATGAATAAGCACTCGGGGGCAACAAATAGCTGGGCTCACCGAGTGATGGACGGTGGTGGGGGGACAAGATGCATTTTTATAAATGGGCGAAAGGAGAGGAGGACTTATTAAAAAAATGAATGACCACATGTGGCAGGGATATGCCAGTAGGGAGAAGAAAGCCATTGATTTATGTGTACTACTGGCATTTGAAAATTCAATAATAACATTGACAAATGAGAGGCAAACCTGGCCACAGGACAGCACTGAGCCTGGAATGGAGAAAGAAAATGCCAAGGTCAGAGAGAAGGAATAGAAAAACATGCTTATGTTGGAAAGCCTTTACATTAACTCATCTATATAAAGACATTACAAAAATCCCTCTGCGATTAACGCTCGACTCTTTGAGTCGGCACGACTGGCAAGTAAATAGGGGACAGAAATGTACCTTGTGGAGCCAGGGGTTCCAGCTGTCCTTCTGCCACCTGAAAGAATATTTGGGTACTGCACTTCCTGGAGCCTCTGAGCCACACTGCCAGAGTCCAAAATAAAAGTACCCTTGCAATTTAGAGGACCCTTGCTGTTGACACCTATGTTTTGTCCCGCACTGTTTCTTACTGGGGCTTCTGTTGCTGGCACTTTCCCTGTGCTGCTTTTTGTGGCTGTTGTTGTTTTTGTTCATCACCATTTGTGCACACATTGGCCCTTGGCTATGGATCATATGCTCCCTGAGGACAGGCTAATGTCTCATATATCTGTAGCTCCCCTCGTGACTTGCAAATGACAAAGGGGCCATACCCATACCATGCCATTTATTTGACCAAGAACTCAGTGGCTCCAGCTCCTCTTATCCTTTTGACCTCCCTTTCTCCCCTCCATACTCAGCCTTAATGTTTTCTGATGGAAACAGCTTTCCCCAATCTCATTCATTCATTCATATATTCAATGAGTCCGCGCCAAGTACTTGCTCTCTACTAGGCACAAAGCTAAGTGAAAAATAACATCGGATTACAGATGTTATCTGAAACGTGAAGGATTTGGTAAGAATCTTTTCTGAGCAGCGTTTGCACCTTTGAAGCAATGGTGATAGAGCTCTCTGTGTCCATTATTACCCTCAAGCAGAAGGGTGCTGGAATGCCCCTCTTGGTGGTTGCCTTTCTAAGAAAACTCTGAGAGCAGTTGAGCTGCTTTGGGGAGTCTTGGATCTGCTTTGCTTCAAGCCACCCATGGCAATATTTTATTCATTCCTTTTCCTTTTTCTTGCCCCCACTGCCCCCAACTTACTATCGGTTGTTATTTAGCTAAAGAAGGACAGTGGAAACAGTAGACCTGAAACAATGCTCCTTGACTGTGTGTATCTACATGAGAACACACACACACACACACACACAGACACACACACGCACAAACATACTCCTCAAGGTTTTGACTCATGACCTGTGCTGGCCTCATGGCTTCTGTAGATGCTGCGTCAGCTTCTCTGCCTTTAACCACAGGTGTCCCAGCAATGCTACAAGCTGATAATGGGATTTGGGGATTGGAATATTTTAGCCACTTAGTTCATTTCCTATTCTTTTGTTCCCTGGCTCTGTCTTACATGGCATGGGAGTGTGAGAGGAGGAATCCTCTGGGGAGAGGGCTGTTGCACATCAACTGACCTCTCTTTGTTCTGTTTGTCCCCCACTTTTGCTGTTGTTCCCCTGTGGCCAGGCTGGCTCCTATGACGTCTTTTCCAAATGCTAGAAGGTGAGAGGGGGCTGGAGCAGAAATATAAATCCTTGCTAATATCTTCTTGGAAGAGTCTGGAGCTGCAGTCTCTCCCAGGGGCTTGTCCACAGGCCTGATGCAAGCGGCTGGACCAAACACAAGGCCCCAGGTGTGTGCACCTGATGTTAACTTAGGGTTCCTGTAGGTCTCCATAGGCCTCTAGCCGTTCATCAAATTTTAAAGTTTAAAACTTGTGTTCACCTCTACCATGCCTTCTTTTTTCTTCCCTGATTTTCTCTCCTGCCTTAGTTCCTAGCGGCAGAGGCAGGCTGTGGAGCTGAGGGCTGGGATGACGCAATCCATGGGTTGTGAGAGGCAACCCAAGGTTTTTCCAGTCGCCTGTGGATTCCCAAACCACAGTAGGAGGGCAGCTTTTGTACTTCCACTCTTGCAGATCCAGTGACACAGGTATAGCTATCAGATTCATTTGCCCATTTGAGAAAACTCGTGTTGAACACGTTGGTTGAAACATTTAGCTAAGGCGAGGAACGCCGCTTCCTTCTCTCTCACCCTGTAGGGACTGGGAGATTAGAGACTGAGACACAAACAAGCAATTGTCTGGGTGTCCCTGACGTATCCCCTGGGGCTTAGAGCAAGGCTTGGCACCTGGTAGACACTCAATAAATATTTGCTGCATAAATGAATGTATACAACGTATCAAATGCTATAATGGAAAAAACAGAAGTATGCACTGGGAATCTCAGAGTTTAATTTTGCGTCTGAGAATTAAGAATGCGTTAGCAGAGTGGGATGACATTTGAATTTGGCCTTCAAGCATGAATAAGAATGAAGAGCCATCCCTCTGGCCCAATCAGAAGATGAAGGGGAAGGGTGATAACGGAAGTCAGAGATACCAGTTTAGAGAGCTGAGAGAGTTCAGGGGAGAGATAGTAAGCAACTGAACTTTATGACAGTAGTCATCACAATATTTTTTGAGCATTTAGTATGTGCTATGTGTTTTCACACTCACTATGCTATGCATTTTCAGTAAGACTGTCATGGATCTTCACAACATTATTCTTACAGACAAGGAGACTGAGGCTCAGAATGAGTGAGCAACCTTCAGTGGCTGCACAGACAGTGAGCCCAGGCTGGAGTCCAGGTCAGCCTGACCCAAAGTGCTGTTAAGTCCTGGGCTGTGGGGAGTTTCCATGGAGCCGACTGATTCTCACGAAGTCAACAGCTGGCACACTGCTGTCATGCTGCAGTTCTCAGTAAATATTTGTTGAATGAGTCAGCCATTGTCAGTTACATGGGTCTGGGCAACTGAGGGGCTTGGCTCTGCTGTTTTCCTTCAATGATGACAATCTCCTGAAGGAGGTAAGGAGAGTTTTGGGAAAATCTTTCGGTGAGCACTGACCCTACACAAGTGGACTTTTAATCACAGACAACAATCCAATATCACTAAATATCAGGGCTGGAAAATAGCTCAGATAACCTCTTCAGTGGTTTTCAAAAGTGGTTTCTATTTTACCAGGGGAAAACCCTTTCTCTAAATTCAACATTATGACTTTCTGAATCTGACTGATAGATGGAGAAGGGGCTGTACTGTCTGGTCAGAGTGCAATGGGGGGTTTCAGCCCACTACTCAGCCTCTGCAAAACCCCATGGCAGATACTGATGTGACACAGGGTTTTGACAAATTAAGTAAGGGAGTAGGAGAAGGTGCTCTGGAGCATTTTTCAGGAATTTGGTGCCATGTTGGCTTAGAGAATAACACTGAGAGGGACCTTGTGAAAATTCTGCAATCCACATTTTTTTCTGGCTCCATTTTCAGAATCCACATCTTTGGGTTTCTGGCTCCAGTTCTAACAGTCAAGGCAGAGGGCACATGTCAGTGTGTGACAGGTGTGCAGCAACTGTCCCTGGAAGGCATTGAGAAACACCCAGTAGGACTCTTTAAGGGCAAGCAAAGTATCTTCTTCATCTTCACATTCCCTCCTGGCCGGCACATTGCTAAGACCTAAAGCTTTCATTTGTTAACTGAATAATCAAAGTTTGTTTTCTTTAAAGCATTGCTAGCCATGAGGCTTCCAGGTATTTTTGCTGGGATGAATCCTTTTATTTTAGATATTTTCTTCCCTAAGCTTGTTCTTTTTTTTCTTTTTAGATGAGGCCATCTTTTGTTCACGTAGTAAGAGTGGGACTGAAATAGAGAGATGGAGAATGAGACAGAGAGGAGGCCTGCAACCTTCATTTAAGCATCATTGCTTGGGGAAAGGTGAGGTAATGGACCCAATCCCAGTCTGTTTTCTGCAGGAGCAGAATCAAGGTAAGTGTAATTTTGTTAATGAGGATCTGAATAATGAACATCTTCCACCCACCCTGTTTCTTTTAAGGAACTGTGCAGGCTGCAGGCCCTTGACAACTTCTAGCCATGGGCTCTGTTTCCCTGGCTGTCTTGGCATTCCAGCCCAATGTGGGCCCTGAATGCCTAGGCGGAGGGAAGGGAAGTGAATCCTTGGCTTCCTGAGAATATTTAAGGCAGGCGTGGGGTAAATGTAGGACCTGGTGGAGGCTCCTGCGTGCTTCCTTGACTGTTGACTAGGAAGCAGTCTTGAGTAGGTCAAAGCGGCTGATGTGATGTGAGTCTGCACTCAGACAAATTTGCCCTTTCTCCCATGGAGTAGTGGAAATTCTTTTCTTCTGGAAGCAGATCATCCCTCAGTGCTGTGTGGCCTCCAGCCTATCCCTGAGCCTAGGTTTCATTCGTTGCCTGTAAAGTAAGGCTAATACCACTCACCTCATAAAAGTGTTTTAGGGATTATATGTCATTATGGCTGCAAGCATACCATGTCTGTGTGTCATATCAGTGAAAAAGTTGTCTGTGATTGCAGTGGACGCAAAGAGGAGGTTTCTCTCTGATGATCTCCCTGTGTGGGAAAAATCCTGAGTCCCAGGGGAATCTCAGATCCAGTGGCATCCCTCAGCCTCGGGGTCTCCTTCTTGCAGCCAGGGCAGCTTGTGTTTATCATCCCAGTATTCACAGAGTTCCCCCGGTTGGACTTTGCAGTACAGAGGCCTGGGGCCTGGATGGTGGGAGTGCGTAGGTGAGGCGGGGAGGAGGAAGGAAACGACAGTCGTGGGCGTGCTCACTGTGTTTGTTTTCCATTTGCTGTTTATAGGTGCATGGTTGGGGCCTCTAATTCCATGTTGCATGAGTCATCGAGTGGGAAGTGTGCACAGCCCTATCTTCGTTTATACAAAGCCTTCTAAGGCGTTCCTCCTTCCTGAGGTGTGGGGTCATGGTGAGATGTGGTGGGTGGATGCAGTCTGGTTTAACTTAGTCCATCTCTGGCATGATCGCTTTTTTGGCAGAGCATCTGTTACTTGTCATTTACAAGCTTCCCACCCAGAGCTGCTGTAATCCCTGGACTTGATCACAGCCTAGAAAGTGGTGGGACAGAGACAGACAGCTGGACAGACAGGCAGACAAACAGATCAAGGTTTCAAGCTTCTGGTAAGAGAGGCTGAAGAAATAGATCTCCCTTCACTGCCACAGAGGTCACTGTGATGACTAGGTCATATTTATCTGCGTGTTTAACTGCTGGGATTCCTGACAAAGGCAAGAGAATCGTGGAGTCATACGGTCCACATCCCTTAGCTAGGTTGAGAATATGGGTGACAGGAATTGTTTCCAGATGCCTTGTTGGCCAGATTTTTTTCACTGCTGTTTGCCATGATCTTGACCCCCAAAATCATGGGGCCTAATTTCAACACTGAAATTAGACATTTGCGAGATGAACCCGTAAGTTTTGCTCATTTATCTGGATATACCATGGAAACACCAATCTCAGACACTGAGTGAAATAAAGAGAAAGAAAACAGTATATGATTTTATATTATGTGATATTAAATGTTTATTAACTGGAATATACATGACTTTTGTTGTTGTTGTTGGCAGTCCTGACCCATAGGAAACCACAGGATTCTAGCATGAATTCCCTTTGATGAATACCTACTCTTTCTTCTTGAAGTCTGGATAAAATATATCAGTGACTTGACCAGGCTAGGGAATGAATCAAGGGAAAAACAAAAACAAAAAATAATAAAATATTGTTCTTCAGGTTTAGTTCCTCTGAAATATTTCATGGCATCTGAAATAATGGTTCTTGGCCCAACGCAGTGGCTCATGCCTGTTATCCCAGCATTTTGGGAGATCAAGGCAGGCAGATCACCTGAGGTTAGGATTTTGAGACCAGCTTGGACAACATGGTGAAACCTTGTCTCTACAAAAAAAATACAAAAATTAGCCGAGTGTGATGGTGGGCACCTGTAATTCCAGCTACTTGGAAGGCTGAGGCCAGAGAATGGCTTCAACCCAGGAAGCAAAATTTGCAGTGACCCAAGATCGCACCACTGCATTCCAGCCCGGGTAACAGAGCAAGACTCCAACTTAAAAAAAGAAAAAAAAAAAAAGAAAAAAGAAAAGAAAAGAAATACTGGTTCTTCTCCTTACTCCCCATTTTCCAGGGCAGGGTACTTAGCCTCTGCCTTCTCTGTTTTCTCATCTGTAAAATGGAGATAATAATAATCACTTTATTGTTACTGCGAAGATTACATGAGTTAATGTATATAAAATTGCATAGAATAGTGCTTTGCACATAATAAACATTCAACACACATGAGCCATCCGTATTCCAATGGAAAATGCCACTCAACTGTGAGCCCCATGAAGGCAGGGACATAACTGTCTATCGTCAATGCTTAGCAAAGTACTTGGTACCTAACAGACCTCTAATGAATATTTGTTGATTGAACAATGGGTACAGTTTGGATGGAGACTGTCTAAATTGTTGAGTTCATAAAGCATTAGAAGACATGATTTGTTATTGTGAAGATAAAGTCAGTCCTTTCTATGCTTATGGCAGCTTCCATACCTCAGCAATGACAGAATAAACAGATAGGTCCTCTTGTTGAAAGTCTGAGGCTCAGACCAAGCAGGCCAATAACCTGATGTTCAGCATGGCAGGATTTAAAAACTAGTGAAGCATAGAATTGTCTGAAGCCACCATTTGGGGAGTCAAGGAGTTCAGACAGATGCTAACAGTGGCATGAAGGGTCTGCAATGCATATCCATGTGAACCAGCTGCTTCTCCAAATCTCTAGCTTGCAGCATTTCTAGCTATGTTGTTTTGGTGAAGGCTGGTGATCAGGGGAAATGGGAGATGCCATGGGGCCATAGGGTGATGGGAAATGAAGTGTCTCTTTCTCCAAGGCAGCTGGGCTTATTTTAATGGGCAAGGTCAGCAATGAAATGACCAGGAAGAGAAATTGCTGTCATTATGCATCAGTTGCAATCTTATATCAATTATTCCCTGTACCATTCCCTTTGCCACAGGCTGAAGCAAACATGGCCCTAATCAGTTTTACATCTCCGTTTAATTTTATTGGAAAGAAGAGCTGGCAATGCATCACAGAGGCCGGGTGTGACACAAAAGGTGACCCCCCTGCCAACTTAATGGCACAATACATAACCCTTAATGAAGTTGCTATCTTGTCCCTCTTTTGCTGTCTCAGCCTCATGATTTACGATGGCATCATTTTGCTTTGCCCTCTTTTCATTTCAGCTTTGACAAAGTGGATGAAACAATTATCTTCGTTATCAGCCAGAGCAGTAGAAATGTGATAGTTGGGGAATTTTTGCAGGTGGACGGCCTTGGCTGGGGATCAAAACCAATGGGTGAAATGTGCTTAGGAATTTTTTTCCTCTTCTCTTCTTCCTGTGACTATGGGCTCCTGAAGATGGATTGTGTATTCCAATGAGCACTGTGAGTCCTATATCACTGTGGCATGAAGTAATTTCAAGAGAAGGGACAGCTGCAGATAGAAGAGAGCTTGGAATTTTGCAGTTTGTTCCTGTTGAGCCCCTTATATTTGTTTTTCCATGCACGCCCAGGACAAGTTTTTTTTCTTGTTTAGTCACATGTCATTTTACATCCACCTGCATGGATAGAACGTACATTTTTCTATATTATAAGTGATACCTTGCATTTATTTAACATAATTAAAAGTTATTCATTTATTCACTTATACAAACAACATTTATTGGGTGCCTTCTAAATGTTAAAGAAAAGTAGGTGTTGTGGAAGTACAGAGAAGGAACAGCTATGGATTTTATCCTCAAGAAGTGGAATATTTTCCCCATGAGAAATGAGACATGAATGTAAGTGAATGTATCACGAGATGGAAAGAGATAAGAATAATTAGAAATATAAGCAGTGAGCACTGTGCTTGTTCAGAGGAAGAAGTTATTTCCGAAATGAGAGAGCTGGACCTTAAAAAGAGGGTAGGATTGGCCAGGTGTGGTGGCTCACTTCTGTAATCCCAGCACTTTGGGAGGCCGAGGCGGGTGGATCACTAGGTCAGGAGATCGAGACCATCCTGGCTAATACAGTGAAATCCATCTCTACTAAAAATACAAAAAATACAAAAAATTACCTACTGTAGCCCCAGCTACTCAGTAGGCTGAGGCAGGAGAATGGTGTGAACCTGGGAGGCAGAGCTTGCAGTGAGCCGAGATTGCATCACTGCACTGCAGCCTGGGCGACAGAGCGAGACTCCAGCCTGGGCGACAGAGTGAGACACTGTCTCAAAAAAAAAAAAAAAAAAATTTACTATTTTGTAGGCAATGAAGATATGTAGATGGATAGCTAGCTATAGAAATAGATTCAGCTTTGGTAGCAGTTTTATGATACCTTGCCAAAATGATACTGGAGTTGGAAAAAGATTGAATGTGCTTTGGGCCAAGGCAATGGTGAATCATTATTCTAGTTTTGGCTCTGAATATCCAACTGAGGGTGAGAATATAGCGTATCTTGTTGAGAAAGAATTTTAGTTTTACTGGTGACTTCTCATGTACTGTAAGAAAAGGGTCTATGAAGGCTGGGATGAGGGTGTGCTGTGTCTTCTGCTACTGGGCTTCGCTTGGTGTCCCCCTCCCTTTCTCTCCAGCGTACAGGCCTGAGATGCGTGGTAGGAACTTAGACATTCATGACAGAGGCCTAGACCTGTGACGTCCTCTGCTGGTGGATATTTATGGATGTGAATACACAAATGCTTGCTGTGATTGGCTAACATTTTCCCAGGGGTCCTTTTTTTTTTTTTTTTTTTAGATAAACTCGTAAAATCCTACTCCAAGTGTCTTTCTTTCCATTGTTTTGGACTCAGGAAGAATTACAATTAGTTTTTTATGAACTTCATAGGTTCTGGGAAATCCAAAATTCTATAAAGTCCAAAGATAATTGGTTGTAGGTTCTTTTATCAATGAGACTCTCATTGCAAATACCACCCAAATGGGGCCTGTGTTATTAATGGGATTTTCAAAAATAGTGAGGGTTTTTCCCAGTGCATTCCTCTCAGGGTGATGGAGAGCTATAATGTTGATATGGGTAATTGGGGGCTTAAGTATATCCTTCATATATATCTACATGTAAGTAAATTAAAAAATAAATACATCATATAAATGGACATATTTGTATATGGAGAAATTATCCCCAGGAATGTCAATATGCAATCTATTTCAACTATGCCATTGCTCTGCCCTTCTTTGGGGTATAGAGAGGGAAGAGAACAGAGAAACGGGGCTGTTCTGACCCTGAGTCTATTTTCTAAAAGCAGCGTAGTCAATACAAAACTTTTAAACTAGTACACTGATGCGATGGTTGTCTAAGTCTACAGTGAAAAATATCAGGGGAAGCATTGTGAATGCAAGGGTCACATTCAATATGCAACCGAGATGTAACGATCAGGCTGTGAGATACACAGAAGGAAGCCTGGGACTGACATTTTTTAATGCTCTTGCTCCCACATTCAATCACTGGTGCAGGCTTCCCTCACTTACCTGCCTCACCCCTGCACCCTTCTTTCCCCCAACCCAACCCACTGCCCAGCAAGGGCTCCTGCCCTGCCCAGAAGGGTACATTACATTCATCACTGCCTTTGATGTTAAAACCTGCCTGCAAGTTGGTCCCTGATGGGTGCTGTCCAGCATGAAAAGATTAAAATAACTAGAGCAACAGCAACAAAGCACCCAGAGCTGTTTCTCTTTGCATTCTCTTGGTGCAGCATCTGAGAGAAGTGGGAGGTCCTTTTCGCCTGCTCTTCTCCTTATTCCTATTAAGTGGTGAGTTGAAGGGGCTGGGTGACCCAGAATACAACTAGCACATCATGTACAGCACCATGTGTCCAAGGATCATCCAGAGACTCCCCCTGAGCAGGCAGGGGTGGGTGATGGGATAATCTTTGGGAAAGAAAACAAGACATTTTTTGGCTGGAGTTGGAGAAAAAGGGAGGCGAGAGAGGGGAACCCTGCAGTTACTTCCTTCGATCTCAGTAAATTGGAAAGGTCTTTCCCTGATGCCTGCTGATATTTCCTGATGGAAATTTCTTCCATTGACAGAGATACAGATGGAGTTTACCGACATGGGACTGTAGACACACTCTGGGGTAATGAAAAAATGCCCAAGGTAGCCATATGCTCAGTGGCAGTTTGTTAGAAGGAACTCCAGTTGGGTGAATACATAATAGCATTTTTGGCAGCGTTGACTAAGGGAGATCCTCTGTACTTCCATGTCTTTTTGCATTTTTTGGTCTAATTTATGTGGATTTTGAAATTGCAGTCCTGTTTATTAACATTCATTATGAGGTGCTCTTTTCTCCAATCATGAAATTTATTTCCAAGAGATCAGAGTGACCTGAGGAAAGTGTAAAATTGTGGAACAGATTCTATCTTCTCCTTCACTTTCTTAAAACCTCAATTGTGACCTTTATTTTATTTGAATAACTGTCTTATAATTAACAATGGTGCTATTAATGATGATGATGATATTATTATGTTATTATTGTTATTATCATCATAACAGTTTCCACGTATCAAGCAATTATAGCCTAATCTTAGGTGTTAGTATCCTTGTTGCTCAATTTTGGAAACTGGAAATCTTCAAGTTTTTTGCCCAAGGCAGCACAAGTAGTACCTATCAGATTTGGGATTAGAATCCAAGTCAACCTTCTTTCAAAGCTTCCGGGATTCCATGCTTTCCAGAATACAAGTATGTCTCAATATGAAGGACAGGAGTGGATGACAAGAGTAAGAATTTGCTTGTAAAACATATACCACTCAGAGGTGATTGCATTTCAAGTTTAGATTCCTGGTTCATTTTATAACCTAAGGTTGCCAGAATAGATTTTTTTCCTTCAATACCTTCAATACAAAATAGATTTCTGGAATAGACTCCTCTCCCACCTTTTCATTACATGCATATTCTGCTTATGTATGGAAGTTTTTAAAAAAAATTTCTGGTCTTAGGATCTCCAAAATGTTATTTAATTATCTTTATTTATTTACTTTTGAGGGTATTGGAGTAACTTAACCCAATCCTATTTTCATCTATCCAGGGACCTGATTCATTTTATTTGAGACTGAGTCTACATGGCAGAAATACTACTGAGACACTTTTAGGTGTGGGAATTTGTAGGGAGAAAGAAGCCCAATGGACGATAAAATGTTCTGACCTAGAACTAAGCCAGGAACATTTGGAATCAGTGTTTTGAACCTGGTGTGCACAGAGAATAATTTGCCCCAGGCTTTCTGATGTTGACATAAACTGAAAATGTGTGCAGAGTCTGGAAAACATGTTCTAGAAGGAGGCCAAGAGAGAAGAGGTGAGTGATTTTTCTTCCGTTTCCAACATCACAGTCAATATCTCTTACGTATCATGCATGCCACATTGTGGGCTAAAGTGGAGCTTGATGGACCAGAGCATCAAGGTGATAGTACAGCCTGTCAGGTTGAAGGTAAGTGGCTCATTTTGTAGATGAATTTGCTTCCTTCTTTTGGAAATGTACTAAAAGCCCTGTACCTTCCAGTAAGACTTTATGCCCTCATTTCAGTCTCCCAGTGTTCCTGCACACTCTTCCCAGGTCTAGCTCCCTGCTGAGGAAATTTGGTATGCTCCTAATTAAGTGAGGCTAGCTCATTCTCAGGTCACATGAAACATATTTATAAACTCCCATTCTCTGGCCAACCCCTTGGTTTCCTAAAACTTCACCTGTCTTCTTCTAAGCTCAGTGTGTGTGTGTGTGTGTGTGTGTGCGCGGGCGCGCGCGCGCGCATGTGTGTTTTATTGATACACCTGAGGGGGAGGTTGGGGGATAGGGTGGTAAAGGGGGAAAACAAATGAACTTGAACTTGATGGGACATAAAAGTCAGTTGAACTGTGCCTTGTAACAGGGCTCCTATCTGACTGGCATATCAGAGGTGGGGCCAAGGCTGTGTCTTAGAGGGAAGGGCAGCCAGCAGCTCCTATCAGCCAATTGCCCAGATCCTGGCTGCTGTCTGGCTCCTGGAGATATCAGCTGCCCAGGAATTTTCAAACTGGGTTTGCCGACCCCTGAAAGCCACACCCCTTTGTCCTCTTAGTCATCCAGAGACATTCTGAGGGAAAATGACAGCTCTGGCTGGCTTGAAAACAGTTGGAATGAGTGTGTAACCAGGCCACAAGACTTCCAGTATCTCTAGAGAGCTAGCAAATGAAACTGCCCTGAGCAAAGGTGGCTATCCCAAGGGAGGATGTTGGTAGAAGTGGGGAAAGAAGAGGAAAAGTAAGATGTGTGAGATGCCTAAAATGGCCAGGACACTTTTTAGTGCTTTTTTTTCTTTTTTCTTTTTAGTGCTATGACAATCCTGCTAGGTAGATATTGCTGTCACTGTTTTATAAATAAGCAATAGAAAGTTCGAGTTAAGTAGCTTACCTACATTACATAATGTGTTAAGTACGAGATTTCAGTTTCAGACTCTTGCTTGTCTTGTTCTAAAGTCTGTCTACTTTCCACTCTGACAAGCACTTTTCCAGGAGTAAGAGGCCCGAGAAAGGAGCACCTTCTCAGCCCTGGCTTCCTTCTTCCCGACTTCTTTCAGGGTCCCAGAGATGAAAGGGCCAGAAGAAGAAGGGGGCAGATATCTGGGGCAGAGTCTGGAACACACAGGGAATAAGAGATTCTGGGCTGGAATGGGGAGAGGGAAGGCAAGAAATCTTGTAGTCGGAGCTTGTACAAGCTACCAAGCAATCTTGCCGCTTCTCTATTGCATCGCTGTACAATGAACCCCAAGATCTTAGCCTGAAAGGCTCTGTGTCTACTTGCTTTCTCAGTTTTGTCCTGGTTTTGACTACACCTTCACCAGCAAACCCATTTCATGCCTAGATACTTAGTTCATTTTGTGGCTTCGGTGGACCAGGGACATTTGATCATAAATTCTTTCCTATTTCTGCTTCTACTAGAGCATGAGTCCATTCCTGTGCCTCCTTCTGGGGCAGAGATTAAAGAGAACGTTGAGCCGTCATATTGGCCCATCACTCCAAAGCCAAGTTGTTTTTACTTTCATCGCTCAGGACTTGACTTAAGGGCAGCTTTTTTATCTCTCTCTCTCTCTTTTTTTTTTTTTTCCTCAGAGGACCCATGCCAGGGCTTACCTCTGCTAAAGGATTTGTCCTCAAAGCAGGCAGCAAATCTGTTCCGTTGGCAGAGGGTGGAAGCCGTGGCTTGTGACATTCTCCTGATAACCCAGCCAGGCCACGGGCAGCCAGCATTTCTGCAGGGGGTGGGCACCACATATGTAAACAGAAATTGCTCCCCTATAGGAAGCAGTTTCCACTGACATTGTTTGTCACCTCGGAGAAGTGCAAGCAGTGTGACACATTTGGTTCTGGTGGGAGGGTGGGGAGGGAATTATGAAGCACCACTTGTCTTTTAGAGGAGGGGAAACTGAGGCACAGAAAGGCCAAAGGGCTCTATGGCCAAACTTCTGGAATGCATGGGGGGAAGTCACTGGAACATGGGTCCTTGGAGCATCTTTTGCCCTCCCCAGATACTGAGGTGCTTCCTCCAGGTGGGCATCTCTGTGATTCCTCAGGAAATCCCAAGTACACATTGGAGAACTCTGACATCTTTTAATTAGGAAAACACATGACTGTCATGTTCAAACAACCAGCAGATGAGTGCCAGGCTCAGTAAGGCAGCAGAGCAAGTGGGGAGCTGGTCCATGAGGAGTCAGCATCATTCCATGCAGTGGTCTGTTCATGAACCAGTCCAGCAGGCTGACTTCCTGTTCCCAAAAGCCCTCCAAAGGTACTTCAAGACTATCTGTATGCAGATGGGAAGACAGCATTCACTGATGCTTCCTTAGGCAATGGGATATTTTTTCACCAGGGACTTCAGGGCTGACAAGAGATGGGAGAAGAGAGAATGTGCCTGTATCCTGGGCCGTGGAGGCTGGTATAGATTCCATTTGAGCATCAACTTTTCCTGGGAGGAAGCTCGGGGCAAAGCCAGACTCTGTCTTGGTTTACCCCCTCATCTCAGCACAGTCTTTTAGGCTAAGATCTTGGGGTTCATTGTACAGCGATGCAATAGAGAAGCGCAAGATTGTTCGTAGCTTGTACGAGCTCTGACTACAAGATTTCTTGCCTTCTCTCTCCCCATTCCAGCCCAGAATCTCTTATCCCCTGTGTGTTCCAGGCTCTGGCCCAGATATCTACCCCCTTCTCCTTTTGGCCTTTCACCTCTGGGACCCTGAAAGAAGTCGGGAAGAAGGAAGCCAGGGCTGAGAGGGTATTCCTTTCTTGGGCCTCCTACTCCTGAAAAAGCACATGTCAGAGAGGAAAGTGGATGGAATATAGAATAAGACAAGCAAGAGTCTGAAATGCAGCTCTCATACTTACGCATTATGTAATGTAGGTAAGCTACTTAACTCGAACTTTCTATTGCTTCTTTATAACATGGTGATAGCAACATCTACCTAGCAAGATTGTCATGGCACTAAAATTGAAAAGGAAAAAGTATTAAAAATCATCCTGGCCATTTTAGGCATCTCGCACATCTTACTTTTCCTCTTCTTTCCCCACTTCTACCAACATCCTCCCTCGGGGTGACCACCTTTGCCCAAGGTAGCTTCATTTGCTAGCTCTCTAGAGATAAGGGAAGTCTTAGGGCCTGGTTACAAAGTGGGTAGCCATATGGAAAATGATAATAAAATGATAAACAACAATGGCAAGTGTGCATTAGAAAAAATGCTCAACATCAGGCATAATAGGGAATTGCAAATTAAAACCACAATGAGATACCACTACATGCCCATTAGAATGGCTGAAATCCAAAAGCTGACAACACCAAATACTGATAAGGATGTGGAGCTACAGGAACTCTCATTCATCGCTGGTGAGAATGCAAAATGGTACAGACACTTCGGAAGATTGTTTGGCAGTTTCTTAAAAAAGTAAACCTACTCTTACCATACAATCCAGCAATCATGCTTCTTGGTATTTACCCAGATTAAATGAAAATTTGTGTCCACACAAAAACCTGCACATGATGTTTATAGTAGCTTTGTTCATCATTGCCAAAACTTGGAAGCAACTAAAGTGTTTCAGTAGGTGAATGGACAAACTGTGGTACATCCAGACAATGGAATATTATTCAGTGATAAAAAGAAATGAGCTATCAAGCCACGAAAAGACATGGAAACTTAAATGCATTTTACTAGATGAAAGAAGCTTGTTTGAAAAGGCTACATGCTGTGTGATGACATGCAAGGATCCAAGGATATGACATGCTGGAAAATGACACTCCGGAGAAAAAAAGTGACATTCTGAAAAATATATATATGCTGTCTGCTATAAAGACAGTAAAAAGCTCAGTGGATGCCAGGGTTTTGTGGATGGAAAGGAATGAATAGACAGAGCACAGAGGATTTTTAGGCCACTGAAGCTATTCCGTAGGATGCTATAACTGGATACGTGTTATTACACATTTGTAAAAACCCATAGAATGCACATGCAGAGTGAAACCTAATGGCTACTCACTTTACTTGATAATAATATATCAATATTGGCTCATCAATTGTAATGAATGTACCACACTAACATTAGACATTAATAACAGAGAAACTATGGAGGAGGCAGGTGGCGGTGGGGGCGGTGGACATGGGAATTCTCTGCACTTTCTGTGCAAATTTTCTGTAAACTTAGAAATGCTCTAAAAAATAAAGCCTGTTAATTTTATTTAAAAGGGCCAAAAATATAAACATCAAACACACTCAGAACCTGAGGCCCAGAAGCAGTACAAGGCCCCATCTGGCTCTCCCATGCAGGGCTTCTCCAGCCCCAGTGTGTAAGGACTCAGGAATCTGGAGGAAACCATGAGGTCATGAGGTCAGAGAATGGTTTTTGTGATGGTTAATATTGACTGTCAACTTGATTGGATTGAAGAATGCAAAATATTGTTCCTGGGTCTGTCTGTGAGGGTGTTGCCAAAGGAGATTACCATTTGAGTCAGTGGACTGGGAGAGACAGACCCACCCTCAATCTGGGTGGGCATCATCTAATCAGCTGTCAGCTCAGCTAGAATAAAAGCAGGTAGAAGAACGTGGAAGGGCTAGACTGGCTGAGTCTTCCATCCTTCATCTTTCTCCGGTGCTGGATGCTTCCTGCCATCGAACATCAGACTTCAAGTTCTTCAGTTTTGGACTCTTGGACTTACATCGGTGGTTTGCCAGGGGCTCTTGGGTCTTTGGCCTCAGACTGAAGGCTGCACTGTTGGCTTCTCTACTTTTGAGGTTTTGGGACTTGGACTGGCTTCCTTGCTACTCAGTTTGCAGATGACCTATTGTGGGACTTCACCTTGTGATCATGTGAGTTGATACTGCTTAATAAACTCCCCTTTATATACACATCTATCCTATTGGGTCTGTCCCTCTAGAGAACCCTGACAAATACAGTTTTGCAAGTAGGTTTCAGTCAAATTTGGGAAATAAATGAGTAGATTTTCCAAGTTTTGAGGATCAGATGGACAGCTTAGAATCTGGCTCCCTTTGTTTCTTCTCTGTTCAGGGACACCTGAGACTTAACTCTGCACTGCTGCTATGTTCGTAAGCACAACCAAGAAAAGCATAAGGAGAGAAAGTACCCAGAAGGGACATTGACTGTGCTGGTTTTGCTGTTGTCCAGATAGGAAGTAGTAGGCTGCAAAAAGGGGGGTTCCTAACTTTGATGGTTGATCTAATTCCCCTCGATTCTTACTAGTACTTAAAACATTTTTTTCTTAAAAATGCATCAAAATAGTGCTATTTGTCATATGTATGATAAAACTATGGAACCTAAAGATTGGACAAGGCTTGAAATGGCATCTTGCCTAAGTTTTCCTCAGTTGTTTGAGTTTCACTCCATTTCCAAATGGCCATCCTTGGCTTGTATTCTGGTGACAAAGAGTTCTTTCTCATGGAAGCCTAGCCTATCTTTGCACAGTTCTAGTATTAAAGCCTTATTTCTGCATAAAAGTTTGTCCTTTTTTCCTTTTCTTTTAACACAGGGTCTAGCTCTGTCGCCCAGACTGGAGTGGAGTGGCTCAACCATATCTCACTGCAACCTTAAACTCCTGGGCTCAAGCAATTCTCCTCCCCCAGCCTCCTGAGTAGCTGGGACTACAGGCTTGCACCACCATGCCTGGCTAATTAAGTTTGTAATTTTTAATATAAAATTTCAATGGTTTCAGGATGTCAGATAGTCTAACTTTTCCTAGAGTTAACGTGCTCCAAAAGTTTAACTTTTACATTCTAAGTTCTTTACTATAATTTATTTTTTCCTTCTTTCTGTTGATGTGCCCTCTCCCTCTCTCATCCATTTTACAGAGAGGAAAAACTGAGAGCTCGTGTTGCAAATGCAATTATCGGCATCCAGCAGCACTGAATGTAAGTCGTCAAAGGATAGAAAGACCAGTGGAGACAAGGAATGCAGAAAGGGGTTTCATGAGACTAAGCCCCACAGGACGCCAGAGGTTGCTGGGGGCCCAAACTGCATTTGGTTCCCTAAATGTGTCCTTCAATTAAAAGGCATCTTAGGCCAGGCACGGTGGCTCACGCCTGTCCCAACACTTTTGGAGGCTAAGGAGGGCAGATCACCTGAGGTCAGGAGTTCGAGACCAGATTGACCAATATGGAGAAACCCCGTCTCTACTAAAAATACAAAATTAGCCAGGCATGGTGGTGCATGCCTGTAATCCCAGCAACTTGGAAGGCTAAGGCAGGAGAATCACTTGAACCCAGAGGCAGAGGTTACAGCGATCCAAGATTGTGCTGTTGCACTCCAGCCTGGGCAACAAAAGTGAAACTCTGCCTCAAAAAGTAAAATAAAATAAGATAAAATAAAATAAAATAAAATAAAATAAAAAAAGCACCTCAACCAAAACCCAGGGAAATTGAAGGCCAAACTACCGCCACTGGACTCAGTCCACTATGTAACAGAGCATCACAGAGAAGTCTTCCTAATTGGGCTTATTTTAGAGCATCATCCTTTTAGGGGTTTGATGCAGGAGTATGTTGACAGAAGCCTAAAGCAGCCATCACTCAAACCAATAAAATAAAAATAGAAATAAATAAAATAAGAGTGAGATTCAACCAAAAATGAGAAAAAGAAAAAAAAAAAAGAAAGAAAGAAGGAGGAAAGGGAGCTCACATTATCAACCAATAAACCCAATAATCCATTAGTGACCAAGGTTGCTGAATAATATAGTACTTTCCCAGTGCCATAATTTATACTGCAGACTAGAGAATAGACACGGTTATTAGAGTGAGGGCTACTGCATGACACATGATGCATGACCGAGCGGCATTGATCTTCACACAACAGGAAGGTGTCTAGACCGGGAGATGTATGGCTGTGCGATTCAGAGCAGGGCATATTTCATGGGAGGCCTAATGGAGTAGTGGAGCTAGTGATGGATGGGTTTGCCCAGTTTTGGTAGCACTGCAGTTACAGCAGTGCTAATGTCTGACCTCTTCTGAGCCCCGTGTCCTTCATCCAGTCAGGGTGACCTCATCTAAAAGGACAGAAAATAAGATGGGGACATGGGAGAGGGCTGAGGAAGAGAGGGGATCAGTCAGTGAGGCTGGCAGGGGTGGGTGGGCAGGAGGGACTTAGAGGGAAGAGAATAAAAGAAGAGAGGGAGGGCAGGAATCATGTGTGAGGCAACTCTAACATCCAAGTCCAAGATAATTTGTTGACCAAATAAATGAATAAAAAGGCTCTTCATTGCCTCTTTTGCCTCCCCAGTCCAGCAGCCTTTAGGATCCCAAAGCTGCTGTCCTGGAAAACCTAGGGCTCCTTCCACTGTGAGAATAGGTTTCTATCCCCGTAGGAAAGAAACAAGAAAAGAGCGAAACTTTGTCAAAAAAAAAAAAAAAAAAAAAAAGAAAGAAAGAAAGAAAGAAAGAAAAAGAAAAAGAAGAGGTAAAAGATGGAATGTGAGAGGCTCTGGGCTGGTGCTAATGGTGGGAGGAGGTTCTGGAAGCAAGTTGGAATCATCTGCATTGATTATGCAATATGGAGGGAGGCAGAGAGGGAGGATATCCTCCTCCTGGTACTCCCCATTCCCTGTCAGGTGATGCTTAATGCATCCTAATGACACTCTTGATCTTTCCTAGGGAAAATTAATGATTCTTGCTACAGCCAATCCAAACCCACAGAGCTTTGTGGGTGTTGGTTTTTCCTTTCTCTCTCCCCCTCTGCCTCCCCCACTTTTTTTTTGGTGAGTTTCTTTCTCTGTGCCGGTGTTGGAGAGATAGGCAGGATTTCAGTGTTGCTTCTTAGCTGATATTTAACCTAGGAAGAAATATTTATCATTCTTTATCCTTCATTTCCGTGTCTTCCATTATTTCTAAGTTACTCCTTATTTGGAGTTGACTTGTTTAGATGTGGCGGCAAGGGCTCAGACCCATTCATAGACTGTGCACTGTAGAAGGAAGGAAAATGTTTTAGCCACTCATACTTCCTTCATGTATTCCCATTGCCCCCCACTCACTCTCCAGCCACAATGAACACATGACTTTTCCCGTAAAAACCACACCTACTTCTCAGCCTACAGCAAGAGCTTGGCAAGGTAATTTGGCTTCCTACTCTATTGGGTGCTAGAACCAGGGAGGACTGTGTGTCCGGTTGATATTTAGTTCAAATATACTGATGGTTCCCGCGGGGTAGTAGTTACTAGGGCTTAAGGTATTTTCACTGTTAGAAATTTTGAACAATTTTTAAAAATAACTTTGGCCTTTGTTTATTCTTTAAAAAATTGTGCATAAAATGATATCAACCTTATACCTTAGGCTGTTGTCTTAGTCTGTTTTTGCTACTATAACAAAATACTTGAGACTGGGCAATTGATGAAAAACAGAAATTTATTTCTCACAGTCCTAGAGGCTGGGAAGTCCAAGATCAAGGTGCCAGCAGATTTCATGTCTGGCGAGGGCTGCTCTCTGCTTCTGAGATGATGCCTTCTTGTTGCATCCTCTGGAAGTGAGAAATGCTATATAACCTTATATTGGCAGAAAGCAGGAGGGCAAGAGACCCAAACACTGAATGAAGCCTCTTTTATAAGAGTCTTCATCTCATTCGTGAGGGAGGAGCCTGCATGGCCTAATCACCTCTTAAAGGTCTCCCATCTCTTAATACAATCACATTGGCAACCTCTGAATTTTGGAGGGGACACATTCAAACCACAGCAGCTGTTCTTGATAATCATTAATCATCAAGGCATACATTAGCTGGCAGAGATGAATGCTATGAGGTGGGAAGAAGAGGCACTCATTCGGCAACTCAACACATATTTACAGAGAGCCTACTATGGGCTGGCCCCACTCTTTGTTCTGAGAATATCTCAAAAGCAAAACAGATGGACCACATGGTTTATTAAGAAGACAAACATTAGCAGATTATCACATGATAGATAAGTTACAGAAAATAACTCCTAGTGTTGGGAGGAGCTCAAAAAAGAAACCAGCATTTTTGAGCATCTACTTTATCCTGGCACTTTACACAGGAAGTGATCTATATCATTTTATTTAGATAATTATAGCATATGGTGGGTGTTATTGTGCCTTTTTTACCAGTAGGAACACAGGGTCAGAGAAAGGAAGCTCCCAGGGACCCATGGCAATTATAGAGGCAAAACTAGAGTGTTGTCAAGTTCTGTTTGATACAAAACGTACTCACAAACTTAGAAATCTACTTCACATTATACATAGAAATAAATTCCTGGTAGACTGAGTGTGAAAAATGAAATCTCTTATGTTGAAATACATTTCTTAGTTAAAATGCACACATTATAAAGCAAAATATTGCTAAATGTGATTATATCAAAAGTAGACTTTGGAGGCTTTGCTTCTGTCCAAGCTGGAGTAACAAGGACTGGGTTTACTCCCTCACCTGAAACAACTGAGAATCTAGATTAAAATATTAATATATGCAAACACAGGTCTCAGGGTGTTATGCATCAAGCCAGGGAGCACGGTGATCCCCATAGAAGGGAGGTGATGAATTTGTTTCCTATGATTACCCCAATGACACCCTGGAGCACATTTCCAGACTGTGGAGCAGGGAGGGTATAGTGGTTCATTGTACATGACATGTAAACTTGACTGGATCACAGGGTGCCCAGATTAAACATTATTTCCATGTGTGTCTTTGAGGGTGTTCAGGAGTAGATTAACATGTGAATTGATGAACTTGGTAAAGTGGATTGTTGTCTTCAGTGTGAGCAGGCATTATTCAGTCCACTGAAGGTCTGCATAGATCAAAAAGTGGAGGAAGTAAAGATTCGGCCCTTTCCTGCCTGCCTGCCTGCCTAAGCTGGGGCATCAGTTTCCTCTTGCTCTTGCACTGAAATTCACATTCTCAGCTCCCCTGGTTCTTGGGCCTTTGGACTCGGACTAGAATTACACCAGGGGCTTTCCTAGCTCTGCAGTTTGCAGACCTAGCTTTCAGGCATGGGAGCTTTCAGCCACCTTAATTGCATGAGTTAATTCTTCATAACAAATAATAAATCTTCATAAAAATAAATACACAAAATATCTCTTCTATATAGTTTATATATAACATACCTTTTATATCTCATCTCTGTTCATATAATTATATCTCATGTATATTTCATACATACATACATATATACACACACACACATCTATCTACGTGTGTATTTATCTATCTGTATCTCCTATTGCTTCCGTTTCTCTGAAGAACCCACCTCTCTGAATGCAGCAGCGGTGGAACCCAGACAGGGATCAGTGGGTTAAAGACAGAGGTGGGAGCCAAGGTAGCCAGAGTTTACCAGGCAGAGTATGGCGGAGAAAGTCACACAGAGAGAGAATTCTGGAGACCTATGGAGGAATCTCTTTGAGTACATAAAAGAGGACTAATCAGCAGTGTATGTGAGGAAGCAACCTAAAAAAGAACTGGCCAGGCGTGGTGGCACACAGCTGTAATCCCAGCACTTTGGGAGGCCGAGGCAGGTGGATCACAAGGTCAGGAGTTGGAGAGCCGCCTGATCAACATGGTGAAATCTCGTCTCTGCTAAAAATACAAAAATTAACTGGGTTTGGTGAAGTGCGCCTGTGATCCCAGATACTCAGGAGACTGAGGCAGGAGAATCATTTGAACCTGGGAGGTGGTGATTTCAGTGAGCTGAGATCACGCCACTGCACTCCAGCCTGGGCGACAGAGCAAGACTCCATTTAAAAAAAAAAAAAAAAAAAAGAACTAGAGCCAGAAAAAGAACCCCCAGAAGGGTTAGAAGGAACAGTATCTGTCTTAGTGTATAAAAACTTTTGGTTTTCTCCCAGAATATGAAAGTAATTAAAATACTGAAAAATTGAAACGTAGATATTTTAAAACTCACAATATTATTTTCTGTTAAGACATTATTTTGATACCAGAATTTATTATAATTTTTCTTTTCTGGTTTTAATAGTGGCAAACTGATCAATATTTTCAAAGTTGGCCTTCTTGTGTTTTTCGTTTTTAATTGAGAAAACTGTCATATTTGATAATTTTCTCTTGGCCAAAGGGTGATCAACATTTAATATGACCGTAGTCATACATTTTATAGATGCCTTTTATTGGATTGAAAAGGTCTCCTTCCGTTTCTACTTCCTTTAGAGGTTTTTTTTTTTTCATGAATTGTGTTGAATTTTGCCAAATACTTGTTCTGTATTTATCAAGATGATTTTATAATTTGCTTCTTAATTTTTTAAATAAATTACACTGACTTTGGGTGAATTACACTGATTTTTGAATATTAAAACCATGTTGTATTCCTAAGATGAAACTACATGGTCATATCATTAGTTTGGTGCAAAAATAATTGTGGTTTTCTCCATCACCTTTAAATGACAAAAACTTCAATTACTTATGTATCGCTGGATTAGACTTACCGATATTTTGTCAAAAATTTTGTTTATATTCATGGAAAAATTTAGTCTGTAATGTTCTTTTATTTTTCTTAACCTGACTTTACTATCAGGATAATGCTAAAATAAGTTGGAAAGTGTTTCTTACTATTTCATTTTCTGGAAGAGATTATATAAACTTTCCATTTTTTTTTTTCTGTAAAACAAATTTGGTAGAATTGACCAATGAAAAAATGTGGACATGGAGGTCTTTTAAAAAAAATTTTTTTTGTTATTAGGTTGATTTCTTTAATAGACATACCACTACTTCAAATTTCCATTTCTTCTTGAATCAGCTTGGTAATCTGAAATTTTCAAGCAATTTTTTCATTTATTGCTTTCTATACTGGCATACTTTCATAAAATTCTTCATATATTCCTTTATTATCTATTAAAAGGATATCTTTTATTTCTTACATTAGGAATTTATGTTTCTTTTATTTTTTGGTTAGTGTAGTTATAAATTTTTCTGCCCAAAGAAACAATCTTTGGCTTCACTGATTTTTCTCTATTATTTTTCCGTGAATTCTTGTCTTCATTGTTTCTTTTTCTCTTTTACTTACTTTGAGTTCAAAATTAGCTCTTCTTTTTCTAAGTACATTGACTTTAAACTCTTAGCAACATACTATGCTCACTTAAAGCTACAAATTTCCCTCTGCACAGCTGTGACTGCACACTGTATGTTTAGTTTTTATAACTTGCGTGTTTTTAAAATACATTTCTAAATTTTATTTTTATTTTTGAGACAGGGTCTTACTCTGTCACCCAGGCTGGAGTGCAGTGGTGCAACTGTGGCTCACTGTAGCCTCAATCTTCTGGGTTCAATCATTTTCCTACCTCAGCCTCCAGAGTAGCTGGGACTACAGATTCATGCCATCATGCCCAGCTAAATTCTTGTGTTTTTTGTAGAGACCAGATTTTGCCATGTTGCCCAGGCTGATCTTGAACTCTTAGACTCAAGCAATCCTCCCACCTCGGCCTCCCAAAGTGCTGAGATTATAGGAATGAGCCATTGTGCCTGGCTCAAACTGCTACATTTTAGATCAGCTTTAGATTTATAGAAAGTTAGATAATGCATGAATTTCCTATATATCTGACATCCTGTTTTACCAATTATTAACATCGTAAATTAATATGGTGCATTTGTTACAATTAATGAACCAAGTCCATATTTTATTCAGATTTCCCTAGTTTTTGCCTAATGTCTAATGTCTGTTCCAGTTTCTCACCCAGAGTACCACATTGCCTTTGTTAGTCATGTATCCTTAGGCCCTTCTTGGCAGTAACAGTTTCTCAGACTTTTGGTTTTTATGGCCTTGAAAGTTTTGAGGATTACTGATCAGATATTTTGTAGACATTCTCTCAATTTGAGTTTGTCTGGTGTTTTTTCATGATTAGAGAGGAGTGATGCATCACAGTTTTTGTGGCAATTGTGCATAAAATGGCTACAAATCTTCACCTGCAGATTTTTGTTTGGACACAGATTTTCACATCAGTTAGGTAAATATCTAGACACACGATTGCTAGATTTTATGATTAAAGTATGTTTAGTTTTGTAAGAAATTGCCAGATTGTCTTCTAAAGTGACTGACTGTATCATTTCTGCATTCCTGTCAACAATGACTGCGTGTCTCTGTTGTTTTTCGATCTCATCCGTATTTGTTGTCCTCAGTTTCTGGATTTTAGCCAATCTAATAGGTGTACCATGGCATCACATTGCTGTTTCCATTTGGAATTTCCTGATGACAAATGATGCTGAGCAACTTTTCATGTGTTTAATTTCCATATGTTTATCATCTTTGCTGAGTGGTTTGCTCAGATGTTTTATCCATTTTTAATTGTTTTCTTTTCATATTTCTGAGTTTTAAGTGTTTTTACATATTTTGGGTACATGGACTTTATCTTACTGTGTTCCACAAATATCTTTCCCTTATTCTGTGTCTTGTGTGCCGATTTTCTTAATTGTGACTTTCACAGATAAATTTTTAATTTTAATAAAGCCCAACCTAACAATTTTTCTTTTATGGATCGTGTTTTTAGTGTTGTATCTAAAACTTTATCACTGAATCCACGGATTTTTCTCATATGTTTTTCTCTAAAGTTTTATAGTTTTTCATTTTACATTGAAATCTATAATTCATTTTGAATCAATATTTGTGAAAGAGTAAGGTCTGAGTCCAGAGTTTTGTTTTTTTTTTTTTTAATTATGGATGCCCAATTGTTCCAATATCATTTGTTGAACAGACTATCTTTTTTTTCCATTGAATTTTTGTGTAAGATCTATAGTTGATCTTATTTGTGCATTTGTGCAGTTGACTATATTTGTGCATTTCTACCTCTGTACATTCTTTTCTGTACCATTGATCTATGTGTCAATTAACACCCTAATATCACATTGTCTTGGTTACTGTAGCTTTATAGTATGTCTTGAAGTCACATAGATTGTGTCCACCAATTTTGTCCTTCAGTATTGTATTGAAAATTCTAGGTGCTTTGCTCTTCCATGTAACTTTAGATTAAGTTTGTCAATATCTAAAAAATAGATAGCTAGAATTTTGATTTAGATTGCACTGATTTATAGATCATGTTGGAAATAATTGAAATCTTAACCATTTTGAGCTTTCTAATTTATAAACATAAAATATTATTTCATTTATACAGGTCTTTTATTTTTTTATCAGAGTTTGTAGTTTTCTGCATATAGATCCCATATGTATCCTTGTACATATCTTGTGAAATTTATACCTCAGTTTTGTTTCGTTTTTTGAGGAGTATCGCTCTGTCGCCCAGGCTGGAGTGCAGTGACGTGATCTGGGCTCTCTTCAAGCTCCACCTCCTGGGTTCACGCTATTCTCCTGCCTCAGCCTCTGGAGTAGCTGGGACTACAGGCACCCACCACCATGCCTGGATAATATTTTTTGTTGTTGTTGTATTTTTAGTAGAGACGGGGTTTCACCGTGTTAGCTAGGATGGTCTCTATCTCCTGACCTCGTGATCTGCCCACCTAGGTCTCCCAAAGTGCTGGGATTACAGGTGTTGGCCACTGCACCCAGCCCTAAGTATTTGTGTGTGTGTGTGTGTGTGTGTGTGTGTGTGTGTTATTGCACACGGTATTGTTTTTAAATTTCAAATTCCAATAGGTTAATGCTGCTATATAGGCAAGTAATTGACTTTCATGTTTTAACCTTGTATCCTACAGTTGGCTGTACTCACTTGCTAGTTCCCAGATGGTTATTTTTGTTAATTATTTGGGATTATCCACATAGACTATCATTCCATCTAGAAACAGACAGTTTTCTTTCTTTCTTTCTTTCTTTCCAATATGTATACTTTTTCTTTTCTTGTCTTATTGCATTAGATGGGACGACAGTATGATGATGAAAAGAAGTGTGGTGAGAGGTAACATTCTTGCCTTTTTTCTGATCCAACACACCAGTAAGTATGCTAATTGTGGTGTTTTTGTAGATGTTTATTAACAAGGTCAGGCAGGTACCTTCCATCTCTAGTTTCTAAGAGCTTTTGTCATGAATAGATGTTGGGTTTTGTCAAATCCCTTTTATCTGCATCTGTTAATATAATTATATGATTTTTCTTCTTTAGCTTTTTGATGTGGTGGATTATACTGATTAATTTTCAAATGTAGAACTGGTCTTGCATAGCTGGAATAAACTCCACTTGGCTGTGGTGTATAGTTATTTTGATTCCTTGTTGGACTCAATTTACTAGTGTTTTGCTGAGCATTTTGCGTTTATGTTCATGGAGAATATTGGTGGGTAGTTTTCTGTTCTTGCAATGTCTTTGTAATACAAGTTACTGTTCTTGTAATGGCTGCTTTTGACATTGTATCAATCGGTCTCATTTAATGAGTCAGGAATTTTTTTTCATAGGCTTCTGTTTTCTGGGCTGTAGAAAACTATCATCTCTTACTTGAATATTTGGTAAAATTCACCAGTGAAATTGTCAGGATATGAGTCTTTCTTTTTTGTACATTTATTAATTATGATTCAATTTCTTCAATAGATACAGACTTTTGCTGACTACGCTTGTGTGAGTCTTGGTAGTTTATGTCTTTCAAGAAATTTGTCCAATTTATCTAAGTTATCAAATTTGTAGGCATAAAAATGTTAGTAGTATTCCTTTATTATTTTTCTCATGTCTTTGGACTCAGTAGTGATGACCCCTCTTTCATTTCTCACATTGGTAGTAAATGTCATCTCTCTTTCGTTCTTGATTAGCCTGGCTATAAGTTTATCACTTTTATTAAGTTTTTTTCAATGAATCAACTTTGGATTTTGGGGAGGATTTTTTCTCTCCTTTTTCTGTTTTCAGTTTTATTAATCTCCTCTAATTTTATTATTTCTTTTCTTCCTCTTACTTCAGGCTTAAATTGCTTTTCTTTCTCTAGTTTTCTAAGGTGGAAGCTTAGATGATTAATTTTAGATCTTTCTTCTTTACTAATATCTGCACTTAATGCTAATAATTTCCTCCTATCCACTGCTTTTGCTGCATCCCATAAATTTTGATAAATTGGACATTTATTTTAACTGATAATATTTTAAAATTTCAAAGTTATTTTTTCTTTGGCACACATGTTATTTAAAAGTATGTTGTTTAATTTCCAAATATTTGGAGACTTTCCAATTATCTTTTTGTTATTGATTTTTACTTCAATTCCACTTGGTGTGGGAGCCTACTTGTACATCTTCCTATAAATTTGTTAAGATGTGTTTTGTAGCCCAGAATGTGAATTTGTTTGTTTGTAGCAGAGAGTGGGGTTGTGAATGTTCCATACAAACTTGAGAAGAATGTGTGTTCTGCTCTTGTTGGATGGAGCATTCCATAAATGCCAATTAGATCAAGTTGATTGATAGTACTGTTTAGGCCAACTATATTCTTACTGATTTTCTGTCTGTTTGATCCATCAATTACTGAAATGGGAATGCTGAAGTCTCCAACTTTAATAGTGGATTTCCCCCATTTCTCCTTTTGATTTTATTTCTTTTTCTCTCACATATTTTGACTTTGCTGTTAGGTACAAGTATGTCTAAATGCTAGATATAACATGTAGGATTGTTAAATCTTTTTGGAAAATTGACTTCTGTAACATTATAAAATATTCCCCTTTATTCCCAATAACTTTGCTTGTTCTGCAGTTTGCTTTGTCTGAAATTAATATAGCTACTCCAACTTTCTTTAGATTAGTCTTAATATGTGTTAGCATTATTCAGAATTTTTCAGACAAACAGAACCAATGGCACATACATATCCAAGAAAAGAGACGTATTAGAATGAGTTCTCTTGCTCATACGAAGGCTGGTTAGTACAAAATCTGCAGTGTGGACTGGTAGTCTTAAGATCCAGGGAGAGCCAATGGTGCAGTTCTAGTACAAAGGAAGTCCGGTGGGAAGGTTTCTCTTGCCTGAGCAGGCTGGTCTTTTTATTCCATTTAGACTTTCAACTGATTAGATCAGGCCCATGTACATTAAGGAGAGTATTCTGCTTATTCAAAGTTCACTGATTTAAGTAATAATCTTATCTGAAAACACCCTTCAAATTGACATATAAAATTAATCATCATAAGATCACCTCTTATCAACTTAGCACCTGTCTAGTCAGCTCAGAATACCATAGACTGGGTGGCTTAAACAACAGACATTTGTTTCTTGCAATTCTAAAGACTGGGAAGTGCAAGATCAAGGTGCTGGTAGGTTCAGTTTTTGGTGAAGGTCTTCTTCCTGGCTTGCAAATTGCCACATTTTCACAATGTCTTCACATGGAAGAGAGAGAAAGAAAGAGCTCTGATATCTCCCCTTCTTCATATAAGAAAACTACTTCCATTCTGAGGGGCGGCAATGAACTGAATATTTATATCCCTCCTAAATTTATATAATGAATTTCCAGCCCCCAAGGTAATCATATTAGGAGATGGGTCTTTGGCGAGGTGATTAGGTTGTGAGGGTGAAGCCCTCATGAAACAGATTAGTGCCCCTATTTAAAAGAGATCCTGGAGAGATCTCTCATCCTTTCCCTCATGTGAGGACACAGTGAGAAGATGGCTGTCCATTGATACACCAGGAAGAGGACCTTTACCAGACACCAAATCTACCTGCACCTTGATCTTGGACTTCCCAGCCTCCAGTACTGTGGGAAATAAATTTCTGTTGTTTATAAGCCACCCAGTTTATGGTATCTTATTATAGCAATCCAAATACACTAAGAAAGGATTCAACATTCTTGACACAATTAACTCACAAAGGCAGCACCTCCAAATGCCGTTACATTGGGAGTTAGGGCTTCAACATGTATATTTTGGAGGAAAACACACATTCAGTCCATAATAGCACCCATAAACTATACTTAATGCCTGAATGAAGACAATATTAAGGTCATATTTCCACCTAACATGGTACAACCAAAAACATACTACCCCTTTTTTCAGAAGAGGATGCACAGTCCTTAAATGATGTATACTATTCTCCTTGATCTCATGTAATTTAAATCTGGTGCTATAAATGCACTCCATGTAACATGAAAAGGGGCTAAGACAGTAAGGAAAACAGATATTTGATACACACACATACACAAACATATTCACAACAAAATTAGGAGAAAATACTCATGACAATTACAGTTATCATTTCTGAAATTGGTCACAAGGTCATAGCTGGTATTCATAATTACCTTCTTCTACTACCGATTCCGTATTCACTTGCTTTAAGAAAGTACCTCTGTTGATCAAGGTTCTTTACCTGAAGGACTGACTCAAACCTTTATTCTTGAAGGGTATGAACCATTAGCAGTCCTACTTGAATTGAGTTGTTGAAGTTTTTCATTGTCTTTAGACATAGGGCACAGTGATACTAAGAGACACTGCAGGGGATCTCCTGTGTTTCAGATAAAATTTCCCTGACTTCTCTTATACAGTAACAGTCCAGTCTCCCCTTGGTAGTCAGAATCCATCACTCCACCCACCACAATATTCTTTGTTGACTCAGAGTCATGATGAATCCCAAATAGCCAGGTGGCAATCTTATCTTTCAATTCAATGGAATTATTGTTATCTCTTGGCAGAAGCACTCTTCCCTTTAGAATTAAGACCTCTAGGGTTACAGAGTATAATGTCATAGGGATAGAAAGCAAAAATTTTGCTAGTGGGTCACTGGGGGTAATGGTGAATGGTGTTACTTCCATTTCCATCTCTTGGTACCTAGACCTATGAATTGTGGCTATGGGAGTAACAGCATCATATATCGGACATTGATTTAGAGCATATACAGCCTTCTGGCGAATCTTGCCATAGCCCTGCTGGTGCTGTTACTGAATCTTCAAAAGGACATTCCATCATTCTATCAAGCCAGCTCCTTCAGGAGAGTGGGAAACATGGTAAGACCGGGGAATTCCATGAACATGGGTCGATTGCTATACTTTGATTGCTCTAAAGTGAATTCCTTGTTCAAAAACAACACTGAGTAAAATACCATGATGGTGGATAAGGAATCTGTAAGTCCATGGATGGTTGTTTTGGCAGTGCAGCTGTGTGCAGGGAAGGCAAAGACACTTATTCATATCTAGATTGTGCTTTAACAGTTGACACCCTGCAAAAGCCACTCATAGAATAAGACTCTGGGATTGACTTTCATCAATCTCAGCCCTTAGGCTACAGCAGATAAGGGTCTCTTTCAGGACAGACATGGAAGCTATCAGGTCATTTATGTGTCACTTGAGCTGGGAATTTGAACCACTGATCTCATCTTTTTCTTTCCCCACTTTGTCCAGCAACACTAGGAGTAACCAGTCAGTCTGATTATACTTATTAGTTTGACAAAAATGTTTGAAAGTATTATATACATAGTCACTTGGGTCCTCTTGCTTCTTAAAAGTGTTTGATTAGGAGTATCCATTGATGACATTTAGTATATCTCTATTGCCAGATCATGCCATCAGTGCTTTCTTTACTACTAGAAATAATCATTAGTGTTTTCCAGTCTAATAAAGTTAAGGAACAGATTTCAGAAATCCCTTCAAAATTCAGTAAATTTATCCTTAAAGTTCTGTTTCTCTAGAACCATTCTTAGTACCAAAATTTATATTAGTTAGGGTTCTCCAGAGAAACAGAACCAATAGGGAGAGTATGTGTGTGCATTTATTGGAAGAAACTGGCTCATGTGGTTATGGAGGTTAGCAAGTAGAAAATCTGCAGTGTAGGCCAGCAGGCTGGTGACCCAGGGGAGCCAATGGTACAGTTCCAGTATGAAGACTGGAACACTGGAGGCCCAGGAATGCTGATGGTATGAGGTGTGACTGTATTCTGTTGAAGAATTCCCTCTTGCTTGAGGAGGTCAATTTTTTTGTCTATTCAGACCTTCAACTGATTGGTTGAGGCCCACCCACATTGTTGAAGGGACTCTGCTTACTCAAAGTTTGTCAATCTTTTTAAAAATTATCCTATAAGTTGGCATATAATACCAACCACTACCATATTGTATATCTTTATCCACACATTTATTTTTGACTCACCTGAGTCTTTATATTTAAAATGGGTTTCTTATGGGCAGTATAAAGATGATTATGGTTTTCTTAATCGACTCTAATAATCTCTGTCTTTTAATTGGTGTGTTTAGATTATTCACATTTAAAGTGAATGTTAGTACAGTTGTATTAATGTCTACTACGTTTATAACTATTTTCTATATATTCGTTCTTTGATTTTCTTTTCTTCTTTTTCTGCCTCCTCTGGTTGTAATTGAGCATTTTGTATAATTTTATTCTATCCCCTTTCTTAGTATGTCAGTTACATTTCTTTTTACTTTTTTGTTTTCCTTGAAGTTTGCAACATACATTTTTAGCTAATAAATAAGTATAGTAAGTTTAATAAGATAAAAATATTAAAAGTGTGACTTCAGTGAACATACAAATAATAAGACAATAAAACAGCCTTATTGCTCCTATAGAGAAGGTTATAGTGGTCTGGATAGAAGACCAAAACAGCCACAGCATGTCCTTAAGGTAAAGTCTAATCCGAAGAAATGCCCTAATTTTTTTTCAACTTTATGAAGGCTGAGAGAGGCAAGGAAGCTTCAGAAGAAAAACTGGAAGCTACTAGAGGTTGGTTCATGATGTTTAGGATAAGAAGTCAACTCCATAACATAAAAGTGCAAGGTGAAGCAACAAGTGCTGATGTAGAAGCTGTAGTGAGTTATCCAGAAGATCTCACTAAGATAGTTGATGAAGGTTTCCTCACTAAACAACAGATTTTCAGTGTAGATGAAACAGCCTTCTATTGGAAGAGGAATGTTGTTCATGCTAGAGAGGAAAAGTCAATGCCTTCAAAACTTCAAAGGACAGGCTGACACTCTTGTTAAGGGCTAATGCAGCTGGTAACTTTAAGTTGAAGCCAATGATCATTTACCATTTCAAAAATCCTAGGGCTCCTAAGAATTATGCTAATCTACTCTGCCTGTGTTCTAGAAATGGAAAGATGAAAACTAGATGACAGAATATCTGTTTACAGCATGGTTTAGTGAATGCTTTAAGTTCACTGTTGAGACCTACAGCTCAGAAAAAAAAGTTCCTTTAAAATATTGCTGCTCATTGACAATGCACCTGGTCGCCCAAGACCTCTGATAAAGATGTACAAAGAGATGAATGTTGTTTTTATGTCTGCTAACAGAACATCCATTCTGTAGCCCAAGAAGTAATTTTGACTTCCATGTCTTATTATTGAAGAAATACACTTTGTAAGGCTATAGCTGCATAGATAGTGGTTCCTCTGATGGATTTGGGCAAAGTAAATTGAAAAGCTTCTGGAAAAGATTCACTATTCTAGATGCCTTTTATAACATTCATGATTCATGGGAGGAGGGCAAAGTATCCTCATTAACAGGTGTTTGGAAGAAGTTGATTCCAATCTTCTTGGATGACTTTGAGGAGTTCAAGACTGTAATGGAGGAAGTAACTGCAAATGTAGTAGAAATAGCAAAAGAACTGGAAGTGCAGCCTAATTCTGTCACACATGACTGAATTGCTGCAATCTCATGACAAAACTTGGATGAGGAGTTATTTCCTATGGGTGAGCAAAGAAAGTGTTTCCTTGAGATGGAGTTTACTCCTGATGAAGATACTTTGAACATTGTTGAAATGACAAGTAACTTAGAATATTACACAAACTTAGTTGATAAAGCAGTGTCAGAGTTTGAGAGGATTGAGTCCAATTTTGAAAGAAGTTCTACTATGGGTAAAATACTATCAAACAGGATCACATGCTACAGAGAAATATTTCAGGAAAAGAAGAGTCAATTGGTGTGGCAAACGTAATTGTTGTCTTATTTTAAGAAATTTAAGAATTTATCTGCACCAAGATGGCTGAATAGGAACAGCTCCAGCCTCCAGCTCCCAGTGTGAGCGACACAGAAGACAGGTGATTTCTGCATTTCCAACTGAGGTACTGGGTTCATCTCACTGGGGGGTGTCAAACAGTGGGTACAGGACAGTGGGTGCAGCCCAACAAGAGAGAGCTGAAGCAGGGCAAGGCATTGCTACACCCAGGAAGCACAAGGGGGAAGGGAATTCCCTTTCCTAGCCAAGGGAAATCGTGACACACAACACCTGGAAAATCGGGTCACTGCCACCCCAATACTATGCTTTACCAAGGGTCTTAGCAAATGGCACACCAGGAGATTATATCCCGTGCCTGGCTCAGAGGGTCCCATGCCCACGGAGCCTCCCTCATTGCTGGCACAGCAGTCTGAGATCTAACTGCAAGGCAGCAGCGAGGCTGGGGGAGGGGTGCCCACCATTGCTGAGGCTTAAGTGAGTAAACAAAGCTGCCAGGAAACTCGAACTGGGTGAAGCCCACCTCAGCTCAAGGAGGCCTGCCTGCCTCTGTAGACTCCACCTCTGGGGACAGGGTATAGCCAAACAAAAGGCAGCAGAAACCTCTGCAGATGTAAATGTCCCTGTCTGACAACTTTGAAGACAGTAGTGGTTTTCTCAGCACGAAGTTTGAGATCTGGGAATGGGCAGACTGTCTGCTCAAGTGGGTCCCTGACCCCTGAGTAGCCTAACTGGGAGACATCTCCCACTAGGGCCAGACTGACACCTCACACCTCACACAGCCAGGTACACCTGGCTTCCAGGGGAATAATCAGACCGCAACCTTTGCTGTTCAGCAATATTCACTCTTCTGCAGCCTCCGTTGCTGATACCCAGGCAAACAGGGTCTGGAGTGGACCTCGAGCAAACTCCAACAGACCTGCCACTGAGGGTCCTGACTGTTAGAAGGAAAAATGACAAACAGAAAGGACATCCACAACAAAACCCCATCTGTATGTCACCATCATCAAAGACCAAAAGTAGATAAAACCACAAAGATGGGGAAAAAGCAGTACAGAAAAGCTGGAAATTCTAAAAATTAGAGCACCTCTCCCCCAAAGGAACACAGCTCCTTGCCAGCAATGGAACAAAGCTGGATGGAGAATGACTTTGACAAGTTGAGAGAAGAAGAGTTCAGACAATCAAACTTCTCAGAGCTAAAGGAGGAATTATGAACCCAGCGCAAAGAAACTAAAAGCCTTGAAAAAAGATTGGATGAATGGCTAACTAGAATAACCAATGGAGAGAAGCCCTTAAACGACCTGATAGAGATGAAAACCATGACACGAGAACTATGTGACAAATGCACAAGCTTCAGTAACTGACTCGATCAACTGGAAGAAAGGGTAGCAGTGATTGAAGATCAAATGAATGAAATGAAGTGAGAAGAGAAGTTTAGAGAAAAAGGGTAAAAAGAAATGAACAAAGCCTCCAAGAAATATGGGACTGTGTGAAAAGACCAAATCTATGTCTGATTGGTGTACCTAAAAGTGGTTGGGAGAATGGAACCAAGTTGGAAAACACTCTGCAGGATGTTATCCAGGAGAACTTCCCCAACCTAGCAAGGCAGACCAACATTCAGATTCAGGAAATACAGAGAATGACACAAAGATACTCCTTGAGAAAAGCAACTCCAAGACACAGAATTGTCAGATTCACCAAAGTTGAAATGAAGGAAAAAATGTTAAGGGCAGCCAGAGAGAAAGGTCAGGTTACCCACAAAGGGAAGCCCATCAGACTAACAGCAGATCTCTTGGCAGAAACTCTACAAGCCAGAAGAGAGTGGGGGCCAATATTCAACATTCTTAAAGAAAAGAATTTTCAACCCAGAATTTCATATTCAGCCAAACTAAGTTTCATAAGTGAAGGAGAAATAAAATCCTTTACAGACAAGCAAATGCTGATAGATTTTGTCGCCACCAGACCTGCCCTACAAGAGTTCCTGAAGGAAGCACTAAACATGGAAAGGAACAACCGGTCCCAGCCACTGCAAAAATATGCCAAAATGTAAAGACCATTGATGCTAGGAAGAAACTGCATCAACTAATGAGCAAAATAACCCGCTAACATCATAATGACAGGATCAAGCTCACATATAACAATATTAACCTTAAATGTAAATGGGCTAAATTCTCCAATTAAAAGACCCAGACTGGAAAATTGGATAAAGAGTCAAGACCCATCAATTTGCTGTATCCAGGAGACCGAGTTCATGTGCAGAGACACACATAGGCTCAAAACAAAGGGATGGAGGAAGATCTACCAAGCAAATGGAAAACAAAAAAAGGCAGGGGTTGCAATCCTAGTCTCTGATAAAACAGACTTTAAATCAACAAAGATCAAAAGACAAAGAAGACCATTACATAATGGTAAAGGGATCAATTCAACAAGAAGAGCTAACTATCCTAAATATATGTGCACCCAATACAGGAGCACCTAGATTCATAAAGCAAGTCCTTAGAGACTTACAAAGAGATTTAGACTCCCACACAATAATAATGGGAGACTTTAACACCCCACTGTCAACATTAGACAGATCAATGAGACAGACAGTTAGCAAGGATGTCCAGGAATTGAACTTAACTCCACCCCAAGCAGACCTAATGGACATTTACAGAATTCTCCACCCCAAATCAACAGAATATACATTCTTCTCAGCACCACATCACTCTTATTCTAAAACTGACCACCTCATTGGAACTAAAATGCTCCTCAGCAAATGTAAAAGAACAGAAATTATAACAAACTGTCTCTCAGACCACAATGCAATCAAACTAGAACTCAGGATTAAGAAACTCACTCAAAACCACTCAACTACATGGAAACTGAACAACCTGCTCCTGAATGACTACTGGGTACATAACAAAATGAAGGCAGAAATAAAGATGTTCTTTGAAACCAATGAGAACAAAGATACAACATACTAGAATCTCTGGGACACATTTAAAGCAGTGTGTAGAGGAAAATTTATAACACTAAATGCCCACAAGAGAAAGCTGGAGAAATCTAAAATTGACACTGTAACATCACAACTGAAAGATCTAGAGAAGCAAGAGCAAACACATTCAAAAGCTAGCAGAAGGTAAGAAATAACTAAGATCGAGCAGAACTGAAGGAGATAGAGACACAAAAAACCCTTCAAAAATAATGAATCCAGGAGCTGGTTTTTTGAAAAGATCAACAAAATTGATAAACCACTAGCAAGACTAACAAAGAAGAAAAGAGAGAAGAATCAAATAGATGCAATAAAATATGATAAAGGGGATATCACCACCAACCCTACAGAAATACAAACTACCATCAGAGAATACTATAAACACCTCTACACAGATAAACTAGACAACCTAGAATAAATGGATAAATTCTTGGACACATACACTCTCCCGAGACTAAAACCAGGAAGAAGTTGAATCCCTGAATAGACCAATAACAGGCTCTGAAATTGAGGCAATAATTAATAGCCTACCAACAAAAAAAGTCCAGGACCAGATGGTTTCACAGCCAAATTCTACCAGAGGTACAAGGAGGAGCTAGTACCATTCCTTCTGAAATTATTCCAATCAATATAAAAAGAAAAAGAGGGAATCCTCCCTAACTGATTTTATGAGGCCAACATCATCCTGATACCAAAGCCTAGCAGAGACACAACAAAAAAAGATAATTTTAGTCAGCTTCATCCCTGGGATGCAAGACTGGTTCAACATAGGCAAATCAATAAATGTAATCTATCACATAAACAGAACCATCGACAAAAACCACATGATTGCTGGGTGCGGTGGCTCACGCCTGTAATTCCAGCACTTTGGGAGGCCGAGGTGGGTGGATCACGAGGTCGGGATATCGAGACCATCCTGGCTAACATGGTGAAACCTCGTCTCTAAAAATACAAAAAATTAGCTGGACGTGGTGGTGCATGCCTGTAGTCCCAGCTACTTGGAGGCTGAGGCAGTAGAATGGTGTGAACCCGGGAGGTGGAGCTTGCCATGAGCCGAGATTGGGCCACTGCACTCTAGCCTGGGTGACAAAGTGAGACTCTGTCTCAACAAAACAAAACAAAACAAAACAAAAAAAACACATGATTATCTCAATAGATGCATAGATGCAGAAAAGGCCTTCAATAAAATCCAACAGCCCTTCATGATAAAAACTCTCAATAAATTTGGTATTGATGGAACATATCTCAAAATAATAAGAGCTATTTATGACAAACCCACAGCTGATGTCATACTGAATGGGCAAAAACTGAAAGCATTCCCCTTGAAAACTGGCACGAGAGAGGGATGCCCTCTCTCACCACTCCTATTCAACATAGTGTTGGAAGTTCTGGCCAGGGCAATCAGGCAAGAGAAAGAAATAAAGGGTATTCAATTAGGAAAAGAGGAAGTCAAATTGTCCCTGCAAATGACATGATTGTATGTTTAGAAAACCCCATTGTCTCAGCCTACAATCTCTTTAAGCTGATAAGCAACTTCAGCAAAGTCTCAGGATACAAAATCAATGTGCAAAAGTCACTTGCATTCTTATACACCAATAACAGACAAACAGAGAGCCAAATGATGAGTGAACTTCCATTCACAATTGCTTCAAAGAGAATAAAATACCTAGGAATCCAACTTACAAGGGATGTGAAGGACCTCTTCAAGGAGAACTACAAACCACTGCTCAGTGAAATAAAAGAGGACACAAACAAATGGAAGAACATTCCATGCTCATGGGTAGGAAGAATCAATATCGTGAAAATGGCCATACTGCCCAAGGTAATTTATAGATTTAGTGCCATCCCCATTAAGCTACCAATGATTTTCTTCACAGAATTGGAAAAAATTGCTTTAAAGTTCATATGGAACTAAAAAAGAGCCTGCATTGCCAAGACAGTCCTAAGCCAAAAGAACAAAGCTCGAGGCATCACGCTACCTGACTTCAAACTATACTACAAGGCTACAGTAACCAAAACAGCATGGTACTGGTACCAAAACAGAGATATGTACCAATGGAACAGAATGGAGCCCTTGGAAATAATACCACACATCTACAACCATCTGATCTTTGACAAACCTGACAAAAACAAGAAATGGGGAAAGGATTCCCTGCTTAGTAAATGGTGCTGGGAAAACTGGCTAGCCATAAGTAGAAAGCTGAAAGTGGATCCCTTCCTTACTCCTTATACAAAAATTAATTCAAGATGGATTAGAGACTTAAATGTTAGACCTACAACCATAAAAGCCTTAGAAGAAAACCTAGGCAATACCATTCAGAACATAGGCATGGGCAAGGACTTCATATCTAAAACACCAAAAGCAATGGCAACAAAAGCCAAAATTGACAAATGGGATCAAATTAAACTAAAGAGCTTCTGCACAGCAAAATAAACTACCATTAGAGTGAACAGGCAACCTACAGAATGGGAGAAACTTTTTGCAATCTACTCATCTGACAAAGGGCTAATATCCAGAAACTACAAAGAACTCAAACAAATTTACAAGGAAAAAACAACCCCATCAAAAAGTGGGCAAAAGATATGAAGAGACACTTCTCAAAAGAAGACATTTATGCAGCCAACAGACACATGAAAAAATGCTCATCATCACTAGCCATCAGAGAAATGGAAATCAAAACCACAATGAGATACGATCTCACACCAGTTAGAATGGTGATCATTAAAAAGTCCGGAAACAACAGGTGCTGGCGAGGATGTGGAGAAATAGGAACACTTTTACACTGTTGGTGGGACTGTAAACTAGTTCAACCATTGTGGAAAACAGTTTGGCGATTCCTCAAGGATCTAGAACTAGAAGTACCATTTGACCCAGGCATCCCATTACTGGGTATATACCCAAAGGATTATAAATCATGCTGCTATAAAGACACATGCACACGTATGTTTATTGTGGCACTCTTCACAATAGCAAAGACTTGGAACCAACCCAAATGCCCATCAATGACAGACTGGACTAAGAAATTGTGGCACATATACACCATGGAATACTATGCAGCTACAAAAAAGGATGAGTTCATGTCCTTTGTAAGGACATGGATGCAGCTAGAAGCCAACATTCTTAGCAAACTATCGCAAGAACAGAAAACGAAACACTGCATGTTCTCCCTCATAGGTGGGAATTGAACAATAAAAACACTTGCACACAGGGTGGGGAACATCACACACCGGGGCCTGTTGTGGGATATGGGGATGGGGGAGGGATAGCATTAGGAGATATACCTAATGCAAATGACGAGTTAATGGGTGCAGCACACCAACATGGCACATGTGGACATATGTAACAAACCTGCATGTTGTGCACATGTACCCTAGAACTTAAAGTGTAATAAAAAAGAAAAGACAACAGAAAAGAAATTTAAGAATTTTAAGAAATTGTCGTAGTCACCCCAATCTTCAGTGACTACCATTGAGATTAGTTAGCAGCCACCAACATCAAAGCAAAAACATTACAACTCCTTCCACTAGCAGAAAGATTACAACTGCCAGAAAGCTCAAATGATTATTAGCATTTTTTTAATCAATAAAGTGTTTTTAAAATTAAGGTATGTGTGCTATTTTTAGACATAAGGCTATTGCACACTTAATAGACTGTATAGTGTAAAAATAACTTTTACATGTCTTGGGAAACAAAAAAGAATTGTATGACTTGCTTTATTGCAATATTTGCTTTATCGTGGTAATCCAGAACCAAACCTTCAATCTCTGAGGTATTCCTGTAATCTTATACCATTTTTTTTTTTGTACAACTCAAGGACATGAAAAAAGTATACTTCCAAACAAACCCCTACAACTCAGTAATAAAAAGATAAGTTACCCAATATACAGATGAGCAAATGGTCTGAATACACTTTTTCTAAAAGACAATATACAAATGACCAACAAGTACATTAAAAGAGAGTCAACCTCATAAGTCATTATAAAATGCAAATTAAAGCCACAATGACATACCAATTCAAACCCGCTAGGATGGCTGCAGTCAGAAAGACAGACAACAACAAGATTTTTATGAGCGAGTAGAGTCATTGGAATCTTCATACATTCCTGGCAGGAAAGTAAAAATAGTGCAACTTTTTTGAAAATCAGTCTGATAGTTTCTCAAAAGGCTAAACATGGAATTACCATATGACTTATTAATTACACTTTTATGTAGGCATGACAGTGGTAAACATGTTAGCACAAAATCTTGTACACAAATGTTCATAGCAGCATTATTCATAACAGCCAGAAAGTGTAATCAAGTCAAATTTCCATCAACTGATGAATGGACAAAATGTAGATGTAGATCCAAGTAATGGAATATTATTTGGAAATAAAAATAAATGAAGTACATCACATGTGTGATGGTTAATACTGAGTGTCAACTTTATTGGAATGAAGGAAGCAAAGTATTGTTCCTGGGTGTGTCTGTGAGAGTGTTGCCAAAGAAGATTAACATTTGAGTCAGCGGACCGAGGGAGGCAAACCCACCCTCAATCTGGGTGGGCATCATTTAGTCAGCTCCCAACGTGGCCAGAATAAAAGCAGGCAGAAGAATGTGGAAAGACTAGACTGGCTTAGTCTCCCAGCCTACATCTTTCTATTGTGTTGGATTCCAAGTTCTTCAGCTTTGGAACTCAGACTGGCTTCCTTGCTCCTCAGCTTGCAGATGACCTGTAGTGGGAGCTCACCTTGTGATCATGTGAGTCAATACTCCTTAATAAACTACCTTTTATATCTACATTTATCCTATTAGCTCTGTCCCTCTAGAGAACCCTGACTAATACAGCATGCTACGTCATAAATGAATCTTGAAAACATTATGCTAAGTGAGAAAAGCCAGTCACAAAAGACCACATACCACATGATTCCACTCATATGAAAGCCTGCAACAGGAAATTCTATACAAATAGAAAATAGGTTAGTGGTTGCTTAGGCCTGGGTATGGAGATGGGAAGAGTAGAAGGGTGACAGCTAAAAGGTATAGAATTTCTTATTGAATTGAAGACAACATTTAAAATTGATTGCGATGAGAGTTGCACAACTCTGTGAATATATTAAAAACCACTGAATTATACTCTTTAAACGGGTGAGTTGTATGTTGTGTGAATTATATCTCAATAAAGTTATTACCAAAAAATGGTATATCACCATATTACTCCTTCCTGTCCTTTGTTCTATTTTTGTCGTATATTTTACCTCTTCATGTACTATTAATTTCACAATATAGTTATTTTTATTTTAAATTACCTTTAAAACATAAATAATATGTCTTTCATATTTATGCACATAATTACCATTTCTGGCAAATTTTATTCTTTTATGTCAATCTGAATTTCCACTTGGGATTATTTTCCTTCAGTGTAAATAATTCCCTTAAACATTATTTTGTAGTAGAATTCTGCTTATGAGGAATCACCTCAGTTGTTGCTTGAAAATTTTAACCTTCATGTTTGAAGTATATTCTTTTAGGTTCACAATTTTTGTTTGTTTTGTTTTTGTTTGCATTTATATATCATTTAGTTGTATTCTGCTTTACATTATTTTTTATAAATCAGTGGGTATTCTCATCTTTGTGTCTCTTATATATCTGGCTATTTTAAATATTTTTCTCTTAAACACTATCCTCCTCAGCATTTTTAAAAAACGTTTTTCGGTTGGGCACGGTGGCTCACGCCCGTAATCCCAGCACTTTGGGCGGCCGAGGCAGGTGGATCACGAGGTCAGGAGATCGAGACCATCCTGGCTAACACGGTGAAACCCCGTCTCTACTAAAAACACAAAAAATTAGCTGGGCGTGGTGGCAGGTGCCTGTAATCCCAGCTACTCGGAAGGCTGAGGCAGGAGAATGGCATGAACCCAGGAGGCGGAGCTTACAGTGAGCCGAGATTCCACCACTGCACTCCAGCCTGGGCGACAGAGCAAGACTCCGTCTCAAAACAAAAAAAAAAAGAAAAAAAAGTTTTTCATTTTTTAAACTTTTATGCTCAGGGATACATATACAGCTTTGATATATAGGTAAACTCGTGTTACAGGAGTTCATTGTATAGATTATTTCATCACCAGGTACTAAGGCTAGTGCCCAATAGTTATTTTTTTTTCATGTCCTCTCCCTCCTCCTGCCATTCACCCTCAAGTAGGAGCTAGTGTCTGTTGTTTCTCTCTTTGTGTTCATGTGTTCTCATCATTTAGCTACCACTTATCAGTGAGAACATGTGGTATTTGGTTTTCTATTTATGCAGTAGTTTGCTAAGGATAACGGCCTTGAGCTCCATCCATGTTCCTGCAAAGGACATAATCTCCATTCTTTTTATGGCTACATAATATTCCATAATGTATATGTACCACATTTTCTTTATCCAGTCTGCCATTGATGGGCATTTAGGTTGATTTTATGTCTTTGCTATGTGAATAGTGCTGCAATGAACATACACGTGCATGTGTCCTTATGATAGAATAGTTTATGTTTCTTTGGACATATACCCAGTAATGGGATTGCTGGGTTGAATGATATTTCCATTTTTAGCTCCTTAAGGAATCACCACACTGCTTTTCACAATTGTTGAACTAATTTACACTCTCACCAATGGTATATAAGCATTCCCTTTTCTCCACAGCCTCGCCAGCATCTGTTATTTTTTTACTTTCGTGATTTTGATTTGCATTTATATAGTTTTCAGTGACGTTGAGCTTTTTTTTTTTAATATGATTTTGGCTACATATATCTGTTCTTTTGAAAAGCGTCTGTTCATGTTCTTTTGAGGCAGAAGAATAGGGTCTGGATGCGGGGAACCTAAAGCTGATTCTCATTGACTTCCTAGAACTGAATCAAAAGGAAAACCCCCACCTCTCCACACCCAAGTAACAAAAGTATCAAAAGGTTACTCCCTTTGCACTGCGTCACAGATGAAAGATGGAAAGTACCTCTGATTGGTCCTGTCCCACAACCAATCAGACTGGTTGTGGGCCAAGTCTTCACATGTAACTTTGTAACTCTGCTTCAGCCAATGATTGGTCCCCTCCTAGAGCCAATCAGACTGGTCACGGGCCACTCCTTTATGTACATAGGGTGTAACCAAGTAACCAATGGGAAACCTCTAGAGAGTATTTGAATCCCAGAAAATTCTGTAATCTGGGCTCCTGAGCCACTTGCTCAAGCCTGCTCCCATTCTGTGGAGTATACTTTTGTTTCAATGAATCTATGCTTTTTTTGCTTAATTCTTTTGTTTCTTTGTGTATTTTGTCCAATTATTTGTTTAAAATGCCAAGAACCTGGATGACATAGTCAAGGCCCTCCACTGGTAACATTTGACCACTTTTCAATGGGGTTGTTTTTTTCTTGCACACTTGACATTTGTTTAAGTTCCTTATAGATTCTGCACATTAGACCTTTGTCAGATGCACATTTTGCAAATATTTTCTCCCATTCTGTAGGTTATCTGTTTACTCTGTTGATAGGTTCCTTTGCTGTGCAGAAGCTCTTAAGTTTATTTAGATCCCATTTGTCAATTTTTGCTTTCGTTGTGTTTGCTTTTGGCATCTTCATCATGAAATCTTTGCAGTTCCTATGTCTAGGCTGGTATTGCCTAAGTTGTCATCCAGGGTTTTTGTAGTTTTGTGCTTTACATTTAAATATTTAATCCATCTTGGGTTGATTTTTGTATATGGTATAAGGAAGAGGTCCAGTTTCAATCTTCTACGTACTGCTAACCTATTATCCCAGCACTGTTTATTGGATAGTTAGTCCTTCCCCCAGTGCCTGTCTTCATCAGCTTTGTTGACAATCAGATGGTTGTAGATATGCAGCCTTATTTCTGGGCTTTCTATTCTGTTCTGTTGGTCTATGTGTCTGTTTTGTAGCAGTACCATGCTGTTTGGGTTATTGTAGCCCTGTAGTATAGTTTGAAGTCAGGTAATGTGTTGCTTCTAGCTTTATTCTTTTTGCCTTGGCTATTTGAGCTCTTTTGTGGTTCCAATATGAATTTTAAACTAGTGTTTTTCAGTTCTGTGAAGAATCTCTTTGGTAATTTGATAGGAATAGCACTGAATCTGTACATTGCTTTGGGTAGTATTCTTTAAGCAGTGTTTTGTAATTCTCATTGTAGAGCTCTTTGACCTCCTTTGTTAGCTGTATTCCTACGTATTTTATTATGTTTGTGGCAATTGTGAATGGATTGTGTTCCTGATTTGTCTCTTGGGTTGGCTGTTGTTGGTATATAGGAATGCTAATAATTTTTATATGTTGATTTTGTGTCAGTAAACCTTGCTGAAGTTGTTTATCAGCTGAAGGAGATTTTGGGCCAAGACTATGGAGTTTTCTAGATACAGAATCATGTCATCTGCAAACAGGGATAGTCTGACTTTCTTTCTTCTTATTTAGATGCCCTTTATTTCTTTCTCTTTCCTGATTGCCCTGGCCAGGACTTCCAATACAATGTTGAATGTGAGTGATGACAGAGGGTATCCTTGTCTTGTGATGATTTTCAAAGGAAATGCTACCAGCTTTTGCCCATTCAGTATGATGTTGTCTGTGGATTTGTCATAGATTGCTCTTATTATTTTGAGGTATATTCCTTCAGTTCCTAGTTTTTTGAAAGTTTTTAACATGAGGGGATGTTAATTTTATTGAAAGTATTTTCTGCATCTATTGAGATAACTATGTGTTTTTGGTCTTTAGTTGTGTTTATGTGATGAATCACATTTATTAATTTGCATATGTTGAATCAACCTTGCCTCTGAAGGATAAAGCCTACTTGATCATGGTGAATTTGCATTTTGATGTGCTGTTGGATTCAGTTTGCAAGTATGTTGTGGCTTCAAAACATTTTAAAATAATGAATTATTTTATTTGTGTTTATTCTCCTAGGGAGTCTCTAGATTACCTTTGATCCATTAATTTCTATTTTTCATGGAATATTTTTAAAATGTAGCCAGTATTTCTTTAAGAAGTTTATTTTGCTTCCTTCCACTATCTTCTCTGGAACTCCGTTACTTATATGTTGACTACTGGATATTGTTTCAAGAACAACTAAGATTTTAATAAAGTTTTTCCCAGCATTTTTTTCTCTGAATGTTTCAGTTTTGATCATCATTATTGCTATGCCTTCAAACTTACTTTTATTTTATTCTGCTGTGCCTAATCTAGTATTAATTCCAGTGAATTTTTAATTTCAGATTTAGCATTTTTGACATAGCATTTCCACTTTAATAATTTTTACAGTTGCCATTTTATTCCTCATTACATTCATATTTTCATTTAAATGCTTGAACATAGTAAACAGTATTCTGTTGATTTGTAATATTTTGTAATTGATTTAAAAAGTGTTTTTTTCTTCTTTGTATGTCTAGTAAGTTTGAATGAGTGTTGCACATTTTAATTCTTGCATTGTTGAATGCCTGAATTTTGTTTTCTTCTTTTAAAGAGTGTTGAGTTTGGGTCTAACAGGCACTTAACTTACTTGTGAATTATTCTGATGCTTTTAAGGCTTTGTTATAAGATATTTTTTAAGGGCAGGTCTAAAATTGCCTTTATACTAAGAGTAATATAACTCTATCTCTAAGTCATGGCCTTCTGGCATCTTTACTGAATATGCTGGGTGTTCAACGAAAACTCTCTTATTCAGGTTTATTATAACTCAAACACTTCCCCACCCTTTGTGAACTTTAGTTGTTCAGGTTACATTTTCCAGAGAGTTGTCTTTGCCTAGCCTTACAGATACTCACACTACACATGTGTAATTTAATGTCAGCCAAAGACTCCCTGGTTTCCTCATGTGGATTTCTGGAGCTCTTTATGCAGTTTGTTGGTATTCTTCCTAATAAATCTAAGCTTCTACAACCTCTCTGAACTCCAATCTTGATCTCCTTAGTTCTTCGCTCTGATTGTTCTATTTAGGTTTTCTCTCCCTGGACTAGGTCTTCATAAAAGCCTCAGGACAGGATACCTGGATGATTGCATGGCTCATCTCAAGTATTTCCCTTCTCTCAGGGTTCACAGTCCTTCACTACCTGTACTATCTTGTCTGAAAAGGGTTGTTTCACATATTTTGTTCAGTTTTGTAGGATTTTATGGTGATAAGACCAATTTCACATAAATACTTCATTATGGAACAGAAGGGGAAGTTTTGTCATCCTTTTCTAATTATCTCTCAATTTAGAAGAAAATTATTGTGTTAAAGACATGGGATTTTGTCAAAAATAAATATAGCCCTTATTCTATTTTATTTTATTTTATTTTATTTTATTTTTTGAGACAAAGTCTCGCATTGTCGCATGGGCTAGGGTGCAATGGCGTGATCTCGGCTCACTGCAACCTCCGCCTCCTGAGTTCAAGTGATTCTGCTGCCTCAGCCTTCCAAGTAGCTGGAATTACAGGTGCCTGCCACTATGCCCAGCTAATTTTTTTGTATTTGTAGTAGAAACGGGGTTTCACTATGTTGGCCAGGCTGGTCTTGAACTCCTGACTTCGTGATCCACACGCCTTGGCCTCTTAAAGTGCTGGTATTATAGGCATGAGACACTGCACCCAGCCAACAGCACACATTTTAAGAGCAACAACAAAACCAAGACATATTCTTCCTTGGACCATAATACTTTGCCACTGGCTGAGATTTTTATTTTTTACATTTCTGCCTGTCTGAATCTGCTAGGTACTTTCTGGTTGTGTCCTTTGCAAATTAAATACTTAGATCTTGTAAAATCTGTATAATATAACAATGTTTCCCTAGCTTCTAAAATAATAAGCATCACCTGTAGAACTTGTTAAAAAAGATAACTTGCTTCCCAGACATTTCCCTGAGACAGTCTGATTTCCATGGTATTAGGTAGAGACTGGAAATTTGTATTTCAAAAGATATCTCATACGTATATATCCAGGCAAACTTGGAAACACTTGTATTGTAGTTTAGAGCACAGATTCTGAAGCCAGAAAGCGTAGGTTTGGATATAATGCACTATCTGGGAGCTCTGTTGCCTGAGTATGTTTTATCCCTTTATTTCCTTCAGGGTCAATGCAGATGATTGTGTGTTTTGTGCCCTACATAAAGGAATCTGGCTAAACTGGTAAGAATGGTCTGAAATCCAGCATTCTGTTTGTGAAGCCAGATAAAAAGAGGTATTCTTTCATAATTGGTCTGCCTAGAGGGTATGTCTGTCTCATTTTCACAGGGCCACCATATAAGACTAGCAGTGTGGCTGTGGTTTCCTTGTCTTTGAAATAAGAATGATAACAGCAGGGCTGGCTACATAATCTGTGGGGCTCCTGTGTAAGAAGAAAAGGCAGGAAAGCTTTTTTCTTTCTTTTATTGTCTCTCTCTCAACCTCTCATGGTGTTTTTTCTTTGCCACTTGATGTCATGCTCCCTAGGACAACAGATATATTTTCAGGGCAATACAGACCCTCCCAGGTGCCCAGGGCCCCAACATATGATTGCCATACAGTGTGTAAGTGCCTGATCCTAACCCTTGCTGTGCCCAGGCTGCCACCAGGAGCAAGGAATGGTAGCACTAATTGGGCAGGGTTGGGGGAGCAGGAAGTGAGAACCCATCCTGGAGACATGTGTGGGTGGGGTGCAGACAGACGTGGGACCACACATGAGATGAGACTCCAAACAGCTGCCAACATACACTTCATTGTCCCATCAGATTTTACCTACAGGACACAAATTTCAAGATGGTGACCAGACTCTGAAAATGAGACCCCTACTGAACATGGTGTCCTTGTGAAACTTCACTGGTCACACACCCATGAAGCTGTCCCTGAATAATAATACCTCTGTTCAATACCTGAAATATAGTCAGTACTCAAAGATGTCAGTTGTAATCATTATTTTTACAAGGTGTTCAACCTGAAAGCTCAGTTCTGCCCAGTGTCTGGTAAAAAGCGCAGCAGACTCACAAATGGTGGGGCTGGAACTAATTTAGCAGCCTGATCCTGGACGTGATTCTGTGGAATGTTGATTTTATGAGAGGCACCACCCTAGGCACTAAACAAGTCACCCAATCTCTGGGCACAGGAGCTCATAGTCTAATTAGGAAGGTTGGCAATTATAGCACGATGAGATGTATGCTAAAGACAGCAAAAAGGACGAGCTGAAATCAGAGGGAGCTTCCAGAAGCTTTATCTTACAGTCAGGAAATGGGAACGTACATTTAAACTGAGTCCTAGGGGACAAGTAAGGTCTAACTAGGCCAAAACAGAAGGTAGGTAATATATTCTGGGGTCTGAGTAACAGGTACAAAAACCCTAAAGCAAGAAGAAAGAAACGTGGAACTACAAGAGTTATCTATTCTATGACTAATGAATTAAGTTATGTATGAGGAGGAGCGGCTGGGTGCGGTGACTCACAACTGTTCCAGCACTTAGGGTGGCCGAGGTGGGCGGATTGCTTGAGCTCACCAGTTGAGACCAGCCTGGACAACATGGTGAAACCCAATCTCTACAAAGAAACTACACAAATTATCCAGGCATGGTGGTGCACGCCTGTGGTCCCAGCTACTTGGAAGGCTGAGGTGGGAGAATGGCTTGAGCCCTGGAGGTTGAAGTTGCAGGGAGCCTTGATCGTGCCACTGCACTCCAGTTTGGATGACAGAGCCAGATCTTGTCTCAAAAAGTAAGATAAAATAAAATAAAATAAAATAAAATAAAAAAATATGAGGAGAAACAAGAAAGGAGGTGAGAGAGAGGCAAGCAGGATCCAGAACCTGGGGTAATTCAAAGGAGTCTGCACCTTGACCTAAGGACAATTGAGGAAGACATAGGGACTAGGAAGTGGAAATGAAATTTTTAAAAGTTTTAGACAATATGTTTTATTATGATATTGGCATTTTAGAAAGATTTCTCTGGGACTCCTGGATAAAATGGAGTTGTGATTATGGATGTCTAATTTCTGCCTCACGGAATATTATGAAAATGAACTTCCTATTTTAAAAAATAGGAAAAAGCATATAGTTGTGCCAAGGACTAGGGGGAGTGTTATTTACAATCCAGCATGTAATTTCAACAATGTTTGGGTAAATAGTGACATTGTATCTAATAAAACATATATCATATCTCTTAATATATACAGAAGCATGCACTTTCTAAATAGAAATATATCTTCTTTTGAAACATCCATGCTGTGTTTATGAAACTTAATCTTACTCTGGCTAAAAAGAGAAATCTTCAATAAATTCAAAGACTAGAAATTTTACAGGCCTCACTGATCACAATGCAAAAATAAAATTTAAAGAAATGCAAATAAAAGTATATATGTAAGCAATCCAAACAGTTGGCCATTAGAAGAAAAAAGAGAAACCACTTTTGTGCAGAATTAAAAGGCAAATAGTATATATGATTATAGACTATTTAGCAAGTAAACCATAAGTATAAGTGCATGTGAAAAATCAATAAAGTAATTATTTTCCAAAACAATTTTATGGGGGAATATGTAAGGAGACAATGCTTCCTATACTATTTAATCCACTCCAGAGCATAGAAAAAGAAGTAAATCTTCCCAACTGACTAGCTGTCAAAATATTGTACCTAAAACATGACAATTAATACTTTAGATATAAAAGCTATAGGTCAATCTCACTTTTGAGTATAAGTGCAAAAATTCTTAATAAAATATTACCATTATATCTAACACAATATTAAGAATGATTATACATGACCAAGAAAGGATTGTTCCAGAGATGCAAAGATGCTTTAACATTAATCTGTTTTAAATAAAATTCACCAGTACAAATACCCAAGCAAAATTATAATATTATCTTGATAGATGCTCCAAAATAATTTGTATAATTTCCATTCCTGATTAATTACAAATACAATTCTTACTAAACTTTAAGTATAAAGATACTTTAACACCATGAATGATATGCATATTAAATAAAAAGCTATAATTATATTTAAATAATGAAACACTAGAGACAGTCCCATTAAAATCTAAGAAAAATTAAACATACTGGCTACCAGCATCATCATTTAATAGTATTCTGAGAGTCCCAGAAATAGCACAAGAAAATATGAGGCTTAAATATTGGAAAGGGGAAGAAAACAGTTGCTGTGACTTATGGATTATATTCTTAATAACCTGGAAAATGTATAAGAAGAATTTGCAAATCTATTATCATTGAAGAGTGCTTAATAAGGTGGCTAGTTACAGAATAAATATACAAACATTTATAGCTTCCATCTACATTAAAAACAACCTATTAGAAAATGTGTGAATAGACTGGGTGCGGTAGCTCACACTTGTAATCCCAACACCCTGGGAGGCCACAGTGGGAGGATCACTTGAGGTCAGGAGTTTGAGACCAGTCTGACCAACATGGTGAAACCCTGTCTCTACTAAAAAGACAAAAATTAGCCGGGAGTAGTGGCACCAACCTGTAGTCCCATCTACTCAGGAGGCTGAGGCACAACAATCGCTTGTACCTGGGTTGAGGAGCTTGCAATGAGCAGAGATTGTGCCACTGCACTTCAGCCTCAGTGACAGAATGAGACTCTGTCTCAAAAGAAAAGAGAAGAACATATATGAATAGTAATTTCATTTAATTTCTGGGGAAAAAATCAAACAGAAAATAGGCAGGAATTGAAGAAAATGTTATACTTTTATGAAAACATATAAAAGATGACTTGAATTAATAACATTTTCCTCAACTCACAGAGATAATATTAACTTATAAGTTTAATCACAACATCTGTATCTGTAAGATAGCAACCTACAGATGACTATTGGAGCCAGGACAGGACCACCCAAGGGAGATTTTGCAAAGAAGGGGGCTGAGCCCAGAACACTGGGAAAAATCACATTTAAGGGATGTCATAGAAAGTATGGACTGAGAAAGAGGAGACTACTTAGAAGTCAGAGAGATAAGAGAAAGCCATGAGCAGAGTCATAGAATCCAAGGGAGAAGATGAGGTGGGAGCAATAAAACACTAAAAGATACCATCCTTGGCTGCTGGAGAGAGGAGACAGGTTGAGGGTTGGTGCATTTCAGGAAAAAGAGTGGGGTCAGTCGTGTCAGATGCTGCCAACAGTCAGGAAAATCAAGCTTGGGAAGTACAGTAGGAAGGAGGCATTGGGATTTGGGCAAGGGCTAGTTAGCTGGAGTAGTGGGGTGCAATCATGCCCAAGGTGCATTAAGGAGTGAGATGGAGGTGAGGCAGTAGAGACAAGGAGTTAGATGCCTCTTCTGAGAATCTTGGTTGTGAATGGGGTAGAGTCAGGGAGGGTGGAAACTACAACAAAGGGTATTTTTCTTTGTAGGCAGTATTAAACTTGACTTTGCTTTAATGTTGATGAGAGAAGGTTTTGTGGTGGGGGGAGTGAGTTGGGGGATGACAGTGGGGAACACAGAGGAGATAACTGGTCCGATGAACTACACTAGGGAAAGAGCAGAAGTGGAGATAATGTGTGCCCAGTTGGGACCTGCTTCACCTCAGACATAATAAAGGGAGGCTGGGGTTGGGGAGAGGGAGGATAGGTGGCCAGTGCTCTTGGCTGGGGATGGAGGAAACAAGAGAAACATGGCACGTAGGCTGGGGAAGGATGGCCCAGGGTGATCAAGAGGGAGGTGCTAAGGATTCACCAGATGCCAGATACACCCTAAGTGATTTGTAGATGGATTGGATGTAAGGCATGAGATGCAGCCAGTATGGTGCTCAGGACTTTAGCCTGGGAAGCTAGTTGAATGATGGTGCCCTTACTCTGACTGGAAGAGGTCAGCAAAGTGGGCAAATCTTTAGCAAGACTGATCAAGATAAATAAAGATATGTCTGGGCATGGTGGCTCACGCCTGTATTCCCAACACTTTGGGAGGCCGAGGTGGGTGGATCGCCTGAGTCAGGAGTTCGAGACCAGCCTGACCAACTTGGAGAAACCCCGTCTCCACTAAAAATATAAAATTAGCCATGCATAGTGGTGCATGCCTGTAATCACAGCTACTTGGGAAGCTGAGGCAGGAGAATCACTTGAACCTGGGAGGCAGATGTTGCGGTGGGCCGAGATCACGCCATTGCATTCTAGCCTGGGCAACAAGAGCAAAACTCCATCTCAGAAAGAAAAAAAAAGGTAAATAAAGATGCAAAAATGTGCAACATAAATTTGAACAAGCCAGAACTATAGGTACCCTAGATATTTTTAAATGTTAAAAGAAATGTTTAAGCAACTACGAGTCAATACGTTAGTAAACAGAGGCAAAAAACAATATCTAAATTGGCAAAATATAAATTAGTCTGACAAAATTGATAATTATGTTAATACTAAAATAATTTCAATTATTGCTTCTCCCAGTGTGTGTGTATATATATGTGTGTGTGTGTGTGTGTATAGGATATATAACTAATGTAACTAAATCTATTTCTAGGCCTTGATTATTTTATATATGAATTTTGCTATGTTTAAGAGATAGATACTTTATATAATTTTTCAACAAATGGAAAAGAGAGAAAGCTTCACAATTTATTCCTAAAGGTACAGGGAAGGTACCTGATACTTTCTTCCCTCCACATGATCTTAAACACAAAGTCATGGCACCTGTGAAACTCCTGCACTCCCCTGCACAGGTCTTTACCACCTATTGATGCAGGAAAGACTTTGGGGTAGTCCTGACTTTCTCCAGTGATGCCCTCACCTTGTCAGATGGAAAGAAAGAGGGAAAGCTGGGTAGTGGAAAGGCAGTGGGCGGGGGTGTGAAACCTGGGGCAGGTATCGAGAGTAGTGTGGAGAGATAGGATGGACACTTCCCTGATACAGTCTTGTGCTAAGGACAACCAAATATGGGTTAGTTCTCTCTCCAGAAAGCTTGTCTATATATGGAAGCTCATATAGTCATATATGGAATATGAAAGCTCATATATGGAATCTTTTTGCTGGAAGCCTCCTGTTGGAGATTCCTGATGAAAAGACTTATGATAGTCTTTTATTCCCTCACATTCTCTCCTTTTCATCAGAATTCTTTATCTTTGTGGACGCGCATGGTCTAGAGTCTGCTCTGGTGGTGCAGGCCGTTCCCTGGCCCTTCTGCCTGGGTTAACCGTATCCACTACAGCCACCCCTGTGATTATGGGACAGTGCCTTTTCCCTGGGGTGCCCAAGTCTCTTCTGAGCTCAATTCTTGAGACATTAGCTTCCTTCAGGCTTTGCAAAAAGGGTGGACATTGGCCTTGGGCTCCTCACCATCTGGTTTATTTTAAAAAGCTGAGTGGCAAGTGAGAAATTTGGAAGGTCTGGAGAGTGGCTGAAGCAGTGAAGGAAAGTCTCTTTGCACTTTTAAAAGGTGGGATGGCCATCTGGCCTGGCAGAGACAGTCATTTTACATCTCCACTGGTACATGACTGAAGTCATTTACCATTAAGTTCCATTTGAATAAAGTGGTAGTAGACATTTAGGTAATATTACAGGGCAATCAATGTTTAAGAGCCTTAGGGGTATGAGCTTTCCAAATGTAGTTCAGACCCAGTATTTTTAATACTTCGTGTGTGTGTGTGTGTGTAACCTTTTTTGGCCTTTTGGCTTTTCCGCACATAATGGAAGAATTTTCTCCCCTCTCCCTTTCCTTGCACATTCTGAATTGTTTAAGAGTTCCCTGGCTACAGTCCCCTCCCCCTCCCCTTTTCTTTTTTTACTACACTGGGTAGAAGAAGCATGAGGGAAATGTAGTTAAAATTCAAAATGCTTCCCTTTTATCATTACCATGAATCAACACAATAAATGAGCCCCTTCAGAGCACAGTAATAAGAATTTGATAAATCATCAGCCAAAAATTAACTAGATGTCAAAACAATCTTTGGGAAGTGTGATGGATTAGGGGTGATAGCAGCAATTAATCTCCCAGCATGAGTTCACCGGAGAGACACAATGTAGGGAGATGGATGGGGGGATTCAGGCCTGCAAGGTCAGGACACTACTGAAAGGAGTGGGTGGAGGGTGGAGGCTGGCAGGAGGAGGAGGGTGGAGAGAGGGAGAAGGGGGGGGGTGGAAGAGAGGAAGAGGGAGAGAGAGTGAGAGAGAGAGAGAGAGAAGATGAGAATCCTCTGAGTCTGCAATCCCCATGCATCCTGCAGCTGCGCTAGAGGTCAGTTACATGCCTTTGAAAAGCTCGCTGCCTCCAGCTGCTCTCTGATGAGACAAGCACTTTTCCTCTTGCGCTAATAAATGCCACAACTCGGCTCATGGGGCTCAACACATGGCCTCCAAGAGTGGCAGACCTTATGGGGCTTAATTTAGAGAGCTGGGGAGCTCCTTGTAAACAACATCTAGGAGGAGCTAAGGGCTCTAGGAGGGAGGAGCAGGCAGGGACGGGAGGGAAGAGGGGAAACTGGAGTCTGGGAAGGGCTACAGCGCCTCCAAGCCAAGGCTCAGCTCTGAGCGCTCCAGGGCCCAGCATGGGGAATCTTGATGAATCCCGGAAAGGAGGAAGAGAGCCTCTGCAGGCGCCAGGCTCATCAATCTCCCTCTTTTGGACAGGGCTGCCTCTTGCATTTATTTATTTTTTCAGCAGAGTTCCTAATATTGAAAGGAACGGCAGTTTGGGGAGGATGCAGACAAGACCCTTGTTTTCCCCTCCCTGGCAATGCTGGAGTCCTCAGGTCTGTCTGTGTTGCCACAATTTTGTGGTCATGGGCTCATGGGTCTAGACTGGAAAAATGCAGCCTGAACTGATGGGGCTGATGGGGAGGGAGGTGGTGAGAGAGGCAGGAAGGAGGAGAAAGAGAAGGCCAGGCTCTGCTCAGCCAATCTGAAGATCAGATCTTAAACGGTCATGGGAAACAATACTAAGGAGAGCCCTGCCTGGTCCTCTGTGATGCCTGCAATATTTGGGATGCACTGGGTCAGGGCCTAGGAGCTGGAAAACCTGGGCTGTTCCTTTAGTCTCCTCCAAAAACAGAGTTCTGTTTGACTAAGAGTTAACTGACTAAGAGTTAACAGAACTCTTAGTCAGGGCTTTGATGCTGCTCCTGTTGACATTTGTAAGTGCTTCCTGCCTAGGCTTTATAATCATGAAACAATCATAACACCTGATGACTCTCTAATGCTTTTTTGTTTACAAAGATCTGTGCAAATCCTAGGTCTCTCCTGGGGGAGTCTTGATTGTTTTTCATGACACACCTTCCTAGTATACAACAGAATACTAGAGCTTAGCCTATTCAAAACTCCCCAAATCTCAGATACGGAAAGGCAGGCCAGAAAGGTTCAATGATTTGTGGCATATCATTAGACTGATGATAAGGGAAAAAAAAATGCCTATGGAATTCCCTACCCGGGGTGCCTTGAAGGGCATTGCTTGTCTTTAAATTCCATGGCTTCGATATTGGTGGTTCGGGGAGGTGGGATGACTTAGTCTTGTGTCTAACCCTACTCAGATGCACAGGTATGATGGGAAGTTGAACACTTTTTAGAGCAAAGACTTAGTTAGCGTTATCTATCTAATAGCTGCCAGGAAAGAAGGATGGTAACCTGGTCAATCTTCAAGAAAACTAAGGAAGACTTACAATATAACTAATCTCTGTGGAAGTGCTTTCCTTGCTACTTACTAGCTGTGGACCCTGAGTTAGTTACCCAATTGCTCTGTGTGTCAGTTTTCTCATCTGTAAAAGGGGAATGACAATCATTCTACCTTGTAAGTTGATATGAGGATCAAATGAGTTTTGTGACCAATGTTTGCTATGTAGTCCTTCAAAATGTTGTTACCATTCTTCTGTAGTTGACAACCTTGCCCTTCGGTCATCATGACCATGACCTCCCTATTGGCTCCATGGGTTGAAAATGTTCAGAGCAAAGCTGTAGAGCACACTGTGGCTCTTACTCTATGGCTAGGAGCTGATAGGAGGCCTCTATGAAACTGGTGAGAAGGCTAGGGGTGCTGGCCCAGGCCACCCAGGCCACCTGGCCTTCACACTCTGGCTGGTGCTATAGGGTGAGGTCCTAGGATGTCATCCTCTTTTCCAGAGTAGCCTCAGTGGACCACCCTGCTTCTTCCCCTCTACAGGCCATCTCACTAAAGATTGGGTGTTCAGCCTTCAGACAATATTCTGCTTCTGTGTAGTACTTTCACCTTTTTCAAGCATCTTCTCATACATTATCTTTTTGTGTCATGTGCACTTTGATGAATGTAGGACAGTCATTCTTCTCTTTCACTTTCCCGTGAGCCAGATTTAATGAGGGAGTTTCTGGATTATCTTGGTAAGTTGGAGACATCTGCCTAACTTATCCATGACTTATTTTTCCTGCTACCAGATTGTTCCAAATGATTGTGCTGGCTGTGAGTTTAGAAGATCTGGCCTTTTGCAGAAATCCTGCTGTTCTCTTTTCAGCTTCCGGGTAAGGGAAAGGCCACTGGGGTTGCTCTCTCCTAATGAGAAGTGACTGTGAACACCAATGGATTCTGGAGAGATGAAGCTTCTCTTTGGGGCTGACAGTCACAGACAATCCATACCTGTTCTTTTTTCAATTTGCTCAATACAGCATTGAGCATTTCAACAGATTCTGTGCCTGTACTATAAACATGTATAAATACTAACAGACGTACACGTGCCTGCACAAACCTGTATCTGCAGTCACAGATTATATCACACACTCACAGATAACATATACTCACAGATGTAAATACACAGTGTTTTCACACAGTTGCATACTGTCACACCCATAGAGTCACACAGAGGCACACAGGCCGAGGCACGCATACATCCACACACAGTCACATATACAAACACAAAGGCACACTGATTCTCTCTCTCTCTCTCTGTTCTACACACACACACACACACACACACACTCTTAGACAAAGTACCAACCCAGAAAAGAAATGCAGCAGAGGCATTTGTAGCATTGCATACCCAGCTGGGTCTTGGGAAAGAGTCTCCTTTCCAGCGCATCATGGAGGAATGAGCTTTTGAGAGCAGGTGCTGGGTACCATCCCTGATCTCTTGCCAAGTGTCAGAGCTAATCTATACCCTGGATGTTTGCTGACTACCCTGATCCTCAGGAGGCAGGTGTTCAACCCAGGGACCAGAGTCAAAATTATTGGGAGACATAGTGTTACGAGTCGACTTGCTTTCTCCTCCTGCAAAAGATATGTTAAAATTCTAATCCTCAGTACCTCAGAGGTTACTTTATTTGGAAATTGGGTCATTGCAGGTGGAATTACAGGCATACCTCACAGATATTGTGGCTTCAATTCCAGACCACCATAATAAAGTCAACATTACAATAAACTGAGTCACACAAATTGTTTAGGGTGGTGATTGCTGAAGGTTGGGTTGGCTGTGACAATTTCTTAAAATTTTTAAGTTTCTTAAAATAAGATAACAATGAAGCTTGCCATACCAATTGACTCTTCTTTTCCAGAAAGATTTCTCTGTCGTATGTCATGCTGTTTGATAGCATTTAACCCACAGTAGAACTTCTTTGTAAATGGAGTCAATTTTCTCAAACCTTGCTGCTGTTTTGTCAACAAAGTGTACATAATATTCTGAATTCTTTTTTGCCTTTTCAGTAATGTTCACAGCATCTTCACCAGGAGTAGATTCCATCTCAAGAAACCACTTTATTTGCTCATCCATAAATTAATCATCTGTTCAAGTTTTGTCATGAGATTGCAACAATTCAGTCATGTCTCACTGAGTTAGGCTCCGCTTCTAGTTCTCTTGCTGTCTCCACCACATCTGTAGTGACTTTCTCCGTTGAAGCCTTGAACCCCTCAGTGTCATCCATGAGGACTGGAATCAACTTCTTCCAGACTCCTGTTCATGAGAATATTTTGACCTCCTCCCATTAATCATGAATGTTCCTTTTTTAAACCAAAAAACATTTTTCATTTAAAAAAGTATTTACAACACATAAAACCCGGCAAGATTTATTCTTTTTTTTCTCATTTCTGGTATGGGACCTTTGGCGGCTCCTCCACTATTGCGCTGTTGCTCTCCAAGCCAATGTTACTATCACTGGTTCCTTCCTCTGCCATACTATCTACCCTCTCTTGGCCACTCTCCTTGTCCTCAGGAGTAGACGTGCCTTCTTCACTGTTCTGTTGGCTCTCTGTCGTTTCTTCAAGGCATGCCTCGTCCGTCTCCATTGGAATGTTCTTTGTCATCTTTCTTCTCCTCGCCTTTGCTGGCTGCTTGTTTTTCCTTAGGAACAATGCTGCTCTGTCTATGCTCAGCTTGCTCTGCCACCTCCTTCTCCCTTTTCTCCTGCCTTTTGTGGGCCTGTTCCTCCGCCTGTGCAATCTCAGCTGCAATTTTCTCCATATCCACTTCCACTTTCAGAGCACACAACCTTTTAAGTTCATCGTTAAATGAATCTGTGCTTTCCAGGTATTTCCTCTTCTTCTCCTGGTGTCATTCCTCTATTTGAAGAAGTTCAGCTTCTAGTTTCCGCTGATGAATGATTAAGGACTGGACCTGTCATTTGAGGATCTGCATTCTAGCTGTTGTGACAATTGACCGGACATCCGGCACACTCTCACTAAGGATTTCACTGATGAGGCGGTGGTTTCTCTGGAAACGGGCGGTGGCTATATGCTTCATTGGAAAGCTGTCATCATAATCATCTGGATCTTCAGGAGGCTAAATATTCATGTATGGTTCTCCTTTCTCCATGCAAGACTGTCTCTGTCAACTTTCTTCCTCTAAAGCAGCTTCTGCACAACTTTTTGCATTTAGGTAAGCAAGGTATATGGGGGATTTATGATAGGCCTTCATAGATTCATTGTACTCTATCTTTTCTGCTTTGCATTCATTTAAATATTCTTGTTTTTCTTCACCAGTGAGATCTCACCACATGCCACCAATAATCTTGCCAATCTCCTACAACTTTAAGTCAGGGTTGGAAGCCTTTACTTGGTCCCAGACCTTTCTGCCTGTACCTCATGTAGGGCATCAGCGGCTTATCTGGTGGCTTTGGGGATTTTGGTATCGTAATACCAGAGGATGCAGTGACCTGGCTGTTGGTGCCCGGATTCCCTCCAAGCCTGTAGTTGTTGTAGGCGAGATGACTATATGGATTGTATGTCACAAACCCTGGTGTGCTGGGCATTTGTGTTGCAGGAGCTGGGGTGGGAGGTGGAGTGTAAGATGGTCTTTCCATGGGCAGAAAAAGTGGCTGCAGTTCCAGCTTCTCTTCCCTTTGTCCCGCACCATGAGTGTTCTTAATGGCATCTAGAATTCAGAATCCTTTCCAGAAAATTTTCAATTCACTTTGCCCAGGCCCATCAGAGGAATCAATTCCTAGGGCACCTATAGCCTTACAAAATGTATTTCTTAATAAGACTTGAAAGTCAAAATTGCTCCTTGATCTAGGGGCTGTTGAATGGATTCTTTGTTATCAGACAGGAAAATAACATTCATCTCTTTGTACATCTTTACCAGAGCTCTTAGGTGACCAGGTGCATTGTTAATGAGCAGTAATTTTGAAAAGAATTTTTTTTTTTTGAGAAGTAGGTCTCAACAGTGGGCTTAAAATATTCAGTAAAACATGTGATAAGCAGATGTGCTGTAATCCAGGCTTTGTCGATCCATTACTGGAGTACAGGAAGAGTAGATTTAGCATAATTCTTAAGGGCCCTGGGGTTTTCATAATGGGAAACAAGCGTTGGCTTCAACTTCAAGTCCCCAGCTGCACTCACTCCTAACAAGAGTCAGGCTGCCCTTTGAAACTTGAAACCAGACACTGACTGCTCCTCTTTAGCTGTGAATGTCCTAGATGGCATCTTCTTCCAATAGAAAGCTCTTTCATCTGCATTAAAAATGTGTTGTTTAGTGTAGCCACCTTCACCAATGATCTTCCCTAGATCTTCTGGATGACTTGCTGCAGCTTCTACATCAGCACTTACTGCTTCACTTGGCATTTTATTTTACAGAGCTGGCTTTTTTCTTTAAACCTCATGAACCAAGCTCTGCTAGCTTCCAGCTTTTCTTCTGCAGCTTCCTAACCTCTCTCAGTCTTCACATAATTGAAGAGAGTTAGGGCCTTGCACTGGAATAGGTTTTGGCTTAAGGGAGTATTATGGCTGGTTTGATCTTCTGTCTAGACCACTAAAGTCTTCTCCATGTCAGCAATAAGGCTGTTTCACTGTCTTATCATTTGTGTGTTCAATGGAGTAGCACTTTTAATTTCCTTCAAGAACTTTTCCTTTGCATTCATAACTTGGCTGTTTGGTGCAAGAGTCCTAGCTTGCAGCTTGTCTCAGCTTTTGACCTGCCTTCCTCACTAAGCTTAGTCATTTCCAGCTTTTCATTTAAAGTGAGAGAAGCGTGATTTGTCCTTTCACTTGAACACTTACAGGCCATTGTAGGGTGAGTAATTGGCTAAATTTTAATATGTTGTGTCTCAGGGAATAGGAAAATCCCAGGAGAGGGAGAGAAATGGAGAAACTAGCAGTCCATGGTGAAGTTCATATACATTTAGAACATATACAACATTTATTAAGTTCACTGTCTTATTTAGGTGTGGTTCACGATGCCCTGAAACAATTACAATAGTAACATCAAAGATCATGGACCACAGACCGCCAGGACAGACAAAATAAATAGTAATAATAAAGGGTGAAATACTGGGAGAATTACCAAAATGGCACACAAACACACAAAGTGAGTCCATGCTGCTAGAAAAATAGCACCAATAGACTTCCTTGTTGCGGGGTTGCCACCAACCTTCAATTTATAAAAAATGCAATTTCTGTGAAGGGCAAGAAAGTGAAGCGTAATAAGATAAGATGTGCCTGTAGTTACATTAAGATGAGGTTGTGCTGGTGTAGGTTGGGCTCCCAATCAAATATAACTGGTGTGTTCATAAGAGAAGAGAGACACTCAGGGAGAGGTCACAGATGACAGAGGCAGAGATTGACATAGCTGCCACCCACGCAAGGCCACTGATTGTCCGCACACCACCAGAAACTAGGAAAAGCCAAGGAAGGACTCAGAGGGTTCATGTCCTTGCCAACACCTGCACTTTGGAGTCTTAGCCTCCAGTGCTTAACTGTGGTTGTAAGTTGCCCAGTTTATGGTGCTTAGTGAAGGCAGCCCCAGGAAGCTAGGATATATGCGTAATTTGAAGGGAAAAAAGATGTATTTAATATTTTACCAGAATTTTCTATGTGGAAAATCAAAACAAAATCCTCTTGTTCTGAAAAAACAAACATCTCAAATAAAGCGCCCACATTCCTCTAAGCTTCTGTATACAAGTAGAAGGCGACAGGTCTCTGCTCAGACCCTCCTGTGTGTCCGCATGTCACCTGGTCTGGGGTAGGAAGTGGCCGTCTTGTCATGGCAGCCTCCAAAACCTGCTCCTCTGCCCCAGCTCCTCTCTGGCTTTGGGTCCTCGCTCTCGCTCCACTCCAGCCACACAGACAGCCTCCCTTTTCTCAGACTCTCCAGGCAAGCCCCCTCCTCAGGCCCTCACATAAGCTCCTCCCCTGACTGGAAGGTTGGGACCCAGGCAGCACCCTGGCTCATTCCTTTAAACCTTTGCTCAAATGTCACCTGCTTGGTGAGACCAGCAATTCCTAACAATCACTCCTCCTCATTTCCCCTGACTTTGCTTTAATTTTTTTTTTCCAGAGAACCTATCGCTTTCTGACATACCATATAATTGACTGATTATGTAGATTGTGTATCTCCCCATGAGAATGTTAGCTCCAAAAGAACATGGATTTTTTTTTTTTTTTTTTTCCTGTTTTTCATGCCCTGTTCCTAGAACAGTGTCTGGAATACACTAGGTGCTCAATACATATTTCTGAATGAATGGAAACTTAGTCTCCTGTGTATCTGACTTTCATCAATGTTACCCTCTGGGAAGAAGGAGATCCCTGAAGATTTAATGTTTAGACTTATATGGAGGAGATACAGGTTTAAGAAATGAAGAAGCTGCTGGGCGCAGTGGCTCACGCCTGTAATCCCAGCACTTTGGGAGGCCAAGGAGGGCAGATCACAAGGTCAGGACATCAAGACCATCCTGGCTAACACAGTGAAACTCCGTCTCTACTGAAAATACAAAAAATTAGCTGGGTGTGGTGGTGGGCGCCTGTAGTCCCAGCTACTCGGGAGGCTGAGGCAGGCTAATGGCGTGAACCTGGGAGGTGGAACTTGCAGTGAGCCGAGATTGTGCTGCCACTGCATTCCACAGTCTAGCCTGGGTGACAGAGCAAGACTCCATTTCAAAACAAAAAAAAAAGAAGAAGAAGAAAAAATGAGAGGCTGTGCAGGCCAGTGGCAAAGGCCTTGAGCTGGGGCCATGAGGGTCTCATCTGTAAAAGACAAATGAAGCCATCGGTTGCCTACAACCCATTTCACGGGCATGTTGGGAGGATGAAGAACTTGATGCATTTTAAAGTGCTCTGAGGTCCTTAAACAAAAGACATGCCATGGAAATGGAATGTTATTACATAAACTAAACCCAGAAGTGTATCAGGAAATAGCTGAACTGAATCATAGCCAGTCTCAGAGCAATTTTTTTGCCTGAGAAATTTAATAGAACAGCCTACAAAACTATGATGCAATTTTCTTTCTTATCAACCGTTCCCACCTTCTAAATTTTAGCACAGGTGCTGTCTTCTTTTTTCCTACACAGTAAACAGGTCCACGATAAAATTTCGGGATTGGACTGAGGGTGGTTGGCTGTGCAAATAACTGGGCCATAAAAGTGTCTTTAGAATTTTTCTCTCTCTCTTTTTTAAACAGTGGTTCTTCTCATAGGAATAAAATGTATTACTCAGAACAAATGGCTGTGTATTTAATTATGTCGAACCTTAACACTTTTTTTTTGTTTCATATTTCATGTGTCCTGTGTTGTGTAGGGGATATTGAGAATTAGACTTTGTGGTATTCCTTCTTTTTTTTTTTTTTTTGATGGAGTCTTGCTCTGTTGCCCAGGCTGGAGTGCAGTGGCATGATCTCGGCTCACTGCAGCCTCCACCTTCCGGGTATAAGTGATTCTCCTGCCTCAGCCACCTGAGTAGCTGGGATTACAGGCACCCACCATCACACCTGGCTAATTTTGTATTTTTAGTTGGCCATGCTGGTCTCGAACTCCTGACCTCGTGATCTGCCCGCCTCGGCCTCCCAAAGTGCTGGGATTACAGGCGTGAGCCACCACGCGCAGCCTATTCCTTCCTTTTAAGGGCAGTACACATAACTAGAACAGCAGTCATGAATGTCAGAACTACTGAGGGCAGCCTGTGAATGCGGTTTCCCTCCTCTGGCTTCTCCTCTTGCTGTTCAGTGCCCTCTGCTGTCTGGAAGGAGCCTGCTAATGCTTGGGTTAACTGCTTAGCCTACTTATATCACACAATGATTAGTTTTTCCTTCAGGTGATTTTACTAATAGTATGAACTGGCACCCTTACAATTCTGAATCCTATTAGGTTGCTGGTAAGTGGCTGTCATTGGCCATCCCCTTGTTTAGAAAAAGATATTAACAAGGAAGGGTTAACTTGCAAAAGTTGATCCTCTATTCTCGGTTCCTACCTTCCTGGAGGCCTAGCCCAAGGATAGATGGAGTGAACTCCAGGCAGGTGTGTCACGTTGTATAAAGGAGTAACTCAAAGTTCAGTTAGTACTTTAGTTCTGAATAAACATAGCTCTGGAAAGTCCCCTTCAATCCTGACTGTCCCATAGATAAATCTCCAGTCTTATATGTTAGGGCTTTCCTCCAAATTAACCACATTTATCAAAACATTTATTTTTTGATAATTACTATTTAAATTATTATTATTATTATTATTTGAGACAGAGTCTTGCTCTGTCACCCAAGCTGGAGTGCAGTGGCACGATCTCAGCTCACTGCAACATCCACCTCCCAGGTTCAAGCAATTCTCCTGCCTCAGCCTCCTGAGTAGCTAGGATTACAGGCATGTGCCACCACGCCTAGCCAATTTTTATATTGTTAGTAGAGACGGGGTTTCTCCATGTTGGCCAGGCTGGTCTTGAACTCCTGACCTTAGGTAATTTGCCCACTTCAGCCTCCCAAAGTGCTGGGATTACAGGCGTGAGCCACCGCGCCCAGCCTAAAACATGATTTTTATCTCAGAAGGGAGAAAGTTGTAGTAGTTTAGACTTTGGACATTGGGGCTGGGTTAAAAATCTAGGTTTTTCCCTTTTACTAACTGTGTAACATTAGGCAATAATCATGTTAGCTTCATTTTTCCTATCTGTAGAAAAAATATCACCTACACCATAGGGTTAATTTGAAGATTAAATAAGAATATGTAAACAAAATTCTTATTTAAGGTTCTGGTATATTGTAAGCACCAAGTACATATTTTTTTTTCATTTCTCCTTCATGTTTGATTCTAATTCCAAACTCAAAAGATATCTTTATTTCTTAGTTCATATAAAGGATTTCCTAGTCATCTGTGTATCTTTTTTCTTTAATATGATATTATCCTGGCTTGTTGGGTAGTAGGAAAGAGAAAAAGGAAAGAGAAGAAGATGAGAGAAATGGCTGCCGAAACACTTTCAATTCCACCTGTTATTATTTTGGTAGTTGTTGACGCTGCAAATGAGAACCAGAACATGTGGCTGGTAGATCACTCCAAAATGTTTTGTCCTTCACTTAAAATGATGTAACTTGGGCTTAAATAAGATATGACACATCTACCCAAAAGCAGATAAGGAAAAGTCATTCATCTGGAAGGGAAGTATTCTAGGATTCAAAATTTATAAATATTATACCGACCTATTCTTGACTAGCATTTAAACATGGGAAATCAACAATGTTTACTTAATTCCACTGATTTGTCATAACATTCACTGTTTGTGCTTTTATTTCCTATGGCCCTGAAAATTCAGAAGCAACTTCCAAGAAAAGTAGTTTAGGTTAAAAATCACCATTTTCGGCCGGGTGCAGTGGCTCACACCTATAATCTCAGCACTTAGGGAGGCAGAGGGGAGTGTATCACCTGAGGTCAGGAGTTCGAGACCAGCCTGGCCAATATGGTGAAACCCCATCTCTACTAAAAATACAAAAGTTAGCTGGCCTTGGTGGCACATGCCTGTAATCCCAGCTACTCAGGAGGCTGAGGGAGGAGAATCACTTGAGCCCGGGAGGCAGAGGTTGCAGTCAGCTGAGATCGTGTCACTGCACTCTAGCCTGGGTGACAGAAGGAGACTCCGTTAAAAAAAAAAAATCACCATTTTCCCCCTTTAACCTGAGAGTCAGTTGACTGGAAAACAGGATGGTTCCCAGCAAGCATATAAAGCAGTTGGACCACCATGACTGCCTTCTGAAGATGCTTCCCGGAGAACAAAGCACATCCTCTACAGAAACCTCTTGATCACCAAGTAGGGATGACACTTCTTTGTAGATGGAACACTATGAAGTTCTACCAAAGGAAGCTGTGGAGTTTTCAGTCTGAATTCGCATGAACTTTCCCTGCCTGGGTGATTTGAGATGCTTGTGCCTAAAACAGCTTTCTAGGCTGGGCTATTTCTTCCTCATCTTACCAACATTAGAGTTCTTTGAACTTTCAACATCTTTTACCAGAGAAATGGAAATAAAATGAGGAAGTAGGTAGACGGAGGTATTAGAACCATTTGCTCCTGAGTTCATAGTCACACTTACTTCAACACATCTCAACCTTTACAAAACCATTGGGATGAAGAACACAGGGGAAATTCTCTCTAAAGGGATTTTTTACTATACTGGTTCTAACCAGTGGCACACAGAAGGAAAATAAGTTTTTTAAAAAATTTTGTTTGTGTGTTGAAAGAACTTGTTATTTGTGGGTAGACCAATAGGATTGTGTTGTTCTAATTATGCATAGAAAATATCAATAAAGTTAACAGTAGAAACAGAGTCTCCTGTTATTATTTACATGAACTATCTGCCTCAGTCACTATCTTGGTGCACATGGGATCTCCATTTTTGTTGGGATCCATATATTGTAATGAAAACAATAATGAATTTGGACTTACTTGCATTTGAATTCCTACTTCATAATTTATGGTGTGACTATGACCATCATTTATTTATCCAATTGATGTGGTGTGGCTCTGTATTCCCACCCAAATCTTACCTTGAATTGTAATAATCCCCACGTGTCAAGGGCAAGACAAGATGGAGGTAATTAAATCATGGGGGTGGTTTCCCCCATGCTGTTCTTGTGATGGTGAGTGAGTCTCATGAGATCTGATGGTTTTATAAGCATCTGGCATTTCCCCTGCTTGCACTCATTCTTTCTCCCACCACCCTGGGAAGAGGTGCCTTCCACCTTGATTGTAAGTTTTCTGAGGCCTCCCCAGCCATGTGGAACTGTGAGTCAATTAAACCTGTTTTCTTTAGAAATACCCAGTTTGGGGTATTTATTCACAGCAGCATGAGAATGGACTAATGCACCAATACTTATAAATATCTGCTGTGGAATATTTCCTGTGGCAAGTGTGTGTTGTGGCAAAGTAGAGGGAGGCACAGAAATAAGTAAAATATTATTAAGAGGAAAACTTCAGACAAATTAAAGTTGTCTAAACAGAGCTTAATTGAGCAAAGAATGATTCATGAGTCAGGCAGCCTCCCAAACCAGGATAGGTTCCAAGAGACTCTGGTGCTGCTGTGTGGTTGAAGATTATTTATGGACAGAAAATGGAAAATGACATACAGAAAGCAGAAGCGAGGTACAAAACAGCTGGATTTGCAGTTGACCAACCAGCTTCATCTTGTCTGCTGCCCAGAAAAGCCAATGCACCAAGAACAGCATGTTTTGCAGCAAAGAAAGCATTTAATAATTGGAGGGCCAGCCAAGTGAAAGGACAGTGGATAATTGTCAAATCTGTCTTCCCAATAATTCAGAGGGTAGGGTTTTTCAAGAATAGTTTAACGGGCAGGGCAGTGGGGAATGGGGAATCTTGATTGGTTGGGTTGGGGATGGAATCATAGGTAAATGAAACTGTCTTCTTGTGCAGAGTTAGTTCCCTGGGTGGGGATGACAAGACCACTTATGTCAGTTTCTTGGTAAGGGTTAGTAATCTTGTTGGTGCCAGCTGGTCTATCAGAATGAAGGATCTGAAAAATACTTTAAACAATAATCTTAGGTTTATAAGACTGATGTTATTTCTAGGCACAGCTACATGACTCTTGAACCATAATTCTGACCTGTGGCTAATTTGTTAGTTTTACAAAGGTGGTTTGGTCCCTGAGTAAGGAGGGGATTACTTTCAGAAGAGACCGTTATCATCTCTGATTTAACATTAAACTCTAAACTAAATTTCTCCCATAGTTAACATGGCCTATGCTCAAGAATGTACATACACAGATTTTGAGGTTAGAAGCAAGATAAAGTCAGCTATGTCGGATTTCTCTCACTGTCATACATTTTGCCAAGGTGGTTTCATATAGGTTACAGCTTGGTGTTTCCCTTATTTGAATATGATTTGAACAGTTGGCTGCCTTCAATTGGCTGAAACTCAGTTACTGGTGTAAGAGTAGGTTATGGTCTGTTTACACATCCAGTTAAGTTATAGTTTACTATGTATGGAGAAACTTTTGGGCCAAACCGATAATATGTAAGGAGGCAGTTTTAGGTTAAGCTTATTTTAACACTGTGTAACTAGTCATGTGTAGCCATAGTGTCTCATAGGAAGTGCAGAAGAACAAGCAGAGCTATGCTCAGAGACCCCTAAGTTCAGCTGGGGTGGGAGTGTTCAGAGATTTCTTGGAGGTTGTTTGAACTGCATCCTTGAAAGGTCAGTAGAAGTTAGCAAGCTGGTGTGTCAAGAAAGGGAGGCATGAATCAAACATATTGAAGAGCACAGGAAGGTCATGGAGATGAGAAGCTGAAGGTAGACCTGTACATGGAAGAGTGGGTAAAGGTATGGTGTGGTGATTGCGAGAAAAGGTGCTAGGGACATGAGCAAAAGCTAGAGTATGGAAGTCCTTATATAACATGCCAAGGCCTTTCAGATCTCTTCTTAAGGTGATGGAGACACTTGACTCATCTTAAGAAGTAGATTGATTGCCTCAGGTTTTCAGCACAGAAAGACCATGATGATGGTGACATGAAAGCCTGCCTGGAATGGGGAAGTCCACACCTTCGAAGGCTTGTGGGAGCAAGAATCTTAGATTGGTTAGAGGAACATGGGGCTTGCTGTCAGACCGTGTTTGCGGAATATCTAGGCACTGATGCCCTCTTCCCGGGGGAGAACGGAATGAGAAAAATAGAAACATGAGGGCAGGCCTGAGGTTTGTCAGGTCTTAAGGCATGGTGGAGGAAGGAATGTAGATAGAAAAGGCAGACAGGGGCAGACAGGGAGGAAGGAGGAAGGACTGGGAGAAGGCAAGGAAAGAGGTTTAGAGAGGGCAGGGTTAGCAGTGGTGTCAAATACTTCTGGGGGCATCACATGGGTTAATTGTAAGAGAACATCTGCTAAGTATGAGGACTTTGATGATAATTAACAATAAAATTATTCCAGAGAAGACAGGCATAACTGGGATTGAGAGCAAAGGCAGCATCTGGTGACTCCTCTACTGACACATCTACATTTCTACTCTCCTTTTATCCTCTTCTGGTGGGTTTCCTGTTAGTGATAAGGAAATCCTTGGAAAATGGTTGTTGCAGAAATTCCATCTTCTCTTTGTGAAGCCACATATGTTAAAAGAGTTGCATTCAGTCTTCCTCTTAGAGCCAACTAGGGAGCATCATTACCAAGAGGAAAAACATCAAGTTACTTTGCATTTTGAAACTGAAAAGTAGGCAAAGGAGGTTACATGGATTTACTCAGTTCCAAAAAAATGAAAAGAAAAGAAGAAAAAAAGACACACCGTGATCACAATTTCTCTAAGCAACACCATAAGTGCTATTATCCTCTGTGATTATTTTGACTTGATTTGAAATGTTTATTCAAATACTTACATGAATGACTAATCAAAAGGATTGTTAAAACTGCCTTACATATGTAAGACACCTTCACAATAATAACAAGGTTTGCTGGGAACTTATATTATGTTTTTAATTGCTTTTGTCAGTCAAAACTATCTGCTGAGCCCCCACTTGAAGCTGAATGCTGCATTTGAGCTGGGGATAGCAATACAGAGAAAGCCCAGGAAACCCTTGATTACTACCAATGCTTGAGGCATGCGTGTTCTGCTTAATTAGATTTTCAGGTGAGCTCCTGCTGAACCCTTTATGAACCATCATAATTTTTGTTTCAAGTTTTAAAGAAATCTTGGTCAAACTTTCTGGAAAGACAAAGACCCTATCATGACATCTGTTCTCTGGTTCTAATTGAAATAATCAACATGCTCTAAAAATAGGAGAAACCCTGTATCAGTACAGGAAACAGAGGAGGGAAGTCATCCATGGGGAAAAAATTGAAGACATTTCTACTGGATACAGCCCAGAAAGGTCACAGTTGAAGTACAAAAGCATCAACTTTGGAGGTAGATGATCAGATTTCATTTCCAGCATTGCCAACCATTGAGCCGCTGGGCCCTACAGTTTACTGGTGGCTCAGAATTCTCATAAATAAAATGGAGCTGCAGGATCTAATGACTTGCTGAGTCCTCTTTAGTTGTAGGTGTCTATGACGCCACATTGGTTAAGTCACAGGCAGTATAAAGTGGTTAACAGCATTTGTTCTACAGTAGGCCACATGGGTTCAAATCCCACATATTTTACATTCTAGCTATGTCATGCTGGACAGATCACTTGAAGTCTCTAAGCCTCAGTTTGCCCATCTGTAAAAGGGGTATAAAAATTCTTACCTCTCCAGATTCTCGTGAAGACCAATTTAGATAATATATGTAAAATCCTTAGCAAAATGTCTGGCATATTAAACACTGGGTAACAGCTGCTATTATTATTATCATCATAATTATTTATTTTACCAAAGGACCATCTCAAGAAAGTTATAATCATTTCTGTGCATACATGTATTCATAAATGCAGTTATTATAACTCTTGTTTGGAATGTGGAAGCAGATATCATCATATGCATATATATGTGTGTGTATACCTATAATATATGTATATATGTGTGTATTGTTAATCATATACACTGTACACACATGTATATGAAATATATGTGTACATATGTGATAAGGAGATGTTGGAATGATTAGTGACCAAAGATAAAGATGATGAATTTTGAATGGTTTTCCATAGTATATGAATTTTAAGTGTAGTTTTGACAGGATGAAAAAAGTCAGAATAGGTTAGGCAGGAGTCTTATTAGTTTGCCTAAAAAGACCAAAAAATACAGTTGGCTAGTTTGTTTAATTGATATATTTAGTAAAAACAAGCAAGGAAGCCCAGGAAGGGTCCTCAGCAGCTACCTTGGCCCAGTAGAGAACCTGTGCTTGACTCTCCTCTTCAGGCTTTGGAGACATTTTAGTGATGGGGGTGTCTTCAAAGTCTATCAGAAGCAGCTCCAGAGACACCATCACCCCCATGTATTTGTCTGTTAAACTCCAGCTAGAATCCAAAACTCCCAAGGCAGAATCTAATGGGGTGGATCAGTTACCATTCAATATGGCACACTCTTATGGGGCAGAGTTCTTGGGCCAGGTCAGCTCTGAGGCTGTGGAGTTTCTCGGTTTACATTTGCCTAGAGTATTGTTAGGGGTTGAATCATGTTTGCCTAAAAGAGATGTGTTGAAATTCTAATGCCCCTGTGCCTCAGAATGTGATCAGATTTGGAAATAGTGTCTTAACAGAGGTAATCAAGTTAAAATGAGGTTGTAAGTGTGGGCTGTAATTCAATATGGCTAGTGCCTTTACAAACATGAAAAATTTGGATACAGAGACAGACATACATAGAGTGAAGACAATAGGAAGATACACAGGGAGAATGCCCTATAAGGATAGAGGCAGAGACTGAATTATGCTTCCACAAACCAATGAACATCTGGGGCTACCAGAAGCTGGAAGAAGGGATCCTCACTCTACAGATTTATAAGGGAGCAAGGCCTTGCCAACACCTTGATTTTGGACTTCTAGCCTCCGTAACTGTGGGACAACATATTTCTGTTGTTCTCAGCCACCAACTTTGTGGTACTTTGTTATGGCAAACCTAGGAAATGAATACAAGTAACCTTCCTGGTCTTGTTTTTTGTGGCCAGGGTGGAAGTTCACATCATCCAAACCATGCCAATTCCTGAAGAAGGAGCAGCACAAGTCAGCTTTTCCGGGGAGGTGGTGCATATTGCAGGAGTGCAGCATTTCATAGATTGACCAGCGTAGACCTGATTTGATTAAGATGAGGCTTCAGCAAATGTCTGATGAGGTTTTATGCCTTGGTGTTTCACAGCATTATTCACTTATATTTAGATGTCCAATTACTCAATTATATGACTAGATAATGTCCAACCAATAGACTGTGATGTCCTCGAGGGCTGGGATCATGTCTTGCTATTGGCAGGCAGTGTCGTAGAGCGTTGTGGCTCTGGAATCACCCTGCATGGATATGAATCCTAGCTCTTCCAGTTCCTTAACTTACGCCTCCATTTCCTCATCTATTAAACGAAGACGATAATATCATAATAGTACTTATTTATTGACCTACAGATCAAGTGAGTTATCTTATATCAGGAAATTAGGTATAATTTCCTGCTGGGGACAAAGTAAATATCCCATCAATATTAGCTATTATATTAGTTTTCATATTTCCCAGAACCTATCATAGGCCACATTATGCATTATGAACTCAATAGATATTTCTTGAAAAATAAGAAAAATCGTATTGTTTTGAGTGAAATTGTTACACTTGGCCAAGTGATGTGGGGGAGGACATACCAGGGGAGTGCTGGAGATTTTAATCGGCCTAATCTTTGTCTGCAGCATTAATCACTGAGAAATAGAAATGTAGGTCCTCGTGGCCACAGAGCCTCGTGTTTTCTTTAGTGTTTAGTACGGGACCAGGATTGAGACCCTTTGAGCTCTCACGTGTCCCTGACTCCTTTCTTGGGAGTCTACGAGGCAAGAGACACAGGACAGGCCACTTAGAGGAAGCCTGTTACACACCTGCTGGGTTCACAAAAGAGCCATTAGCCACCAGGACTGATGATTCATTGCCTGCAGAGTGATTTGGGAAAGAGGTTTCCAATCCAATCCAGCCTAAGACAGAGGGGGAAACAGTTAGCATTTACACTACTGAGAAAAGGAAAAGAAAGAAAAATGATCCATTACTTGTTAACAGAGTAAAGCCTGTGAAATCTTTCTGCTTTTTGCTTGTGGGGGAAAAAAATAGAAAGGCAAGATGATTTCCTTACTAGGTAATGTACAACTACTTTCCCCTTCCCACTGTTGTTTCCAAACCATTTCACTGACTTTTATTCATCACTTCAAAACTCACGCAACATTTGTTTAAACTTCTGAAGCAGTGTCAACATTGCCAGGCCACAGAGCCTCTGCCTAATATCACCACAAATTCATATGGACCCCTAGCCAAAACGGCGATGTAGAAAGACCCATTATAAAGCTAGGTGTTCCCTTCTGTTGAAATCCATGGAGACTCTCCCTCTTTGAGCCTCGCACTCTCGGCACTACATAGACATGAGTCTTTGCAGCAAGTCTGAGGTTTAAAACCTTGTCGTTCAGCAATGTAAACACACACTTTTGATTGACAATTCTTACTTTTAAAGGGAATGGAGCAGGCAAAAAGGTATTTGTGAGTCCCTCTGCAAGGTACTCGTGATGCTGTATTTTTAGCCTGGGCTCAGCCCTCTTATTTAATGATCGACAGATATGGAATCTTCCAGGAACATGATGCCATATCAGCATGACCAGCTCTGTCACTGGTTACTATATCTTCTCTCTCCCTGGCTGGGGTAGCAAGCATTCTCCCATCCTTAAAATGACATGTCAATGGCAGTTCACGATGTGCCAATATTTGGGGTCTTGGCTGCAGACGCCTTCCAGGGGACAGCACCCCCGGGACTGGACAAGAAAGAGCCATGTTTAGGCCAACCTCCTAATGCGCCAGCCCCTTAGCAGAAGAAGTTCCTTTTTCTTGCCCTCATTCTTTCCTTCTGAGAAACTTGCCATCTGAAGTCAAGTGTGCCTCTAACACTTTCAGGAGATTATCACTTTCCTCTTTGTCATCTTTAAAATTTTATTATTGCCTTCAACTCCACCTCAGTTTTCAGGACTTGATCCCATTCTTTTCATTGTGAAAATAGCCCGGGGCCAAGACGGAAAAAGAAACAACCTGCAAACCAATTTTTAAGCAGTTTTTAACTTACCAAAAATGTCAAGTTATTGCACCTTTTAAATCTCAATAGATCTATTTGTAGAAATTATACCAAAATCAGCAATTTCCTTGTTCTCATCTTCCCTCAATCACTCCTCCAATGAGTTTGGGCAGAAGTACCCCTGTGTCCAGGTGGCTGTGGGAGGCCCTGTAATTGGGTGTAATCAGATCCCAGAGGAGCTTTTCTGATGAGGCTGAGATTCTTTTGACAGGAACTTTTGAGAAGTAGAGTCGATGTAATGAAGTCCAGAATTTTCCAGACTCCTCTTAATATATCCATCATGTCCAGCCACATCATTCACATGTTGATTCTCTTGTTTCTGATTTCAGCTGTCAGAGTCAGTAAAATTGCCCCGGCAGCTTTAGCATATGTGGCAGAACACTGACAAGATGTTACTTACACCTAATTAAGGCTGAGAGCATCATAACGGTCCCGGCATGCTAGCAACCCGATTTCCTCTGGTTTCGAGTTTTCTGGATCTTGACCTCAGCACTTTGAAAGTCAGGAGAATTTGATACAGGGACGTTTAGAAATATTGCCATCGCCACACTTTGACTTTTATATCAAAATGGAAAACAGCAGAACAAAGAGAATTTGACAAAAGAGATGGAAACATCACACCTAGAGGGTCAGAATGGGATAGCTGACCTGATAAGAATGACTGGATGGACTAGATGACCTTTGGCTCTCTCCTGCTGTTTTTACTTTGTCTCTGTGAATGGGGGTAAATCCAGCAGGACAGGTAGTAGATAGATAGTAAGAAAAATCACACGCAGGAAAGGGAAAGAGGAAATGAATACTGGGCTTAGCACAATGACTGAATGTGACAGTGCTAAGCTTAATAACAAGCAATTGTTTCGAACAATCATTATTAAAAAGGCTGTGGGATATACTCCAGGGAAAAGAAAACATCCCCAGTGCTTGAGTCATCTAAAAGACATTTAGATGGAACCCTCCGCAGTGGCGCAGGCTGGAATTGCTCTTTTGTGGCCTGGGCTGGGGACTGGTGCCCGCCCCGTTCTGACTCTTCAGCCTCTACCTTTGTCCCCTGCTGATGTAAGGCTGCTGTGATGGACAAGCCGTTCCCTCACATGACAGAGTGAGGTTACCGAAAGCCCCAGGATGTAGAACAGTCTGACCTCTCCTCCACCCCCTCTCCCAGCCCCCTGTAAGAATTTACAAATCCAGTTAAGGGTGAAATTTTGCCATTTCCTCTGTGGAACACAGAGGTTTTATGCGATGACAAGTGAATGGATTTCTTCTCTGCTGAAGTCTCCAATTCTCATACAGTTGCCAGAGGCAGAAAAAAAAAATCAGCACTTTGGCAGCAATAAACAGCCTTTTGCTTTCAAAAATGCTTCCAGGTTTTTTTTTTCTTCTCCTCTCTCTTTTAAAAAATTTCTTCTTTTATGTATGTGTGCATGTAGGAGGGAGAGTGATATTTAGTTTCCTTTTGCTTGGTAGGAGATAAGGGAACATTTGAGATGAAATCACAAATTGTCCAGCTCCTTGTCGGATGGATCAGTGAGGTTTCTCTTCTCTTCCCTCTTTGCGAACTCCAGGGTCTCGTGAATTCCTTGGCAGGGGCCTGTTCTTCTCTCGTAGAGGGTTAGTTACAAAACACATTCATAATGTTCCTGGCTAAATGTCCCAGCCAGGAGTCAAGAAGAACTCAATTTCCTGGCCTGACTTTTTTGGACTCTGACCACTCCAGGTGTTGGGACTGCTCAGGAAATAAGAGGCAGAACATGCGTGCATGTTTTTAAAAAAAGCACAGAGCGCTTGCTGGGGACCCAGATGCGTAGCTGGGCTATTGGCCTGCAGCACAAAGTAGATCCTGAAAGAAAAAGGAAAGAAAAAAGAAAGTTAATAATTATCGTAAAAACAAGATGGAAAGTTTCAGGGATTTAGGTGATTTGATAGGATAGGCTATTTCTGAGCTTCCTGTGAAGCCAGGCAACATCTCCCCTGGGCGATGCATGGATGGGTTATTTCAGCATTGGGAAGTTGGGGAGGAGGTTTAATCAAAGGGCTCAATGTTTTGTTGACTTCTTCATGAGAAAAAAAGATGAAAAAAAAAATCAGGTTCATTTGAATACTTAGCAGACTTAATAAGTTTAACAAGAAAACGGTTTTACCTTGGTAACAGCCAGGCTCAAACTAGTACCCCTGAGGAACTGACTGTTATCCACTGGAGAATCCTGTGTTTTAAAGTCTTCTTCCTTTCCTTACCTCAAGCTGGAACAGAAGAGCATATCAAACACAAGTGCCTTGCCTAAGCTATCCATATAGGGCAAACCTCTGGCTTTTCTGATTGGTACAATCTCCTAGTCTTGCTGGGAAGGCTGAACATCAGGTCATCGTAGAAATTTTGAACTGGAAGGACTGCAGGGTTTATCTTGTCCACCATCACACTCCTAACCACCACCATTTAAGGGATTAGGAAACGGAGACCCAGAGGAATTACATGACTGGCTGAAGGTTCACAGGTGATTAGTAGCATAATTAAATTCTGTGACCAGAGGATAATCCTCTTTATTCCTTGCAGAGTTCCTTCCCCTTTACCAACATTTCTTGAAGTATGCATTGTGGAAGAATGCCAATTCTATATAGTATGTTAATACATTTTATGCAAAGCAGCTGTGGGTAGGGAGGAGAGAGAAAGAGAAAGAGCGATCTTTGAGAATCTTGATTAAAGAACTTTAGAAAATGTTGGATTATGCTAAGTTAAACAGGTTTGTTTGCAGTGATATTTCTCTCTTATAATTTGATAACTCTTTTTGGTTGCAGCATCTCAAAAATGACTACTTCTGTAGAACACACTTAGGGTAATATTTCCTGGCATTCAATTCAGCCCTTTTTCTGACTAGTTGAGTTAGCAAGTTTGTGTGCTTTCACTCACCTTGGCCTATAACTTTTCATTTGTCAACTACCAGGAAAAATGTTTTATTTTGGAATGAACATGAACCCTGCTTCCAACCTCAGTCCTGGCACATCTATTCGTACCTCCCCAAATCAACCATTAACCTCTCTAGGCCTTAGTTGTTTCATGTGGAAGATGATGATTTGGATTCCATGATCCATAAGGTCCCTTTGATTAATTTACTATTTCTGAGTTTGAAACGCGGTTGTTTTCTGTCTGAGCCTGGAGGAAACATGAAGGTAGAGGAGATATGCCCAGTCTCCCACTCAGGAGGTTGATCTTAAGCTCTCAGGTTCTAAGGGATTTTTGTATGGAAAGATTGTTCTCAGCAGTAAACAGCCCAGAAAATATATCCTAATACAAGTATGAGAATAATTCATAATGGATAGCCTGGAATCCTAAAATTCAGAGTTTCAGGTAAAAATTTCTAAAACATTAATTAGAAAGAAAAAGTATATCTTAAGTGTTTGTATTTCAGAGACAGCAAAGGCACTTTGAATTCTGGACTGAAGTCTATGTGGGAGCTTCCCTCCACCACTGCAGTTCCCTCTATTGCTGGTTCTAATGTGCACATGCAGTGTGCTCTTGGTACCTGGGCTGAAATTCTTTTTTTTTTTTTTTTTTTTTGAGACAGAGTCTCGCTCTCTCATCCAGACTGCAGTACAGTGGCATGATCTCAGCTCACTGCAACCTCCATCTTCTGGGTCCAAGCAATTCTCATGCCTCAACCTCCCAAGTAGCTGAAATTAAGGTGCATGCCACTATGCCTGGCTAATTTTTGTATTTTAGTAGAGAGGGGGTTTCATCATGTTGGCCAGGCTGGTCTCGAACTCCTGACCTCAAGTGATCCTCCCACCTTCGCCTCCCAAAGTGTTGGAGCTACAGGTATGAGCCACTGTGCCCAGCCTGAAATTCTCAAGAGTGGCTGAAAAATATAAAGTATAATCTCAGTCCATTTTAGCAGAATATATGATTGCTTCCTGTAAGTAGGGTTGAAAGGGGTATTTATAGAAAAAATCAACAACAAAATCGAATGCTCGTCTATGGAAAATTCCCATTAAAACTGATAGGCGTTCCTCTCAGGTACTAAGATTCCTCAGGTACCTGCCTGAGGTCCTGGGGCATCCAGGTAATGCATCCAGGTAATCATAGATCATAATTTCTCCTCACCAGTTTGCATGTTTCATTTAGGTATTCTCCAAGAAGAGGGGTCCTTTTAAAGAATGAGTACCAAGCATCCACTCTAAAAGGAAGATGGAGAAAACCAGTGGAAGGCCTTCCTGTTGGGTATCATGTGGATTTGCCCTTGACTCTTGGGTTCACTCAGAGTCCTCTGGTGTCCCGTTTCCAGCTGAGCTGTGCATGCACCCTGGGGATTCAGTGGAAGAGGTGACATCTGCTGACCCTCAGTCATTAATCAAGCTGCCTGCGCAGAACCATTTCCCAGGCAGGGCTGCAGCTCTTGGGAGCTGCTGAATCAAATGGCGAAAGGCAAGAGCTTATGCCCTGTCCCTGAGTTCTTGAGAGGAATTAGATGACGGAGATGGGAGGGAGTTGATGGTAGATATGAGAGTAAAGAAAAGGGACTTGGGGGAAGCTGAATTGAGGGGATACGGCTGTCCTTTTAATTGTGGGAATTTTGGGGTACACATTCATCCTTCATACTGACTGATCAAACTACAATCCATTGACTTCAATACTGTGTTTGGTTGAAAAGGGCTTACCAGAAGACCTGTACCTTCAGCCTGAGGCTGCCTTGTGACATAGGGTGCCATCTTCCTCCTCCTTAACTCTAGAGGCAGCTTGCCCTTGGCTGTTTTCTGAAGGAGACCTTTGAATCCCAAGGGTGGAGGGTGTGGCCTTTGAGTTGTAACTACCAAGTAGCAACTCGTTACTTGGTAGCAATTTGCTGGATCAAATTCCAGGATCAATCTGAATCCAGCAGTGCTGAGAAAACCCAAGAGCTACATGGCTGACATTTCCCATCAGAGAGCCAACAGGTCAGGTAGAAAAGCCGGGTCCCTCCATTCCTGATGTTCCCATCTTTAGGGAACATTCTCATCATCCTGTAACTGGTAACAATTTTCTAAAATTAGACTTTTTCTGTTTCATTCTCTCCCCTCTCAGGGCCCCTGGCTTTGCCTTCCCGCCCACCAGCCCTGGTTAATGGAGCTTTTGTTCTGCCTGATGCTGCCTTGCTAATCAGAGTGTATCATATGGGAGCTATCAGGAGAGTGGGGCCTGCTTCAAGAAGGAACACAGGTAATCTATGAGTAAGCCTTCGTGGTTCGGTGACAGAATGACATCCTAAAGAGGGTGGATGGGGTCTATGGACGTACGACACTAAGAACAGAAACCTGTTAGCTCTCACTCAAGGGTTTTCAGTTTTCAGTTTTCGTTAACCATGACTTCCTACACCTCTCTAATATGGAAATGTTTGTGAGTTTTTCCAGCTTCCCAGATCCCTTCCTGCTTTGAAGTGAGCTGTCATTTTCTAGATTGTTGTTGCCTGGGAAACTGTGGCCCAGTTTTGGCCTCAGAAGGCATTTTAGTGGGCTTGAAAGACTTTCCAATTGCTACCCTTCCAGTAGGGGTCATTGCTCACAAAGCCATCTCCCCCTAAACAGCTCCATTTCAGCACAAAAAGTAAATGGAGCAGGAGGCTGTGTTTACAGGTTGGGGCAGGTTTGCATCAAATACATTTCTGAAAAATACCTTGAAGTTCAGTGTTTTGTTGTAATTTCCTAAAGGAAAGAAAAGTTATCATTCATTCATTCATTTATTCATGTATTCAATACACGCTAATTAACATTGTCCTAGGTGCTGGTAACACATGAACAATATGAACAAACTCTCCAAGTTCCTTCTGACTCTCAGGAGAGTCAGACAATAAAAATACCCAGACAAATAAACAAGATGATTGCTTTTATGATAAGAAGCACTGTTTGAGTGCAGAACACAGTAAACTTGTGTCAGAGTGTTCTTTACTCCCAAATTATGACAAAAATGAGACTTTTGTATTGTGCTTTACAACTAGCAAAACCTTTTCATCTATATCATCCTGTCCTCACAACAACCTCATTGGAGACACAGCGAGTATTATTATCACTTTACAGATGAAGCAATAGAAGCACAAAGAGTTTAAGGGACTTGCACAAAATCACATGTTGATAAACTATAGACCCAGTACTTAAAGCCAGATCTTCTCACTCTAAATTTAGTGCTCTTTTTCCCTACTTTTTCCAAGTCTCCACATCTCCAAGATTATGGGGTTCATGAGAGCTACTTTGATAACAGTCAGGGACTGATGATTGAGCAGAGAGAGGAAGGCGGGTTAGTGGGGAGGCCTGGGGAGCCCTTTAGCCAAGAATGAGTTTTTCACAAGAACAGAAAAGTTCCTTAAGTGGCCTTTGGCTTTGCAGAGGCTCTGCTTCATCTCTTCTTGACGTTGTCCCTGGGAAGAGGGGAGCTGGGGTGGATACGATGGGGAAGGAAGGGAAGGTTGTCATTTCAATGTTGTCTGTTATTCATCCACATAGCCCCTGGGGCCCTATTTTCAGACTTGTCTGCTTGCCCAGAAAGGGGCAGGCCCAGGATTCACAGAAATTAGAAGCACATACACTTGGCCTGGCCAACGGCAATGATGAGGAGAGATGCATGCCGGTTTAAACCAGTGCCTTCAATGCTCAGGAATAGCATAGCTCTAGGATGAGCAGGGAACTCTTTTCTGTCTGCTTAAAAGTGAAGGCCTCTAATCAGAATCAGAGCTTCATTGAATTGCAATGAATTTTGGCTACGACAGTCCAACAACATTATTTCACAGACAAAGGACCGAGAGGTAGTGTGACTTGGCCAGAGTCATGCAGTGATTTAGTGAATACCAGAGCTGGGGCAGGGATGCAGCCCTTCTGACTCCTGACGCTTTGTCTCTCCTCCTCATCAGGTTGCCTTTAGAGTTGGCTACAAAACTTAGAGCTTGGTGATGGCTCAGGCACAAAAGAGCTGGCTGTACTTGAGGCTGATTTCCATTCTACCTGTGACTATTACGTTCAAGGTAGTGAACCCTTGAAGCCTCTGGCATCCTGATCCCGTAATTACCTCAGAGCAAAGAGGTAAATCAAGATCTGCTTGGGAAACAGCATCATCATCAGTTCTGGCATGTGCATCTAAGCAAGCCGTGCCTCTCAGGAAGGATCTCACTCTCTGTTGTAACTGTATCATACCTTTTACAAAAAGTCACTTTGAGGTCACTTTTTTTTTGTCCAGTATTTCAATACATTAAATGCAATTACTTCATTGTTGATTTACCTGTCATTACAGGCATGTGTTTGAACATGATTTATTGAGTGAGTTTTGTGCCAGTTGACTTGCAATAGATTGCACAATATTCAAAGGGGCTCATTTGCTTGGCATTACATTAGAGGCATGATGATTGCAACACAAAGCAATGTAAATGAATTCTGAGAGGCTCCATCATTCATGTTGTCATGTACTGAATCCTATTATTATTTATTACCATAATTGTACTGTGTTTCCTGGGGCGATAAATTAGGACTGATGGGCCCTACTGACAGTCAAGGGCTGGACTCGCTCTATATAATTTAATAGGGATACTGTAGGGTCTGTGTGTTTGGAGGAGATTTTGGTAGTGGTTAAAAAAATGAAAGTTTTTTTTTCTTTTTTTTTTTTTACAAAAAGTATAAAAACCTTCCAAAGTTTTTTTGTTTTTTTGTTTTTTTGTTTTTTTGTTTTTTTTTTTTTTTTTTCCTCTCTCTCTTTAATGCCTTGGCTGCATTTTAAAGTCTTGATAAAAGCTGAGTTATAAGAAAGAAAAGTTCTGTCTTTCAGCACAAGATGGTTAGAGCTCATTGCCTCATGCCACAGTCCTTGCCACATCAAACACTTGTGGGTAGCATTAACTCTCAAACAAACCAGGCATTATCATGCCTAAGGAATCTAGAATCAGCTGCAAACCCAATGGTCAGCATAATGGCAGCCCTAGGAACTTAGCATATTACCATATTAAGTCTGATGGACCCTTGGGGATCTGATCTGATCTGACAGGCCAATATTTCTGAAGAAATTGAAGGGTCTGTTTTCCTAGAGCAATGGAATAGGAGCATTGCAGATTATAGATACAAAATTGCTGTACAGGATAGAAATGTCTATGCAAATACCAGCAGAATGTATTATTAAAATCACACAATGGGGCTGGGCTCGCTGGCTCACGCCTGTAATCCCAGCAGTTTGGGAGGCCAAGCAGGGCGGATCACTTGCGGTCAGGAGTTTGAGGCCAACCTGGCCAATGTGGTAAAACCCATCTCTACTAAAACTACAAAAATTAGCCGGGGCGTGGTGGCACGCGCCTGTGGTCCCAGCTACTTAGGAGGCTGAGGCAGAAGAATCATCTGAACCCAGGAGGTGGAGGCTGCAGTGAGCCGAGATCGCCCCACTGCACTCCGGTCTGGGCGACAGAGTGAGACTCCATCTCAAATAAATAAATAAATCAAATCAAATCAATCAAATCAAATCACATCATACAATACAAGTGCTGGAAGGGATCTCAGAGATGAGTCACGTCAACCATCTTATTTTACAGATGAGAAAACTGAGACGTAGGGAGGGCACAGCCAACAAGAAAGAAGAGTCGTTAGGAATATGCACTGCACTCTAATTCCAGGAGAACTGTAATCAACTGGCCTTTTGATTTGAGTGATGTCTAAGGAGCATGAGGAGTCATGAAGCAGAGACCTGGCCATTCCACAGGGGGCAGTCAAAAGAAAAGCCCTGAAACATCACTCTTTTGTCCAACTAGAAAGGAGTGTGACTGTTAATTAGGAGAGGGAGTAAGTTGTTAGTCAAATGGTGTTGACCAAGAATCTTTTGGAATCCCTGTTTTGCATATATTCCGTTGGATCAATTTTATTTCAGAAAATAATCAATTTGTCTTTGGGCCCTGGCTCAGAGGCCAGGGATTTCATAATCCCTGGGGAAATAAACTATTTGACAGTTTACACATGTGCCTTTTGTCCTCTGTCCTTATCTATCACAATTACAAATTTGGGAGCTTAATGTATGCAAAGAAGGGATGTCTGTGGAATGAAACTCGGAAAAGAAGTTGAATTCTGTTTAGGAAGTTAGGATAGAATAGAAACCAAGGAAACCAGGGTCGCGTTAGCCTTATATACATAATCTCCTCAGTAGAGACACTATCTAAGTAGTTTTATTTTCTATTCCTCAAGAGCTTAAAGGAAAGATTTCATCCTACTTGTCTACATTCAGCTGTGTTTATAAGTGCCACTAAATGGTTTTATTCAGATTGATTCAGGCAGGGCCATAAAATCAATGCATTGCCACCTAGTCGATCTGATTGGGTTGTTAAAACAAGTGAACTAATCAGACTACTTCTTAAAAATCAGATCAGATCATCTGTGTGTGATTTGCCTGTCCCCTGGGCAACTGGCATGGTAATCAGAAATCAAGCCCAAATAAACTCAGCCAAATGCTTCATGTAGTTCTGGCCTCAGCTAGCCCCGTCTCTATAGGTAAGGGACAAGAAACATCTCCATGTTTGACCAGTTGCATGCACAATCTGAATGCCATCTCATGCACCCCATTGGGTTGGAAATGGCAGTGGACCCTGGGCATGTTCGTGCCTTTCAACAGGTAGCAGAGTCTTTTGTTTTACAGGATTAAGGAGCAGTCTGAGGCAGCAGCAATCAAAACAAAGCAGGTATAAAGCCATTAGGGAGTGGAAAGGAGTGAGCAGTTGCTTCTTATTTCACCCCTGAAATGGGGAGCTGGATTTGCAAGCAGACGCCCCATGCAGAGTGGGCCTCATCACTACTTCCTGGCTTCTCCAGGGCCTCAGTCAAAAGAAAGTCTGCATCTAGCTTCCTTATTGGCTGACAGTCATGATCAAAGGGCTCATGACCAAGAGGAGCCAAGTGATCATACCATTAGCAAAAGGAGTCTCCAACTTGGGCTTTAGGTTCTGATTCATAGTTTTTAAAAGACCCTCGCTTGTGGCCTAAGTGGATACAGTCAGTGTTTCTCCCAAAAAATTGTTCTTGCTGGTGTCCTGGATTTTTGTAGAATTGAGGAAATTAACCAAGTGCTTTCATCTATTTAGATCATGGTTGTGGCCATATTAGTCCATGAGAATAAAATTGCCACCACCAAAACATGGACTGGATAATAGCATTATTAGGAGAAAAAGTCCCAAATTATAAAGTAGTAATATGAATTATAATTTTGACATTAAAACAGAAAACCATTCTGCATTGTTTGTGAGATGACGTACTCGGGTGCAGTTAGATTTCTGTGTGTTTAATAGAGGAAGCCCTGGCCTATCCAGGATTCAAAGGCTCAAAGCCATTTGCTTTGTCTTCAGGCCACTGGCCTGGGATTCACAGTTGCAGCAACTCACCAGACAGGAAAGGTTGACAAAATAAAAAGAAAGCAGTAACTCTGGGTGACTATGAATATATTTAAGAAGGTAAATAAGGCCAGCCATGGTGGCTTAGATCTATAATCCAAGTGCTTTGGGAGGTCCAGGAGGGAGGGTTGCTTGAGGCCAAGAATTCAAGACAGACCTGGACTACTTAGCAATACCCCATCTGTACGAAAAATAAATTTTTAAAAAGAAGGTACATAAGACAATATGGAAGATATTGGGGAAAGTCTACACCTGATAGTCAGTGGCCCGAATCCATCATGATGTGAGTTATTTATGTTCTAGACTGGGATGAATGTACTCAAAATTTACCCCTTTTAACATCTTCTTGTACCATTTTTGATGGCTTGTGAAAACATAATTGAAAATAATTAAAATGTAAACATTCATTGTGTTTAGGAATATTCTTAGCTCCCATTTCCTCCTTCCTCAATCCTTTCCCTCCGGCTAGCGCGCACGCGCGCGCACACACACACACACACACACACACACACACAGAGTAGGAGAGAGAAACTTGATCATACTTGCACACAATTTTAAGTTTAAATCAAGCCAATGGCAGTCAAATGGAGGCCAGGTGTTTTCTCTCAGGTACTAAAATGATACAAAATAAGCGAATTTGCTTCAGGCAACAGGACACCACGGGAGCCCCAAACCTGTGGCATTTCCCTTGGAAACTCCTGTCTTAGAAGTTGCCTGAGCTCCTGTCCACTGCATGAGCTGGTTCCTTTCTTTGCATTCCTGTAAGGCACCTTGCTCCTAAGGTCCAGGCAATGTTTTGATTGGAAGTGCCCCTGACAGCAAGTCTTACCAGCCAGGCAGAGGATGGTGCTTCCCTTTGTTCCTTGGCCACCACTAGGCAAGCTTACTGAAATGCATCCATGTAGTTTTTTTTGCAGTAGCTGACCTTGTAGATGGTAGCAGTTAAGGGGTCAGAATGCGGTAGGTAAGAGGAGTGGCTGACATGGAAACCCTGTGGTCAGCAGATCACATCTCAGGGCCTTTCCTCTTGGAGGAGAAAGCTCTGATGTGGCCAGGAGTCCCAGTGGAGGAGTGGTTGGGCTGAATAAATGAGCTTGTGTTTTGATAGAAACAAGCCTGGTTTAAAGTCATGACTCTGTTCCTTGCTGTGAGATTTAGAGCAAATCAGGGAATCACTGAATATCATCTTTCCTGTTGCAGTGATGAATGAAAGCCCCTGTCATCATGTAGTTTAATACTGGCGTTGCTCTTGGGAGCCAAGGAGTACTAGACGACTGAATTCTGCTGTGAGGTCTACAGCTCAGGGAGAAGATGAGACAGGTAGACTTGGAAAGAACAATCTTCAGGGGTTAGTAGAAAAGCTGAATTTTGACTCTTTGACATTTTGATGTTCTAGAACATCTCCATCCAGTAGAACTTTCTGTGATGATGGAAATGTTCTATATCTGCCATTCCTCAACATAGTAGTCACTGGTCACTGGTCACCTGCAGTTACTGAGCCCTTGAATGTGGCCAGTACAATTTGGGAACTAAATTTTTAACTTTATTTCATATTAGCTGGTTTAACTTTAAGGAGCCATGAATGGCTGTATGGCTGATAGCTGCTGTATTGGACAGCACCGTGCTACCACAGTGGTTCTCAAATCAGGCTGCACATCTGATTTTTTTTTTTTTTTTGAGACAGAGTTTCACCACTCTGTTGCCCAGGCTGGAGTGCAGTGGTACAATTATGGCTCACTGCAACTTCGACCTTTCTGGCTCAAGTGAGTCTCCCACTTCAGCCTCTGGAGTAGCTGGGACTATAGGCACATGCTACCATGCCCAGCTAATTAAAAAAATCATAGAAACATGGTCTCACTATTGTTGCCCAAGCTGGTCTTGAACTTTGGGTTCAAGCAATCCTTCTGCCTCTACCGCCCAAAGTGTTGGGATTACAGGTGTGAGCCACTGCACCCAGAGCTTCTGAAGATATTTCAAAAGTACTGGTGACTTGGTTCCACACCACACCACTTAAATCTGAGTCTCTGTTGTGGGATCCTTGCATCAGAAGTTGTCAGAATTCCTTGTATGTGAGTGTAATGTTCAGCCAGAATTGAGAACTGTGGCTCAGGGACAGTCAGGGGCGCCACACAGTAGGTGCCTGTGTTAACCATGGTTGTTTTCTTGTTGGACAGGGGTATGATGGAGAATGACTTGCTCTGGAAGATCTCTGCTTGGGTTTTCTCTGTTGAGAATTCTAGAAAGTTTGCTCTTGGGACAAATTCTGGGTGCCTTCAACTTGGGCAGGCTAAGAGACCATGCTTTTCTTAGTCTTGGATGTGTACTTCCCTTGGCTGGTAGGATGAGGGTGGGGAGGGTGACAGTTTGGATGAGGGTAAGTGGAAGGAATGTGGACCCATGGTCCACAAGGAGGATGAGAGGCTTTCTTTTCAAGTTCTGAACAACTTTTCCTCTTATACTTGCATTTTCCTTAAAGCTTCACAAAGGAAAGTTTCATTTCATATAAGTAGTAGGAGGGCTTTTAGTTGGACACCGGGATGTCCTATACTTTTACCTCCTTGTAGAGAAACAGCATCATCGATAACTTGAAAGCCAATTAGTTCAAACAGGAAATGCTTTGTTGGGACTGGAGGAGCCAGAATGGGGTTTTAATGAAAAACACATTTTATTTCTAAAGTAACTGGTTTTATGTTTATTCCAGAAAAAGTCCCCAGGGTGCAAAGAAGAGAAATGCAATAAAATGATAATGAGGAGACCCAGGACCCGCACAAGGGTACCGCTGCAAGTAGTTACTTCAAGGAAGCTTCCTGCTGCTTGTCCAGCCCTTGGTGGCGGTGCCCAGCAGCCCGTATGCTTATCCCAAATCAATGTATACGGAGACAGCCCTGCAAAATCTGAGAGACTGTGTGCCCGGAGAGAAGTTCCAGGAATGGAAACAGTGGGCGGAGGTGGGTTTCCTTCTCTCCACCAGTCTCCCGCTAGAGTGGGCGGTCCCTTTGGTGTCATCGCGCTGTCTTCACAGCCCACTGCGCTCCAGGCCTGTGTGCCCATGGCGGTCTTAGACCACGAGAGAGCCATGAGTCCCAAGCCCCAAGGCCGGGTCCGAAGCGGGCTGATGTGCGCCCCTGGCTTTGTTGCCCAGACCCTCACCACGATCCCAGCATCCCACCACTCTACTGCGAGAAGAGGCAAGGGAGGAAATGCATACCTCAACGAAGGAGCAGATTTCATTCAAAGCCCGAGGGAGGCCAGGGGTCCTGGTCCCGGACTCCTTGTCAATTGGTTCTTCCTGGAAAAGACAATTGGAGGCACCTTCACCTTGTTTTTACCGTATGGGTCGAGTGGCAGTGCTGGAGAAAAAGACAATCCCCAAAGAGCACATCGTCCTAAGGAAGAGTCAACACCTGCTAACAGTTTCTCTTGTCATACTAAGCCTCAAGCCCTGAGCACCATTGCTCAGCAGCACTCACGGTCTTGGTACTGTGCCTGATGTAACTACACAACTTCTGGGCTGATGATGCAACAACACGTGACATGTAGTATCTCATTTAATTCTCGAAACTGTAATTATCTCCATTTCATAACTTCCATTTGACGGAAAGATTAAGTGGCTAATCCTACAACACAATTAAGTGGTTTGTCCCAGAACTAGTGAAGAGATTGAGAATTTGAACTCCTCTGTCGAGTTCCGAAACCTGTGCTCCTAAGGGAGGAATGGGCTGGAGCTCCCCCAAGTGGTCGTCATGTAAACCCAACACTTCCTACATTCATTGATTTCTGCCTAATTTACATTCCTCTTTTGTTAGTTGCTCACAAGTGCCTCCTCCATCCTCTTCTTCCCAAACCCTGGTCATTAAAGTCAAAGTCTTAAATCTCGAATTCCACTCTCCCCGCACCTGGGCCCTTGTTTTCATCCCTGTCGAGAGAGTCTTAACCTCTTGTCTTAGGTTTGTCTAACCTGAACCTGTACAACCTATTCCTTGAGACTCTATATTTTAAAAACCTGCACAGACCTTGTCAAAAATAATTTGTACCTCTTTCTGCTTCTACCATTAGGTGACCGTTGCCTTTTCTCTGAAGACGCCATTTCTCGTAATCTTCTCAAAGTATCTTTCTCTTATTCCTGTCCCCTAACTGAACGGAAGTGGAATCGGCTTTTCCCTTCTCTCCGGTACTTCTCCGGTCCATTGTTTTGTGATTATTATCCAAGACCTTTGCTGGTGTTGGACTCCATACAGCACTTTCTAACACTTTCTTGCTTTCCTGAGTGACCCCAGCATCTGGCTCACAGCCTTCCCTTTCCTTGCTAAAATCCGAGCGACTCCGACATCAAAATTGATCATCTTCCCAACTGTGTACTCAGGCAGAGTTCACTTCCCCAGGGAGTTCTGTCTTGCTTCCATGGAGCTGTCCACCTGGCTGTCTCATTTTTAAACAGCTTTATTAAGACATCATCGACACATAAAAATGTATATATTTAAGATGTGCAACTTGATGTTTTAGTATACATTATTAAATTATCACCACAATCAAGCTAATTAAACATATACATTACATCTGCATAGTTGTCATTGTTTGTGTGTGTGTGTGTGTGTGTAGTGAGAGGATTTAAGATCTGTCCTCTCAGCAAATTATTAGTATACAATACAGTTCTGTTAATTAACATCACCATACTGTACATTCGGTCTCTAGAAATTACTCATATTTCGTAACTGAATCTTTGTATCTTTTGGCCAGTATCACCCTATTTCTTCCTCGACCAGGCCCTGGAAACCACTATCCTACTATCTGCTTCTATAAATTTGACTATTTTCAATTTCACATATAAATGAGATCATGCAGGATTTCTCTTTCTGTGTCTTGTTTGTTTCACCTAGCAAAATGTCTTCCAGCTTCATCATGTTGTGGCTAATGGCAGGATTTCCTTCTTTTTTAATAGCATTCTGTTATACATACATACACACACACACACACACGCACACACACCACATTTTCTTCATCCATTCATCTGTTGAAAGACTTTAGGTCATTTCCATATCTTAGCTTTGTGAATAATCCTGTAATGAACATGGTAGTGCAGAGAACTCTTTACAATCCTGATTTCATTTGCTTCAGATACCAAGAACTAGGATTGCTGGATCATGTTAGTTCTATTTTTAAGTTTTTGGGGAACCTCCATATTGTTTTCCATAATGGTTTTACTAATTTACATTTTCACCAGCAGTGTACAAGGGTTCTCTTTTCTCCACAGGAAAACAGTCCCATTTACATTAGCAACAAAAAGAATAAAATACTTAGAAATTAACTTAACCAAAGAAGTAAAGGTCTTATACACTGAAGCTTACAAAGCATTCATGAAAGAAATTTTAAAAGATACAAACAAATGGGAAGATACAAGTCCTATGTACCTGGATTGGAGGAATTAATATTGTAAAAATGTCCATACTCCCAAAGTGATGTACATATTCAACACAATCTCTATCAAAATCCCAAAGGCACATTTTATAGAAACAGAAAATATATTCTTAAATTCCTATGGAACCAAAAGGACCCTGAATAACTAATCTTGAAAAAGAAGAACAAAGCTGAAGGCATCATACTTCCTGACTTCAAATTATATTACAAAGACATAATAAAAAGTATGGTACTGGCATAAAGACAGATGTATATACCATTAGAACAGAATAGACAACCCAGAAATAAACCCATGCATCCAAGGATGCCAAAAAATACATAATGGGGAAAGGATAGTCTCTTCAACAAATATTGTTAAGAAAACTAGATACCCATATACAAAAGAATGAAATCGAACCCCTATCTCACACCATACCCAAAAATCCTCATAATCTTCACATTGAGTAGGCTGAGGAGGAGGATGAAGCAGAGGGGTTGGTCTTGTCATCTTGGGGCAGGGCAGAGGTAGAAAGAAATCTCTGTATAAGTGAACCTGCACAATTCAAACCCATGTTGCTCAAGGGTCGGCTGTGTTTGGTTCTGCCTTGTGTTATAGTAAGGTCTTATTTCATTAGCAGACCATGTGCTCTAGAGGAAGAGTAGGCTGAAGCTGCTGCTGTTCCTTGTATCTCCTGAAACATGTAGCACAAAGTCTTGTGCAAAACTGGAATACAAGACATACACTTTGTTAAATGGAATAATTGTTTTATTGCCATTTCTTATCTTATCTTTCCAATTGTACTTAAATTGAGGAAGTGTAAGGCATTCCTAACAAAGTGCCTTACATTTGATGTTAATAAGGGTTTGTTGCTTGGTTTATTGGCTTATTGAGCAAGAGAGAGCTAGGTATAAGGATAGTGGAAACACTCAGGTCTTAAAGCTACCTGTTGTGGGACTCCAGGCAAATCACTGCACATATTTAAACTTCAGTTTGATCATGTAGAAAAGGAGGGTTAAACTAAATGACTTTCACATGACTTTCTGGTTCCAAGAAATTTTTCTAAGCCTTGCTGACTCCTTCAGGGTTCAACCCAGGCTGAGTTGGAAGCAAAATAATTCAGAGGACCCAGTGTGCCAGGCTAGCATAAAGAAGTTAGGAGAGAAAGATATGTTTTGTTATGTTGAAATGCTGGATTATAAGAGATAGAGAATAAAAAAGAAAAAAGGAGAGAGAGAGAGATCCTGGATACTAGGGAGAGAGGGTGAGCTCAGACAGAAGGGTGAGAACTTGAAGCACAAGAAAGCTGATAAAACAGTGGTTCTCAATGTGGGACAGGATGGAGAATAGCTGCCACTCCTAGGGGAGGTGGGATTTCACCCATCATTGTAATTGGCATTTAGTAGATGGGGTCAAGGGGAACAGACATCTTGCAATACACAGGTCAATTCCATACATGAAAAAGTTACCCATTTCACATGTAATTTTCAGATGTTTCACTGGACATACAGTTGGGTGAAAGACCTATTTGGAATAATCTAAGCCTAAATCTATATTGTGTGTAAATTCAAAAACATTTTTGCACTGTTCGAATACTCCCTGAACCTTTCAGTAAAGCATCAATTTTGTAAATTGACAGAAAATAGGATGGCATTATATTGGCACAAAGCACACAGATGCGGAGGAATGGATATAACTAGAGATCAAAGTGACTTTCTAGAGATCTCATCTCTAGGATACGGTGACACTGGAATCTCTGCTCAATCACACATTCTTGCTGTGTCACTCAAGCTGCAAGGATGGCATCATATGGCACTTCTCCAAGGGTTGTTCATTATTTTAGAAAATATATCACTAACAGAGATGCCACTGTGTTATTTTAAATCACAATAAATGTATCAGCAACAGTGTTCATTTGTGGCTGGTACATTCCTGGTGGCTGCACACAGAGGAGAAGGTATTCGGGTATTGCTGCCTCCCAGGGAAGTCATGCTTGAGTATTGACATATTGCAACCCTTTCCTTGAATTTCCCCATCATATGATTAAAAACAGAGTGCTATATGACTTTCAAACTTACGTGTTTAGGTAGGTTATTACTTTGTGGGTTTTTTGGTTTTGTTTTTAGAGACAGGATCTTGCTCTGTCACGCAGGCTGCAGTGCAGTGGCATGATCATAGCTCACTGCAGCCTTGAACTCCTGGCCTCAAGCGATCCTCCTCCCCCAGCCTCTCGAGTAGCTGGGACTACAGGCACCTGCCACCATGCTTGGCTAATTTAAAAAAAATTTTTTTTTGGTAGAGACAGGGTCTTGCTATGTTGCCCAGGCTGATCTCAAACACTTGACTTTAAGTGATCCTCCTGCCTCAGCCTCCCAAAGTGCTGGGATTACAGGCATGAGCCAGATGTGCCTGGTCAGCAGTTTATATTTTTTATAAATTTCTTCAGGATGATAAAAAAACAGTTTAAAAGAGTTAAACATAAAAAGGACATTAGATTACGTAGACATGGAATCCATTGTATTTGCACTCTGATCAGGACTGAGTTAGTATTTGATTCTGTTCTGTAGACTTGCAAATGCTTAACTTATACAAATGCTTAACTTATACGTAGTTCATAAGTTTCTTGTATCTTCACATAAATTAAAACAGAAGCCAATATTCCATTCTACTAGTAATTAATATTTGCATAATGTTTTATGATTCACTGAACACTTTATTTAAAGTATTTCATTTGATTCTCAAAGTCATCTCATGATGTAGGTACTGGTCACTGCTATTATCCTCATTATTTGCTGAGGAATTGATGTAGATAGAGATCAAGGTAACTTGTTAGAGGTCTCATCTCTGGGACACAGTGACACTGGACTCTCTCCTCAATCACACTTTCTAACTGTGTCACTTAAGCTGGAATGATGGCATTATATTGGCACAGAGCACACAGGTAAATAAACATGGATCAAACATTGACTCTGAACCTCAAAGGAGTTAAGATCTCATAGAATTTCCTTGAGAATAACACAAGGTAACGCACACAAAGTATTAAGAACAGAACTTGCCACATGAAAGGTACTCAGTTCATGAAAGGTACTTATTACTTCCCTTCCATATGCCACGGCTTATAAGAAGGTCCCGTAGTTCTTCTCATGGATGCTGTAAAACCAAGGCACTAGAGTGTCATGGAGAGCTAGAGGCATCGAGTCCATAAGTGAAAAACATAAGTGCAGGTTCATATGTTAATAGAAAACTTTTTTGCCCCATCAGTGGTCAAGACATATTAAAAGACCAACTTTAGCATTCTTTCCAGGCTAGGTTTTTAAATGTTTTTCTTCTTGTACCATCCTTGTTAAAGGGACTATGCTCCCCTCAGCTCATAGCTAATAGCAACTGGAGGTTGACCGTTGTGGGTCACGTATGGATCTGTAGTTAACTCCTTATTCAACGGCCTTGGTGGGAAACTTGGCAAACAGGAAGGTGTCTAACCCAGCCGTGGAAATCTCAGAGGAGTCACTGAGGCCTCACCACACAGCTCTGAATTTCCTCCCACCCTCATCTCCCAAGCATGGACCCAACCTGAATAAATAGAGCAGGAGAAAAACAGGAAAGCAGTAAAATAGCCCACTGGAAGGTAAACACACAGCAAAGACACGAGCCTTCTTTCTTCATACTAGGCTCCACGGGAAGCTAAGAAAAGCAGAATCTATGAGGAAGGCTTCTCTTATGATTTTGGCTCACCTCCAATTCTTCCCCTCTTCCCCAGCACCCCCTGGCATGTGCACACACACATGTGCACACATAACTTGACTTCCCCACTCCCTGTCCTGCTTATGTCACAGGCTGATACCATGGAAGTTCTGCAAGACTACAATACATTTGTTCTAAATGAAACTATTGGTGGAATACTATTATCATTTGTTCTGCATTGTTCATTTCCCTCTTTGTGAAACTTTCTGCTAACGCTGTGGAATGTGGAATGGCTATTGATCCAATCATGACCCGAAATGAATCACTGTCATAGATGAAAAGCTTTGAACTGGAGGGCTGGATTACAGTTCTAGCTCTGCCTCTGTCACGTTTGAAGTCAGGCCACACCTCATAGCTTCAGTTTCTTGTTTGTAAAATGACAGTGTAGGGCGAGATGATATCAAAGGAAAGAAAGCAAGACACCATGTATCTTAGTCTAAAGCCATGACCATGCAGAAATCCTTCAAATACTTTCAGATGTGTGGACTTTTCCACACTGAAAATAGACATAATTCTATGAGAGAATGTTCCTCAGTCCAAGAGATAGACTGACAGGTGTCACAATCGAGAGTTTCAGATATCCTCAAAAGCATTCTCATGAAATGTGCAAAGTTAACCTCTAATGATTCTGAAGGTATACTTGTAGACTCATCTATCCCTGATTTTAAAAGGGCAGTGCATAGTTGGCTTTACATATAAGAAAATAAACACTCAATGACATGCATTTACTATTGCTTCTACAGATCTTTGCTATTCATGAAATGATTGTTTTTAGGGGAAGAGAAAACTGAATCACTTCATACCCATACCTATTTCTTGCTCTAAACATGGCAATAATCCTAACATTCCTTTGCACGTGAGATTTGTTGGAAATGACCTCTGGGATAATATGATTTATAAGCTCAAGAAACATCTAGAAACACTGGACCATCTCTTCTCTAGCATAGGAGCAAGGAGTTAGGGCTATTTGGCTGAATGCCCCCAGAAAGTCAACCAGAGAGCCACTGTCAAGGTCCTTGTCTCCTCTGTGGGTGAATGACCATGTACCATGGTGGCCTTCTCATGCCTTTGGGCTAATGCATTTGCATAGCTCCACTCCTGATACATGCAACTTGCCTTCCCATTCTAAAGCACTGTCCTGTAACCTCTACTAGGCAGTATTATATTTTTGGCTTGAAGTTTGCTGCACTATGGTTTCTTGGGGAAGGAGGCAATATACTTTCAGAGCCTTCTGTCAGTAACACTGGCAGGTTCTTTCCAGACAATGAGGCCACTGTGCAGGATGAGTGTGCCTGCTTGGGCAGATCCAAGGTAGTCTGATTTAGGAGGTGTGAAATATCTGCCAGGCGCTACAGAACCATTGTGGTGCCAATTATGCGCCAGGGGAATCTAGGATTCAGAGAGAGAGGTAAGAACCTAGATTTGCAGACTTGCTCTGTAGGAGCATGGCTGGGTTTCTAATTTCCCTCCCTGATGTCAAGATATATATATTCTTTAGTAACTCTATGGTGTTTTCATCGTAGTATTAACCTGCATGGCCTGAAAAAATGTAGTTCTCTAACTTCTGATCCTCCCATTCCATCTTTACCAAACTACAGAAATTCCTAAACTCAGGACTTCATTGACCTATGAATTCTTTGAGCTCTTTGCTCTGGGACTGTGGTCAAACAGACACCTTCATGGCCTTGAATGCAATAATTTCCAACTCCCCTTCTCCCTTTGCAGTGAGTCGTGGAGTCACCAAAGACACCATCAGGATAACCCTCTAGTGTGTGGTATTATACTTAAAACAGAAGTATTTATTAACAAGTTGCTAACAGAAGCACCGCAAAGAAGTTCAGAGTGCGAGTAAGCCACCAACTACTGTTGCTTTCAAAAATACACCATCTTTAATGTGATTTAGGGATCAGGAGGCATGACTATTGAGATTCCAGCGCCACAGTGTTCTCCTGTCTGCCCGCCTCCCCATCTATCCCCTAGCAGATTAAGTTACTGAAATGTATACTATTGAAAACTATATTTAAGAAAATGTAATCCTTTATATATTTGTCTCAGATCTATAAGCAGCTTGAGTCAAAGGACTATATCTTTACATTTTTGTTTCTCAAATCAATCTTCAAAAAGTGCTTGGCACATGGAATTTCCTTAACAAATATTGACTGATGAATGAGTAGTATTAGTGTATTCTGATCTTAGACATGACATCAGGAAATATACAACCTTAGTCAAATCACTTCATATTTATGAGCTTCTGATTCCACATCTCAAAAATAAAACAGCTTCCCTTAGATGATTTTTGAAGTTCCTTCTAGCTTCAACACTTAAAAATCCTTTTGCTTATTTAGAGATGTCTGAGGTTAGGTTTTACCCAGATTTGATTACTATACAAGGGAAACAGTAAAACTGGAGATAAGACTTGTCTTCAGAAATATTAAGAATAAGTTGGGTCAATGGCATTTCTAAGGCCCATTAAGAATTATGGCATCTTTCTCCATGGCAGGTAGTGCCAATAGCATTGTTAATTCATGCATTAATTGATCTGCGCCTGGGGCCTAAACTGGAGAAGGAGAGTGCAAATACTGGCAGTGCTCCCTATCTCTGTCAAACTTTTAAAAGTTGATGAAATGTGGTTCCGATAACTATAAATGGTAGTCTTTAAAGGGAAATATTGGATAAATGTATCACTTTTTTTTCTAACTTGCCTTCTTTGAATCAAGAAGAGATTTCAAGCCAATTATAAGAGACGGCTGCTGAAATGCATCAGAAAAAGATGAAGCATAGGGAAGACAGACTCAGGGTTCCTTAGACGAGATCTTTATCTTATTGCTGCCAACACTTGGAAAGAATTTAGAGTAAAAGAAGTGAAATGCTTTTCTTGTATAAATTCCTTCTCTGAAGGTAACAGAAGCCTAACTACGGGTTGGTTGTGAGCATTCCAGCCCCTTCTCATTTTTTTTTTTTTTTTTTGAGAGAGGATCTTGCTCTGTCACCCAGGCTGGAGTGCAATGGCATAATGACAACTCACTGCAGCCTCAACCTCTTGGGCTGAGGCAATCCTCCCACTTCAGCCTTCTGAATGGCTGATGCTATAGGTACATGCTTCCAGACCCATGTAATTTTTTTTAAATGTGGAGATGGGGTCTCACTATGTTGCTCAGGCTGGTCTTGAACTTCTGGCCTCCAGTGATCTTTCTGCCTCAGCCTCTCAAAGTGCTAGAATTATAGGTGTGTACCACCATGCCCAGCCTACTTTCCAAATATTTTTTAAAAATCCAAAACGGTCTAGGAATAGAAAGGTAGTATGGGCTTGCTTTGACCTGTCCCCTTTTACACCAAGTTCCTGCTCCAAAGTCAGTCAGTGGTCCCTACTTTCTCTTTAAATTCCTGCAGCTGTGGTCCCTTCCCCATAGTATTTTCTCCCTGGAAGGGCTTATTCTTCCTTCTTTACTAATCAGTGCTATTGTGTGTATATTAGTCCATTTTCACACTGCTATAAAGATACTACCTGAGACTGGGTAACTTAGAAGTAAAAGAGATTTAATTGACTCACAGTTCCATGTGGTTGGGGAGACCTCAGGAAACTTACAATCATGATGGAAGGAGAAGGAGAAGCAGGCATCTTCTTCATAAGGAGGCAGGAGAGAGACAGCACACAGGGGAAACTGACACTTTTAAAACCATCAGATTTCATGAGAACTCCCTCACTATCACGATAACAGCATGGGGGAAACCACCCCCTTGATCCAGTCACCTCCCACTGGGTCCCTCCCTTGACACATGGGGATTACTATTCCAGACGAGATTTGGGTGGAGACACAGAACCAAACCATGTCGTGTTCAACAGACTTAGTGATATCTGGAGGTAAAATGAAATACCATGAAAGTAAAATGTACTACAGTACAGCAAAAATAACACACAGCCTGAAACCATGCTTTCAGCCTTCTTGCCATATGAAAATTTTCAGAAAATGCCATGATCCTTTGGCCACCTATGACTTATTGCTAGTAGTTGGGGCTACATTCACCATCACTCTAAAAATGTCTCTAATTTCCTCTTTTGTTCTATATTTCAGGATCTTTGTTCTCTTCTGAATAACAATGACAATATCACCAACATTTTTGGGGGGTGGGTTGATTTGGCTTCATAATTATGCTGCTATTACTTTTGCAAAACCAGAGAACTGTCCAGAGAGCCTAAGAGCAACCTAGCACCTCCTCTATCATGAGAAAGGGTTTCCACAATTTATTCCTTTAATTTTTTTATTTTTAATTTTCATGGATATATAGGAGTTGCACACATTTGTGAGGTGGGCTATTTCAATACAAACATACAATTTGTAATGATTAAATCAGGGTCACTGGGATATCATTAAACATTGATCATTTCTTTGTGTTAGGAACATTCCAATTCTACTCTTATATTTTGAATACACAATATATTACTGTTAACTATAGTCACCACATTGAGCTACAGAACACTATATCTTATTCCTTCCAATGCTATATTTGTATCCATTAACCAAGATTTGTTTATCATTCCCTCAATAATTTATTTTATAAAATTGCATTTTTCTTTTGCATAACCTATGTATATGTAACCCCTTATATTTGTACAACATTTTATCCTTCGCAAAATGATTTCTTTATCTATGATCCTAAGAGGCTTGGGTCATATGTTAGCATCAGACACTAGCACTTCTTACCCAGGCAGCTCTGAGCACTGTTTCAGTCATTTAAATAGTCTCTTTGTCTCTATTTTGCAGAGACACTGTATACCATCGTCACCTTAGGAGCATTTAAAAAAATATTCTCTTGGGTATTCTATCAAGCCTAATAAGAATTTGGGGAGGAAGGTGGGTGCAGGGTGTATGATTCTGAATGTTTAGAACTCTTCACATGTTGTGGTTAGGTAGCTGGTCTTAGGATTAGTCATTAGAACTCACTGCTGTGAAGTTCAATCTCTTGCTATGGCCAGCCTAGGTTTCTGTCTCCTTTGATTTCTTTTTTCCTTTCTCCCACCTATATCTTGCCTCCTTCTCTGCCATCAACTTTTTTCTCTCTTGTTCTTTTCCTTCATCAAATATTAAGTTTTCAATATGTGCCCAGCACCTGGCCTCATACCCCCAGTACCCTGACCAGTTGTGATAGAATCACCCCAGTTCACTTCTCCTTTGCTCCAACCACACCAAATTGCAAGGAAACAACCCTTTTCTCAAAGGCATCTAGCATTTCATTAGTCACTATCTCCCCTCTCATATCTAAATGTTTATGAGCATTTTGGGAGTCATTCCAAGGTGACTATGATGTTGCTTTGGAAATATTAAGATATTAATCCTGTGTCCTCATGTGATAGTGACCATTACTATTTGCAGTTGAGCTGTTCTTTACTTCTATCTTCTTTTGGAATCACAGTTGAAAATACCTTCATGGCCCAAGGAAACTGAATACAACATTTATAACAATTTATATATAAGAGACAGTGGAGAAGCTCTGTCTCCTAGGAGTTCAGCACAGCATCTCCAGGAACAGTATCTGAGCCCAGGAACAAGACACCTTATTCAATATTTCTCTTATATTCTTTTAGAAAGATATTGTAATGCCATAAAACCAAGAATATTATTTATACCTATTTTTTAAAAAGCACAGATTTAGGAATTAGTCTAATCCCAGTTTCAAGTCCCACCCTTTTCTCCAGTCATGCACGTATTTAGACTTTTTATTCTTTCATTAACACAGGGAAAATGAAGACTGTTATGACAGTTAGCAGACATAATTTTAGAGAAATACAACTTCTTATCAAATAAGCCTGCAATAAGTATTTGATGAACAGGGCTCTTCAATATAACTTCCAACACTAATTTAATGAGAAGTATCAAATGAATTTTTTTTATTCTGATATCTCCCATGAGACAAATGATACTCTGCAGGCCTATTTTTAACAAATGAATTATTGACTCAAACTGGCACAATTAATCACAATATAATGGGATCAGGGGATGTTAGGGGCTCATTCATCATAGCTGATGATGAGTACTGACTCTTCCGAGAAATGAAACTCTTTAATCACTCCTAGATTAACAGTTACATGCTTTCAAATTTCAATCATAGGAAACTGGCAGTGTAGAATAAGGAGCCCAGTGCAGGAGGAGAATATGAAGGAAGCATGCAGAAATTGTTGTCTGCCTTTAGTCATCCAAATCTTCTAGTACTCTTCAGTGAAGAGGAAAAATGATTTATTAGAAAGGCAGTGGGTGTTATGGGCTGAAAGCAAGGATGGAAATTAAAATTCTTGGGATCTGGATTTACCTTTTCCACTAAAAATCTGTGTGATGCCTAACAAGTTGCTCAACTTCTCTGAATTTCATTTCCTTCATCTGCAAGATGAATCTAGTACAACCTCTCAAAGTAAATTTCCTGTGAAGATCAAATGAAAAAAACTTACATCTTCCTGTTTTGGACAATTCAAAAGCAGAGTGCCTTTCATATAATCCTTATAATTGCTGTATGGAATGTTTCTTTTCTATTGCTAGGACCTGTACCCATTAGGTACTTTTGACTACTTTTTTTAAAAAAGATATACAATAAAATGTGAAAGCCAAATAGGGAACTCAGAAGGAAAAGTTATAATATATTTGCTAATTCAACAAATATGGCCATTTCTATCTTGAGCTCCGCCGGTATAGAAAGATGAGTAACACGACTTTTGCTCTCCAGGAATTAACAACCACATTGGGTAGACAGACAAGAGACCCCCATCATTTGTGCATATCAAAAAGTAAAAAGGCAAAAACACTTCATGTCTGCCAAAAACACAAAAATTAGCCAGGTGTGGTGGTGCCTGCCTGTAGTCCTAGCTACTTGGGAGGCTGAAGTGGGAGGATCGCTTGAGCCCAGAAAGCAGAGATGGAATTGAACTGTGATCATGCCATTGCACTCCAGCCTGGGTGACCAAGTGAGATCCTGTTTCAAAGGGAAAAAAAGGCAAAGCAATGTGGGTTATTTTTTTCCCCAATCAAAAGTATGCACATAGAAAAATGAAATGATAGAGAAAAGCTCAACTGCTCCCTTTCCTGTATGGTGACTGGTGTGGCTTGAATGCTTGTCCCCTCTAAAACACATGATGAAATTTAATTGTCATCATAACAGTATTAAGAGGTGGGATGTTTGAGAGGTGATTAGACCATGACAGCTCTGCTCTCATTGGCCGAATTAATACCATTACAAAAGAATGAGTTTTGTGCCTTCTTGCTTGCTCCAGCTCTCTCTTGTCCTTCCACCTTCTGCCATATTATAATGCAGTAAGAAGGCCCTCACCAGATGCCAGAAGTTTGATCTTGGACTTTCCACATCTAGATCTGTGAGTCAAAACATTTCTGTTTACTATAAATTACACAATCAGTGGTATTTTGTTATAGCAGCATAAAATGGACTAAGGCAATGCTCAAACTTCTCAGTTTGCCCAATTCAGCACAGATTTATGCCTGTTTATTTTTTCCCCTGATAATTTTTAATAGCATCTGCTTTTACTCCCCAAAGTGTCATGTTTGCATAATACATTTTTGGTCAACCTAACTTTAACTATTTCTTTTTTCCTTTTTGCTATTGCCAAATATCTAAATATGCCACATCTTTATTTTCCTTGTCATTGTTATAGCAGTCCGCAGTCTCCCCACCTTTCTGGAGACTGGCATAGCTCATATCTCCCCTGCCTTCTCCCACTTCTTCCTAATATAGTTAAGTAAGAATTATAAGTTTCCACTTTTGCCTCCACGTGCAACTTCACACATCATACTTAAACGTTCATATCATATTCTGTAAAGGCTAGTTTTCTTGACTCCCCATTTTAATGATGATAACATTAACATCCCACCCCTCCGTTTCTATACTTCCTTCTGTTTCTTAACTATTGCTTGGTATACCTTTGCTTTTACATCATCGGACATGATTTTTCAACTTCATATTTATTCTTCTTGCCTGTGCATATGGTGCTGTTTGTCCTTGATTGCTTTTCCCTAACATATCCCTTTGGGACACTCCTCATTCTTCAAGACCTAGGAAAATGTCTGTTCATTTGTAATGTTTCCATTCAGTATTCCAGCAAAACCAATTATTTCAGCTTCCACAGATTATAATAGATTCCACTCTACTGAAATCACAACTTTATACTGCACATGCCTCCTACTAAATCTGAGCTCCTTGGGGAACATTTTGGTGTTTCCCAAGTCCAGCTTAAGTTCTTGGAAGACAGTGACCATTAAATAAATGCTTTTTGTGGGAGTATATGTCTGTTTACATATCAGTTAATATAAATTCTAACTCAAACTGATAGTTGGCTTAAGGCTCCTTGTGTAGTCTCTTACTAAAATAATTCTTACTAAAATACTGATTAAAGTATTAAAATAAGATTTTTCAAAAATACCACCACTTGATACTGACAGATAACATGGTGGCAAATAGTTAAGATAAATAGGGCTGGTAGTGTACAGATGCCCCAGAAGTAAGGATTTCAGTCCAGCTAGGGAATCATGACCAGCTGAAGGGAAGAGAATATGGAATAGATAGAGAAAGAAAGAAGTTATAAGCACTAGCAATAGTAACATAATCGAGAAGATAATTTTTTCTTTACTTAGAGGTGAGTTTTGATATATATCTATATATAAGCACATAAATACAGTTATATATCTATATATCTATTTTGATATGTAACTATAGATGTATATATAGCTATATATATACACATAACTATTTATATCAATTATTTATATAAAGAGATATACATCATTAGATATATATAGTTTATAGATATATAGTTTTATTTCTGTTTTTCACTCTTCAATTTCCATACCAATTAACATAAGATGTGCTAATACCTTTTCCCTCCTTACATATCCTTAACCTTGTATTTTACAAATATTGGCCCCAAATGGATAAAATGACACGGGCCTTTGGGGATCTTGGTGTCCTCTTTCTGGGAAGAGGGTTGCTTTAGGTTGTGTGAGGGCTATTTGCATCATACTATGTGGAGCATGGTTTTTGTATTATCTTTATTTAAAAGCTAAACATAGTTTTAAAATGTGTATATGGATGTCTCATTGACAAAGACTGAGCTGTGTGGGATTTTATTATCATCAAGTTGGTTAACCTTTCCTGGAATCCTCTTCCAATTTGGTGATGAGTAAAGGAGTACTTGCATAAGATTTGGGAGACAGAAGGTTATGGTGGTTAGTGGTGGTAACAGACTTAGAGGCGTCAGAGAGTTCCCCTTGTCTTTGAATGTTTTGACTCTATATTCAATTCTTCTTTCCAGCTGGTCCCTACCTAGACACTTGGCTGTGGATCTGTAGATTTCTTCCATGTATTTCTCCTCTCCATGGCTTCGCTCTAATGATGGATGTACTAAGTTTCTCAAACTAGCTTGCTAATGACTTCTCTGCTCCTCCAAATCCCCTTATCAGATATGCCCTCCTCCCTAGTTCCTCCCACAATTATATACTGTCTAATCGCTACAATAAATCCCTTGTCTACAATTTATAGTTATTCTGCTTATCTGTTTGAAAGTTGTAGACACAGATTTCATTGGAATAGATAAAAGAATAGTAGAAAATGGAGGAATTGACAGGATTACAATGGTAGTAGAAGACTGTAGCACACATATCGACACCTTTTATAGATCAAATAGAAAAAAATTAAACTAGTTATGTAAGTCCTGAATAACATAATTAATATGGCTATATGTGTAAATGTGCATATATTGATTTTTGTGTCCTACAGAGAATATTCTTTATTTTCATCATCAATAAAACATTTATGAAATATTGATCTACATTATGTCCCAAAGAAAAACTTAAAAAATAATTATAAAAAGCAAGAACTTGGATCAATGGATAAACCTTGAGTATTTATCACAGACGTCAAAGATTATGGTATCATGTGGGACTAGAAAAGCTACAAAAGATAGAAGTCAGTATGACTCAATAAGTATCTGTTTAATACTATGACCCAGGTACTATGTTAGGTGCTGAGGATTTGTGAGGATACACATGACATGACCATATATTCCTGGTGCTGACAGTCTGACACAGGGGCCCAAAGAGGAATTCTAAGTAGGCTACAGGGGATGGATCGTAGTTGGGACTGAAATCAAGCATTGCCTATCCCAGGCACAGTATTTAAAGGTGAGAATAATTTGTGTCAAGGAGTGATTGAAATAAGATTTTTTATTTATGAAGAAACCAAATAGTGGGAAACCTGAAAACATTTGAATTGTATTCAGTTGACAGTGGAAGCCACTGGTGGTTTGAAATGTTTTGAGAAGATTAACCTCAGGAGCATTGCTATGATTTGAATGGATACCTCAAAGTTCATAAGCTGGAAATTTAATCCCCAATGCAACTGTGTTGAGAGGGGCCTTTAAGAGGTGACTAGGCTATGAGGGCTCTGCTTTCATTAATAGGTTAATGTTGTTATCATGGGAGTGGGTTCATTGTCATGAGGGTGGATTTGTTATAAAAGTGAATTTGGTCCCTTCTTGCTCTTTCTCACCCAGGTGATGCCTCCTGCTACGATACTGCAAGAAGATCCTCACCAGATGCAGCCATTTGATCTTGGGTTTCCCGGCCTTCAGAACCACAAGCCTATCCCCATTCATATCCCCATTCATACAATGGCATTCATTATAAATTACTCAGTCTGTGGTATTCGTTACAACAGCACAAAGTGGACTAAGACAGTGTGTAGGATAGATTGGAATGAAGAGCAGAGCTGGGGATAACTTGGAACATGAGGTTCCACAATAGAAGGGACTTAGTCTATGTTAGTTACAGTGAAAGCAAAAGGGAAGGTGGAACTGCAAATAGAGTTTCAAAAACTTGGGGGCTGCCTTAAGACTGGGAGAGAGAAGTAATCAAAAGTAACACCACCAATTTAAAACCTAGATGACAGTTAGAATGGTGTCAACATTGACAGAAGTAGGTTGTATAGTGTTTTCCAGTTTCTAAAATGTGTTTCCAAACTTTCAAGAAAGATGGGAACTTAAACATAAGCCAGTAACTTCTTGCCTCTAGAGTCCCACAAAAATTACCTGTTGTTAATAATAGGGTTTATTTTGCGTTGGAAACTAATGAAGGGTGCAAGGCAAGTTCCAGAAACTTGGAGAACATTTTAATAAAATGTAGGGCAAAATCTACCTTATCTGGCCAACAACCTGTGCATTTTCCTGCATATGAAAGAGAAGTTTGCTAGATAAGTGAACCAAAGAGACCCAATCAAATCTCTTCAATCCCCCAACCCACCCAAGGCTCTGAGCAGTGGAGATTTTTATTTAAACATACTGTGGGATGACCTGAGAAGACATTTGTGTCCCATCAGTTTGTCTGTGGTACCAGTCTGGTTCGAGAGTCTGCATCAAGCAATTGGCTGATGGCAATTCATAATCCTGGCATAGACAACAGAATGTGGAGAGCTCTCCCTAACAATTTCTGACTGTCTCACCTTACCTAAGAGAAGTTCATCAGTGAAAATGCCAAGTCACTCTGACCTTACTACCTTCCAGTCTGACATGTCCATATTCTTCTAATGCTGAAAAATTTCTGCACTGGTAATGTATAAAACCAGTGTAAATCTGTACCTTTCTCTTTTCTTTTTGAAACTTAAAAGATATATATATATATATTTTTCTTGTAGGGACTCACAAAATCTATGAGAGAAACCATGTCAGTTCTTAATACTTTATTATTTTCAGCTCTTAACAAGCATATACAAATCATTTTAAAAATGCACAAATGGGCCAGGTGTGGTGACTCAAGCCTGTAATCCCAGCACTTTGGGATGCTGAGGCAGGCCGATGACCTGAGGTCAGGAGTTTGAGACCATCCATGGCCAGCATGGCGAAACCCCACGTCTACTAAAAATACAAAAATACAAAATACGAAAATACAAAATTAGCCAGGCGTGATGGTGGGTGCCTGTAATCCCAACTACTCAGGAAGCTGAGGCAGGAGAATTGTTTGAACCAGGCAGGGGGAGGTTGCAGTGAGCTGAGATGGTGCCACTGTGCTCCAGCCTGGGTGACAGAGGAAGACAAAAAGTAAGAAAGAAGGAAGGAAGGAAGGAAGGAAGGAAAGAAAGAAAGAAGGAAAGAAAGGGGAACGAAAGAAAGAAAGAAAGAAAGAAAGAAAGAAAGAAAGAAAGAAAGGCACAAATGGAGAAAAACCACTAGCACAAAAATATTCTATAATTTTAAAAGAAAACTTTCTTTAGATTTAGAGCAGCACTCTTTCTATGGGGCTCAAACTACTGCAATAAATAGAGAAATTGCTGAACATTTCAAATGTGTATATTCTACAGTACTCAAGCAAGTATTTCATTTGTGAATTTTTTAAATGTCATAGGGAGGTAACGATATGAAATCATAAAAGTCCCAATGAAAAAAAAAATGCAAGTATAGACTTTAAAAATGCAAGTATAGACTTTAAATGCAAGTATAGACTTTAAAACCACAAGGTAGCAGTGAGCCACTAAATGGAGACTACTGATAAACTGAATCAGTGAAAATGAAGGAAAATCCTAGAAATTCTCCCAGAATTCAAAGGAAAAACATAAACTGAAGTAGTAAGAGAATTGTGAAAAAGTCTGACTTAGGAAATCCAAAATATTCATAGCAAGGATTGCCCAGAAGAGTAAAGCCAACAGAAATGCTAGAAGTTTTTTGAGAGAGTTCATAGACTACAAAGAGCAATAAATGAAAATTCTACCTAGACATGACTGATGAAATGCAGTATTTAGAACAACTTTCCCTGTCTACGTCTGAGTCTACCTCCCTATTAGCATCCAGCCACCCTATGTTCCTGTTTAAAAATGCCGACATTTTAAATGTGTCAGTGAATCCCAATGACTGAGGTTTGGAAATCAGTTGATAAGTTTAATGCAATTCCAATACAAATTCTAAAATGATTTTTTTAACTTTACAAAGGAATCATAAAGTTAATCTGGAAAGTTTTTGAAACATTTAAAAAAGAATAATACATATGGAGACATGTATTTCCAGATTTTAAAGAATTTTTATAAAACTACTATAATTAAGTATGGTTGATAATAGAATAGAATAAAAAGACTCTGAAACAGACCATAGTGTGTAATTAATCAAAGGATAAAGATAGTACTTTAATCAATGAAGAGAGATGATTATTGAATAAGTGCTTCTATAACAATTGGCTAGCTATTAAAGAAAACAGCTATGATACCTCCACACATCACCCACAAAAGGAAATTCTACATGAAAGAAAAAGATAACTATAAAATATGAAATTACTAATGACTTATAAGAAAATGTAGGTAGGTATCCATCTGACATCACATAAAAGCAAAATAAGAAATTATAGACATTGAAAGATTTTAAAACGTAAAAAACTCAAAACCCATATTCATCCAAAAACTGTAAGCAAACTTAAAAGATTTATTATTGTGTATTTGGGGATTATTCGCACCACTAAGATAGAGCTATAAATGTATAAATGCAAAGCTATCAATGTATTTGAAAAATCAAGAAGAAAAAACAAATTTCATAAGAGAAAAATGAGCAAGAAATATAACGAATAGGCATTTTAAACACAGGAAGAAAAACAGTAGTCAATACATATATGAAGATAAGTTAAACCTGTGCTAGTTTGCTATAGATGCCATAACAAATTTCACAAACTTGGTTGCTTAAAACAAGAAGCATTTATTTTCTTATCACTCTATAGTTCAGAAGTTTGAAAGTAGTTTCACTGGGTCAGCAACAAGGCCATGCTTCCTCTGCAGGATCTAGAGAACAATCCCTTTTGCAGCTTCTAGTGGCCACAGACATTCCTTAGCTTGTGGTCATATTGCTTCAATCTCTGCTTTCTATTCGGTGTGTCTAATTTTCTGCTTCCTTTCTCTTTTAAGAATACTCGTGATTGCATGTAAGACCCACCCAGATAATCCAGCATAACCCCTAATCTCAAGAGCCTTAATTTAATCACATTTACAAAAATCAATTTTTCAAATAAGGTAACATTTGCATATTTCAGGGATTAAGACCTGATACTTTTGGAGTTATGTATAGCCTACTATGCATAACGAATAATCAAATAAATGTAAACCTATTGATAAAATATTAATATATTAAGATCTATATTTCATACTGAATGAAATATTTAAAATTATCATTATAATCATATTTTCCTTTTCTTTTGTAAAATGTTCAATGGTGAAACATTTCAAGGCTGCCTGTCTCTAAACAATGAAAATGAAAACCCTATGCTCAGAGCATTAGCCGTATCTCAGTTATCTCTGCCTGAAGATATCTATATAAAAATATATTTAGATATATGCAAATATATAGATATATTTATTTTAATTTATTTAAAGGTCAAAGACAATAAAACCAGTGTTCGTAAGAGGGCTGGATGATAGAATATTAATAAATTGTTTTTAGAGGGTAATTTGGCAACATATATCAAGCTACTTAAAAGAATTTAATCGTTTTTGTTTAGATATTTCTCAAATGAAGGTGATTAAAGCTGTGCACAAAGATGATCATTAGAGTATTATTACAGTACTATTTATAATAGTCAAACTTTGCAAATAACCTGAATGTTCAAAATTTTCCATAAAGGTACAATATGCCAAGCATACTTTAAAATTCATTTCCTGAAGAATGTTGAGATAGTGCAAAGTACATGTGACAAAATGCTAAGCATGCAAAGCATAAAAGGCCAAACTGTTTTATTCCAATTTTGTTGAGTATATTTGAAAACAAATAAATGCCCACACACACACACAACTGGAAGAACATACTTTATAATATTAGGAGTAAACATTTCTGGATTTCTGAGTTGTGAGATGATAAAAGGTTTTTTTTTATATTTTTCTGTTTTTTATATATATACACATATATATATAAAATTTTATTTTTTGCAATGAACTTGCCTGTCTTTAATTTTCTTATCCCTGTTGTACTGAGATCCTAATCTCATAACTACTTAATCACTTGACCAAAGGAGAATGAGCTGAATGGGCAGAGCTGAGAGGAAAGAGGATGATGGTGATTTAAATGTTTTATGCTACTGTGCTAATGGGACATATAGATACAGCTTGTATATGAGCTCTAGGTGCTTGGTGATAGAGTGGGGCTAAATGTGCATGGAGAAGTACTAGAGGAGCTTTGTGAGTTTTCTCACGCTATAGAACTTCACTCTGGTATTTGTTCCTATGGAGTCCCCATATTCAGAACCCAAAAGTCTTTCTACTTCCCTCTCCCTGAGTGTATGTGCATGTGTACTGGCTGCCTGACCTGAGATAACTCATTTCTCAGATAAAATATTAATACATGAAGATCTGTATTTCATATTGAATGAAATATTTAAAATTATCATTATGATTATATTTCCATTTTATCCTTTTTATGTGGAATGTCCAGTGGGTGCAACTTTTCAAGGTTGCCTGTCCCTAAATAATAAAAATTCAAATCCTGTACCCAGAGCATTAGACATATCTCAGTTCTTTCTGCCTGAAGATATCCACATCTCTATGTAAATATATAGAGATATATGTGTATATATAGTTATATACGTTGTATATGTTTTATGTGTACATATATGTTATAAATATATATGTAAAAATATACCAATGAATCAGTTTTAGACTCTGTGTTGCAAAAGAGAACGTGGGAGGAGATATGATTCCTGAGGACAGTGAATCATAGAATCATAGACTTCTAGCTCTATGAGAGATTTACATTTAGCCTCCGGGAACATAATCTTTCCTTCTGTTTTGAGTGAAACTCATACTGAACTACAGAGTGGCATTTTGCAATAGCTTCAGAGCTGGATTCTGGGCTCTCCGGGGGAAGTAACAAGAATATAGAAGCTAGCAGGCCACAGAGTGCCTGGGCCCTGCTTCCTGGGCAGAGGCCTGAGGAGACAAGACAAATTCAGAAAGTTAATTTTTACAGAAATTCTTAGAACCCAGAAGAAGGGCTTGAAAATAGCCAAAGGAATCCCAAACATCGTAGCTTAAATAAAGCTAAGAGAATGGGACTGTAGCAGAAAGGGCCATATGAAGATGAACGGATGCCTTAGCATCATCACCTTGCATAGACCAATAGCCAGGGACCAGGGAGGGAGATGCGTGCTTCAGTGGGTGCTGTTCTGTGTCGAGGACATCAAGGGGCAGAAGTCTGCCTCTCACACCTGGGCATTGCTTCATGCTATGGTTTGTATATTTGATTTCCCCATACTTCATGTTGAAATGTGATCTGCAATGTTGGAGGTGGGGCCTAATAGGAGGTGTTTAGTTCATGGGGGCAGAGCCCTCATGAATGTCTTGGTGCCATCCTCAAGATAACATCTCAGTTCTCACTCTATTAATTCCCTCAAGAGTTGATTTTAAAAAGAACCTAGAACCTCCCCACACTCTCTTGTTTCCTTTCTTTTCATGTGATCTCTGCACATGCCAACTCCCCTTCCCCTTCTGCCATGAGCGGAAACAGCCTGAGTCCCTCACTAGAAGCAAATGCTGGTGGCATACTTCTTGTACAGCCTGCAGAACCGTGAGCCAAATAAGCCTCTTTTCTTTATAAATTGACCAGCCTCAGGTATTCCTTTATAGCAATAGAAATGAAATAAAACCCTTAATCACCTCAAACTTGGGTGCAACCCCAGGGAGGTGGGAGGCAGGAGAGCTAAAATGGCTCAAATAAGTTTCTACCTCCCTAGCTGGATGGAAGCTCAAACAACTACTAACCTAATTTTGTGGACTGGATTCATCCCTGCTGAACCAGTCTGCTGGGTCAACTTCCCAGTGGAAGGCAGTGGGGATGGGCCTGTGAAGAATAGAAGTGAAACTTTTTTGGGTACTCTTTGTGCCCATCACTGTCTGCTGACTGTAAGGAGGAAAAGAAGCTGCAGGACTGGCCCTTGGTACCCTTGAGCAAAGCCTGAACTTTAACTCTGGAATTGAGGCTATTCCTGAATATCTCAAGGGGATCTGGTAGCCAAAAATACCTTTGTTTATGGGCATGTCAGAAAGTTAGAATTGAGAGGAGAGGCCTTGGTTTACAGAGGAGAGGAAATCCAGAGACCCAAATATTGAGCTGGCCATGATTTCATTCACTGGTTCAATTTAACAGCTTCTTGCAACATATGCAGTTTACATTATGGTATCCGGCACATGTAGACTTTGGCTGGGATTATCCTCCTGAGTTCAGAATTTATGATTGCGCAAATAGACATTGAAGTGAAGAGTAGACATGCCAGAATAAGAAGAGGGGAAAGACTTTATTGTGTCTCTTCTGGGTCGTGTTAACTCTGTCCTCACCAGTAGAGGAACAAAAGGCTCTCCTTTCCCCAAAGGGAGGCTGGGCAGGAAATGAATACACTGAGATTCTGCTCTGGGCTTGGGGGAATGTAGCTTCTCACTCCTTTTCTTTCAGCTCCCAGGAGTAGGATGCCTAAGAAGGAAAAGGAGGCTGCTGAGCCCTTTTTTGGCTCTAAGAAAATGAGGTCATTTGAGCAAGAAAAATAGCAGACTGGACGTTTAATAGCAGGGCCCAGAAACCTTATAAATACTTCCTCATCAGGGCAACATAGCAATTTACTGCCAAACTCAAAACAGGGTCCTTTGAAGTCAAAGGGAGTTAAAATTGAATTAGGACTGTGAGCATGTTAGTCAGTTTCACTGATGGCCAATGTAAAGAAAATACATTTTGAGGGTTTGTCCAGTCATTGTGTAATTACATTTAATTATGGTGAGAGTAACCATTGGGTAAAGAAATCTGATGTAAGAAAAGAGAAAAATAAAACATTAACTGACTAGAGTGATTTAATTTTGACATAATTATTTGGATACCTTGTGCAAATTTTATTCTCATCATCTGATGTTCTCTTCCAGTGTAGCTATTTTTTGAACTGTCAATGTACTTCTGTGCTGAAGTGTTTGAAACAGCATCAAATACAATGACTGGTTCTTTTTCCATTTTTTTTTTTTTATTTTTGCTATTGGAACAAAGAGAAGAAGCAATGGAAGATCATTGGCCAGATACTGTCATAAGCATTTTATTATTTCCACTTTATAATGAGGGCATTGAGTCACAATATTTTATTCTGTTTTCTGTTGCTTAGAACAGACTATGTAAAACTGGGCAATTTATAAAGAAAAGAAATTTAATTCTTGCAGTTCTGGAGGCTAAGAAGTCCAAGGTGGAGGGGCACATCTGGCAAGAGCCTTCTTGTTGGTGAGGACTCTCCACAAAGTTCCAAGGCGGCATGGGGCATCACATGGTGAGACGGCTGAGTGTGCAAGTTCCGGTCTCTCTTCCTCTTCTTATAAAACCACCCGTTCCACTCCCATGATAACCCACTAATTAATGCATTAGTCCATTAACTCATTAATGGATTAATACAGTCATAACGTCAGTGGCTTCCTGACACAATCACCTCATAAAGTATCCACCTGTCAATACTGCCACATTGGGGATTCCATTTAGACATGAGTTTTGGAAAGGACAAATATTTAAACCACAGCTCACAGTAAGGCTAAGTAATTGTTCCAAGATCACAGAGCTAGAGAGAGGTTGAGCTTGATTTAAAACTTATTTTCTTGAGTTCTCATCCCATCCAACTCCATCTGGCTTCTGTACTCACCACTCCCTCTGCTCTGCTTTTAGCAAAGTCATCAAAAAACTCAGCTGCCAGGCTTGAGTAGCATTTCTGAAATGTTGCTTGTTTTGTTAGCAGTATTGCACACTGTTGACCACTCACTCTTTTTCTGAAATGCTTTTCTTCCTTAGGTTGATGACTCTGTTCTTCCTATTAAGTATTAGTTTATTTGGCATCATTTAACCTGATATAATTATAACAGATAGTAATGCCCACAGCTCATATTTATTAAATGCTTCATATGTTCTAAGTCCTTTACACTGTCTCCTAACTGGATTTGTATCATTCAAATGGGAAGTATCTCAGTAGTGGAAATGATAATTCCCACTATTTGGTGGATGTGAAAGTCAAGGCTCTGAAGAGTTCATTACATTGGATACAGTGTATTGGACACTGTATTGTGGTGCCAGAATAAAAACCAAGGCTAATCAAGTTCTAAGCACCTGCTGACTGGATGCTTGTGCCTCTCAATGAGTGTTTTTTGTGCTCTTTTTTTTTTTTTTCCACTCTACACGCTTTCTTTGAATAACTTCACTCTAGGTCATGCTTCCATCCACCTCCCAAATGCTGATGACTTCTATATCTCTCTTGAGCTCTAGGGCCTTGTACAGATGCTCCTTGACTTATGACTGGGCTATGTCCCTATAAAGTCATTATAAGTTGAAAATATAATAAGTTGAACATGAATTTAATATACCTAACCTACTGAACTTTATAGCTTAGTCGGGCCTACCTTAAACATGATCAAAACACTTTCAGCACAGTGTTCAATAAGTTACATGAGCTATTCAATGCTTTATTATAGACAGGCTTTGTGTTAGATGACTTGGCCCAGCATCTTGAGAGAGTATCATACTACATATTACTACCCATGGAAAAGACTAAAATTCAGAATTTGAAGTATGGTGACTACTGAATACATGAATACATATCACTTTCCCACCATCATAAAGTAAAAGAAAAAATTGTAAATCAAACTGTTTTAATTCAGAGACCATCTATATTCAAATGCCTACATGGGCGTTGTCACCCAGGTATCCTCTAAAGCCTTCACACAAGCTCCAGACTGCCCCATTCATCTTCACTGTGTCACTTGATGCTGTCACCTTCTGTGCAATTTGTCTAAGCCAGAAACTGAGAGGAGTTCTTAGAGTCCTTCTTCTCTTGACCTGCTCCACATCCAAACCTAAGGATTCTTCCTTCTAAAAATCCCTCTCACTTATCTCATCCATTCCTAAGTTCTCCCTGCTTCCCCTGGAATGCAGGATCTCAGCTCCTCTCCTGTAGCCCAGCAGGACCCTCCTTACCTGCCTTCTCCCCTTCTAGCCTTGGGCCTCTGTCTCATCTGCACCTTAGGATCTCCTCAACGTCAAGTCGGGTCACATCACGGTGCTTAGAATTCTTAGAGGCCATCATAATTGTTTCCTTCTATGCTTGTTTGTTTAAGCAGTGGAATCTGATTCGCATTGAAATCTTATAAGGAACCCTGACACTTAAGACAGGCAAAGGCCAGGGAAGGAGGCACAGAGGCTTTCTGTTTGGCCTTCCCCTTCTTCCCTGATGGACTTCATTCACTCAAGCTTTGTGCCTGTTTACTGAGTGCCAAGTCTGTGTGAGCACTGTTCAAGGAACTGGGAATAAACCAGTGAGTTGAGATAAACCTAAGCACCTCCTTTACAGAGCTTGCATTCTAGCCATGGTAGACATAGAAGGAACAGTTAAGAATAAGTTAAATAAAATTTAACAGACACACGAAATTATTTAGGACAGGCTAATCCTGACCAGCAGGAGAGAGACGTTGGCCTGACCAGCAGGGGTCAGATGGAGGACAGACTGTCAGCCTACAGCAGGCAGGGTTTTCTGATGAAGTTGTGGAGCAGATCCAAAGCATAGGTTGAAGACTTGAGGGCATGTCAGATAAACCTCTGCACAACTTTACAAAATGGAGAGCATCCCTCATGACCAAGTCCTCCATACATGTCCATCCTATGGGCTTTCCTAGCCTCTGCACATCATATGCTGCCCTTGTGCTTGTGATGTGTGAAACCCAGGCCCCTCTTCCCAGCCTTTCTGTGGGCTGCTCCCTCTTCCTAGATCTTGAACCCTTTGCAGACTCCACCTTTAAATCCCAGCTCAAATGCCTCTCCTTCTTTGTAACCTTTTCTTCCCCAGGTCTGTCTAGATGCTTCTTTATGCTTCAATTTAACTTGTTCTTAACTCCATTAAAGTATCTACTTGGTGTACAGTATCTAGTTGCTCCTTCCTCCCCTAAGGCGTTGGGCTTCTTGAATGCCAACCCTGAGTGGTTTCAGCTTGTTACTATGATGCTGGTAAGTAATGGGTGCTTTACAAACACCTATTGAACAGCAGATAAATGTGTTCCAACTTCAAAACCCATTTCAGAATGTTAGTGTTACTTTAGAATGTGAGTTCAATTTTAGCAATAAGACCCTGAGGGCTAAATTTTTCTCTAAGTTTTTCCATAGTGAGAGTGAAATTTTGGAATATGACTCCAATGGAATAATTGCAACTTTGCTTTTGTAAGAGTGTTGCATATAAAGTATCCACCAATGAGTACCCTGAGTTGGAATAGGAGCCAGAAGAAGCCTCACATGGAATGAAAGATGGGCCGTCTGTTGTTTGGGACCCATGGGCCATTTGGGGAGCTTTCTTGAAGTTAAATGAAATAGCATAAATTGACTTTTTGCTATAAAATCTTTAAATTTTACAGCATATGAAAAGCATATGTAGGACACTGGCCAGTCTCAGCATACCAGAAATTATCTCATATTAGTAGATGTATGATGAGACTCAGGGTCTATGATTTACACACTGGACACTTTTCCTAAACTGGGAGGTTTCTTTAGGCTGGGAGACCTATACTTCCAGGACAAACCTTGGCTTGACACCATAGCTGAGGCATGATTCGTATAATCATTTGTCTTCTCAAAGGTGAAAACTAAAACAACACTAGGATCAAATACTTCTTTTTTTCTTTTCTATTTTTTTGAGATTGAGTTTTGCTATTGTTGTTGCCCAGGCTGGAGTGCAATGGCATGATCTTGGCTCACTGCAGCCTCCACCTCCCGGGTTCAAGCGATTCTCCTCAACTTCCCCAGACCAGTTGAGATTGCAGGCATGCGCCACCATGCCCTGCTAGTTTTTGTATTTTTAGTAGAGCCAATCGTCCATTGTTAGCAAAAACTTGGTTGCAAATTAATTTTCAAGTGCATTTGTAGTAGTTGTTTATTTAAAACCAAGGAGTAATGTCATATCACAGATGTGAGCTGGGGCATCTGCATGTTCCTGAGAATGGGAAAGAAAAATTCCAATATACCTATTCTTCCCGGGCAATGTGTCTGACACTTCACATGTTTTATCTCATTTAATTCTGACAATAGCTTTTCAAAGTATTTTATTCTTACTTTTCCAGTGAAAACGTAGAGGCTTAAGGTCACATAGCTAGTTGGGAAAGAGAGGCGGTTTTAAAATAAAGTGCTGTCGAATTACAAAGTTCTTTCTATTACACACTGCGGCCTTCCTGCCTTGGTTATTTCTCATAATGAAACCTTTTATTCCACAGACACATGCACTGTTTAAATAAGCTCTTTTAGTGGTGTCTATAAATCATCTTTGAGTGAGGTGACCTGATGTCTAAGTTTGGCCTGGATACCCCTGGTTTATGCCTGTTGCCTTGGTGAAATTATTAATAGCACCGCCTTCCACTCTCAGAATTTCCCAGTCTGGAAGGTAAATTAGATGGTCACCCTCTCTTTGAACTTGCAGATCATACCACTTACTCAGTTGCTTCATGGTGAATCCTTTGCCCAAGCTCTAGGGGTAATTTTTCCTCCTTTACTTCTCAGCTCCTAGAATTGATAGATCTTTAGAAATGTAGGAGAAAATTCCAAATGGAATCATTATACCATAAAGTCAACACGACAATGTAAGCTGATTTTAGTTCACTGAACAGATTGACTGAAGATTTTTCCAGTTGTTCTTCTGGAGAACTAGATTTAAATTGTGTTGTGTTAGAAACATTGCTATGCTAAAAAAGATATATACACATACCTTTTTGAGTATACATATGTGTGTGTGTATAAAAATTGTACGTCTACACAACGGACATATACACACACATATCATGGTGGAAAGCGGTTCTCTGTAGGGCTGACAGTTGTCACGGAGAGACCCTGTGAATTTCAAATGAAGTATAAGTTGATTCTCTAAGCTCAATACAAAAATAACTGAGTCTCTATTTCTTGATATCTGGGGGTTCCCTTTGATGGTAAAGCATGCTCCTGTTTTAGGTTATCCAGGTGTGAAGCTAGACAAGCCGACCTTTCTTTTGGCTTAGTAAATCTGGTCATGAGGATACAGATCTGGAGATAAACCTTTAAAATGTCAGGTGAGAAATACCCCAAAGCCACCCCCTGCTTCCCAGCCTTGTAAGGGTGGCCATTCTTCACCTGTGTGAGTTATTTTTGCGGGACTTCTCTTCCTGTATTGCTCTTGTTAATTGAATTCCCTAGTGGGATGAAAGCATTTCTGTGCCGGCTTGAGAACAGAAGAGCCCAAATGCATCAACTGTAAATACTGATGACAACAGAATCTCATCCCTCCTGTTGTTATTTATTTTGAGAATTTTGCTGGGGCAATAGTTTTACATTTGACATTTATATAGGTCACGGTGAGCTAATAGCCATCTGCCATCTGGGGACTCTTTTATAATGAACATTATGGAAGACTATGGAAAAATTCTCTGGCATTTCTGATTTGCACACAAGCTGGGATGGGGTTGATCTTGACAATATGCTATTCCAGCTCACATTAGTCATGTGCTTGACTAAAGTGCTCACTCAGCCTCATACACACAGGCATAGTTTCCTAGGAGCCTGGGCTGGGGTGAGTCAAACCTAATTTTTTAATCAGTCTCAGATACATCTTTTGGCAGTGAAGATGAGCTCTGGCCTTAAGTTCAGAACTTCAGGGAATCTCACAATGGATCTAATGGCACTTGGACAAGACAATGTGCTTTCAATGAACCTCCTAAGTTAGTGTTATGATTTCAAAAGAACAATGACTATACGAGACCATCCTGAGTGTGTTGCCTGCAGACAGCCTGGTTCCATTAAAAGAGCATATACTATTTATTTAGAAGACCCGAGACCAATCTAGGCATTCACTTGAACGCTTTCAGCCTTCATTTCTTCATCTATAAAATAAAAATAAAATGTCAATTTCATTTGTTTTGAAAATCACAGGAAATTATAAATAGCAAACACTGAGCACAGGTCTTGGTAAATGAAATTCTACCCCCTTTCAACACTGAATTGTTAAATTCGCTTTTTATTCTTCATGTATTCTGTCTTTCCAGTAGCCAAGAAATGTAGACATAGGTGGGGAGGAAGGAAGCAGAAAAACTTCTTTTTTTAACCCATGCTGCTTCTGCAGTTCTACCAGGAATATCCTGGGCAGTGAATCTAGTAATTAAAAGGGTCCAAGCAATTCTGGATCGTTTGTGGATTTTGGTGAGGTCAGCTCCATCTTTCCCAGAGGTATGGGTTCAACAGCCCGTGGAGTAGAAGATAAGAGAATGCGTTCATACTCCCCATGATCAATGAACAAACCTGGGCTACTTGGTGAGACCACAGGGAAGAAGATGAAGGTGGGTAAGGATTGTCAGACTGCTTCCAAAGGAGGTGTGTCCTACAGTGAAGAGGTAAGCCTGTGTATGTCGAACCTCTCTCTCTCTTTCTCTATTGGCAACTTCACGCTGCACAGTGGGAGATATGCACTTTGCTAGGGTCCATTCTTGCTGTTTTTAGGTAACTTCAGTTTTTTTGAATATGCAGTAAGATGTTTTCCAAATCATTCTGAACCCAAAGATGGATAAGAAAAGAAAGACTGTAGACTAGCACTAACCAGATTTTATTCGCAACATGTGAACTGGCTTGTTACACCAGAAAACTCTTCACCATATCTCCATTCCACCTGCTGTTTCTTTAATGATGGAATGAATGCCCTTTATTCTATCTAAAGTGAACAAAGTATAACATTTGGATCTTCTGTTACCAATTATGCTGCTGAGATGAGATTTCTGCTGAGACTATTTGCTGATCCTAGAGCTTAATGGTTTTTGTTTTGTTTTGTTGTTTGTTTACCGATATAGGGGTGAAAGAAAAGTTCCTTCTCCCTGCTAGAGATTTGCTAAAATAAGATAAAAATAGATTAACGGATTAAAAGGCATATGCGTTTATTAACATGCATGGGGGAAAATCACAAGTGAGTGAATACTCCACAGATCAATGAGACTCGGAATCTTTTTTTTTTTTTTTTTTTTTTTTTTTTGAGACAGAGTCTAGCTTCGTCACCCAGGCTGGAGTGCAGTGGCGCAATCTCGACTCATTGCAATCTCCACCTCCCAGGTTCAAGTGATTCTCCTGCCTCAGCTTCCTAAGTAGCTGGGATTAAAGGTGTGTACCACCATGCCCAGCTAAGTTTTGTATTTTTAGTAGAGAGGGGTTTCACTACATTGGCCAGGCTGGTCTGGAACTCCCGACCTCCAGTGACCCACCCACTTCAGCCTCCCAAAATGCTGGGATTACAGGCTTGAGTCACTGAGCCAGGCTGAAACTCAGAATCTTCTATGCTGTTCTATGCATGGGAGAGGGATATGGGGGAATGTAGGCACTCTTGATGGTAATAAGGGACTTCTAGGAGAATTGAATGGGCCCAAAGAGCAGACAAGAGTTTTAGGCAAAGTTCCTCTGAGTTCTGGGAGCGATAATGACAAGTTATGGGAAGTTATGAAGTGGTGGAACTTCACTGTGAAAAGAGTTGTCTTATTATGTAGATAAAGCCTCCCAGGGAATCTCTTGGAACTGCCTTCAGAAGAATAGATAAAAAGTCAGTCTGGGCATGGCTACTGATGATTTTTAGTCTCTTTTCTTCTTCAGTGGTTAATCTTCCCTGGTTGTTTGATAAAATTTATAGGGAGGGGGTTTCAAGATAATTGAAAATAAATTTTTCTCAGTCAGATAAAAGAACTTTCAGAGAGAACCCCTTCCTGTGCTTTGGAGGTGATTGGGTAGGAGCTGGAGACTGTGAGAAAGTCCTTGATTCAGAGGTATCTTCTTAAGCCTTCCGGTTTCTTTAACTCAAAAGTGCTCAGCATGACCAAGTCCCATTCTTTGGGGTATCACTCTCTGAACCCCAACACCAATGATATTACTGGAATTGAATTTTAAACATCTCTGCCTCCACAGCATTAATCTAGTAACTTAAGACTGGTCATCTCCAGCCTCAGCCAGAACTCAGTCCTCTCCCTCTTTGCTTTATATTTATTCTCTTCTGTTATCTCTATATTTATATATTTCCTCCACCAGTCTACAAACTTTGCTTAGGACAAAGGCACATCATTTCAACTTGGTATGCCCTTAGCAGCTAGTACAGTGATTTGCACATAAGAAAGTATTCAATGAAAGTTTATTAAGGAAAGAAAGAAGTGACATTGGGTAGTGTAAAGAGCCTGCTTTTGCCTTTGAACCACTGCATCTTCCAATCTCTGTATAAACAGCCACCCCTCAGAGAGGCCTTCTTTCATCATCCATATTAAAGAACCCCACTCTTGTATTTTTTTGTCCATATCACTCTCTCTCTCTCTTTTTTTCTATATGACATTTAGCATCATCTGTAATTGTGTTTATGTAGCTGTCTCCTGACTTATTGCTCATCTTCCTCAGTGGACTATAGTAAACTCCATGAGGGCAAGACCTCATCTGTTTTGTTCATCACTGGATAGCCATACCAAGCAGTTGCCTGGCACATAGTGGGTGCTTAATAACAATAACTAATGACTAAACAAAGCACCTGTTTAAAATGCTGATCTAAGAGCATTTCCTAGTGACTATGAGGCCTAGTGTAGCCTGATTTTCTACTCTTGGTGAGAGAGGAGGGAAGGAAGGCAGGGATTCAAGTAGAGACTGTGCTCCTCTGCAGCAGGATGAGTGCAGCAGTTGGGGACTTGGGTTTTAGCCTTGCTTGCACCATTAACCAGCCAAGCATCCTTAGAGAACTCACCTCTGGATAAGATTCTCTCTGGGTCAAGGAAGGGTTTGGAGTAACTTATATGAAAGGAATTCTTCAGCACTACCATGCCCTTTGGAGCAATAAATACACCTAGGGATGACTTTTCCCTCAGGGCTAAGCATTCCTGTGTCTTTTAATATATGTTAATAAATGAAAACAAACACAAACTATTCATTTACTCCAGACATGTAAGGTTCATTAACCTTTAGAGCTTATTAGGCAAGGATGGTGCTCTTTGGGGACGTTGGCTGTAATACACTTTCCCCTCCCAAGAGCTCTTATACACAGTGCTTATTTCCTACCACCAAGGTAGTAAAAGGCACCTCCTTGTTATTATGTGTGGATAGGAGGAGAAGGGAGTAAGTATGAAGGGGAGGGCGCAGGACTGACTTCTGATTCATACAAAGGATGCGAAAGCTGCATATAAAAGTCCAGGTTTTCTATTTTCCAAAGGAATATAGATATCAGTGGTATATCAGTGAGTTGCAAACACACAAAATGATTAGGGAGATATTGAAAAGAAAGAGGCTGGAGGCACTTAGCATCAATAATTATTAATATCAAAAAAGAGTGAACGCCTAGTATTCTGTGTTCCCTGATGAAATAATGCAACAACAGCACTATAAGCTTGCCAAAAGAACCAAACCAGAGTCTGATCAATCCTTTTGGTCCAATTTATATTTGTATTCCCAATTTATAGGGAATACAAATTTCCAGAAGAAACATAACGAACTGCATCCTGAGTTTGCAAAATTCAAACTTTAAAAACTCTACAGGTCTAATAGCCCAGGTTCTTCAATAGATAACTATATAGAAAACAAAAGGATGGAGAAGAAATCTGTAGATTAAGTGAAATTTCAGGGACACATAAAAATTTGTTTTCATTGGCGAGATTAAACTTTAGTGTCAAAGAATGGACACACAGTATTTGAATATAAAGAAAGGCAAAGAGCTGATTACTATGGATTTCAAGATACTGGCTACTTTTGGAATAAGGGAGGGAGCTGTGATAGGAATGGAGCACACAGAGGGGTTTTTGGTGTGGCTGACCCAGTTCCATTTCTTGACTTGGATACAAGACTATTTGTCTTATAATTCCTTGAGTATTGCATTTGTTTAGTATGGTTTAATTTTAACATGAAATGGTTTTAAAAAAAGAGGAAAAAATATACACACACACACGCACTGAATTCACACTTTAAAAAATTAAGCATATGAAAAGATACTCATTGTTTTTGGATAGAGTAGTTCAATATCATCAAGATAGTAGTTCTCCCAATTAAAACATTGTCATTGTTATTCTGGAGCTAGAGAGGTTAATACTAAAGTTTTTATGGAAAAAAAGCATGCCACAATATTTAGCAAAACAATAGAAGGAAGATCTCAGAGGATGACTCCAGATATTAAAAGATACTATAAAATCTCTGTAATTAATATATTTTAGAACTAGCATGGAAATATACAAAAAGAAAAGTAGAATGCAAAAGAAAGCAAAAAAAAAAAATCTGAGTACATCTGGAAATTTAGAATATGATAAGGATGGCATATCAAATCATTAGAGCGAATATACTGATGTTAGGATAACCGAATAGCCATTTAGACAAAGATAGAATGAATGCATTTTAGAAACATAAATGTAAACGTTTAATTATACAGGTATTGTTAATGGGTCAATTTCTCTTTTACCTGATTTTAGGGAAAGGCTTTATAACATAATTCAAAATCAAGATGCAAAAAAAGTTTAATAAAATTGCCCACATTAAAACAATACATGGCAGAAAACAACACAAGCGAAGTCAAAGATAAGTGAATTGGTAGAAAATATTTGGAACATAGGCAACAAATAATGGACTAATAACAAGGAACTCTTAAAATTGAAAAAAAAAGACCAAAGTTATATAGAAGAAAAGAGCAAGGCATATACATAAAATACACATAAAATACCATTATTATTCTTCACAGAACTAGAGAAAGCCATCCCAAATTTCATATGGAAACAAAAAAGAACCCACATACCCAAAGCAAGACTAAGCAAAAAGGACAAATCTGGAGGCATCACATTACTTTACTTCAAGCTGTACTACAAGGTGATAGTTACCAAAATGGCGTGGTACTGGTATAAAAATAGACATATAGACCAATGGATCAGAATAAAGAACCCAGAAATAAAGCCAAGTACTTACAGTCAACTATTCTTTGACAACATACAAAAACATAAAGTGAAGAAAGAACACCCTATTCAACAAATGGTGCTGGGATAATTTGCAAACCACATGTAGAAGAATGAAACTAGGTCCTCATTGCATACCTTTTTTTTTAAAAAAAAACAACACTCAAGATGAATCAAAGACTTAAATCTAAGACCCCAAACAAAAAAAAAACTGTAGAAGATAAGATTGGAAAAACTCTTCTAGACATTGGCTTAGGCAAAGTGTTCATGACCAAGAACCCAAAAGCAAACGCAACAAAAATAAACAAACAAACAAATAAATAAATGTGACCTAATTAAACTAAAAAGGTTCTGCACAGCAAAAGAAATAATCAGCAGAGTAAATAGACAACCTCCAGAGTAGGAGAAAATATTCACAAACTGCATCCGACAAAGGACTGACATCCAGATTCTACAAGGAGCTCGAACTAATTAGCAAGAAAAAACAACCCCATCAAAAGGTGAACAAATGAGATGAATAGACAATTATCAAAAGAAGATATACAAATGGCCAAGAAATATATGAAAAATACTCAACATCACTATCGGAGAAATGCAAATTTAAACAACAATGCCATATCACCTTATTCCTGCAAGAATGGCCAAATTTAAAAATAAAAAACAATTGATGCTGGCATAGTTGTGGTGAAAATGGAACACTTTTACACTGTTGGTAGGAATGTAAACTAGTACAACCACTATGGGAAACAGTATGGAGATTCCATAAAGAACTAAAAGTAGAACTACCATTCCATCCAGCAGTCCCACTACTACGTATCTATCCAAAGGAAAATAAGTTATATGAAAAAGACATTTGCACACACATGTTTATGGAAGCACAATCTGCAACTGCAAAAATAGGGAATCAATCTAAATGCCCATCAACCAATGAGTGGATAAAGAATATGTGGTATATGTACACCATGGACTACTACTCAGCCATAAAAAGAAACCAAACAATGGCATTTGCAGCAACTTGAATGGAGTTGGAGACCATTATTTTAAGTGAAGTAACTCAGGAATAGAAAACCAAATATCCTATGTTCTCACTTATAAGTGGGAGCTAAACTATGAAGATGCAAAGCCATAAGAATGATATAATGGACTTTGGGGACTCTTTGGTGGGACTGTTGGGAGGGGGGTGAGGAATAAAAGACTACACATTGGGTACAGTGTACACTACTTGGGTGATGCGTGCGTCAAAATCTCAGAAATCACCACTAAAGAACTATTCCATGTGACCAAAACTAAAAATTAAAAAAGAACACAATATACACACATACACCCCCCACTCCCACCGCATACAGATTAAACGTATGAAAAGATATTTAACTTCACATATAAAATTATAGTGAAGTACACTAATAGACTCTGTTGGCAAGACTGTGGGGAAATACACACAGATTGTTTTTGAGAATGCAAAGGGTGTTACCCCTATAGAATTGTCTGACAAAACTACACATGCATTTGCCCTTCGACCTAACAATTTACCCTGAAGACACAGTTCCAATAACATAAGAATACACCACCACAAGCTTATTTATGGCAGCATTATTCGTAATTGCACAATATTAGAAATTACATAAATACTCAAACATAGGAAATTGATTGAATAAACTGGTATATCCACACGACGGAAGACTAAGAAAAAGAAGAATTAAGAAGATTTCTGGCAGGGTGTGGTGGCTCGTGCCTGTAATCCCTGCACTTTGGGAGGCCAAGGCGGGCAGATCACTTGAGGTCGGGAGTTCAAGACCAGCCTGACCAACATGGAGAAACCCTGTCTCTAAGAAAAATACAAAATTAACTGGTCGGAGTGGCACATGCCTGTAATCACAGCTACTTGGGAAGCTGAGGCAGAAGAATCGCTTGAACCTGGGAGGCAGAGGTTGCAGTGAGTCGAAATTGCGCCATTGCACTCCGGTCTGGGCAACAAGAGCAAACCTCTGTCTCAAAAGAAAAAAAAAAAAAAAAAAAAGAAGTCTATGATTTGTTATGACATGAATTTCAAGATATGTTAAATGAAAGAAGAAAATTCAAAATAATGCATAGATTGTAGGCTACTTTGGGATAATAAGGGAAATAAGAAAATTACAAATAACTGTTTTTTAAAAAACTTTTTACTTTTTTTTGGAAATAACTTACACTTTTCCTGTTTGTTTGGGAGAAAGGATATCCAGAAAGTATAACCAGAGACTAATGGAATTGGTAATCTACCAGAAGTGCAAGTAGAGGGAAAACAGAGTGATTGGATAGGACGAGGAGGAACACTTCTTTGGACATACCTTTCCATATAGTTTTGATTTGTGAAATGATATTATTTTTCTATAAATTTAAACATTAAATGTGGATGGGGAGAAAGCCTTAAAACTGCTTGGAAATAGAAATAAATAGACCTAACTACATTTCAATGAAATGACATAATCACACCAAAGAGAGGAATACAAATTATTCCAAGTACCTTTTCAACACAATGTCTTGACTATATATGTCTTCCACAGAAGACAAGGATACAAACATATCTTGAACTTTTCTTAGTAATTTTTTGTAATGGTATGGATGCAATCATTTTAAAACTGGTTTCCTTTTGAGTCTTATAGGATTGAGGAAATAAACAACTTTTTTTTTGTTTGTTTGATGAGCCAGGATTCTCACTGTGAAGTAAGTATATAAAAATATAAAATAGAGAAAGACAAGAAATATCACTGAAGAGATGGTTTGTATTGGAGATATCAATATAAGCAGTTAAGTAAAAATGTATATTCACCAATTGTATCTGTCAGTATCCCCTTAAAACAGTGGTATCCCAATGACAAAATAAGTCACTTGATATCGGTTCCTAAATGCTATTTTTCACTTAGAAGAATCAGGAATCCTTGGAGGAAGACTGATGTCATGGATAGGACAGGGAAACACAAAGGAGCCTGAAACATCTAGTATTGTCAAAAAGTAAGAAAATCTAAAAAAAAAAAAAAAATTAAAACTCAAAAAGAGAACACGCCAGAAGGACAAAGGAATGCTCAGTGTAAGACAACTCTACAACCCAATGGATAAAAGAAAAAGTTCACTGTTTGCTTAGTTTATTGTGGGGGTTGATGAAGAACAGGCCATTGACATGGCCTCAAAACATTCCTTGCAAATTGCTTATTAATTACAATAGGAAAATAGTAACTGTAGAGCAGAGAAGCCACTGATCACAATTAGTATCATGGATAAGAGGCAAACAAACTCAGTGTGCATCCAGATGTGTCTCCAGAACGTTTGCCTCCAGAATGTTTGGAATGTATGCTAATACTGTGATTATTCAGTCTGTGTGAGCAATTGAGGAGTAGGCCAAGACTTTTCATAGTTGTGTCTGGTTAAGGAGTAGGCTAGGAGTAGGCTGATTAAGGAGTACACTAGGGCTTTTTGTAGTTGTCTCCTATACCCTGAGAAAAACACAGCACCACTCATGTTGCGATTCAGCCAAAAGGGCACTATCTGAATCTAATCCTGTGGAACCATCAGACAAATCCAAAATGAAGGTCGTTCTGTAAGAGAAATGGCCTGCACTCTTTATCAATGTCGATTTCAGAAAAGACAAGGACAGGCTGAGAACTGTGCATATCAAGGTAAACTAATGAGACGTGATGATTAAGTGCAAAGATGTGATCCTATATTGGGTCCTCTCTGACAGTGGTCCCCAAACAGTTTGGCACCAGGGACTGGTTTCATGGAAGATAATTTTTCCATGGAAGGGAGTTGATGGTTTTGGAATGAAACTGTTCTACCTCAGATCATCAGGCATTAGATTCTCATAAGGAGCATGCAGCCTAGATCCCTTGCATGTGCAGTTCACAACAGGGTTCATGCTTCTGTGAGAATCTGATGCTGCCACTGATCTGACAGGAGGTGGAGCTCAGGTGGTAATGCTCACTGGTCAGTCACTCACCTCCTGCTTTGCAGCCTGTTTTCTAATAGGCCATGGCCCAGGGATTGGGGACCCCTGCTCTATGGGGAAGATGCCATAAAGGACATCATTAAGACAACTGGTGAAAGTTGACAGTTGATTAGATGAAAGTATTGTATGAATGTTAAAATTCCTGGATTCGATAACTATGAAAAAAATGTCCTTGTTGTTAGTGAATACACATTGAAGGAATGAGGGGAAACAAACACAGAGAAACCTACTCACAAATGGTTCAGGAAGAATATGTGTGTGCATATAATCAGATATAGAGCAGAAATGTGGCAAACAATTACAGATCGATGAATCTGGGTAAAGGGTATATGGAGACATTTTGTACTACTCTTACACCTTCTGTAAACTTGGAATTATTTCAAAATAAAGTTAAAAATATTAATACATCCAAACTTTTTTTGTGTGAAGTTGCCCGAGGGGCAGAGAAAATATTGAGTTATATTATTCTCTGACTGAACTCTTATTTAACGTTATTTTACCAGGTGTTTATTGTCTACTTTGTGCCAGGAAATGTGCCAAGTTTTACGCTTTGCCCTGCCTGTTCCTTCATGCCTTCTCTCATCCAGTAAGGGGAAGAGGGCACTGAACAATTTTTCTCCTCCTTTGTGAGTCGAAGTCTCTCTGGGTCCCACTCTTCTGATTTGTACAATCTATATAACGAACCAGATGATTTCTAGTTCTAACTCAATGATTCTCTGTACCCAATTCTTCTAGTTCTTATCATTTCCTTTTCTTTGTACTTTTCACTCTCTTTTCTGGACTTTTCTCTAAGCTGTACTTGAATGGCTTTATACCAGGTGTTTCCATGGTTGGATCAAAGAGGCAGACTGCTACAATGACCTTTCATGAGTAGGAAGGGCAACTGGAATCCATTCGAAAAAGTATAAGCTGGCAGAATCCTCTTCTTCCCTCCTGAGCCATTGTTTCTGTGGCTCCGAAAATGCCCAGCACCCTATGCAGCTAGGAGCCCACAACAGTCTCTCAACCACAGTCCAGACATGCTAGTTTGAAACACTGGCACTTAACATCCCAAATTCATCAATATTTGCAAATGGCTTAGAGAACCTATAACTCAAACGTCATGTTGGGCATCACACCTCTCTCATTCCACAACAGAATGGGAAGGCGGGCACTGGGGAGTTCCCCTATAAGCCTAAGGCTTGTAAAGAAAATAATAAAATGAAACTGAAGCCCAAACCAGCAAAAAGCAATAGGGATATTTAATTTTATTTCCTTTATTTTGAGTTTAATAGCTGATCACTGTTTCTGATTAAGAAACTTCTGAGTGGGAACAAGGCCTTTAAAGAGAAACACGTTGTGTTTTGGCAGAAAACCTTAATGACTTAGAACATAAACTTCTGTCAAAAGAGCAGAAGGCCCTGATGCTAGAGAGCCCAGACTGAATGAGGCCATAACTCATGTTGGAGCTCCTCATCTTGTTCTCTCTGCTTAGTCCAAGAAGCAGGGGGACTGAAGTCCCCTCCTCATATAAATTAGCTGGCTGTATTGTGTCTATGGAGAGCCCTATTTATTTTTGTAAACTGAAGCCAATCCTGAACTTGATGAGAGCCTTGTGCAGAGGCATAGAGAAGGAGAGGACAGTGGTATCCGAGAATTAGGTGAATTTCTCTTGTCAGTTTGGGAAATGATGCTTAATGGAGGACTTGGCCAGCTTGTGGGGATCATGGGGGAAAATGCAGTACCTGGAATATGTTATTCTCATTCATGCATCCATCATTTTTTTCAACATTTATTGAGAATCTCCCTTATTTTAGACTTAATGACAGAGGCTGGGATGTTGCGGTTGAGTAAGGCCTTCATGGTAATGCAGGCAGGTGAGCCCCCAAATTGGAACTTAGTCCAAGAGGGTTCTTGGCTTCACCCAGGAAAGAACTCAAGTGTGAGTGGTGGTGTTAGACAGCAACTTTTATTAAAGCGACCATGCACAGCAGCAGCAGAGGTACTGCTCCTTGCAAAAAAGGGCTAACCCATAGGCAGTGAGCCCTGAATAGCAGCTCAGAGGCAGTTCTGTAGTCATATTCATACCCAATTTTAGTTATATGCAAATTAAGGGTTGGATTATGCAGAAATTTCTCGATAAAGGGTATTAACTTTCAGGCATTGCCATGGCAATGGTAAACTGACATGACACATTGGTGGGCATGTCTACGGGGAGGTGCTTTCACCCTGTCCCTGTTTTAGCGAGTTGTCAGTCTGGTTGGACACAATCTAGTGTCCAAGCTACACCTCCAAAGTTGAATTCCACCTCCTGAATCAGGCACCACCTCCTACCTCAAAGGGACATAGAGTCCGTTTGGGTAGACTGTCCCATAGCTAGACAACTACAACATGGCATGGTAGGTGCTGCTTTTGAAGTTTTATGGAAATACAGGAGAGGATAAACTTCATTCCACCACAGTTTAGGTGAGGACTAGGCAATGGAAGTCTTTATAAAGGAGGTAATATTTGTGCTGGACTTCAAAGAATGAGCACAAGTTCATAGTGAAGGGGAAGAAGGACATTTTAAGCGGGGGAAAACATTACACCCTTAGGAAAAACCAACATATCTAATTCCATTGGATTGAATTTTATAGGATTCTATATAGTGCGGGTACAAGGTAATATAGGAAGGGTGGATTGAAGTGGGATTTTGGAAGTCCTAGTGCACTATGTTGAGAAGTACAGTCTTGATCCTATCCATCAGTAATAGGAAGCTAGGAAGAGCTGTAAGCTGGGAAGTGACACAATCACCCCAGGAGCTATGTAGAGGTAAATTACAGAGGGGATTAAAAGTTATAATAAGCCTGGTCAATATAGCAAGACTCCATCTTTACAAAAATAAAAAACAAAAAAATTAGCTGGGCACAGTGACCCATGCCTGTAATCCCAGCACTTCGGGAGGCCAAGGCAGTAGGATTGCTTGAGGCCAGGAGTTCAAGACCAGCCTGCACAACATAGTGAGACCCTGTCTCAAGGAAAGAAGGAAGGAAGGAAAGAAAGAAAGAAAGAAAGAAAGAAAGAAAGAAAGAAAGAAAGAAAGAAAGAAAGAAAGAAAGAAAGAAAGAAAGAAAGAAAGGAAGGAAGGAAGGAAGGAAGGAAGGAAGGAAGGAAGGAAGGAAAACTAGTTGGGTGTGGTGGTGCTTGCCTGTTGTCGCAGCTACTTGGGAGGCTGAGGTGAGTGGATGGCTTGAGCCTAGGAAATGGAGACACAGTGAGTTATGATTGCATCACTACACTCCAGCAAGGACAACACAGTAAGACCCTTTGTCAGAAAAACAAAAAAGTTTTTTAATAATAGTCAAAATTGCCATAACATATGGTAAATTATATTATGAAAATTAGGTAAATGTGGAAGGGGCATAGATTTCTAAAATAGAACTCAAAGGGAATAAAGATGGGAGTGTGTGTGGGGGGGTGGGGGGAGAGAGAGAGAGAGAGAGAGAGAGAGAGAGAGACTGGGTATATTGGAAATTTATTTACATTCAGAATTTTTAGGCAAGAAACAACTGCAGCCTGAAGTGGAAACTTATGGATGAATGAGCCATTCAAGGGCAGACCTCATCCTCCTCCTGAGCCCTAGCAGACAGGCAGCAGACACTGAGATTATAAAGCAGTTCTCCTTTTCACGTGTCTACTCAAGTCCAGAAGAGAGAACTACTTCTGGTGTTCAAAGGATGCAAAAGGTTATGGAGCTTATGATTCACATAAAGGGGTTGACCAAGGTGACTTGAACTCTTTAATCCAACAAAATCAGTTAAGCATGCACTAGTGGCAGTTCTTATTCTAGGTGTAGGGGATACTCCGTCAAAGCAGACATAAGGAATGTCCAAGGGTCTCCTTATGACTGCAGGGGTTTTCCCTTGCCCAGGAGCACCCCAGCTGAGGGGCTCAGTGGGGAACTACATTTAACCTGAGCTCCACTTGCTGAGTCCTGGACCTGAGGGCAGTGACCACCTAAGTGGGGTGGAAGTGGTACCATTTTCTCATTCTTACAAATATTTCTTATGCTTCCCTGGAGGTCGTGCAGATGGAAGACTCTCCTCTCCGGGAAGAATCTCTGCTCTTAAGTTGGGGTGAGAAAGACATTAAACAAGTGAACACCTTGTAAATAAGGAATTTCACAGTTAGTGTTGTAGAGACACCTCTGGTGCCTTTGTCAGTCCCTTTGGCACAGGAGCCCTTTGTCCAGTAGCAGGCCAGCAGTGAGGGAGGAATATGCTTCCCAGAGAAACCCTCCACTAGCAGGGATAGCTGGGAATGGTGTATAGGTGCTCCAGTCTCCCAATCTTTTAGGTGAACAGTGCTGGACTGTGTTCTGAGCTCTTCTCTTCTTCTCAGGAGCCTGAATGGAGCCAAGCCCCATTGCCTACAGCAGGGACAGTAATACACATGTGAATACTGGCTTCTCCTCTTTTTCCCCTTCCTCCCTCACTTCTGCTTCCTGGGATCACCTGCCAAAAAAATTTTCTACACCCAAGTCCTTGCCTCGGGTTCTGCTTTTGAGGAAACCCAAATTTTAAGACAAGCTTAATGAAGACAAAAACAAAAACAAGAAAACCAGGGAAAGCAATTTAGTGAGTAGTATGTGGGAGGGAATGACTTTGACTAGAGAGGCTTCTCCTAGGAGAAGATACATGAACTGGGGTGATCACCAGCCTCTCCAACAAAAACCGCCTTCAACTGTCATCAGGGCCCCATGTGTTTTTGGTATGGGGAGATAATTATGACAGTAACTTCCAGGTTTGGGTTCACAACCCCGACCTCCCCCACCAATCACCAGTATCATCAGTGGAGAGCAGCCTTCCTGAGGACTTAGGCACCTGCTAGACAGGACCTGTGCTTCTTTGACTGGAGCAGGAGTAAGGCCAATCGTTCAACTTTCTCCTCCACCACATGTCCCTAGAGAGAGTATCCCCAGGGACAGCAGGGATAGCAAGGGAAGGCTCCTGACATGATTTTATATTTCACATCTGGGAACCTGCCTCCCAAAAAGGATTTAAGGCAGTTTGTAACAAGAAAATCAGAGAAGGATGCATTAGATCTGGCCTGGAAGGCAGGATGCATGATTGACCAAGATGATAGGGAAAGTCAACCTCAGGCAAGTAGGAAAACCTAAGTGCTAAAGAGGAACAGAGGCAGGAAATCCCAGATGGGTGTGAGGCTAGAAATGAAACCAGCTCTTGTTTCTGGTTCTTTCCTTCATTAGGACTCTGTAGGAACATTTCAGGGAATGCCTGGAGTCAAATGGCTTACTAACAGAAATACCCTTCATCTCTGCAGTTCTTAACCCTTCACAGCCAATGAAGTCACTGTTTCCAATGATGATACAATTCCAGCAACATTAGCAAGGCCAGAGTGTTCAACCTACTCTAGACAGGGGCATAAAGTCAGGCAGGGCCGATTTCCACACCACACTTCTCCACACCCTGGAACAGCCAGGCCTTTGGAAACAGTTCAGTAACTAGGGTTTAAAATTAATTTTCCATTCCACTGTTCTTCTCAGTTTTTATTCCAATGTGCTCACCCTGGCATCTTTCGGGTGACCTTGCTTAGTGCCTCAGCTCTGGGATATTGTAGTCTGTGATGAATGACCTCCACTCAGACAAATCAAAACAGGCATGCTCCAAGGTCAAGTTGGTGCAAATGTAGCTCATTTTACACAATAAGTTGTTTCTCACAAGTTGTGTATAGATTGCCTTTCTTGGCTTATTATTTTGGAGGAAGTGAGCATTCGCTGCCTAACCTCCCTATCCAATTGTTCACCATTTGGTCAGATGTCCCCTAAAACTTGCAAATGTTAATGTTCCTGCCCTGCTCCAGCCCTTTGGTTTCATATACAAATGTCTAAACAAATTTCAGGGGATTTCCAATGAATCACTTGTAACACGAAAATCTTCTTATAATTGCAAAACATCCCACACTCTCCCCTGTTTTGTGACCTCTCCTTAGCACTCAGCACTGCGGGCCAATGACTGCCTTTGCCCACTGTCAACCCTGTTTCCCACCTTCCTTTACTGCCATGGCTGAGCCAGGTTCTGTGCTGCAGTTTCTTCTGATGTTTTTGGGTTTTTGCCCACTGAATTTTCAGAAGTGGGGCTCATTTATATTGTTAAATTTGCTTTGGCCTGATGATTCTCCAGTAAATTCTAGACCATTAGAGAAGTCAGTGTTTTAAGTCAGGGGGAGTTCAGGAAGTAGGTTGCTTAAGTTGGCCTCTCCACTTCTTTTTATTTTATTTAAAAATTGTTTTTTAATATAAAAGTAACATTATTATGATAAAAAAAAAAACCAACCTCTTGGAGGTAACCACCCAGAGGTATCTCTGCTAAATGTCTTATGTATCTTTCCAAACATTAAATACATGAATTTTAAAAACACACGTATTTAACATAAATTGGATTTTACTGCACATACTCTTTGCAACTTATTTTTATCATTAAACAGTATATTTTTTCACTTTTGAGGAGGCAAACTACTTGAGGAGGTTGTTTGTTTTCTTTTCCCATTGCTACCACTTGTGAAAATCTCAAGTGGCTACTTAGTGGAGAAATGTGTGTGGATGCGAGACCCAATAAACACTCACACACAGGATTTGGAAGGAACAGGGTTAAATGGGTAGACTAAGAGGCCGAAGTTGGGGAACGTGCTTGCCACTGAGATGGGCTTTGAGAGGTCCAGGTAAGGATGAGACTGGTACATATATACTCAAGATTGTTGTATGTGAGCTTGATTTAAGTGGGTGATGACTACAGGGACATTTAATTTCTGAGACATTTTAATGTCTGTTTCTATGTAATCACAGTGGCACAGTAGTAGCTTCTGCATCATACAATGTTAGGGACTGGGACAAAATACGTAATAATAATTGCTACCATATTTTTGCTAGCTGGCTTTTAGAAAATGCTCAAACAAGGCCTAACACGTAACTTTGCACTGTGTATGCATGACCTCAGATGCTACCTTGTAGATCACATTAGCCACATTTTACAGTTAAAAGGAATGAGGCTCAGAGGGTAAGCATTTGCTCAAAGCCTCAACCCTAGTGCCAGGCAGAGCCTCACTCAGATACCAGCCTGCCCATCTCTAGAGTCCATATTCTTTCTACCACATCACATTGGCTCACATATGGCAACATCCTTTTTAAATTAAAAAAAATATATAGAGAGCAAAGGAGAAAAGCATGTTAATAAAATACGAAAAAAACTATAAGAAAGAGAAGTCAGCTAAGCCTATAACATTTTGACTAGGCTTTGATGCTGCTTGCCACCTTTTAATGGGACCCACAACCTAAGACCTGAAGCCAGAGACCTTATCCCAATAATCCACTGTACCCACAGAAATGAGGTGTAGAAGGCAAGCAGAGAGCCTTTTAAAGTGAGTTTTAGTATCTCTTTGAAGTTTTTTTTTTTTTCCTTTAGTGGAAGATTCTTATGACATGGTTAAGATTAAAATGCAAGCTGGTAAACACAGGAATTTTATCTTCTCAGTCTGAGTGATTTGACAGTCCCCGCTGCCTGATTTTGATTTATCTGATTCCAGTGGGTCCTTAGCATTTAACTGCTTGAGTTGTCAAGGGAATGTGGTCCCATTTTAATTCCTAAGGGAAATATAGATTGCTTTAATGTCGTAACTCCCGAAACAGCCTGAGAGATTTTTCTCAAAAAAGAAATACATGCATATGTGCAAAATCTATGTGGACAGGTTGACTGTACACAAGCGTGTCCACCTTTGGGCTGAGACTGAGCATCTATCTATGTTTTGGCCAAGGAGCAGCTCTGTTTCCTGGAGTGCTGGTGGAATGACGGGGAGTTCTGACAGTCCCTGTCCATGCACAAACTTCTGAGATCAAATTAGTCCAGTCAAAGCAAAGAGGGCGTCCGTCTGGCTGGAGCAACTGTGTAGGCTGACAATTCTCAGCAGCTTTCAGCAGCCCCAGTATGATAATGGCTGAGCCCAGCAGTGAATAACCTAATCAAGCCATTAAAGGAAACAGAAGCCCTCTGCCCTGTTTGATTTCTTCCCATAATGATATAAAGTACAGTTTAATGAAGTCAAAGAGGTCCTGGGCCTCTCGGTGTGTCCAGGCCTTTGGAGGCAGCACTATTGAGTCTGCTGCTGATGTTCATTACCAGTCTGCTGCTGGCTGCCCCAGCCCACAGACCCCGCTTGCAAGCTGCATTATAGCTGGGGTTTTCTGGGGCAGTTTTCCAGTTGCCGCAGCCCCGCCTGCATTTTGTCTACATAAATTAGACCTTGTGCAGCATATTGGCCTGTCAGGGGACTAGGAAGAAACTGTATATTGTTTCTGGCATCCCTGAGCCCTTCTGCCCCTGACATCTGCTGCGCCTGTGACAGGGAATACATTCTTGACTCATTATCCGAGCAAGTGGAATCCCACCCTGACAGGACCATTAATCAGAATCAAGCAGTCCGGCAAATAAAAAAGAGAGAGAGTGAGCGAGCATGTGTGTGTGTGAGAGAGAGAGACTAAAGAAAAGAAAGGAGACACTTTCTAACTTTGGCTTTGGTGTCATTCAGGGGTCTGGACAACTAGCAATCTATCTTTCTGAGTGACAGTCCTGATGGATGGCATTATTTATGCTTTTGTGTATTAAAAGACAGCTCTGGCACTGGCTTGTCATTTTCAGAGAGGTTTACAAAAAGTTGAAATTTAATTTGGAGGAAAAGGAGGGCAGAGATCAGAGGAAGCTGGTGAGTTGACAGTCTGCAGAGGGAAGAGAGGGAAGTGAGGGCATTTGAGTGCAATGATTTGCTGGACAGAGGTGGGTGGTAGAAGTGGCAGTGTGAGTAGGTGTGTGTAGTGTGTTGTGGCTCTTACGTATCTGGGTAGGCTATGGGTCTCTGGAGCTTTGAAATTAAATTCAGCATGTGGTAATCATTTTATTGAGATGAATGTTTGGGTTTTTGCTGAGAAAAGATGCAAATGGAAAATATACTTGAGTGTTTGGGAATGTGTGTTGCGCATATACGTGGAGAAACTTTAAATGGTTATTTTTACCACTGGAACATTGCCTGAAATGGGAACTTCGTAAATGAAATGGGTACCTCTGTTACCCAGTACATATCAAGTATTGGATAACAAGGACACGTAATTTACCTAACCTTATTGATTAAATTGTCATGGTAGGTCTATGAATGTGTATGAGTATTGGGTAGAGGGGAGAAAGGCATCAAGATGCATAGGGGATAGATAATTCTGTAGCACAAATTTCTTGCACTCTGTCATCCCTGTGACCTAGAATAAGATGCAGGATGGAAAATAAAGGATATAACTAAGAGATTACAGCAATGCATATTTATAACCTTCATTTATAACTGTATGCTCTTGAATGACCTTATACTTCCACAGACATCTGTTTTTGAACCCAACAGCCAGAATGCATCATTTGCTTTAAATTAACAACATAGAAAACCTCCAGACCTTGGTTTGTTCTCTTTTTCTATCCTGGCCCTGCTGACGCCTTCCTACCTTCTCCCTGAGGGTTCCACACACTGATGATGTCATGTATGGGACCTCAGGGTGTGTGGGTCCCACACACTGATGATATGCCTTGGCAAGGCAGCAAAGCCCAGGCCCATGTTCATGAATCATGGAGAGAACAAAGCCTGCAGCTCAAGTGGGCCTAGCGTCAACCTCCAGCCCAACCATCAGCTCTTCTTCCTCTCCCTGAGTCTTTCTCCTTGCCTGGAAAGACATGTATGGGGGGCCTACTCATTGGCCCTGCTTTTGCCAAAAACTCCCTATGTGTTACCAGCTCTGGACCTTGACCCTGGGGATCATGAGGTTGTAAAATTTCTCATAACACCTGAGAATATATAGATGACATGGTAGTATAGGGCATAATATTCTGGAAGGTAGACTATTTCAAGGTAGGGTTAGATTTAGTCTTAATGGGAGGGCTTAGAACAGGATAAGGGTCTAACATGTACAACTGTATCATAATAATAGCTTTTCTCATTTAGAATGGGGCCACATGCTCCTAATTTGCATAAACAGGTTAGTCAGAGACGTCAGATTTCAGTGTTTAGATTAACAGGCTTTAGGCTGGGTGTGGTGGCTCATGCCTATAATCCCAGCACTTTGGGAGGCTGAGTTTGAGACTAGCCTGGACAACATAATGAAACCCTGTCTCTACTAAAAATACAAAAAATTAGCCAGGCGTGGTGGCACACGCCTGCAATCCCAGCTACTCAGGAGGCTGAGGCAGGGGAATCACTTCAACCCAGGAAGCGGAGGTTGCAGTGAGCTGGGATAGCGCCATTGCACTCCAGCCTGAGCGACAGTGCAAGATGCCATCTCCAAAAAACAAAACCAAAAACATAAAAAAGAAACAAACAGGCATTAGACCAACAGTTGGCTGTTCAATAAGTTGATATCAACTATCAAGCTAAGTGGAATGAATATGACAGTCAAATAATCCTCTTGGGAGAAGTTGGAATTTAGAACTCCTGAGCTACCCCGTATACAGGTTGAGTAGCGTACCCTTATTTGGAATTTTGGGTCCAGAGGTGTTTTCTATTTGGAATGTTTTTAGACGTTGTAATGTTTGTATATATATAATTAAATATCATGGTCCTGGGAGCCAAGTCTAAACACAAAATGTATTTATGTTTCATTATATATCTTACCCACACAGCCCAAGGTAATTTTATACAATATTTTAAATAATTTTGTGCATAAAACAAAATTTGTGTTAAGTACTTCTGTGCAGAATTTTCCACTTGGGGCGTTATGTTAGTGATCAAAAAGTTTCAACTTTTGGAGCATTTTAGATTTTAGATTTTCACATTACAGATGCTCAACCTGTATTGGCCTTGCTGTGACATGGTACCAGGTTCCACTGTTGCCCACATCATTTTTAGTCTTTCAACTCTCAGTGTCTTATCAATAAAATAAGGATAATTATAATTACACCTTTGAATTGTGACATTAAAATATCATAACATATGTAAGTTGTATTGTAAAAATGATGGAACATCTCATACTCAAAGGATCCATGAACTTAAAAGGAACTGAATTTCCTTTCAGGAGTTTCAACAATGTTTTTAGTGTCCTATGCCTAACTGGGAAACCATTACTTTGAAAGAATACCTTGAACTTTCATTTATCATGATAAAGTGTCATATACTATAGTATTATGGACTATATCTCAATTGGAAACTAGAAGTTCAAAGATTGGAAGAGTGGAGGATCAAGTGATGTGCTGGTAAGTATAAAACCCAAAATACACAATAGGTACTTTCTAAATATGGCATTTTCTCTGCCAGAACACATATGGTCATGTTATACTTGAGATCATAGAGAGCAGGGCTGACACATCCCTCAGTGGCCCTGCCGGAGCCTGGAAGTCTTGCTTCTCCCAGGAGAAAGGTTACCCTCAGGAATTCCCTGCAGAAGCTGTGGCTAACCATTCCAGGCACACTAGCATACCTCTGTCTCTCTGGTATGAACAGTTGTTTCATAAACAAAGTGAAGAGAAGTGAGCTCATCTCCAACTAAGTAACTTTAAGTCAGGTCAATTAACATTGACGGATATCAGTTTCTTCATTGGTGACATGGAGATGATAATTTTTTCTCTAGAGTGTCATTACATTATAGATATTGTATGGAAAGTGCTCAGTCCAGCATATCGCCTGGAGCATAGGGTTGGACGTTCAACATTATTCTATTATTATTGTCATCGTCTGACGCTCAAAAAACAGGTTTGCACAAATGGACTGGGCATTGACCCGGGGAAGGAATCTATATGTAGTAACTCACCCAGCCATAAAGGTCCTTTAAGAAAAGCCTAGTAAAAATGGGCTTACTGCTATATTCTTTTCTTCTAAATATTTTGGTTTGAGTAGTAGCTGAAAGTTTTAGTCACTGTTAACAAAGATAATTAGAAAAGGAGGAAATTTCCGGTTGGGAAGAGAAAAAAGGCATAAGGTGAAATAGATGATAGAAAGAGTAGGCGTAGAGATTTTTCTAGTGCTGCTTTAAGAGAGGAAAAGGAATTGGAGACAAACTGAACTTGGCTTTAGGACACATTATTGTGTTCATAGCAAGGTGGGGGCTGAGGCTTGATGAGGGGAATGTGCAGAGTGAGGTCAGAAGGTTCCATTGCACTCTCATGTGATGTTACCATCAAGGGTGGAGGAAGACTCCAGCATTGGTGATGGTGTTGGGGATGGGGGGTTTGGTTGATAAAGTCTCACGTTTTCCAGTGCAGAACTCGAAGTTCTAGTTCTTCTCCAGGCCTGTGGTGGGACCTTGGAGAAGAGAGGGGCCCAGGAGGAGGGAGCTAATAACTGAGTCATCATAGACAAGATTCTGAACACCTGGATGGAGCAGCCACAGGAAGGAAATCCTCTTGGTATCCATATTATCTTTGCTACTAATTAAAAGACATTTCTATGCATCCTTCACTGTATCTGAGAAGAATGGGAGAGCCTGAAAACTTTCTAGTATGGTGGGGAGCGGTAGGGTACATGGAAATCAGTGGTAGACCATGGTAATAATCAAACATCTGCAAATTGCTTTCTGATAGTCTCTTTAGTATATTGTCTTCATTATTTTAGCAAGCCTAAACATTACTCATAATGGCTTCCTTTTATCCTCCTGTTTCTCCTATTCTGTTTTTCTCAAAATATTTTATGCTTTTACTTACAAATTCTTCTACTATGGGAAGAAATGGTAGAAGAACTCCCACTCATTGGCTTAGGGAGGAAATACCACAGACATTTGACCTTTTTTTTTTTTTTCTAGTAGGGTATGGGCATGACTTCCTGCTGAACAGATGACCTATTGCTGGTGGAATGGACAGACTTTCATCAGCTTATCTCTAATTCCCATTCTGGAGCTTCCCTGTGCTAGTCCTACCATCATAAGCAAAGTACTTAAACTGCTTCCCCATCCATCCCCAATCCTTGGTCATGTATTGAAAAATATCAATACACTGCTTTCAAGGGTTGTTAAAAACTGTATGCAAATTTATTAGCACAGTGTCTGGTCCTTGCTATAAATGGTTTCTATTCATATTATCACATTCCTATGAGAGCAGTGATCAAGTACAAATGACAGGTCTAGCGCTCATACATTTTACTTGATCAAGAGGGCGAGAAAAGCCATGTGGAACTGTAAGATGAAGCAAACCTCTTCAGGAAGACATTCTATCATCAGTTATTTCCAGACAACAGTGAAATGATCTCTCTATCAGATGCCAGAGACACAGAGGGGAAAAGACACAGTCCTTGCTCTCATTGTCTAGTGGAGGAAATAAATACATAAACATATAACCCCAGTTATTGAGATAGGCACAGAAGAAGAGAGGGATCTGCAAAGAAACAATCTTTAGGAACCCCCTTGGGCCTGTTAGCTGACCCCACGTGGCCAGCTCTTTGGAGAGCTAAGAGCAGTGGAGTCATCTGCAATCCAGAGAAAGGAACTCTCTTGCTTTCTGCTCAGAAGTTCCAAGCCCTCAGTAGCCTCCCAGGACAAATCTCTATTAGGCAGGCAGTTTGTTTTTGGGTCCCTGAAGTTCATTTGGTGGACTCAGCTGTTTGTGGAACCCAGGGGAGTTATTCATTAACTTCGGTAAGAAATGCCTGACTAACATCTGGCTTGTTGGGGGCTGGGCTTGGTTAATTCTACTTGGAACAACACCAGTATTAGTTCTGCTTGGATTAACACCAGCACTAATGATGACATAAGACTCTTACTTCATTAGCCTGATGAAGGGAAAATCTTGCATGTTCAGCCCACGCCAAAGAATAGAGTCCAGGTCCCAGACTGAAGAGCTGAGGCTAATGAGTGAATCAAGCTAACTGGACACAGGAAACAATCCAAGCATAGAAGGGGGCTGTGATGGTGTGTTATAAGGGATACCCTGAACTGAGACAGATGCAACGGGAGTACCTAAGTACTTAAGAACTTATAGAGGCTGGAGGAATACTGATCTGAGTCTTATTTTTTATGGATAGTTAAAACAACCAGAGAGCTGCTGCAGGTTTTATATCTCATATGTTCAAGTGCCTACTGATAAGGGAGAGATGGCTAGTGCTCAGGGAATGAAAGCTTCCATAGTTTGAGTGGAAGTTCTTTCTCTTCCTTTCTAACTCCCACCAGTGGCCTCAAACACGTGCCTGCTTACAGACAAACAGCTTTTCTGTTATCCACTCAGATTGCAAATATGTAACAAGTATATGCCGTAAATCTCGCAAGGTACCAAGGATGCAGTAGTGGACAAGGGAGACGTGGCCTCACCCCACGAAACTCAGACTGCAGTTGGGGGAATACTGACAAGGAAACAGACAATGGAAGGTATTAAGGAATTGCTGAGGGAATAGCCCTGCACTCAGACTTGGGCAGAAGAAAGAGGGTTGTGGGGGAAACCTCCGAAGCCCAGATGTACAGGAGTTATTCAAGAGAAGAACACTGGAAGCTCTGGCAGAGAGAATAGCTATTGAAGATCCTTCAGCAGAAGGAGCATGAGGGTTCAGTGGCTGGGAGAGGTTTGGAATAGAACTGGAAATAGTGAGAGCAAGAATGTAGAAACAAGCAGAAAGCGAATCTTCATCCTCACCGGCAGGGGGATGAAGGCATGTGTCAGCATCTCTGTCTCAGATGACACTTTTCACGCTCTCTAACCTGGAAGTGTGAGGGAGAAATTCACTTCAGAGAAGATCTGCAAAGTCCTACCAGCCAACGTGTTCCCACTATTCTTTCTCAGATCTGAGCTATTCCACTAAGCTTATGGCTTTGTGGTTTGAGTTCAGATTCCTCAGCACTCGCCTGTTTCTCCCAGCCTGGAAAAGACCAATATGGAGAGCAACGACTGTTTCTGCTGTCACTCTGACCCAGGCACAACCAGGACACCAACTAAGGGCTGCTGGTCCAAGAAGGCCCCAGGTCTAGAGAGCACTCTTGGATCAGGACCTCCTGGGAAGAAACTGACTGATATGCTTTGGATCTGTGTTGCCTGCTGAGGTGATTGGATCACGGAGGTTGTATTAGTCTGTTCTCATGCTAATAAAGACATACCTATGTGAATGCCAAAAATTTGAGACATGTCTCAGTTAATTTAGAAAGTTATTTTGCCAAGGTTGAGGAAACTCATCCACGACACAGCCTTAGGAAGTCCTGAAGACATATGCCCAAAGTGGTTGGGGCACAGCTTAGTCTTATACATTTTAGGGAGACATGAGACATAACTTAATATATGTAAAAAGTACAGTGGTTCAGCTTGGATAAGCAGGACAACTTGAAGCAAAGGTGGGAAGACTTGAAGTGGGGAGGGGGCTTCTGTGTCACAGGTAGGTAAGAGACAAATGGTTGCATTCTTTTGAGTTTCTGATTAGCTCTCCAATTGAGGCAATCAGATATGCATCTATGTCAGTGAGCAGAGGGGTGACTTTGAATTGAATGGGAGGCAGGTTGGCCCTAAGAAGTTCCCAGCTTGACTTTTCCCTTCAGTTTAGTGATTTTGGGGCCCCAAGGTTTATTTGCCCTTCACACCTGAGACAGGTGATTTATAAAGCCAAGAGACTTAATTGACTCACAGTTTCACAGGACTGAGGAGGTCTCAGGAAACTCACAATTATGGTGGAAGGGGAAGCAAACACGTCCTTCTTCACATGGCACCAGGAAGGAGAAGAATGAGAGTGAAGGTGGGGGAAAGTCCCTTATAAAACCATCAGATCTCATTGACTATTACCAGAAGAGCAGGGAGGTAACCACTCCCATGATTCAATTACCTCCCGTTGGGTCCCTCCCATGACATGTGGGGATTATGGGAACTATAATTCAAGATGAGATTTGGGTGAGGAAATAGCCAAACCATATCAGACGTGGATTTCTCAAGAATGGTTTAGTATCATCCTCTTGGTACTGTTCTCACAATAATGAGTGGGTTCTTGTGAGATCTGTTCATTTAAAAGTGTGTAGCCCCTTGCCCCTTGCTCTCTCTCTCTCTCTTGCTCCTGCTGCCATAATGTGAGACAGTTGCTACCCTTTTTCACCTTCTGCCATGATTGGAAGTTTCCTGAGGTCTCCCTAGAAGCAGAAGCCACTATGCTTCCTGTGCCGCCTGTAGAGCCATGAGCCAATTAAACCTCTTTTCTTTATAAATTACCTAGTCTCAGTTATTTCTTTATAGCAATGCAAGAATGGACTAACACATTGGGGGACCCCTGAGAAACAAGAAACCTCTTCTTTGGAATCTACCTGCCTTCACCTAACACTCAGCTGCCCAGAGTCCCTCAATCCTTGGCCTCAACATAATAAAGTTGTACTTATCTCGACTGTTCCAATAACTCTTAAGGTTCAGCTGCATGTATGTGCAAATCTAACTGAGAGGCTGAGGAAGGAAAGAGTCAACATACTTGCTATGACTACCTTGTCAGATGTGATGAAGTACTTCCAGTGCCTCAGAAGGTATTTCCTTTTTTGTTTACACATTGTATTAAGCGAGTCACGAGTGTTAAATGAATCAAATAGCCCCACAAGCTCAGCATCAGCCCCAGATCCTTAGGAGCCAGCAGAATTCATTAGTGTCATGAGATGCTATAACCTTATTCCAAAACCAAACATCTAGTTAGAGCAGGATTTGAAGACTACAACTTAATTTCCCTGAACAAGCAGAAAACAGTTTGCTAGTGGAACTTAGTTGAGTTTATTACAATTGACAATATTAAAATTAAAAGAAAAATTTGTTTTTTTGCCGGTTCTGCTTTTCACTGACCTAACGAAATGGAAAGGGACAGCACGCAAAGGTTGGCAATTTTGTTGTGTTTTTAGTGTTGTGGGAAGAGGGCTGAGGTCGAGGCCCACTGTGGTTTGTTAGCTCTGCCTATTCCCTTGGCTGCCAGAAAGCTTGGAGAGAGAGGGAAGGAGAACAACAAATGCTGGGCTCCGAGTTTCCCACTTCCCCTCTCGCTGATTTGCTGACAGTTCCCAAACAGGAGGTCTTGACTGCCTGGTGCCTACCCCCAGTAATAAGAGCAAATGGCTATAAATAGTTAGTAGGTTTCTGCAAATGTAAAATGTTAATGGCGACATCAAATGGAAGGATAGAAAATCCAACTTTGAGTTTAGGATTTCCTGGCAGTTAGAAAAACGTATATTCCATGAGTTCTAGTTAGGAGGTGAATGGATAAGTTAAGATTTGCATCAAGAGCAAGAGTTTTGAAAGAAGTAATTGCTGTTGATTAAAAAGAACAGTCAATTCTGAGTTCCCTGTTTAAAGAAGGTCATCTCAGGTATCAGTTGGATTCTGCAGAATATTGAAACCAATATTGCTTTCAGGGGGATTTAATTTTGACTCTGTGTCTATATTTAAATAAATTACATACATCATTTAGTTCTGCAACTGTCGGAAATAGACACTGGCCCTTCTTAGAGAAAGGAAAATGGGACTCAGAGAGATTAAATCACTTGCCTAAAGATACACAGCTAAGTATTGGAGCTGGGATTCGACTGGATTACAATGCTTGTTCCTTTTCCATTATACCTCCTAAAGGGCATGGGAAAATGTAGTGGTGTTTAATGAATACTTCAACTTTTATATTATCTGTGTAACTGCCCTTTTATGTTATTTTCTGAGTGAAGAAGTTGGAAGCATCAACTGGATCATCCGTTGTGGGTGCATACTCCTCCTCTCCACCCACCTCGTTCCTCAATTAATCAGCTGTGGAGGAGTTAATACCCTCCCTACTTCAGGTACTGCCCTGGCCATAATTTCTGCAAAGGGAACATGTATGCATGCACACACACACACACACAAACAAACACACACACATAAACACACACACATCACACGTGACCTAAGAAGCCTCAGGCAATTTTTTTCACTCAGAGGCTGTGGTTCAGATTGCAGAGTCTACCAGGAATTGAACCAGAATTTGAGGGTCTAGTGAACTGTGTTCCCTTCTATGTAGGAAACATCAGGATCTCCCTGTGCCGATATTCAGGGGTCCCATGTGGACATCGCCAAGTTTTCAGAGGGTGTTCCAAGAAAATGCTCCTTCCTTTCTTAAGGAGACCGCATTTGTCTGTTAAATCTTGTTTGCCTCCTGAAATCCTTTCTGCCCCCTCCCACTTTTTTACATACTACCCCTCCTTCAGAAACTGTTAAATCCCAATATTTGATGTGTAAATTGCCCTGTCTCTGGTGCTTGTTGTGAATCCAATGTCTTTCTTCTTCTGCCCATTTTCGTTGCTTCAGAAGGGGAATATGAATGTCGGTGTCCTTGTCAGGTAAGGGTAGGGTAGGTGGCACACAGATCTTTTCACTTTTCCCTCAAATAGCTAAAAAAGAATGTAGTCACATCTCATTCTTCAAGAATGAGTTTTTACTCAAAAAAACAAACAAAACAAAAAAAAAACTTCATTGTGGCTTGTATCTGCATAAAGAAACATTTTTCTTCCTAGTAATATAAATTTGACCTTATTATGCTAAAAGAACAATTATCTGCAAGCCCTGCCTACATACTATGGATTACGTGTCAAATTTCTTTTTCACTAATCTGACTTCTTCCAAATTCTCAGACTTCTCTCCTGGGTGTGGAAGGAGAGATCAAAGGGCATGCATGTGTGTTTTTTGGTGGGGGTATAGAGATCATAATCATATTATGCTGAAAACCTACAAAGCCATGGTGGGTACTCATTGGCTCGTTAGTTGTCTCAACTTCCAAAGGAGCCTGGAATTCTCACATTCTGCTTTCCATTGTAGTTTTAAAGTAGAACTCAATTTGGAATTATGTTCCAAGCCAACCAGCATAAGTCAGATGTGTTTGTGGTCTTGCATGTCAGATGTTTTTGTTACCTCCATATTCTGAACACACATGGCGAGAGTTAAAATCTCTGGGTTTCCTCTCTGCAGGCTTTTGGTTCTTGTAACCCAACAGTCTTAGTTTTCTAGAGGTACCATACAAATGACTACAACGTTGGTGGCATAAAATCACAGAAATTCATTCTCTCACAGTTCTTGGGGCCAGAAGTTTGAGGTCAAGGAGTAAGAAGGGCCATTCTTCCTCCAGAGGCTCTAGAGGAGAACTCATTTCTTGCCTCTTCCAACTTCTGGTGGCTGCTGGCATTCCCTGTCTTGCTATGTCTCTCTCTGCTGCATCTTCACATCACCTTCGCCTCTGTGCATCTGTCTCAGAACTGCCTCTGCCTCTCTCCTGAACAGGATACATGTGATTGCATTTAGGGCCTACACAAGTAACACAGGAAAAAAGCACCTCCTTTCAAGACCCTGAACTTAATCACATCTTGTGCCATATAAGATACTACAATACTCACAGGTTCTGGGGGCCACCATTCAGCCCGTACACCATCTCTGCCTGTGTTCCCTTTGCCACACCTCCTGCCATCATTCTTTGTAGGAGGGAATGCCCATTCCTTCTTGAGCCAAATCACTGAAATTATTTACGATTTTCTCTCCCCCAAATTATCTTCAGCTTCTCAGCTGCCAGGGGCAATGGAGCACACTTGTGCCTGACAGTGGTGGTCACCTTCAGTCTGTTTGTTGCTGTTGTTGTTGTTTTATCTTTACTTTCTTGTCAGCTGTTTCAGAGCCTGTGATCCCTTATCCAAGTGTCTGTGATACCCTGTACCCTCCCTTCCCTGATCCATCCTATCTTGTACCCTGCCAGAGTAATGGCGACTCCCCACTGTAACACCATCTGGTTAATATCAAATACTGTAGGACTGAACAGGAATGTATCTTGGTCCTGGATAATGAAAATCAAGAAAGAATAAGAAAAAAAGCAGCTCGTAGCTTAAGGAAACTTTCCATCTTCTTTGAAATCATTGATTTTCCCTGAGCTAAAATGCATTAGAAGTAAAGTGAGAAAAATGTCCAATTCATGAAAAGATATTGAGTCCCAGAAAATAAAGCCTTGGCTGGTGAGAAACTATCATTCTAGGCAAAGTGTTCTCTGAGATCAGGAATGGAGAAGAACCACAGTCCACCAACAACCATTGGATGTGGGAGTCAGGAGACCTAGGTTCAACTCTTAATTCTGTCACTAACAAGTTTTGTACCTAGGAAAAAATCACTTCATATTTTTGGACCTCAGTTTCCTCATCTGTAAAATGGGGATAATAATGTCATCCTTGCTTACTTCACAGGGTTATTATGAGGATCAAATAAGATGGCCGTTATGAGAATACTTTGGAAAGTTTAGAATGCCACATATGATTTATGTCTTTCTTCTTGTAAGTAGACAGGAGCTTGAACTTGCTTCATGTAGACTAACCTCAACTCTGGCTTCCGGATGCCCCACACTTCTTCACCTTCTCTTCAGTAAGTCACTGGATTTAGAATCTGCAGACAGAAATCATAATCTTGACCTTCATGTGTATCTGAGGAGTCAGGTAAATCTTACTATATTTAAGTCTCAGCTTCTTCATCAGCAGAATGGGTATACTTGTTCTTATTCAATTTAATCAGATAAAGTAATGTATTGAAGAAGCACTTTTAGAAGTTACAAAGCACTGTATAAACTGAAGGTCATGTTATGAAGATGATTGAATACCCATTGTCCTTCTCCTCTGATGGCCTAAACAATAAGGACAAACTACAATACACAGACCTCTTACCCATTCCTGACCCCAGAAGCGAATGCAGCTGGACTGTGGTCTTCCTTTTCTCAGTGTGACTGACAGTGGAGATGCGATGGGAGTAGACAGACGCATCTCAGATTTGTTTTTTTTGTGTGCATTTCACCAACTAATGTGATATATTAGTCAGGATGGGATAACTACCTTAAAAAATTAATAAATCATAGTTGACATATTACAAGGAAAGACTGTTTCTTACATCACATTCCAAAGCATGGTCAGGGAAAAGCTAGAGACCAGGGACCCACATAGTCATTCAGGGACAAGACTTCTTTGTAGCACTGAACAGGAATGTTTCTTGACTCTGCCACCCCCTTGAGCTTCAGAATCTTCCACTTTATTCTATCCATCCAGTCTGTCAATGAGCATAAGGAGAGACCCTGGAGGCCTATGTGGGGAATTTGGAAGGCTGGTCCTAGAATGTTGTATCACACTTCTACCTATGCCCCAAAGGCCAGAACCCAATAAATGGCACTACCTAACTTTAAGGCAAAGGGGAAAAGTAGCCTAGCAGTGTCCCTAATATGAAAAGGGAAGATATGCATATCTGTGAGCACTAGGAATCTGTGCCAAAGTGGAATCTTTTAGGTTGATTTAGAGATATTTAAATTAGGATTGATTTTCCTTGGTCCACAGCCAGAGACAATAGACTGAATCTAAAAGGTATAAGACATTACTCAGAGAGAGAGAGAGAGAGAGAGAAAGAGAATGAGAGAGAGAGAGAGAGAGAGAGAGAGTACATGCATGTGCAGGCCTATCCCATACCTATGGATGGGTGAGGTTCTTAAGATTTATGTGTAAGTCAGTTGTTTAAGATTTAAATGCATGTCTTACAAAATCATAGGCAGCTGTAGACTATACCAGTTAAGGTATAACTCTTAGAGTCAGATGGCCTGGGTACAAATCTAAATTCACCATTAGGTAGTTGAATAGCCTTGTAAAGTTAGTTACTCTAGTGCTTTCAGACAGTTTTGAATATGCATACAAGCATGTCATATATATACGTACATATATATGTGTATATAGGTATACTGCTATATTAGTCCATTCTCACACTGCCAATAAAGACATACCTGAGACTGGTCAATTTACCAAAGAAAGAGGTTTAACTGGACTTACAGTTCCATGTGGCTGGGGAAGGTCTCACAATTATGGTGGAGCATGAAAGGCACTTCTTACATGGCGGTGGCAAGAGAGAATGAGAGAGAAGCAAAACCCCTGATAAACCCATCAGATCTCAAGAGACTTACTCACTATCATGAGAATAGCACGGGAAAGACCAGCCCTCATGATTCAGTTACCTCCCCCTGGGTCCCTCCCACAACACGTGGAAATTCTGGAAGATACAATTCAAGTTGAGATTTGGGTGGAGACATAGCCAAACCATATCAACTTCATATACATATCCAACCTATATATATATATATGCAACTATATAAATACATATACATATAAATAACCTATACATGCAACACGTATAAATACATATATACTATATATACTATATATGTATATGTATATGCATTTACATATGTTGCATATATAGGTTATTTATATATGGTGAATATATATGTTATCTATACATATACATATATAGTATATGTATATATGTATATGTATAAATACTGTATATGTATATGTATTTACATATGTTGCATATATATAGGTTGGATAGAACCAACTTAATTAATTTTCCACCCAGTAATGGGTCATGACCTTCAGTTTAAAATTTGACTTAACCTCTCAATAGTCTTAGTTTTTTTTCAACTGAAGAATGGGCTTGTTGAAATAATCAAACCAATTGATACTCATGGAAGATTTCACTCACTGAGCACTTCATACATGTTACCAACTATTATTATTATTATCATTTTAAATTATAACCTACCAAAATTTATGCAACTAGTAAAAGGTAGAGACAAAATTTAAGCATGAAATTGTTGCTGTCTTTCCATTTTAGCACAGTAGGATCATTTAAATTTAATGATTCCTTCTTACCTCTCTTCATTCAATCAAGATAGAAAATGTTTATTTAGGGCAAAACATATGCCAGATACTGTGATCGCACTGGGAATACAAGGCTGAATAAATTACAACTGCTATGCAGATGCGGCTTGAGTATCTAGAACTCTGATGCCCAGAATGGTGGCCACTAGCCATACGTGGCTATTTGCATTTACATTTAAATTAATTAAGACGAAATAAGATTAAAAATGCATTTCCTCATTCACACAAGTCACATTTCAAGTGTTCAGCAGCCACATGTGGCCACCATAATAATCAGCACAGACATGGAAAATTTTTACATCATAGAAAGTTCTAGAGAATAAACAAAGAGCCTTGTTAGAATGTCACTTATGCCTCAAATTTGAAGGAAAGAGAAAAGTCATGTGAAATGGACTTTACATGTTGAAGATACTTGAGAATATTTTAGACAGCATTTCTGTAGTGCCACCCCTGGTCCTGCTGCATGCTATTAGGTTGCTGCAAATGTAATTGTGGCTTTTGCCATTGAAAGTAATGACAAAAACCTAAATTACATTTGCACCAAGCTAATACTTTAAGTTTGCCCTATTCTCACATAGGTGTCCCTTGGGCCTTGGGCAGGTGTCCCTTGTGGCCTCCACCACTCCCTCTTGCTGAAGGAAGTGTCCCTGAAAATTCCAAGTTGCTCTACCTGGATTGGGAAAATAGAACACCATTCGTGATGAAACAAAGGGAACATGCCTGATTCCAAATACAGACTTTAGTCCCATCTGGAGTTGTTGCCTGTCCAGCCCTCCCCAGCTGTCAGACAGAATACATCCCTTTCTCTGGAGCAAGTGAGAGCCAGATGTAGCGGTGTCCTGGGAGCATCTCCTCCACTGGAGTGGAGGTCTCGGAAGTGCCTGCAAGTAAAGTGCTAGTGTCCTCCTGGGGAACCTGGCCTTAAAGATTGAGCGCAGAGTTATATCCTCTCTGATCACCACTGTGTGTTCATATTCTAACAGGATCTTGATTGCTGATGAAAATCGAGCCTGCCTGCTCAGCCAGGGAACTTGATCTTCCTCCAGAGAACTTGACCCCCCTGCCTTCAAGGGGTTAGATTCCACTTTGGTGATTCACTGGCTGGACCTCACCTTAGCTTGGACAATTCTTCTTGGACCTGTGGACCTGACATGTCCCTGACAACTAAACTTATCAAAAGTTAGAAGCATCTATCATGATATACTCTCCCCACCTAAAAAGATAACCCTTGCATAGAAGAATTTCCAGAGAGCAGAAACAAGTCTCATTCAGGCTTGATGACCTGGTGTGGATGGGATTCACAGTATTTAATCTAAGGGAAAGAACAAGAGCTTTGGAAACCAGCCTGGGTTCAAAAGCACAGCATTTAGTAACTGTGAGCTTAAACAAGTTACCCATTTACTCTCATTAGTAGGTTCTTCAATCTGTAAAACAAGGATCAGAATGTCTGTGTATATTGTTTAGGAATTAACAGAAATGTAAAGGGATTTATACATCATTGGTGTAGTTTTCTTTTTCCTTTTCCTCCACATCCTCTCCTGGAGACTTACCTGTCCTGGCCTTGGCTATCTCTGCCCCTGAACCAGTTTTCCTCACAAGCTCTGGGTCTGGGGCCTTGCAAGTTTTGTTCCCTAGTCTCCAATCTTCAAAGAATAAAGAAAAATGTCTAGACGCAGAGTGATAGAAAGGTTTCATCTAAGTGAGGGTTAGCATTAGATTCTCTAATGGAGTGTGACTAAAGTCCTAATCTGGGTTAGGACAGATGGTGGTTGTCTGTATTTTATGCTAAAGGGTAAAAATCTTTCAACTCTGCAGGCAAGTTCACCAGGAGTTTATGACCTGATTATAGGGGAGCAGATTATAGGACATGAACAATTACACATTTTTACAATCAGTCTGCTTATTTACAACTCCATAGCAAACAGATATTTCACATGGGCATGCAGAACATAAGAGAACTCCCCCCTAGAAGGAAAACATGAGAGGATTGACAGATGAGTGATGGGGTGACACTGCCCATTTTTCAGGTATTCAAATACCTAAGCTCTTCCCAGCTCCAGGATCTTTGCATGTGCTGTTCCAGAAATGCTCCCCTCCCTCCCAATTGCTTTTTGTACAAGCCCTATTCAACATTCACTTCTCAGCTAACTGTGCAGCCACCCCTGATAGCCCAATGTAAATCTCGCCTCTGCTCATTCTTCTGGATTATATAGATAAGCTTTATCTGTAATGTTTATCAGAATATGGGGTTACTGTATGTTCCTTTGCATGATTGATTACTTGTTTAATATTTGTTTCTTGAACTGGCCTATTAGACCACTTGCAAACAAGGAAGAGACCATGCTTGATTTTTTTTTTCTCTTCTGTAAATACAACGTCTACCCTAGCAGTGTCACCCCTGGTCTCATGACATGCTAGCCCTTGAAAGCAAGAAGGCTGTGGTCCAGGGGCACCTTGTTCTTCTTCTTCAGCTACTCACAAGAAGGGAGCTGAGGTTGAAGGGTGAATTAAGGTAGGTGTTGGTCAACAGTCGGGAGAGACAGAATTTTATAAGAGATGAAATTAATGTGTCAGATGATGACCTAGAAGGGAGTGGACTAGAAATTAGGAGTTGTAGTGTAGTCACAACGCAGGAAAACTGTGTTGGGGCCAGCTTGCTATGGGATCTGCTCAATTTGCTGCATTTATCAGTGAAAGGAACACATTCCTCCCATCTATGTCCTCCTAGACTTATGAATAAGAGTGTGCCTGGCTCAATATATTTCTTGATAGAATGGCAGAGTTCAATGGCTCAAATTAAACTGAAAGTAACAATTAAAAAATAAACAGGATTGCAAGAGTAGAACGAAGACGAGATGCTTTCTGAAGGCCTTTCCAACCAAGAATCTATGTGTGTTCCAGTGACACTTTACATTCCTTCTGTTTGGCTCCTGTTTGCTTCTCTCCATGAGAGAGAGTTTCCGAGTTCCCACTTAGGAAATCAGGACAAATTCCCTCCTCATTGAATAGAGGAACTGGCAGAGGCCTCTTCCAAATAAAAATAGAGGCTCCATTTGGACACATCCCTGACCCAGTTAACCCCAGCTCATTCTCAATGATAAAGACAGATTCTCGGCAAGGTGAGGTGGCTCACGCCTGTAATCCCAGCACTTTGGGAGGCCAAGGTGGGTGGATCATCTGAGGTCAGGAGTTCAAGACCAGCCTGGCCAACATGGTGGAAAGCTAGCTCTACTAAAATACAAAAATTAGCTGGGTGTGGTGGTGGGCGCCTGTAATCCAAGCTACTCAGGAGGCTGAGGCAGGAGAATCGCTTGAACCCAGGAGGCGGAGGTTTCAGTGAGCCGAGATCACGTCCTTGACCTCCAGCCTGTGTGACAGAGCCAGACTCCATCTCAAAAGAAAAGACAGATTCTCTGGCTTTGACAGGACAAGGAGGTGGGTATAGCTACAACTGTGAGGGCCCACTCCAAAGCTAAATTCTCTGACTTCTTTGTCTCTTAAAAGCCATTTATTTGGTATTTGGATGTCTGAAGATGCCTCTACAAGGAGAATGATGAAAGTGCTGCCAATTTGTATCCTTTACCAACCACTGCCAACAAAGCTCCCTTTGGGACCCAGAGAAGCAAACTTCTCTGTCATCCTTTATGATCTAGTTCAATTCCTTGGCCTTTCCTTCCATGATGGCTCCTTGGACCACTTCCAAACAAGATGTCCTTTCTCTTCTTTAACCTCCTAACACTTGTTGCACCTCTTGTTTTTCACTGGATCTTACTCACATATCACATTGTAGCTGCTCTTGCCTGGTTGAATTATATTTCCAGGGTATGTGTCCTTGTAGGCAGGTACCATGGGATTTCATAGAAGGCACTGCAGTAGACAAAAAAATGCTCCCCAGTAATGTCCAGGTCCTATCTCCTGTTACCTGTGGACACATTATGTTACAGAGCAAAAGAGATTTTGCAGATGTGATTAAGTTAACCATCTACAGAAGAGAAGATTGTCCTACACTATTTGGATGGACCCAAAATAGTCACAAGTGTCCCTGTAAGAGGGGGGCAAGAGGGTCAAAGTCAGAAGAGGTGATGTAACAGTGGAAGCAGAGATTGGAGTAATGCGGTTTAGCAATGGAAGAAGGCACCATGACCCAGGGCACACCAGTGGCTTTTAGAAGCTGGAAAAGGCAGGTCATAGATTCTCCTCTAGAACTTCCAGAAGAAATGCAGCTCTTCCAACATCTTAATTTTAGCCCGTAAGACCGTTTTGGATTTCTAATCTCATAAAGTGGAAGATGAAAAAAATATGTGTTGGTTTAAACTATGACATTCATTTTGATTTGCTACAGCTGCCATGGGAAACGAAGGCAGACATGTTTAGCAAACCCTAGACTGCCTGGATTCAGGTCTTGCGGGACATTCCACATTCTGATATAATTTTGAACCTATCTGGAAAACTATGAAACGGCCACGACATTTTTATGCAATCTACAGAAAAAGCGTGGTTACATGTGGAGAGCCCCAGAGGTGAGATAAGAATGCAGCCCTAGGCTGCTCTAGAACTGAGCAGAGTCTGTAGGCCCAGCCACACTTCTAGCTTGAGAAGCACTTGTACAGCGGCATGGAGATGTTTACAAAGGTCAGCTAGCTAGCTGTCACACATTTGGGAAGAAAATATAGTTTATAATTTAGCTTAAAGTGGGCAAAGCCTCTGCCACTCACGTCACGTGACCAGTTCCAGCCAAATGTGGCAGCCTCTCCTTTCCTCCTGGAGACTCTCCAGGACTTTGGTGGAGGCCACGCTGTTATGTGAAAGTCAAACGCCAAGCTGCCCACATGGTGAAGGAATTCAGTTCTGTCTGGTTCACGGTTGAGGGTTGAGATGGCGGCAGTTAAGCACATTTCCTCCAAGCCAAGGAAGTCCAACTCTGCCAGAGAAATCAAATTAAAACAGGAAGATGGAGAAATGATCTTCATTAAAAGCATACCTGCCACACGATTGCTTCAAGCCAATTTGGCAAGGAACTTTGCCTCTCCTGCTTTTAATAGGTGTGAACTGATGTTTTATTTAACTGTCCACCTTCTCCAGGCTCCTGATTCTGCCTAGAAAAATAAAGGTTTTAAAATTTATTTCTGATTTAGCTGGCCATGAGTCCAGGCTGTTTCCAGGGTTACAGCCTCAGGAAGACATTAGGAAGAATCCTTGCTTTTTCAGAATTAGATATTTCATCTAAAAACTCCTGAGTCCCTGTTAATTACGTTTGGAACCATTTGAGTTCTGTCCTTTGTTTGTTTTTTATTTTTATTTTTTGATGGAGGATGCTTATTTTTCTTTGAAGTATTCTTTCTTTTTTTCTTTTCTTTCTTTCTTTCTTTCTTTTTTTTTTTTTTTTTTTGAGAGAGAGTCTTGCTCTGTTGTTCAGGCCGGAGTGCAGTGGTGTGATCTTGGCTCACTGAAACCTCCTCCTCCAGGGTTCAAGTGACTCTCCTTTCTCAGCCTCCTGAGTAGATGGGATTACAGGTGCCTGCCACCATGCCCAGCTAATTTTTGTATTTTAGGGGGCTTTTGACATGCGGCTTTGCCATGTTGGCCAGATTGGTCTCAAACTCCTGACCTCAAGAGATCTGCCCTCCTCGACCTCCCAAAGTGCTGGGATTACAGGCGTGAGTCACAGTGCTGGGCCTGTTTTAAGTATCCTTAATTTTTCTTCCCAGTGGTTATTAATCAATTTAAATGTTCTTACCTTTGTTGAGAAAATTTGAGTAACTTTAATTTTGCTATAAAATACTTGTTATCCTTTTTTTTTTTAAAAAAATTTCTTGTATATTATCAAATAAAGTTTTTGTTTTTTCAGTTATCTAATTTTTATTAAATCTGTGAATATACTCCCTTTATCACTTCTAGCATGGTATATTTTCTTTTTTTTAAAATTTCTTGACAACTAGTGGATTTATCTGTTTTATTCTTTGGATTTTATGAAGCACTAATTTATGGAGTTTAGTTTTTGTAAGTGTGAATTCATTTCTTATGTTTCCCCTAGATTTGTTTACTTATTTTTCAAATCTTTTGAATTAAATACTAATTATTTTTACCAATTCTTGTTTGGTAATAAGGTTGTTTAAGGCTATGAATCTCCCACTGAAAACAATTTTGTTTGCATTCATTAAGTTTGATTACAGTATTTTCTTTATTGTTATTTAATATTTTAATTATGATTCTTGACATTCTCATTGACTGGAGGTTTTTAGAGATTAAAATATTTAAGTTTGTCAATTATTTGTACTTCTGTTATTTATTTCTCATTGAGTTGCACTGTGGTAAGAAAAGCGTTGTTATCTTTGAAATTTACTTAAATTTCCTTCACATTTTGTATAATCAGCATTTTTTAAAAAATGTAAATTTTTCACATAAATAATAGAAACCTTTATCACCTATGGGATTTAGATATATAGAGTTTGAAATGATACAGTATATATCGTGACTTTACTGGTTATATCATTCAGAACAGGTATAATCTGTTTAGAACATTAAGGGCATTTTATATTTGAATTTGAACAGTGTTCCAGTTTCCTATACCTGATGTGTTTCAGTAAAATTTTCACTTCATTTTAAACAGACTTTTATTTTATATAGTTTAATTTAATTTTATGTGGAACATAGAATGAAGGAGAGTTATACATTCATTGAGTGTTATGTCTTCATCAGTAAAATAGGACTCTTTTTGTCCCATTTAATTCTTTAATTTGGAATTCAACATTGCGAGACATAGCTATTGAAAATCTAGTTACTTCTGTTTCAGTTGTATGTGGCTTTACTTTACTTTTCATTTATCTGTTACGTATTTGCTTATCATTTTAGTTTCAGTCTTAATAAATGCCTTCTTTATAGCTATGTGTTTTTGTAGCCTGAAGTTATATCTTCATTCTAGAGTTTTTCTTTGAATAGGTAAGTTATTAATTACATTTATGTTATAAAATATATATTTGGTTTTATATTGTTATTTTATTTTCTGCTTTTATGCTTTCTCCTTTTTAAATATTGTTTCACATTTTACTTATTTATTTTTCTTTTAAAATATTTTTTTCTGTTGCCACATGATCTGCACTCACTTGTGTATCTTTTGCTATGTTTATGTTCCTTGTTGGGTCAGTTTTTTGAGAACTGTACATTTTCATCTAGTTGTGAATATTTGATGTGTTTAATTGCTAAAACATAATTATTACTTAATACAATTGAAAAGGTAAATAATATTAATTTTTGTCTATTAACAATGGAGAAACCAGGTGACTTAGACTTTAGTGTCTGGGTTTTATTATTATATTCACTTTCCTAGAAAAATTATTACTACATTATATGTCAGTCAGCATTTTCTATGTAATATACTTTGTCTTTGAATAATTTGATATTTATAATATTTTTCTTCAACATAATTAACAAAATTACTTGGGTCCAACACTGTGTTTATGTAGATTAAATGCTCAAAATTATGCTTTTCAAATAATTCTTTATTCATGACTTATTTTGATTAATTTTCTTAATTGGTTAGACGTTATCCTCAAGTAGGTTTTTCAGGGAATGCTATGCATCAACTTTTGAGTTTGCCTTTCTATTGTCAATACACATAAATAGAATTTGGCTGGATATACAAAACTTTATATTTCATTTCCCCTCCCCTTCAAAATTCTACAGATACTGTGCCTTTTTCTTCTGGAATACTTTGTTTTTGAAGATTTGTTTTGAAGTCAACCTGACTATTTTCCTTTGTAAGTTACTTTTGCCACCCTGCCTGCAGCATATTTTTTAAATGTTGTAATTAACAAGATTTATTAGAAAATATATTTAATTGTTGTTGGTAATTTCAATATTTACAGTAAATTCTTTCAGCCAGCAGTTTGAAATCTTCATTAACTTTAGGAATATTTTCTTCTGTGATGTCTTTGTATACTGTTTCTGTCCCATTTGCTCTATTTTCTCGTGAAAGATTATTTATTAATCATATGCATGCTTATTTATTTATTTATTTATTTATTTTGAAACGGGTTCTCTCTCTGTCACCCAGGCTAAAGGGCAGTGGTGTGATCTTGGCTAACTGCAACCTCCATCTCCTGGGTTCAAGTGATTCTTATGCCTCAGCCTCCCAGGTAGTTGGAATTACAGGTACACACCACCACACACAGCTAATTTTCGTATTTTGGGTAGAGACAGGGTTTCACCATGCTGGCCAGGCTGGTCTCAAATGCCTGGCCTCAAGTGGTCTGTCCGCCTTGGCCTCCCAAAGTGTTGGGATTATAGGTGTGAGCCATCACACCTGGCCTCATATGCTTGTTTTCTGCCTATTCTCCATACATATTACTACTTTTAGTGTTTTGTGAGTTTTCCCTACGGTCTAGATGCCTCTTCTGTAAGCCTGCTCCTTCTCCAGTAATGACCCCTGCCCAACCCCTTACTAGTCGTAAAACCTGAATTCATTTAGAATCTACAAAATAGTCTTCATACTGCAAACTTTATTTGGTTTTAAAATTTTCTCTAAAATTTCAATTTGTATACCTGATTCTATCATTGTATTGTTAATTCTGATCTTTGCTAAATTTTTATGTCACTTAAATGCAATGGCATTATCATAATAAATTGTTTATTAGTTTCTAGCAACTCTTTTAAAAACTCAGTCTACTAATTATCTCACTCAATTTGTTTCATAAAGTCCATTTTCTTAAATTTCTTTAAAAGCATGATGTTGTCTACATTTTCCTAATATTTTCTTACTAAATCTTATTCCAGAGGATGAATTTAATCTAAAACTTACAATTTATATTCATTTTCATGCTTTGTGTATATACATTTGTCATGCAGAATTTTTGCATAGCTTCTGTGTTTGCTTGCTTGTTTCATTTGTTTTCCTGTTCATTACCTTTTAATGACAGAAGCTCTTTTTGGCTATATTTGCATGACTGAAGTAGGTTCTTCCTTTTTCTATTTTTAGTTTGCTTACACAGTATTCTAATCCTCCCTTTATATTTTAAATGGAGACTAGTTGGGGGATTGGAATGATTAATTCAGTTGTTCAGTAGTTACTGGGTGAGGAGGTCTAGCCATGGGCAGCTAAGGAACTTAGTGTGCATATTCAGACTTCATATCGCAGTGGAATGTACTAGAGGTGTTTCTACCTCAAATCATGTTTCTACATATTAAGAAGAGTTTGTCTTTTTTGCAGAGGCAGCCTATGCCACCATTAGAAAGTAATGTTAGACAAAAAAAAATGTGGCGTGACTATCTAACCTTCTGTTCCAAAAGTTGGGTTTATAAGGCATGTTTAACCTCAGTGCAGAAAGAAAATCAGGGTAAGGTGTTTGCTTTTTTGACTGTAGCCTGTTCATATACCCCATCTTCATTTTAATAAATTTGGGATTAGATTCTTGTGGAAATTATTATATAGAATTTCTTTTCATCTTCCTACAGCACTGCATAGATTTCTTGGAAAGTGGGTGTGGGTTGTCAGCCTTTGATGACTCATTTCCATTTGGACCAAATTGTATCTTATATGTATTTGTCAGAGTTTGTGACACAAAGTAAGATTATTCTCCAGGATCATTAATCACAATAATGAGTAAAAAAGTATTTTTCTCTATTTTGCTTATTTTTCATTCTTTTGGTCAATATGTAGGAGGGAGATTTTATAAATCTTCACTGAACATTAACATCTTACCCCCAAATTCCCCATGGGATTCTGCTCATTACTTTGCTAAGTAGCTATTAACACAGTAATCTGTAGTGTCCTCTCTCTCCCTTTATCGAATCTTATGCCTTTTCCTTTTTCTAGAAAAATAACTACCTCCCCTCGGTCTATCTGAAGTTTATGTATCACCCAAGACCCTATAGAATCTCACTTGGTATATGAAATCTTTTTTGAACAACACACTCCATAGTAATATCTTCCTCTCCAACATATTATATATGTGCTTACCATTTGAACATAAAAAAATGTAACGTTTGTCTATGTGTTCTATACTCTATCTTCCACCAACTATATTTTAATTGCCCAGTATGTGATTTTGCACATAACAGACTGCTGTAAATTTTTGATAGTTTATAACAACTGTCTTTAAAAAGGAAAAAGAAGAACTATCTTTTCAACTCCCTCCCCAGTAATGACCCCTGCCGAACCCCTTCCTAGTCTGAACACCTGGATTAGTTTAGAATCTATGAAACAGTCTTCATTACTCCAAAGTTTATTTGATTTTAAAAATTTCTCTAAAATCTCAATTTAAAGGGTCATCAGTAGGCCAACTGTTTAAATATCTGCACCAGCAATGTAAATAGTGAGTCAAATTACCTATTCACTCCGGAGCCTTTTAATTCCTTCTATCCCTTCTTCACTCCCTCCCTTTTTTATTGTTCTCACTCACTTTATCCCTGTGGCAAGAAAAGTGAAATGAGACTGAAAAAAAATGCAGCTGATTAAGGCAGATGAATGGAGCTCAGGGAACTATCTTTCTAAGCCCAATCAAGTCTTTAAAACAGATCAATTTCATTTTCCATAGACAGCCTGGCACCTGAGGTATGGGTGACTTTAAAACCTCATTTGTTTGTGCTTTCTGGCTGAGCTTTAGGTTTCTAATGCCAAAAGGAATAACAGGAAGAAGAAGGAAGAAGCAAGGCTGTTAAAGCCTTGATATTTTCTTGATTCTTCTCACTTCCCTGAGAAATCTCTCGGTAAATCATTTCCACAGGATCTTTGATGGGGCAGTCTTGTGAAGGAGGTGACAATTTATAGCAAAATGAGTCAGAGAGGGAACGAAAGTGTTGAGTCAAATTCTATGCCCTATCTGCCACACACACACAGGGCAGCAGGGTAAGTCTGCTTCACACTGAGCACTCAATGACCCATTAGGTCAGGATCAATCTCTACGATTGCTGCTGCCTTTGGGGTTCCTTTGGTATAGTTCAGTTACCTGCTATTCCTCCTGGACAGAAAATCTTTAGCAATTTATATTCTACTCCTTTTATCTGTGTTTGTTCCTGCCAAAGGCCTGCTTAGGGTCTGGCACTCTTCCAAAAGTAGTATGTCCAGTGTTTAGAGCACTATCTAATTTCAGATGAGGGAAGGGGCAATGAGAAAGTGGCTACATCCTGTGGCTGCTGGTGCTTGCAGGTGGAGGAAAGGCCTGGAGCTTGTGGCATGGCTGCCAGCAGAGAATCTCAAGGCTCTGTTGACAAACCGTGTGTGTGGAAAAACCCCAAGCCCAGCATCAACCATCTAGTACTTATTGATGGCCTAGATGTCAGGCACTGCGCTGGATGCCTCGGATGCTCATAAGAGCTGGAGGAGAGGGGGGATATACACAAATAACTAGAGTAGGCCAATAGCATGTACTAACAAGAGTAAGATCAAAATCATATGCACATAGTCATAAGTAAATTTATGTTTCAGGGGGGAAGAACACATGTGAAACAAATGGTGAAAGAAGCACCCAATGATAAAGTAAGATGCTCCACCCAACTAGACAATGTTGTTGTCTTTCTTGATCAGTGGTTAGAATTTTCTGACTTATCATTGCTGGCAGCCCCTCATATGGAAGATGTCATTATTAGGGGGCTCTGGAGAGATGACAAGGAAAGCAGGAGTCCCCAGTTGATTGATTTCGTGAGACTGTGGGAGAGAGGAAGCTGATTATGGATACTTCATTGTCAGCATTCTACCCTCCCAAGGGAAAACTGAGCTAAATATCCCAGGCAGGTCATAGGCCAGCAATTCCAATGGGACAATAGATGATATGTCAGAAGTAAGGAAGAAATCAGACTTCAGCAAATTGGAGCAATAATGTATAGTGTCTGCTGATTCCAAAAAGGCACGTCAAGCAGGTTAGGTCACAGTCACACTCAGGATCTCTTGAGCAACAGCATCTGGGTTATGTTATGAGCCAAAATGTACTGGAACTCTAGAAGAACTCTTCTGAGAGGCCTAGTAGGTGGGTTAGAGGTCCTGACTTAAAGTGTTTCTATCTCATGGCTTGATATTATTATTATTTATATCAAGTCTACTCTCTATTGCCCATTTCGTCATTAATACTCATGATCTTTTGCTTTCTTCCTTTTTCCTTTTGGTCCTGTCTTGTCAATTTGCTTAGAGCAGTCATTCTCAGGTGCTGTTGCCAGACCAGCAGCATCACCATCACCTGGAAACTTACTAAAATACAAATTATCTGGCCCCACCTCAGACCTACTAAACAAGAAACTCTAGAGCTGGGGCTCAGCAATGTGTGTTTTAACAAGTCCTCCGGGTGATTCTGATGCAAGCTAAGGTTTGAAAACCATTGGCTAAGAATTAAGGTTATCCTAAACAGTAGTAGGTGGCAGCTCTAAAAGAAGAAAGTAGACCTACAGGAGTTGTCAATGAATATTTAACAATATATTTCTGATGCTTCCTGTGATAGAGACTGCTAAGTTGCCTTAAAAATATTTGTTCCATTTTTCTTTCTTGAAGGAAGTTGTACATTTAGGTAGGCACGTTGTCCCCTGGCTAAAGACTAAATTTCTTGGCCTCCCTTGCAGTGAAGCATGGCTGTGTCTCAGTTTTGACCAATGGGATGCAAATGGATTGGTAATGTAGAAGGGAGCGTGCTTATTCACCTTTCTCTACACATCTTGGTACTTAGAAAAGAATGTGACAGCTGCAATTATGGCAACTGTCTTGAACCAAATGAACAAAGACTATAGACCTTGGATTTGGTGAAGCTAAAAGTAGGAAGAACCTTGATTTCATCCTGACAACATTGTAACTATGTAAGTCTTAGAGTTATCTAACTCCAAATTCTCTTATGTGACAGAGAAATAAACCTCTACCTAATTTAGATGACCCTTTTCTAAATCCCTGTTACTTAGAGACAAATATAATCCTAAATAAGATAATCCTTACTGAATCTGCAAAACAATACTTCTTTTTCTCTACTTCCTCAGTCCTTGAGAAGACAGGTGATTTTATATGACTCCACTAGTGGTCTTATAGGAATTCAGAGCATTTGGTAGAAAAGTGCATAATTCATCCACATGGTTTAGATTTTGCTTCTTGGCTGTCAAATGAAGCAGTGTGTAAAGGTAAAAATAATTTTCTCATAGGTTACTTTTCACAGCACACTGCAGCACAAGCTGCATTAACACCTATGGGAATATTCAGCGTCTCAGAAAAAGGTTGAGAGTTGTTCTATTTGTTTTATAGATGAGCAAATTGAGCCTAAGGACAGTAAAGTCACTTTGGTTTTAGATTATGTAATTGTACTATGAGCTCCTTGAGGGTAAGACGTGTGTCTTATTAATATCTATGTCCTGCATGCCTATAAAAATGTGTGGGATATAGCCAAGTCTTCAATAAATTTTGTTGAACATGTAATTAAATGAAAGAGAACTAGGACTAAATTCAGCAGCCTCCTCCTTCAATTGATCTATTTTAGTGAAATAAATCAAGTAGAGATGATTTCTGGGTTGTCCGTGATTTTTTGGACTGAGTTTTAGCCTTAATTTTAATTTGGGGCACTTGGGGAAGACTATGGAGAAAGGAGTAGTAGGGAATGTAGAATTTCCAAACAAGAAGATGTAGTAATTTTTTTTTTTATCATGACAGCTGAAGGTCTCTTTATAGTCCTAATTTTGTCCATGATAAGCTCTGATAACCAAGGTGATTAAGGAAAGGTTGGTCTGAATTTCACTGGTTTAGTCATATTCTATTCTTTGTTGACTGTTGATTATGGGCTGTGTCAAGAGGAGAAAGATGTGATGCTATTAATCTCATCTTTAACCCCAATTCTGCCCCATCGTGGGCATATATCACAAGCCTATTCCTCCCGTCATTACTCTGCAAATGGATTTCTCTTCATTTGTAGACTGTATCATTAACATGACACCACAATCAGCTTATTAACCTAAGTCCTTAGTGCTAATTGATGTCTCATTTAAAGGTATCTGGTTTTAATTGCTGGCTTTGTTACCTACTAAGCTGTGTTTATTTGGGTAAGATATTTAACTTCTCTGGACCTCATGTTTCTTGTATTTAATATGCAAATAATACTGCATTTGCAGGGCTAGTGTAATAACAAAATTTTAAAAATAGCTTGAATTACCCATTGGGGGTTATTTTCCACCTTCATAATGCAAGCAAACCCAGATACTCCATATTTTACATTATAGAATAATATTTTATGTGGGGAAGAACTTCCCTAAGGTTCAAATTTGTGTCTCTGGAGGTTTATTTACCTTTTCCTCAAGGATTTATTACTAATTTGTACTCTCACGACCATTGTTCACTTTTAATTAAAGCACAAATCTAAACTTATAGGCTAAAATACTTTTAAAATGACACGCCCACAAAAAGAAGAGACGGGTAGGAGAACTAAGCATGAAGAGTAGCAGGCAATCCACTTATAAATTCTAGCTCATTCATCTGCATTCATATGACCAATCTTATTCAGTGTTCACTGGTTGCTAGATGCTGCAAGCCCCTGGGTATTGAGTTACATGAATGAGTGAGTCTTTGATCTCATGGAGCTTATAATCAGAGCATCTCCTTGCTTCAGTACCAACCTGTTCTTTGTGGTAGGGTTCATCTTTCTCTCACCTCCCAGAAACATAAGAAAAGTAGACACTTAAGAGAGTGAGGACCAAGGAAAGATCCTGGGTAGTTTCACCTCCCAGAAACATAAGAAAAGTAGAGACTTAAGAGAGTGAGGACCAAGGAAAGGTCCTGGGTAATTTCAGGCTGGTTCCAGATTCCTTCCTAAAACCCAGCTCTTCCACAGATACTTGACATTAAGGAAGTCTACTCACTTCAAGTAGAGACTCCACCCTCAACCAAAGGGATGTGGGCTACTCTTGATAGTTTACGTTGTAAACTGTAATGTAAAAACTGATGTAAAACATCAGGACACAGTCAACATAAACTGCAGGTTACATCTATTATGTCTTGTCCTGAGCTCTTCAGTTGCATAATCTGTATATAATGAATCTTAGTTCTATCCCTTATAAGATAATAGAATCCAAGTACCTTTGCTTTGGAGTCTTGGTCTTCTGTCATCTGTTCTAACATTGTATCACATTACTTCCTTACTTGAACTCTCTGTTGCAGCCTAATTAGCTACTTGTTGTCCCTAAATCAGACTATGCGTTTTGTTCATATTTTTATTCTCCTCATAGAAAATGCTATTTCTTATCTATTTAAGTCTTTGCTCTTCAATATCATCTCAATTTTTGCCCTGTCTAGGAGGACTTCCTGATCTAAATGAGCCCAGTCAGAACTCTTCCTGCTCAGCATTGATTATCACATCACTTGGTTGGTATTTATTTACGCTGCTGCACGCTGCTATTTATATGTTGTGGTCAAGTTAGTTCTCTGATTGGACTGTATTCTCCTGAAGGGAGATGGAGAGTTTTAGGCCATAGGTACAATGTGTTTCCTGTGAAATTTATAAATGTTGAAAATAAGTTCTTGATAAAATTTTGTGTTTTATTGAACACATAGAGTATAGAATTTTTTTTTTAAGTTTTAAAACTGTTTCTAGACAACGAAAGTGTAATAATAGCAGGGTCAGTGGACACTGATCCTAGTATTAAAAAGCAGTAGCAAGGTTTTGCTTCTAGTAATAGCAGAGTAGGTTCAATTGGGCCAATTCTTTCACAAATAACACTACTGATTCTGGACATAATACCAAAAACAAAAGTCACCTAAAAGCACTTAAGAATGACCTCAAACATAGAAACTAGAGTGCGGGGCAACATTTGGCAGAGCGGAATAGCATTGGGTGAATTTCCTGATTTTATGGCTCTTTGACTAGGTGTAGGCTTTAGTTTGGCCTCATGTGGAGTGGCTAAAACTGTGGTGGAAACTTGTAGTTTTGCTGACTGAAGAACCAGAGGAATGACCACAGCAATTGGAAAGTAAGGGAGTACATTTTAGAGAGAAGACATTTAAATTCTGTGCAAAAATGACCCAAATAGCTGGTTCATCACTGAACTATGTAAGTGCAGGGCAAACTTCAAGCATTTAAATCTATAAAAAACTGAACAGAGATATCAGCTGCTTTTTACTATAGAGAAACAGAGTTTGGAGTTTGATTCCTGTCAAGTTAACTGTCTGCTAGGACCAAAACAAACAAACAAACAAACAAACAACAACAAAAAATCAAGACTCTTTCAAGGAATATAAAATATAAAAGTTCTACAATCTCTGTGACATATCATTACAATGTTCAGGATAGAATCGAAACATTGCTAAATGTGAAATTACGAAATGTGAAGATAGGGAAATATGGCCCATACTCAAAAGAGGAAAAAGAGCAATCATTAGAGGCCAACCTTAATATTACCAAATGGTGGAACTAGCAGAACAGGGTTTTAAAGCAACTATGCTCAGGGATGTAAGGGAAAATATGCTTTTAATAAATAAATAAATAGGAAATCTCAGCAGAGAAATATAAAATATAAAAAGAAACAAATGAGATTCTAAAATTAAAAAATAAACACCTGAAATTAAAAAAAAATCAACTGGAGAGCAATAAGTACACAGAGCACTCAGATCTTGGTTATGAAATATAATTCTTCCAAAATGAATGAATAAATAAACATAAGCCCAGGGCTCTTTGGAGAAATGACTGATTCTAGTGCTAGGACAGAGAAAATACAATGTAAGCCTGGAGCATTTTGTGTATCAGGAAGTAAGGAAGGGCGCGCATGCGTGCGCGCACACACACACATACACACACACACAGACACACACGGATGACGATTTTCAAAAGAACACAGGAGCCCACTGAACGAGCACCTACTGGTCAAAGCAGTAACAATTTAAGTAACAAAACAAATAAAGTAGTATTGAGTTGTTACCTAAAATTCAAAATAAATATCCATGAGTTCGTACTGATATAAATAGATGATTGAATTAAAAAATGCACAAGAGAGAAGAGACAAATCATACTTACATGAGAATTCCAAACACTGCATGTAGAAAATCTCTCCTTCAAGAGGTGGAGCTTACTCCTCCTTACATCCCCAAGGGTGGGCTAGATTTAGTCACTCTCTTTGAAAGGATATAATAAAATAGGAAAAGCAAAAAGTAGTAACTTTAAGGTGGAGAAACCTGGCAAAGAGAACATCAACCGATGTGGTGAAGGTTAACCACCAGTGGTGTCGTGTAGATACCACGTACCCTCGGGCATGATCCAGCAAGAAGGATACTTCCTCTTTGTGGTATCTTGCCCCAAACCCTAAAGCCCATTTTAATCATATGAAAACACTAGACAATCCTAGACTGGGGCATTCTATGGGCTAACTGGCCAGTACTCCTCAAGACTGTCAAGGTCATTAAAAACGAAAAACAATGAAAAACTATCATGGATCAGAGAAAACTGGGGAGACATGACAGTCAAATGTCAAGTCGTACCCTAGACTGGGTGTGGAACAGAAAGAGGACACTAGAGTGGAAAGATGTTAAAATGCAAACAGATTCTAGAGTTTGGTTAATAGTAACGTATCAGTGTCAATTTCTTAGTTTTGACAAATGTACCATGGTAATGAAAGATATTAACAATGAGAGAAATTGGTTGGAAGGTGATAGCACACAGGGGAAGCCTCTAGTATTTTTCTAACTTTTCTGTTAATGTAAAATTATTCCAAAATAAAAACATTTATTTTAAAAAATCACTGGAGAGGCTGAAGAACAAATTGGAGATGACAGAAGTGTCAGTAAATTTGAAGACTGAGCAGTAGGAAATACACAATCTGAAGAACAAAGTTAAAAAAAATCCCCAAACCAAAATCTTTCATAAATGCATAGAACCGGACACAGTGTGTGGCTCTCTTCCCTTTTGCGGCCATCACCAAAGTGGGAGCAGCCAAAACGACGTTCAATCCCTTTGTGACTTCTGACCAAAGCAAGACCACCAAAGGCATTTCAATGCACCTTCTCACATTCACAGGAAGATTATGTCTTCCCCTCTTTCCAAAGAGCTGAGACAGGAGACAGAAATGCAACATTTGATCCATGCCCATCTGAAAGGATGACAAAGTTCAGGTTGTACCAGGACACTATAAAGGTCAACAAATGGGCAAAATAGTACAGGTTTACAGGAAGAAATATGTTGTCGACATTGAAAGGGTGCAGTGGGAAAAGGCTGACAGCTCAACTGTACACATAGGCATTCGCCCCAGCAACACTTCATCACTAAGCTAAAACTGGCCAGAGACAGGAAAAAGATCCTTGAACAGAAAACCAAATCTCACCAAGCAGGAAAGGAAATGGGCAAACACAAGGCAGAAACAATTGAGAAGATGCAGGAATGAAGTAATCTTATATACAGGCTTTCATTAAAACTTGAAGAAAAATAACTAATATCAAAAGGTCTAACAAAAATGAAGTGTCAGGAGAGGAGAGAGAGAATGGAGCAGGAAAATAAAATTGAAGGAATAATGATTTAAATATTTGCCAAATTTGCTCAGGCTCAGTGGCTCTCATCTGTAATCCCAGCATTTTGGGAGACTAAGGCGGGTGGATCACCTGAGGTGAGGAGTTCAAGACCAGCCTGGCCAACACTGTGAAACCCCGTCTCTGCTAAAAATACAAAAAATTAGCCAGGTGTGGTAGGCTGAGGCAGAAGAATCGCTTGAGCCTGGGAGGCAGAGGCTGCAGTGAGATGAGATGATGCCAGCACACTCCAACCTAAGTGACAGAGAGAGACTCCCTCTAACAAAGAAAGAAAAAAAAACTTTGCCAAATTTGATGAAAGACATAAATTTACAGATCAGGAAGTTCAACGAACCCCAAGCAGAATAAATAAAAACGCCCTCCCCCCGCAAAAAAAATACCACACATTATAATGAAACTACTGAAATCAAAGAAAAGGAGAAAATTCTGACAAAAGTAGAATGCTGTTTGGCTCCGTACATCAGCATTGGAAATCTTGCTCAATACTGGACTCGAGGAGAGGGGAGAGAGAACACAGAATTTCTGAGCACATTAGTGCAAGCTGCACCTCTTGGTATTTGCATGCATTCACTTCGCTGCATCTTGCTTTCTGTTTACAATCTGACGTGGGGAAAAAGTTAATTTGCTATGTAGCAGTGGGTGTTCTCTGCTCTTACTAAGTACCATGAGTAAGGGAGGGGAAAATCAGAGATTGGACAGTAGAGTCTTCTCCATCCCATCTCTGGAAGGGTGAAGTTAATGTTCAGATGCTTCACAGGAGTACTGGAAGCCCTCCATGTATAAAATACCACGGAACTTTCATGAGGATTGCAGGAATTCAGGGAGTATCTGTCAAATTAACCTCTTGTAAGGAAAATCAGGAGATCTGGGCTCTGGCAATACTCAACCTTTCCCCAAATCTTAAACTCCTATATATTGACACTGGCTCTTGAGAAAACAAAGGACCTCACACATCTTACTCTACCTTTCCTTGTAGTCTTGATCTCTTTGGGTCTTTCCTTCTCCAAGTATATTATTCTTCTGGTGACACTTTTCCTTCCCACATGGCTCTAGGGTACTTAAAAGCCAATATGAAATGATTGGGCTGAGAAGGCTCTAAGGAGCAGGATGGGGCTGGCAGTAGGGGTGACCTTGGCAGGATGTAGCAGGGCTGAAGATGGAAACCAGGGCGTTAGACAATCGTGGGAGGAATGAAGGGGAAGCCAACCTCCTCACAAGAGGCTGGTCTGTACTGCAAAGGAAGAATTCCTGACTTTGCTTATACCATCTTATCATCATTAGGTATTAGGTCCAAAGCTCTACTTCTTTGAATATGTATATTATGAATTCCATCCCCTATTCCTGCAATGACAGATTTGTCAGCTTCTGTGGATGTTGGCAACCAGGGAAAGCGTAGGAGAGAAGCCCTTTCATCAAGAGGGCACGCCCCTGTGAAGCTCGCACTCACCTCGTCACACATAAAACTTTTCCCATCAGCAGCACACTTTCTTCTCTTCCCCACCTTGTCTGCTGATCCCCTCTCCTGCCCAGTGACTCTCCTTCACCACCCAGACCAGAATGGAGGCTTCTTTCAGCAAAAGGGATTTTTCCACCTGGTTGACTTGATGAAAGCTTTATGAGTTGACATTATGTGAAAAAAGAACAAAGTGAAGTCAGAATGTGTGTGTGTGTGTGTGAAAGAGAGACAGAAAAAGGGAAAGAGTGTTTTCAGGGGCAGAGGTTGCAGCAGCTAAAAAGAACTGCTGAAAACTTTATTACAAACTAAGAGACGTTAGGAGCAATAAATCACTCATGTGTCTGCCAAGAGGCACAGAAAACAGGGCTGGCTTTCAGGGAGAGTTGGACACGCAGGCACCTCCTCTGTTAACAGTGAGGGTCCAGTTGCTCCTTGAAGCAGGCGTGGGCATTGTTATGGACTTTTTCTTCTTTCTATTTGTCTCTCTTTTCTTAACCCAAAGAATAAATAACGTCACTGGAAAAGCACGGAATTTAGAAAAAGGCCATTAGCCGCCTGGAAAGTTGGGGCTCTAGTTTTCCTTTGTCTCATGAAAGAAAGTTTAAAAATTAGGCATAAGAAACCAGTTGCCTCAATCAGATGTGTGTGTTTCAATTTGCGTGTGTGCCTGCATTCCCGTGCCCGTGCACATGTGTGTGCATGCTTCTTCTTGGGTCTTCTTAATTTTCATAAATAGGGAAGATAAAATACTCGGCCCTTACATCGTTTCCGATCCCTTCCAAAGAAAAATGTTATGCTCATTTAAGTGAAAAATAAGGGAAAATATAGAAAAGATGCCAAAAATCATCCATAACTCCATCACCCAGAGATACCTACTGTGTTTTTATAACTTGGATTTATATGTCCATAACAGTTGTAAATATAGTATTTGTACTTCTGCTAGTGTTGACATTATTTTTGTGGGAGCCTCATAGAAGTTTGTCCAGTTTCTTTCACCACCTCTCTGATGCCCTCTGGAGCCATAAAAAAGGTAAATCACTCCTTGGTGGCTCGGGGTGGGTGATTCTTCATATGAACGATTTTAAAGGTGGCAACAGGGTTCGGTATTGGAAATTAGAAGGTATCATTTGCAGCTATTGTGACCAGAACACTCTTGACCCAGCCAACTCCATGGAGAGAGGCCTTCAGGGAGAAAATCCATCAGTGCCAAGGATAAAGCTGAAGTTTCTGGAGAGTGTGGTTCATTTTCCTTTTGAAGGGGAATCACTATTATTACTACTACTCCTATTACTAATACCACCCCTGAGTCACCCTGTAATTGTTATTACAATAACAACATTTACACTGCTTTAAAGTTAGGGAAAGTATGACATAAAGAGGATTGGTTGCAAGGTCTTACTAGGTGCTAAACGCAAAGCCAGATCTTAGCCAGTTCTGTCTACAGAGCCAATGCTGCTTCTGCTACCACCTGCCTTGTGGATTCACATATGACCATTTTTAAATCGCATTCACTTATGTTATCTCATTTAATTCCTATGGAAGTTCTTTAAATTATGCATGACTTATCCTGGGTTCTGTCCGATAGTATTGCCTAAGAAGACATGTTACAAGAAGGGTTAAGGGTGAGTCTGTGACCTTCCATTTCATGGAAAGCTTGTAAAAAGAAAGAAAGAGAGAGAGAGAGAGAGAGAGAGAAAGAGAGAGAGAGAGAGAAAGAGAAAGAAGGAAAGAAAGAAAGAAAGAAAGAAAGAAAGAAAGAAAGAAAGAAAGAAAGAAAGAAAGAAAGAAAGGAAGGAAGGAAGGAAGGAAGGAAGGAAGGAAGGAAGGAAGGAGGGAGGGAGGGAGGAAGGAAAGAAAAAAAGAAAGAAAGAAAGAGAAAGAAGGAAAGAAAGAAAGAAAGAAAGCAAGAAAGAAAGAAAGAGAAAGAAAAGGAAAAAGAAAAAGGAAAAAAAGCAATGTGCTCAGACATCGTGGGTTATCTCCTAAAACTAGGCAGGTAAGGAAGCTGAATTGCTGCCTGCAAGGTTTATCCTAGGCTCTGCCAGCTCTCCCAATTCTCCAGTAGAGGTAAATTAGGGAGAAACTCGTGGAAGAGCTCTTTTAACCGAAATCTTCACCATCACTTAACTCCCTGTCACCCTCCCTCCCATAATTACCAGCACTGCCAAATTGCCAAGCAAAGCTTTTCGCAATCAACATACAAGATTCCCTCCCTCCTCCTCCAGCCTGTCAGGCTACAGTGCTGTGTTAGCTTTGCCTGCATTAGCCCTGTTCTTGGTCTCTAGGGCGCTACTCTCTGGGATGCATTTTGCAACATAAGCTATTCTCCTGCTCTGTGAAGCAAAGCAAAGAATTAAAGACAAGCCTGAAATTAGAGCTACCGCGGCACTGGGATTCAGAAAATCATAAAATCATAGGATTTTGTTTTAGCTGAAAGGGGCCATAGAGATCTTTTCAGCCTGCTGATTTTACATAATAAGAAATGGGGAAGGAGGAGATGGAAAAAGGAGAATACAGAAATGTCCAGTACAGGTGGTGATGTTAAGTTTTAGATCATTAGTGGGTGACCAGGGTGGGAAAAATAAGAGGAAACATGTTAAGTCTTACTTAGAGTTTTCTAGTGAAAGTCTGAGTCTTTAATTCTCTCTGAAAGTGCCGTGACTTTGAAAAGGCTAAACATTTTTAGAACTATGATCTAAGTCATGTCATTTCCTTGCCCATCACATACCATTTTCCTCCAAATAAAGTGAGATGGCCAAATGCTTTCATTCTTTAGATGTGGGCAGAAAAGAAAAATGTCCCTTATGTCCCTGAATATCATAGCACATCAAGTTTGGCTCCTTTATTTGTGTTTTTAAGCAAAGCTGATAAAGTAAGAAAAATGCCCTGAGGGGCTCTTCTTTCTGATGTCTTCAAAGATAATAATAATAATTTAAAAATCTGAGGAATCTGAGAATCAAATTTTTTCTCCCCTAAAATAAAGGACTCAAGTACCTTTCAGGGAATATGAGTTGAAACAAGAGCTGCATTATTTATTCCCCCAGATTTTAACTCTTTCACCTGACCAGATCATGAAGGGCCTATCTCTTCAGAAACATCTCATTATCACCTGGAATTTTATTCCCTTTCCACTTCTCAATCATCAATCAAGTTTCCAGGATCCTTAGGGTATTAAGAACCATAGTTAGAACACTGAGGTTTTGAATGGTTTGCAAAATTCTATCTGTATGTGAATTTTCCCAGAGGGTCCCTAGCCTCCAGCACCTTCTCAAAGGGGTGTGTGATCCTCAAAGTTATAAACAAAAAGCCTGGATTGTTAGGGCTGAAGGGGCCCTAGCTCACACCTTCCTGTATTCATTGACTAGAGATGCCATAACAAAGTTCTGCAGTGTGGGTGGGTTAAACAACAGAAACTCATTTTCTTACCATTCTGGAGGCTGCAAATTAAAGATCAAGGTCTTGAAAGGCGAGGTTTCTTCTGAGGCCCCTCTCCTTGGCTTGCAGACAACCCTCTTATCCCCATGTCTTCACATAGTCCACCTTCTGTGCTTGTCTGGTTCCTAATTTCCTCTTCTTGTAAGGACATCAGTCATATCAGATTAAGGCCCACCGTGATGACCTCATTTTACCTTAACGATGTTTCTAAAGACCCTATATCCAAGCAAAGTCACATTTGGAGATACTGCAGGTGAAGACTTCAACATATGAATTTTAGGTGCAGGACACAATTCAGACGACTTCTTTTCTTTATTGTGTAAGTAGAAAATTGAACCTTGGAAAGATCTGAGAGTTGACCTTGAGGATATGGTAGAGCCAGCTTTTGAACCCAGGCCAAAGTCCATGCTCCCATATCTGTCTTCAAAACCCCTGACTTTTATTTTATTTTATTTTTTGAGACAGAGTCTTGCCCTGTTGCCCAGGCTGGAGTGCAGTGGCACAATCTCGGTTCACTGCAGCCTCTACCTCCTGGGTTCAAGCAATTCTCATGCCTCAGCCTCCCAAGTACTTGGGATTACAGGCATGTGCCACCATGGCCAGCTAAGTTTTGTATTTTTAGTGGAGATGGGGTTTCATCATGTTGGCCAGGCTGGTCTCGAACTCCTGACCTCAAGTGATCCACCTGCTTCAGTCTCCCAAAGTGCTGGGATTATAGACATGAGCCACCGCGAGTGGCCCAAAACCCCGTTCTTTAAGGAGTTCACAGTTTCAGAAAGATAGCCTGACACACAAACATCTCAGCAGCCATATACATTGTACAATGCAGTTCTATGTGCAATGCTGAAATGGGTAAGGGCTCGAGATTTCTGGGGACTCAGATGATGGAGCAATCACTTCTGCCACATGTTCAAGGTGCTCCTAAGAGTCCTAGTCCATGGGTTCTCTCACTCCATAGGGAGGCCATGTGTAGTGATGAAAAGAAAACTGGAGAAGAAAACTGACATTCATATTCCCAATATGCAATACCCCTGTGTTTCAATTTTCTGGAGATGTTCGAGGTGGGGATGGGGCCAATCGAGGCAGGGACAAGATGGGCTCCTTCACCCAGTGGAGGTGGTGCCTTCCTTCACTCAGACGTCGCTGACAGGTCTCTGATTCTACAGCCTGATATCAGGAACTTGTTCTCGGCTTTTGCTTTTCTCAGGGTAATGAGCTTTCAGCCTAGCACTTGCTAACACTAACAAATGAGGCCAATTGCAGCTCGCTGTGGATCACCTTTCAATAGTGAGTTGACAAGGAGAACAATGCATTTGTTTGCCACTGAGTCTTCAGGGAGGATCTGTCATTGCCGAGGTGAGTGTCAAAAGGGTTTCAGGCTTCCTGTGACTGTCAGAGGAGAGAAGAGGAGGAAGGCGAGTTCAGGCCTGCTGACACTTCTGGGTGGAACTTGCAGCCATCTTGCCCTCTTCGGAGTTTCTGCAGGAATAAACTTTGTTCTGGTCAAAGAGGCTTTTAATTATAATAATAGCATACTGCCAATTAGTGGGTTTTTCCCCCTAAAGAATAGTTCCCCTACACAACACTTTTGCATTCATGGCTGCACAATGGGAGAGGAGTATCTTGGCTTCTATATATAGAAATATACATGTCTGCCTAAATAGAGCAATTGTTTTCACCTTCATTTCCCTGTTGGTATTTTCTGGGCTGGAGGTGGTCTCATGCCTCTTGGAAGATTTATACCAGCTATTTGGAAGGCAATGAGCAGAACAAGGTGTTCACTGCCAAGTCTCTGGCGAGGCTGCCCTTCTATTAGCTGGATGACCAGGTGGGAGGCCTGGCAGGGGTCTCAATTATTAGGAAATTTACCCTGAAGCACTGGGCATAACCCACTGACAAAAACAGTCCTCTGTATTTCTCAAAGGACAGGAATTTGATGGCATAGGCAAAGCTGTTCAGACACCTGGGAAAGGGACTTGGTTCACATAAAATTTCAACCTTCGATAATTTAACTATTGGCAACCCCTAGAGGGAGGCCACAGGGGGCAGTGCTGAAATGGAGCCTCTTGTTCATAGGATATCTGTTTTCTTATGATGCTTTGAAGTGATTGTGATATTATTTGTGAATTGGGTATTATGTCATAGTTCCCACTTTCAGATACAATTTCTATCAGGTTTCCCTTTGACCTACTTTTTTGCAAGACCATTAATTTGAGTGTCTTACAATTCCTATCCAGTTTGATGTGACCACCTGCTTATAATTCAGGGATACATGCTTAAAAGAGAAACATTTAGAGAAAACAAAAAAGACCCTTTGAAGTCATTTAAATTAACCCCATACTTCCCCTCTCATCTATACCTTTGTGAGATCACAATCCAAAATAAGGTTTTTCTTCCAGATTTGATTGAAAGAAACCTCAGTATTTATGGATAAGAGATTCTTCACTATGAAAGAGGAAAAAAATACTGCAAAGACCTATGGAAAAGAATGATTAAAGACTGAAGGAGAAGAAACATCATTTCTATGCTTTGCTCCTGAACTTGGTTCAGAATTCTTTTTGGTAGCCCTTGACCTGCATATCACAATTCAATTTATAGATTATTTATCCTGCAGGGGAGCCCCCCAAACTGAAGCTGTTGTGGTCCCATTAGTCGAGGGGTGAGAGTGCTCAAACTTTATCTCATTTTATAAAAAAGCAGAATTCAAAATCTGCTGAGATTTTGAATCACTTTTTCTCCCTACACCTCACCAAAGATAGGACTACCCAAGTAGCATTGTACATTTGAAAAAGCATGTACTACAAATCTTCCTACCTCTAGCAATTGAGACACTAGTTAAAGGTTCTTTGTCTACTCTTTTCTGAAAGAGTATTCAATTAAAAAGTCAAGAGACTGGCTTTGTGACAAGCTGACTTGCTATGATTTGAATAGCAATGAATGAATGTCTCCACCCAAATTTCTATGTTGATCCTAACCACAAATTTGATAGTATTAAAAGGTGGGGCCTTTAGAGGTTGATTAGCTTTGAGGGTTCCAGCTTCATAGATGGGATTGGTGCCTTCTACAAGATCTTGAGGGGGCAAATTTGCTTCTTCCACCTGATGAGGCTGCTGTGGGAAAGCACTGACTGTGACAAATGGGTCTTCACCAGACACTGAATCTGCCAGAACCCTGCTCTTGGACTTCCCAGCCTCTTGGACTGTCAGAAATGCATCTCTGTTGTTTACAAATTACCTAGTCTAAAGTATTTTGTTATAGCAGCCCTACTGGATGAAGTTATCACTGTAATTAAGATGTTAAATGGCTCAGTGTTTAAGAGTTTTCTCATCTCAAAATCTTTTTTAATTTCCCCCCCACTGGTGCAATTCACCCCTCTCCTCCACTCAATTCCAACTCTCTTTTTGTTAAGTTGTCACGTGCTGTGCCCTTTCCCTGTAAGGCCTCTCCATTTATTGTGAGTCCTTCCTTTTGGACATGGACTACCTTCTCCTCTGTATTGGTTGTCAACATTGGGCTGCGTCTGTCCTGCTGGATAAGAAGCCGCTGGTCACTGGCTCCTAAAGCCCTCTGAGCATGTCGAGGAGGGAGAGTTTTCATGAGTGGTTTCATGCAAACTGGCATCTGAGGCATCTAGGGTAAATGTGGTCAATCCTCATCCCTGGTGTCATCCCAACAACAGCAACAATTTTCTTCATCTCAAGATTACCACATTGCTCCTATTTATAAATAATAATAATAAACGTATCAGAAAGTGACATTGTAAGCAATAAGTCACTCTAGGATAACAAGTATCTTAGATACAATTGGTAGTACTAATTGAGGGACACAGCTAGTTTTTGTCAGGAGGTGGGGAATAATGTAGAAGGGAGTAAAATTCCATTTTTATTAAATCTTGCAAAAAAGTCTAGGCATAGAAATGAAATTGCAATGCATGTTGAGGCAGGGGTGGAGATGAAAATAATTAGAATTGACGTCTTCTCTTCTGAGCTCTCACCTATCCCTTACCAATGCAAGTAACTTCTAAGGTAACCAACTAAACAGGATTCCTGATTACTAGCCTGAGACGACTTCTGAAAGAGTAAGATGTTTACAATGCCGTTTGGAGCTGTTGGCTTCTCTTAGAACTGAATGGCCACCAGGGGCCTGGAGGACCTAAAGTCCAATGACTTCTTACAAAATCTGGAACTTGCTGCTTTTGGGATTAGGTGGCTTGGCCTTGGACAGTGGTGGATATGTTGATTTCTGTGCTGTGATTCTAAGCTGAGGCTATAGCCTGCTATAGGAAACCCTTCTGGTATTCTTCTAAGCTGGGCCGACTTTTCCTTTTGCAAAAGCAGTGTTAACAATATGGCCAATCTATCCTACACAAGGTGGGTTGGCAAACTTTTTCTGTAGAGATCCAGATAGTAAATAATTGAAGCTTTCCAGGCCCACCATCTCTGTCACAACCACTCAACACGGCTGTTGTGGTGTGAAAGCAGCCGTAGACAATACACAAACATATGAGGGAGACTATATTCCAATAAAACTTTATTGATAAACACCAGCATACATTTCACAACATTTCCATGGGTCATCACTTAGTTTTGTTTTGATTTTTGTACCAACCATTTTAAAACACAAAAACACTCTTTGCACGTTGTCTGTACAAAAATTAGGCAACTGACCAGGTTAGCCTCTGGGCCATGGTGACGGACCCCTGCTTTACAGGAAAACTATTTACCATGGAAATCTGTTCCTTCAAGTGCTGGGTGCTTACACTGACCCTCACCCTGACAGCTGAATTAGGGTGTCTCTTCAAATCCGTGAAACTAAATAAATGAGGGCAGGCCTCTCTTACCATCCAGAATGCAGCGTGTGTGCACCGGTGTTATTTCATGTATCGGATTCCCGCACGGAAAACACTGTCACATCATTAATAATCTTTGGAGGAATACCTTGAAACTTGACTCGCTGAGGGCATGTTGCAAATGGGCTCTAATGGCTTTTATTTCTCATTCTTGTCACCTCAGATCTAATCAGCTGTTTTGTCATTTTTAATTCCTACCTGGAAAGATTCTCCAACTTCTCTAGCCTTTCAGATAAAGGCTCAGAGGAGAGCCTGAGGCTCCTAGGACTGGGAAATAGAGCAGAGAGATTAGGCAGCTTGAATGGTGGCCTTCAACTGTGGCTGATTCGGGAGGAATGGAGAGGTACCCATATCCTCAAATGACCCCTGCCCCTACATTCCACCTCTCTATGGAGGCTCATCCATGTTCTGAAATTTGGGGACAGGATCTTTCAGTCCTCAATTAGGAATATGTTTCAAATCTCATATTGTTCTACATCAGTTAGGAAGAAGAAAAAGCACTGAATTAAAGAACTCCAATGTGTAGCCTTTTTTTTTTTTTTTTTTTTGAGACAGAGTCTCACTCGCTCTGTCACCCAGGCTGGAGTGCAGTGGTGCCATCTCGGCTCAGTGCAACCTTCACCTCATGGGTTAAAGCGATTCTCCTACCTCAGCCTGCTGAGTAGCTGGGACTATAGGTGTGCACCACCACGCCCGGCTAATGTTTGTATTTTTAGTAGATACGGGGTTTCAACATGTTGGCCAGACTGGTCGTGAACTCCTGGCCTCAAGTAATCCACTCGCCTCAGCTTTCCAAAGTGCTGGGGTTACAGGCGTGAGCCACCATGCCCGGCTGAAAATGTGTAGCTTTTTCTTATGCAGAGCACTTGAGCTCTGGTCCAGCTCCCACAAACCTGAATTTCTATGACCATCTCGCTGTGAGCAACCAAAGCGCCACTTTTGACTAAGACCTTACCTTCCATGGATTGTGAATGATGAAAATAATTCACTTACATCATTATAAATGACGTAAGGGATTGTGAATGATGACAATAAATTTCTTAAATAAATATAAAATTATAATTTAATACAAGATCCTTGAAAATAAATAAATAATGAATAAATAAAACTAATAAGAGCTAAGTGATTTTTAGCATTTATCACATCCCAGGCATGATGCTATGCATCTTTCTTATACTAGCTCATTTAATCTTCAGAACATTATTATTTTCATTGTATGGATCAGAAAAAGAAACTCAGAATAAAGCGTGTAGTTTCTCAAGGTCCACAGCTGGTAAGTAGCAGATGTGCTTTACAATATGCAGATTCATCTGGCTTTAGAGTGTATGATCTTCACAACCCCTTAGGTGGCTGTGTGTCTTTGCCAAATCATCCTACTTTTCTAAGCCTCCATGTCCTCAGCTCAGAAATGAAGTTTCAGACTATAAAATCGCCAATCTTACTTCCAAATCAAAATTCTAAATGTACAATTTTCACCCTTCTCTTTTCAGGAGGGGTACAAAACTAAATATGTAAGTTCATATGGTAACTTAGTGAAAAAGAAAAACCCTAAATTTTCAGGCCATGACACTTTGAGTCAGTGTTTATTTAGTAAAAACTCTTACATCCTCTTTGCATAAACTGGAATACCATCGAGCAGTAATAAATAATGAGCGCTCATGCTCTGCTAGATGTGGGAAAGAGACAACATGGGGACCTGCTTTGATCTCTCCTTGCAGAAGCTTGTAAACGATCCCAAAGGGTACACATAAATCAAAGCAAAGAGCCTTTCAATCAAAAATTCAAGATTCTGAATTATTTAAAAAAGCATTATGCTTATTACACTGTATTTATTAAATCAGAAAAATAGTCGCTACCAAGATTTTTCAGCAGGAGTTGAAGCTCTAGGTGGTTAGGAGTTTAGCAGAAACTTGTTTGATGAATTATTTAAACATGAGCATTTCTGTTTAATTCTGTAATCTAAAGTAACCAATTAACTAAAGTTCCCCATTCCTGGAGTGTTCCAATATTAAGTGTCAGAGATCTAGGGAAGGATCAGGGCTGGAATAATAAAACCCAAAGCCCTTCCCTGAACATTTCCAATTTTAAGGACAAAAGGCTGGAGCAATTGCTTTTCAACCAATTAAAACCAGAAATCTAGAGTTCATCCCGGCAGGGACACGGGGAATAGGTGGAGGATGAGATCTCTAAATCAAACCCAGTGATGTTATCCAATCAGCTCATAGAGAGAAACCACTACCAACCTTCCCAAAGGATATAACCTATGACATTATTATTATTTTTTTAAGTCAAGAGTTAAGTATCCAGCAGAAGACAACTTTCCCTCCCTGTCTAACAGGCCCTAGCAAATGACCTGTTCCTAACTACATTTATGTGCCTCATTTTAGTCTTTCAAATATTGATTTTTAAAATATTCTTCAGGAGAAAGCCACTTGGGGACCTTTAAGTTGGGGTTCACAAATGATGCATACCCAGAGGCGTTTATTGCAGGATGGAAATATAGACTTTTTTCCTCTCCTCATTTCCCTCCACCTAAGTATCTCTTTATTCATTACTTTAATTACCTAATCGTAAATTTCTTTAGGGGGTTACTTAGAAAGAAAATTAGCATCAAAGCTTGGCAGTAAATTCAGGGGCTTTTGGAGACAGTCCAAGCTGTTTCACCTGTGATTAATTAGATGATTTTTTTTTTTTTCCTTTAAGTGCCAGAAGGCTGTTGAGGTCTTTAAGCAGTTACATGACTGCCGGCGGTGCTGCAATTATGATTGATGCATGCGTCTGGAGTCTGAGGCTGCAGCCTGGCTTTTGTTGGCGGTGTGTGTGTGTGCATGTGCATGCGGGCATGCGTGTGAGACTGAGGGACAGAGACAGACTTGGGTAGCTAGAGCTTGGAAAAACTCCAAGGGTTTTGAAAACGGTGAGGTGTCTCTTTAATATTCTTATAAGTGCATGTCTTCTAGAAGCTCGAAGCCAGAATCGTCTATCAAAATATTTCAGCCGTTTCAGAAATGTTGGTTTAGTAGGCCTCTTCCTAATCATTGGTTATTGTGGAGTCTAGTTCTCTTTACGGGCGGATACACTAAGGAAGGCATATTTCCAACAATTCTTTTGCTACATATAAAGAAGAGTAGCCAAGCCTATTTTTTTTTTTTTTTTTAAAGATGGGGTCTTGCATGTTGCCCAGACTGGAGTGCAGTGACTATTCACAGGCACGATCCTTGCACACTACAGCCTAGAATTTGGGTTCAAGGGATCCTCATGCCTCAGCCTCCAGAGTAGCTAGGACTACAGGTGTGTGCCACCACACCTACCTCAAACATTCAAAGAGTCCATGTCTCTGTAACATTTCATACCGCAGAAAAACAAGAGGGAAGAAAGTGGTCTCTTTGGGTACTTCGTTGGTTGTAAAATTATCCCCAAACTCTAGCAATAAAGTCAAAGCCACCTCTTGATAAATTTGGGAAAAACGCAAATACTGCTAGTCACAATAAACATGCTCTCAATGATACAATATAGAAAATTGGTGATTGTTTTATTACTAGTTTCAGTTTATCATTTTTTCTTTATTCTCTATGTGGAGGGAAGAATTCTGAAAACGATTTGACTCATTCATGGTAGCAGGAAGTTCAAAGTTTTTTGCCAACTTTTGCTGAAGTCTTTATGAACTTCTAAGCCTCTAGAAATTGAGGTTATTTATTACCTAACATATATTCCTCTACCTGTCCATAGGATCCCATAGGATAAATGCACTTGCTAGCAATGATTTAAGCAGACCCTTAGAATGACCCTGTAGGACAGATGCACCTGCATGTGTGTTCTGAGCTAGGGAATGTGGGAGTGGCCAACCCAGAGATTTGTTCCTTATTTTTGATAAACATCTGAGCCCCGCACCTGTCCTGTGGAACACATTCTATACAGGGGATTGAGGTCCCCAGTTTTGGGTTAAATAAAGATTGCCAGGTAGAGGTCTTTGGCTAGAGGGTGCGAAGTAAAAATGCCATAGAAACTGCATGATGTTTGCAGGTGGCCATGGTTTTCCTGGCTAGCCTGCTGTCCCTGGACCAAAGAAGGTGGATCTCTTGTCCAGTCCACCACCACTGGACTCTTTCTCCTTATATAAACCCAAAATAAAATCCCACGTCTCTGAGTCTCTTCTTCAGCCTCTCAAACCTGATGCCTTCCCTACTGAGGTTAACAGGGGTTAGACACAACACAGCTATGACTTGTTTATTTATTTATTTATTCGTTTGTTTATTTTTTGAGACAGAATCTCTCTCTGTTGCCCAGGCTGGAGTGCAGTGGCGCAATCTCGGCTCACTGCACCTCTGTCTCCCGGGTTCAAGTGATTTCTGGCTAATCTTTGTATTTTTAGTAGAGACGGGATTTCACTGTGTTGGCCACGTTGGTCTCGAACTCCTGACTTTAAATGATCCACCCACCTCGGTCCCCCAGAGGGCTAGGATTAGAGGCATGAGCCACCGCACCCAGCCCCTATGACTATATTTAAACAATAAATTAAATATCTGGGGTTAGCCTATCTTCTGAGGATGAACAGAAATGTTTGTCACATGGGTTCCTTACAGAGATTTCCGCCATCCTGGTCAGTGCAGCCTTGAGTCGGGGTTGGCAAACTCTCTCTGTAAAACAGGGTCAGAGAGTAAATATTTTAGGCTTGTGGGCCATTGGGTCTCTATTGCAAATTCTCTGCTCCTCTATGGAAGTGTGGAAGCAGCCATGAGGAATGGGTAATGGAATGGATATGGTTGTGTGCCAGTGAAAGGTGTTTGCTGACCCTTGGCCTAGAGCACGGCTTCTCAGACTTTAATGGGCATATGAAACACCCGGAAAGCTTCTTAAATTGTAGATTCCTATTCAGCATGTCAGGAGTGAGCCTGAGGCCTGTCTACCTAGGACACTGCCAGATGATTGTGGTGCCACTGGTCCGCAGATCTCCCTCTGTTACCCAGACTGGAGTGCAAGGATGCGATCTCAACTCACTGCAACCTCCGCCTCCCAGGTTCAAGCAATTCTCCTGCCTCAGCCTCCCAAGTAGCTGGGATTACAGGTGCCTACCACCACGCCTGCACCACTCCTGGCTATTTTTTTTTTTTTGTATTTTTAATAGAGACCAGGTTTCGCCATGTTGGCCAGGCTGGTCGTGAACTCCTGACCTCAGGTGATCGACCCGCCTCAGCTTCCCAAAGTGCTGGGATTGTGAGAGCCAACACCCCCAGCCTGGTCCTTCTTTTTTATATCCAGGGCATTCCTCGTAACATCAAAGCTCAGAGAATAGACACGGGCTCTTCATTCATCAGAAATATTTACTGTAGGACAATGTTCTTCAAATCTATGATTTTCAAAGTTTCCTCTAGCACTTCACCCCTTGGGGAGTGCCCAGATTTCCCTCTCCTGAATGTCACCTTCCTTTTGTCACCTTTAAGATTGGTCGTTGAGGGTCTCGCACTCCTAAATGGACAGATGGCCCCGGCCGTGGTGCAGCTGCACACACACCTCATCAAAGCCCTTCACACCAGCTTCGCTCCCTAACTGCTGCCCTTCCCCACCTCAGCGTGCAGGGCTCTAATGACCGAGCAGAGGGCTCTCTGGCCCCTGCCTAATTGGCTGCAATGCAACAGCTAATGTAGGTTGAGAGACCAATTAACTGGTCTTGTTTCTACCAAGGCTGCATCTGAACATCAATTATGCTAAACAGCAGGCTCTATTAAGACATTTCCCTGCCACTGTCATTTGCTATGGGACCCTTCAGAGCAAAGCAGAGAGAAGCTGCTTCTCCTTGCCTGCCTGAAGGGTTTCTCTCTCATTGTTACAGAGGGCTGGCAGTTGGGAGCACAGTTTTATAACTAGAAAAACCACAAAGCAGGGAAATAGTCAATAATTGGCTCCTTTATCTGGACCTCAGTTTCTAGACCATGGGGATTAAGGTCCAAGAAACCAGAGAATAGGTTGGATGAGAGATTCTGGTAATGATTGGACCATTCCACTTAGAAATGGAAAATGCCAAGCACTGGGATGTTCAAAAGATCCTTTACCTAAAACTTACATAATAATGACAGAAAGCTGTGGGAAGAAGAAGATTGTATTTTCTTCTAAAGGTTTAGCTAGTTTTGAATTTCATTCCTCCATCATTTCATCTCATCTCAAGCTCCTCCTTTGGAAGGCACTTCTTGATTTCTCACATTCACACTTTGGTCTTTATGTAGCTCAATATTATTTATTTATTTATTTACTTATTTATTTATTTAGAGATAGGGTCTCACTCTGTTGCCCAAGCTGGAGTGCAGTGGTGCAATTACGGTTCACTGTCACCTCAAACTCCCAGGCTCGAGTGATCCTTCCACTTCAGCCTCCCAAGTAGCTGGGACCATAGGTGTGCACCACCACTTTTGGCTAATTAAAGAAAAAAAATTGTAGAGGTGGAGTCTTGCCATGTTGCTCAGGCTGGCCTCGAACTCCTGAGCTCAAACGATCCTCCAGCTTCCTTGGCCTCCCAGAATGCAGAGATTACAGGTGTGAGCCACTGCACCCAACCTTTGATTCATTTTAATGCGTCATTATTGTGTAGTTCCTTTGTACCAAACATGCTGAGTGATCCAACCAAGTTTAAGACACAATCCCCACCCTGGAGTTAACAGTTTAGTTGGAAAGACTGGACTAATTTAGACATCTACAGCTTAATCATTCATCCATTCAACAAACATTTGTTAATGATTAATTATATTTCAGGTGCTTTGCTAGGCTAGACACACTATTCCTTCCCTATCAAGGATTACTGCTACATGGAAAGCAGGTAATCAAATAAGCACTAGTAATGCTGTGTGAGCCATGCTATTATGACTGTGATGGTACAGCTACTCAGGGAGACACAAAATAGACAAAACACAACAGTACAATAAAATCATGTATGGGCATTATACCATTAAAATGTAATGTAGGTTTAAAGCAGAGTGTTATGACCTGTTCTATTCCCAACAGTGCTTAATTCAAACTTCTACTCCTCTACTTAAACTTTTTCAGACTTCAAGAGGCAACTGAAATTATCAGGCGTAAACACCCTCAAACTCCAACCATTGAAAAGCTGTTCATATTTGCATTTATTTTCACGCCCTCCTTCAGGTCTTGTAGGAAGAGCTGTTATTTCTCTAGTTTAAAGCCATTCCCTCCACCTGTACCCTTGACTGACAATGTTCCTATCACCCCAAGGACTTTGTTGCACCTGGGATTCCCTTTCTCCTTCCCAAATGGGCAAGTCCATCTGGATTGGCTCCTTCTTCATATCATAAAATTATGATCAAGCATGTTGTCCATCTTAAAGTCCTCCCCTGATCCTACACCTCCTTTTCTTTTCTTTTCTTTTCTTACCATCCAAGCCTACAAATTCTTGCTTCTTGACTTGTTTTCCATCTGTCCACCTCCCAGTTTTCCTTCTTCAAACAAACTGCAGTTTGGCTCCTTCTCTCCCTGCACTCCACAGAAACTGCTCTGGCAAAAGGCTCTTGCAGTCTTCTCACAGCTACACCAATCCTGCTCGCCATTGGACTGCATCTTCCTTGACCCCGACCCAGCATTTTGCATCCATGGCCATCTGATCCTCTAACTCCGTTTGCTTATCTTCCAGTTCTCCTCCTCCTCCACTGGCCAATCCTTCTGACCTTTGCTGACTCATTTCTTTGTGTGCCCTCTAAACATCATGTTTCCATGCTTCTTCTTTGGACATCTTACTTCATATTGTCCCCCAGCGATTCCCTCTAATCACCTGGTGTCAATTTCCCACCATCTTCTGACTTTGAAAATCCTTTTTGGTTAACCCTGTGCCTCTGAGCCTCAGCCTCCTCTACCTACTGCTCAGGCATCTCAACTTGCTCTAAACCTAAGCCATCAATTTTCCACCAAAATCTGCTACTCCTGTATACCCCGTCATGGTAAATAGAAAGACCACTTGAAATTTGAATATTTTTATTTTTTTTCACTTTGACACTCAATCAACCAATAAGTCCTATCATCTCGGTTTCACTAACATCTATTATATTTGTCCTCTCTTCTTTATTCCTTCTGCTCCTGCCTTAGTTCAGGACTCATTAACCTTTGTTTGAGCAAGGACATTAGATTACCTTCTAGCATTCTTGCCTCTGATATTTTCTGTGACTTTACACCCTTTCAGTCTATCCAATACATTGCAGCCAGAGTTGCCTTTCTAAAGTACAAATCTGGTCTTAAACAAAAGCACACTCAAAAGTTTTTGTGGCTGGTCACTTCCTACCATGGTTGTCACCCTGAAGGATTGGTTCGCTCAAGTGTTTGCAGGGAAAGGTGGGGAGAGAAGGCAATTTAGGGCTTTGAAGTATAGACATCCTTTTTCTGCCCCCAGCCCCTAGCTTAGTATTGTGCTGGCAAATGTTTAACAACCAGCTCCCCAAAAGTGAAAACAAAAACCTCCCACAAAATCCTTATTTGTAGATTTGGCTAGTTTCTATAATACAGACACTCCCACTGTGGTCAATTTCAAGCTACCAGCACCATGAGATTTTGCAAGAAATGTGAAGTCAGCTCTAGTGCACCACTGACTCCACCTCCTTGACCATCCCAGGGCCTCAGCCAGAAAGACTCTACCTTTATCTGTCACATACGCACTTGGCTTACTCATGAGCTTGGGATGGAAAATAGGTTTTAAGTCATGAAAACTCTGATCAATTGTTAATAGCTGTCTAGAGGGCTCCAATGAAGAATTTCTTAAATTGCCTTCAGGCTCAGGAAGAGAGTGCTATGATCAATTAGTAATGTCTGCCATGGGCATGGAAAACTACAGTGGCTGACTATGCTACGTATTTTTACTCCAGCTACTGTAAGTGCTAATGTGAATACAAGAGTCATTAAACAACTATAAAATAGTTTGAAAGCATACAAAACAAAGCCAGAGCTCAGTAGCCTAAAGTACAAAGTCCTCCATACTGGCCTAGGCATAATTCTTTGGTCTTAACTTTTTCTACCCTCCCCCAACACTCTAAGCCTTAATCATACCAAAGAACTTGATGAGCACTGAATACACACCATGCTTTTCCACAACTCTGTGCCTGTTCTTACCCTCCTAAGACCGCTTTGGGTGTGTCCTTTCATGTTCTTCCTGTGTGAAGAATACCCAAAGGAATGAGCCCCAGAAAAATCTCTTATCTGGATGCTCTAAGCAGTTTAGCTTTTAATAAGGACCTTTCCCTTTGCTCACCAAACTCTTGCCTAAACCAGTTGAAGCCTGTAAGTCTTACGATTTAAGCAAGAGAATGCAATGTTGTAATAGTTCAATAGCTTCACTGCAAATGCCCTGTGGTTTGGGAGGACTTGTGGATTATCTGCATAAATGTGAGTGGTCTGCAAAGGCCTGGCTGCTCTTATCAAGAGCCATGATGTGACTTCTGTTGGCCTCTTGAAATAAGTGTGCTGGTCTTTTCTGAACATGCATAGACACATAACAGGACTGCACTCTATCCTGTGCTGTTCTTCTTTCTTCTCATCTGGAGAGATGGACTCCCAGTTCCCTCTTGGCTGAAACTGAAACTCTGGGATCAGTGTGTGTTGGGCCCTGCCTGCAGGGATGAAAACAAATACCCCATCAGTGCCAGGGGACTCTCCTTCCTTCCCACAGGGGCCAGAGAGGTGACAATTGATAATAAAGTTTGCTTTCGCTTTGTACATATACAGCAAGTCTGTGTTTGCTCTGTAAGGGCACATTTGGAAGCTCTTAGTTCTATCTTCTGAACTTTATTACTAGTTTTAAAAAAATATTTAATTGACAAAGATTGCATATATAGAAGGCATACAATGTGATTGTTCTATATATGTATCCATTGTGTAATAATTACTACACTCGAATTAATTAACATGTCCATCACCACCATGCTATACATTAGATTCCTTGAACTTGTTCATCTTACAACTTAAAGTTTAGACCGTTTGACCAATATGCCCTGACTTCCCCCACCTCCTACTGCCTAATAACCACCTTCCTACTCTTTGCTTCTCTGATATTTTTTAGATTTCACATTTAAGTGAGATCATACACTTTGCCTGGTTTATTTCACTTAGCATAATCACCTCCAGGTTTATTTTTGTGGTTGCAAATGGCAGGATTTCCTTCTTTTTAAGGCTGAATAATATTTCATTATTTTCTCTATGCATTCACAGATTATTTGTTTTTAATCAGACTCTACGCACTTATGTTCATCCATAAAATGGGAGTAAGGGCAGTTTAGTTAATTTTTATGGTCGTTTTGTGAACACAGAAGACACCACTTGTAAGTACTTAACACGGAGACCAGGACACAGTAACTGCTTTAAAATACAATTGTAACAATAAAAATCATAACCATTATCTTCTTTCAGAATTCACTTACAGGAAGGCTTTCTTTACCATCTTAATTAGAATTGGCCCCTCCCTTCTTTGTGCATCTGAAGAACACAGTACAGAGATTTCTCCATGGTAATTATTATTTAAAGTATTAACATTTATTAAAAATCAACTAAATGCCCAAATCATGCTAAGGATCACAGGTATGATCCTATTTTGTCCTCATTACAGATATATGAAGTAACAAAACTGGAAGTACCGAAGGGCTAAGTAGGTAAAGATACCCAGTGAATAGATGGAAAGGTGGAGTCTGGAGGAAAGAAGTCCCTGTTTCTACAGCCCATACTTTTAGGCACTATTCATTGCTACCTCCCCTTTGCATTGTGCTTGTTTTTGCAGACTGCTTCTCCACCATAAGCTGGGAGCTACATGAGGTGAGATAGCTTTTTTCCTCTTTAAAACAAGAGTTTTAGCATCTTGTGCCAAGCCTGCCATCATTCATAGAGGCTGAGGTAGAATAGAGGATTTAGAAAGGAGGACATTTTGTTACGAAGCCAACACTGTTCAACGATGGAGAGTGTTTACACCTTTAAAAAGATTGACACCTTCCTTATTTGGTGTTCTCTTCTTTAGACTGTCTCTGATGCGTTTTCAGGTGGCCACTACCAGATGAGATACCTCATCTGAAGAAAGAGAACAAGAGCTATGGGCTGGAAAGATGGAAGCGCTAATGTTTCCCTGGCCACCTCTGGTCCACCATAGGGGAGGCTTTGTACAAGCCCCACCTGGAACCAGCAGAGCCTGGATGGGCACAGGTCTTGCTGTGAACTGCACTGGGCTTCAGGAAGAGGCAATGCTGGGCAGAAACTCAATGCTACCTAATGAGATGCCTGGGCTCTGTAATCAGAAGATGGGGGGAGTCAATGATCTCAGTAACACTACTCAGTTGCTTGTGCAAATGCCCATTTTTTCATACAGAGGACAGGGAGGTGCAATAAAGGGCTCCTCTTGGTCATGGGCTGACCCACCAGCGTGCTGGTGTCCTGTGGCTGGCTTGCCTAGAAGCAGCCTTCCCTGATGGCACTGTCTCTGTTCTCTAAAGCAATACACATACAACATTTTTTATTGCTGTGACCAAATGGATTACTCCTTTCTGCATGAGAATGTATGTCATTGTCAACATCAAAAACTTCCCTGCTTTACCCTGACAGCACATGCCTTATTGATCAGGTGCCTCTGAACAACTCACTCACACAAAGCACTTAAACCTGTGTGACTTCAAAAAGTAAGGTAAGACAAGCCATGTCGAGCAGTATAGCACACACCTAATATGATTATTTCTCTTCTTCTTGGTGATAATAGAATTATGCAAAAATGGCCTTGACCCAGTAAGGATTTGCTCTTCAGAATGAAATCTCTGCTCTCCCTTGACTCGCAATTCCCCCCGCCCCCCACCCTCCTTGCTTCTGAGTCCCTTGACACAGCAGCACTCATTTTTGTACCATCTGCTAAGTCCAAAGGTTTCTGAACTGTAAAGTACAACAAAACAACGAAACATGTGGCTCTACTATCTAGGAAGTAACTGATGAAGAACAACCTCCATCTTCATTTGTTAACTCATTCTCGATTGTTTATTGATCATCTCCCACATGACTGTATAAGTCAGATTGAGTATCTACATTTAATTTAACGAGTGAGACTCATAGCAACTGTCTCAGGACTCCCCATTTCTTACTTCCCCCAAGTTATCTGGATCTTGGGAAGAGGTAGGCCCTGCCACTGGTGTTCGTTACAGTAGTCAGTTACAGCTGATTGACAGTGGCCAAAAGACAGCCCTTGGAGGGATGACACAGAAGAGTTTTCAAGAGCTTAGCAGTGGCAGGGTGTGGTGGCTCACGCCTGTAATCCCAGCACTTTGGGAGGCTGAGGCAGGCAGGTCACCTGAGGTCAGGAGTTCAAGACCAGCCTAGCCAACATATCTAATAAAAATACAAAAATATTTAGCCAGGCGTGGTGGCACATACCTGTAATCCCAGCTACTCTGTAGGGTGAGGCAGGAGAATCATTTGAATCGGGGAGGTGGAGGTTGCAGTGAGCTAAGGTCGTACCATTGCACTCCAGCCTGGGCAACAGGAGTGAAACTCCGAAAAAAAAAAAAAAGCTAACTAGCTCCAAGCATGGAGCCTGAACTTTTCCCCTGTGTGCCCGGCCAGGTAGATTATGCCTGCACTTTACAAGGATCTTGCAGGACAGGCATATTGGTAGCCTTTCTCAGGTAGGAAAAATGAGATTTGCAGAGAATAGGCTACTTCCTCAAATTCATGCCCCACAAAGCAACAGAGCCAAACCTGGAGCCTGGGCCTCTCTGACATTACAACCAGCTTCTTTTCTCCATCTTCCGTTTTACCCATTTCTGGTACTCAGATTTTTATCACCTTAATAGGAAGGTGATGTTTACCCAGTGGGGTTAGATGAGATTATTTGGGTTTGGGATGATTAACAGGCAATAATAAAATGGCTATAGAGTGAGGAGAATATTTGGGAATTGTTGGAATGACTTAAGAAACTAGGAGATTCTATTAACTGTGGAATTTTAATAATATGCTCTAAATGCATGGATTAATAAAGGGCATAAGTTCTGAAGAATATCTTCAAAAGAATAATTCTTCTTAGACTTCTTGGAGTACTGGTTTCTTGAGGAGGACTAGTAAGATCTTCCTTTGGCAGAAGACTAGTAAGATTTCCTTTGAGTCTTCAATCAGAACCCCATGAGTGAAGATGCCCAAATGGAGTATCTTTGATAGTAATAAAATAATGAGCTGCTATTATCCTGAACTGCTTTTGCTCATGTCTTCAGTGGTATAAAACTTCAGGACACATGTTCTGACAAAGAATTTATAAATTTATGGGTGAATTAAGTGAGAATTTGTAATACTATGAAAAGTGCTCTTTTGGTATGAAACCTCACATTTATTATTCATTCATTCAACTAATATCTATTTAGCATCTAATATGCACTATTCTAAATATCAAGAATACAATAGCAAATGGGACAAATGAGTCTTTTACAGAATTCCACCTAAAACAAACTCAATTAAAACTTAAAATAATAACTGTTAGGAGGCCAGGAAAATTGCCCAGTTGTAAAGTGATAAACTTGAGTAAACTAAGAGGTAGTAGCAATTTAATAGAGGGGCAATGAGTTTACAGAACCAGAATATATTTGAGAAATAGAAGTGACAGATTTGCTAATAGATTGGATATGGACATGAGGAAAGGAGAGGATAAGGCCTTTCTCCTTTGGCCTGAGCAATTGGGTACATGAGGGTGGAGTTAACTAAGACACAGAGTAACAGGGAAGATGAAGCCTGGGGCCCAGGAAATGGTGGAATTCATTGTTTTTTCTTGACCATATTGAATTTCAGATGCGCCCAACATTATGATGTTGATGTTGACATATGGACACATGGAACTCAGCGGGAGATGTAAGGGCTGAAATATAAATTTCACAGTCATTTGCATTTAGAAGATACTTAAAATTATGGACTTGGATGATATCACCAAGGAAGATAGTAAACATGGAGAAGAAGAATCAGCCTTGCTCTGATCTGTGGAACATTCCAACTCTAGAGTTTAGATAATGGGATCTATCCAATATGTCTGGGAAGAAGTGACAAGTGAGAAAGGAAGAAAATCAGAAAAGTGAGGTATCATGAAAGTGGGCAAAGCAGGAGTTTTCAGGGGACAATGATCATGGATGTTTCTTTGGAAAAAGCCCAGGGTTTATTGAGTATGCATTTTGTAGATTTACTGCCAAAGTAAAACTTATTTTAAGGCTATTTCGGGGTCCAGAACAACACAATTTCAGGGATTTAGTCAGCTGAGATAGTAGTTGCCTATTTTGCATTTTATGAGAATGAGGATGACCTCACAAGAAGTACTGAGAGCTCTCAAATATCTGTTCATTCTATTCCCATTTTTCAATAGAATAACAGGCAATAATAAAACGGCTTTACAGTGAGGAGAATATTTGGGAATTGTTGGAATGACTTAAGAAACTAGGAGATTCTATTAACTGTGGAATTTTCATCATGACTCTAGATAGCATTGTGCTCATCGGACTCTCATCAACTGACTCTGAGTCAACTGATGTCCTTGCTTGGAGGCTTTTACAGCAGATTCAAGCACCAAACACAGGTAAAAGCCATGTGTAAAATCAATTGACCACTCAGGAGAATTGTTAAACTATTAAGGTGATTGGTCTTTGCTGTTCAAAATAACTGTCAACAAGGAATTTTATGATCACAAACATTCATTTCAATAATAAGGATGAGACATATATATACAGAGATCCAAAAACTGATAGAATTTATCACCAGAAAATTGCTACAAAAATTTCTTAAGCAACTCTGAAAGAAGAAACATTATTACAGGAAAGTATTTTGAGATACAAGGTGAGGTGGTACAGAGAAAGTAAAGAAAATGAATGAATTTTTAGAAATGTACAACTTACAGAAACTGAATTATGAAGAAACAGAAATTCTGAATGGACCTATAACTACTCAGGGGAATAAATCCATAATCAAAATCTTAAAAAAAAAAAAAACCAAAAAAGTGCAGGACTACATAGCTTTACCGGTGAATTCTACCAAACATTTAAAGAAGAATTAACACCAGTACTTTTTAATTACTTTCAAAGAATTGAAGGGAACAGACACTTCTAAGCTGTTTTTTTGAGGCCATCATTCCCCTGATACCAAAACCAGACAAAAACGATACAAGAAAACCATAAGCCAATATTCCCGATGAACACAGACACAAAAAATACTGAACAAAATACTAGTAAACTGAATTCAACAGCACTGAATGGTCATATAACATGACAAAACAGGATTTATCCCTAGGTGCAACATAACCCATCAATTAATGTGATACACCACATTAATGGAACAAAAGATAAAAATCACATGATCATCTCAATATATGCAGAAAAAGTATTTGGTAAAATTCAACATCCTTTTATGATTTAAAAAAACATCATCTCAGCAAACTAGAAATAGAAGGAAATTACCTCAACCTAGAAAGGCTACCTATGGAAAGCTTATAACTGACATTATACTCAACAGCAAAAAAACTGAAAGGTTTTTCTCTAAGATTCAAAAGCAAGGATGTCCACTCTTACCAGTTTAACTCAACATAGTACTGAAAGTCCAAGTCAGAACAACAGGAAAAAATATAATAATAAAAATAAATAATTGAAAATCATCCAAATTAGAAAAGAAGAAATTATCTCTCTTTGCAGATGACAGGCTCTTACATGTAGAAAACCCTAAGTACGCCACACAGACAAAAAAAATTGTTAAACTAATAAATGAAATTAGTAAAGTTGCAGGATACAAACTCAACATAAAAAAGTCAGTTATAAGGCCGGGCATGGTGGCTCACACCTGTAATCCCAGCACTTCTGGAGGCTGAGGCGGGCGGATCACGAGGTCAGAAGATCGAGTCCATCCTGGCCAACATGGTGAAACCCCCGTCTCTACTAAAAATACAAAAATTAGCTAGATGTGGTGGCACGTGACTGTGATCCCAGCTATTCATGAGGCTGAGGCATAAGAATAGCTTGCAACCAGGAGATGGAGATTGCAGTGAGCTGAGATCACGTCATTGCACTCCAGCCTGACGACAGAGTGAGACTCCGTTTCAAAAAGAAAAAACAAAAATCAGTTGTATTTCTATGAACCAATAATAAATTTTCTGAAAAGGAAATTAAGAAAATAGTCTCATTTATAATATTAATATTATCACAAAGACTAAAATACTTAGCAATGAACTTGAGCTGAAAGTCTTATACACTAAAAATGTTAAAATGTTGATGAAATAAAATTAAGAAGGTACAAATAAATGGAAAGATATCCCATATTCGTGGATTCACGGATTTGAAAAAATAATATTAAAGTGGACCTACTATCCAAAATGATCTATAGGTTCAATGTAATCGCTATCAAAAGCCCAGTGATTTTTTTTACAAAACCAGAAAAAAAAATCCTAAAATTTATGGGAAATGACAAAGAAACCCAGATAGAAAAAAGGTTGCTGAAAAAAATAATACAGCTGGAGACATCATACTTCCTGGTTTCAAAATATACTACAAAGCTACAGTATTAAAGCAGTATGTTGCTTGGACAGAAACAGACATGTAGAACAATGGAATAGTATAAAAAGCCTGAAAATAAACCCATGCATATATGAGCAACTGATCTTTCACAAGGATATCAAGAATACATAATGGTGGGGTGGGGGCTGGGGGAATGATAGTCTCTTCAACAAATGGTGTTAGGAAAACTGTATATCCACATGCAAAAGAATAAATTTTGACCTTACTTTATATCACACACAAATTAACTCAAAATGAATTAAAGACTTACACACAGAACCTAAAACTATAAAACTCTTAGAAAAAAATAGGGGAAAAATCTTCATGGCATTAGATTTGGCAATGATTTCTTGACTATGACACCAAAAGCACAGGCAACAGAGGCAAAAATAAACAAATGGGACTAAATCAAACTTAAAAGCTTCTGCACAGTAAAGGAAACAAAATACAGAGTGAAAAGAAAATCAACTGAATGGCAGAAAATATTTTCAAACCATACATTTGATTAGGGGTTAATATCCAAAGTATATAAGGAACTCCTTCAATTTGATAACAAAAAACCAAATAACCCAATTAAAAATGGGCAAATAATTTGAATAAACTCTTCCTGAAAAGTCATGCAAATGGTCAACAGTTACATGAAAAGGTGCTCAACCTCAATAATCATCAGGGAAATGCAAATCAAAACAAAATGATATGTCATCTCACCTCTGTTAAGATGGCTATTATAAAAACAAAAAATTCAAAAAACAGAGATAGCAAATGCTGGTAAGGATGTAGAGAAATTGGAATCCTTGTACACTGTCAATGGGAATGTAAAATAGTGCAACTGCTTTGGAAAATCAGTGTGGCACCTTCTCAAAAAATCAAAAATAGAAGTACCATATGATCCAGCAATCTCACTACCTCAATTTCAAAAGAAAGGAAAACAGGATCTTGAAGAGATATTTGCACTCCCATGTTTATTGCAGCATTATTCACAATAGCCAAGATGTGGAAACAATTTAAATGTCAATTGGTAAATAAATGGATAAAAAGAATGGTATATACATACAGTAGAATATTTCCCAGCCTTAAAAAAGAAGGAAATCCTGCCATATGTGACAAGACAGATAAACCCTGAGGACATTATGCTATGTGAAATAATCTAGTCACAGATGACAAATACTGCTGATACCATTTATATAAAGTATAAAAAATATTCAAACATGTAGATGTAAAATAGAATGGCAGTTGCCAGGAGCTGGGGAAACAGGGAAATAGGGATTTGTTATTCAAAGTGTATAAAGTTGCAGTTATGCAAGATGATTAAGTTCTACATATCTTCTATGAAACATTGTGTCTATGGTTAACAATAATGTATTGTCCATTTAAATATTTGTTAGGAGGGTAGACTTCATTTTAAATATTCTTACCATAATTAAAAAAAGATGATACAATGCAAATATAAAATGTTAAATCTCCAGTAAATCCAAAAACATTGTCTTTATAAAATTATCGTAAAGATGATTTGAGATGTTTATAGAAAAGATTTATTAGAATTTATCTTAGAATTTAGAAAGCCATAAACAAAAATCAATCTCAAGCTAATAACAATGCATAAACCACCCCCAGATAATCTACAAAACAATCACTTTTCAAGAAACCCATGGGGAGCTAAGTTTGCAAGGCACCTTGGTGCCCTAAATTCCAAAATCTGACAAGACCTTCTCAGCAAAGACAGGACACACAGATCTTTTCATCTTTGCAGAGCACAGAAGGAAGAAGTGACCCACATAATAGTAGGTAAGAATAAACATCCACATTTTGTAATTCTGAGGGGTAGAATAACATTGAAAATTCCTGAGAACCTCAGACACAAGAGGAGTCCACATGCACAACAAAATTATTTCTTATGGTCCTTCATCAGATGCTCATTCAAAAGATTGTGGACAGAGTGGAGATCGGAGAGAGACTCCTTGGAGGTGCACAGGCATGAGACCTCTCCTCATTCTCCAGTCCCTTTCTCTCTTGCAAAGTACAAACCTTTAACTGCTTGAGGTAAAGCAGAAAAACCTCTTTCCCACAAGGCGTAAGCAAAGATTCATTGTTCTGGGGTAGGAGCAGGGGAAAAAAGCCTTCTGACTCTAGGTAACAGGCTAGGAGACCTTCCTATCCAGGGTCCCAGGAAAAGGTGAACTGATACTGAGATAAGAGAAGTCAAACCTGTAGGCTCCTAAGGGAGATGTAGGAAATATCCTTAAGCACAATCCTCGTGCTGAGTAATAAGTGAGAGGCAAAGGGAAATGCATTGAGGGAAGAGTGAAAGAACTGTTTTCCATTGGGAAGGGGAAAAACCTCCTGAGTTTGAGGATGTTGCACTGCTGCAAACCAAAGACTGGTGACCACTGGGGAGGGGCAGGAAGTGCTCTCTTGCCCAAGATCTCCCCATAGGCAGCTGGCAAAGTTTGGCAGCCATAGAAGGAAGGGAAAGTCATACTGAGAAAACCCTAACCATGATATCAAGTATGCAGTACCTGATTAAAACTGAGGTTGAAGCAAGAGAATCCAGAATCTCTGCTCCTTCCATACATATGATACCTATTAACCAGTAGTAGCATTGCTTGGGGGAAAGTACTGCTTGGGGGAAAGGCAGCATAAAGAGAAATATTCTATGTAGTAGAGCGAAACAAGACCTACAAAAAAACTAAAATTGAAGTAGAAAAAAAGGCTTCAACACCCCATGCCCAACATTGACCACAAAATTACACCCCATGCCCAGCATTGACCGCAAAGTTACAATAGCTGCTGCTGGAGGAATTTGAGGTCCATAGGGCTTTCAGAGTAACTATTTCAACAACAAAACCCAAATACACTCAATTAACTAAACTCCAAACTCTTTACCTGAAAGAAAAATGTATGTGCTAATTTTCAACACAAAAGTTTTGCAAATAATTTTCAACACAAAGTTAGCACATAGGCCTCAGCCTCTGCTGTTCTACATACAATGTCTAGCATTCAGTCAATTACTTTGATTATTTTGAGACAGAAAATAATCAAAACAAAAGTAATTATCAAAAGATACAGCAGTCAAAGCAATTAGAGGTGGCCTAGATGTTGGAACTATCAGATGAGGACTTCAAAATTACAATGATATATATGTTAAAATAACTCATGGAAAAGATTAACATTTTACACAGATAGAAAATGTCAATAGAAAAAGGAAAGCCAAAGAAAGGAGTCAAATAAAAATGCTAGAATTTAAAAAGCACAATATGAAAGATAAAAAGACTCAGTGATTGGTTTATCAAAAGTTTGATACATGAGTGGAAAGAATAAGGGAATTTAAAAAAGAGACCAAAGAGATGATTTGATCTGAAACATAAGGAGAAAAATAGTTAAATAAAAAATATACAAACAAACAAAAACTGAACAGAGTATCCAAAATCTGAGGGATAATATTAGATAAATAGCATATGTGTAATTGGATACTGAATGGAAAACAGAAAACGAGGCAAAAGGAATATTTGACGAGATAATGGCTGAAATTTTCCAACTTTAATGAAAGACAACAGACCATAAATTTAAGAGTTTCAGAGAACTACAAGTAGGGTAAACACACACACACACACACACACACACACACACACACACAGAGAGACACACACACATAAACCCCTAGTGACATCATAGTTAAACTGCTGAAAATCAAAAATAAAGAGAAAGTCATGAAGGCAGCCAGAGAATAAAGAAACTCCATATCCTGAGGAATACAAACAAAAATTACAGCGAACTTCCCGTAAGAAACTATGAAACTCTGAAGACAATGTCTTTAGAATACTGAAATTAAATAAATAAACATTATTTTTGCCTTCCAATATTTTATTGGATGTCCCAGACAATGCCTTCAAGAAAAAAGGTGTAAACATTAGAGAGGAATAAGTAAACCAAGCTTCATTCAAAGATGACATAAATATTGATGTAAAAATACCCAAGGAATCTGGAAAATGTTAATATAACTAATAAGTGAGTATGACAACATCACAGATGCAAAGTTAATATACAAGAATCAATAGTACTATATTCTAGCAACAAAAAACCTATAATTCAAACGTTAAAAGTACCCATTACCACTACATCAAAAATTATGAAATACATGGGGATACATATGGCCATGATTTATACTCTAAAAACTACAAAAAAAAGTTGAGACAAATTAAGAGTGAAATAAATGAAGGGGTATATCATGGTAATGAAACTTCAACAGGTTTAATTATACATATAATCAAGGTCCCTGAAGGGAGGTAGAGAACAAAAAATTCAAGAAATAATGGTTAAAATTTTTCTAAATTGGAAAAAAAACTCTAAACTCACAGATATGAGAGATTCAATGAGTCACCAATTACAAGAAACAGGAAAAAAGCTATATTAAGACATTTCATAATAAAATTATTCAAAACCAGTGACGAATAGAAAATATTAAAAGCAGCCAGAGAGGAAGAAAATTTAAGGAAAAATATCATGTAATGATGGCCACTCACATATTCTGCAATCCTGCTATTACATTTTTGATTTCTGGATATATATTCTTGTGATATTATTGCACATGTGTACCACATCAGTAAAAATGTATAAAACTGTTTACAATGACAAATAAAACAAAACAAAAATTTAAATGTCCATTGACATGAGAAGTGATTTTATCGTGATATATTCAGCCGTTGGAATACTATACAGCCACTGGCATAAATGAATGAGAAATAACAAAACATCACAAATTAGTCTTAGAAATATAATGTTGAGAGAAAAAGGAAAGTGTTAAAACAACACAATAGAGTTTAAAACCCACCAAAACTAATTGAAAAAACCATTTCAGATACACCTTTAAATGTGATAAAATTGTATAAAAGCTGTGCAGAAATAGATGCAAGTTATTAAAATTTTTTAATTCTTGGGTTGCTTGGGAGGCTCAAGAATGCTGACTATATTTTGTGTTTCATAATACTCATATCACTTATACTACTTTAAATGTATTCAATATCTTTAAAACATGATACAAGGTAGAGAAATAGACTACATTTATATATGTCTCAATGAATAGATCTATAATATGCTTAATAAAAATAGTAAAATTCCATTTTTGCATATTAAAAACACTGACAAGTATACATAATTCACAAATATATATGTGTGTAAAAGTTAAAAATAAATTAGAAGGGAATACACTAAATTCATGATAATGGTTACCTTTATACACATTTATTAGGAGGACAGATTGGGATTAGGTTCAGGAGCCAATAAAATTTAAAATTTTTTCTGTAATATCTTCTTTTATTTAAAAAATTGAAGTACAGGCCGGGCGCGGTGGCTCAAGCCTGTAATCCCAGCACTTTGGGAGGCCGAGACGGGCGGATCACGAGGTCAGGAGATCGAGACCATCCTGGCCGACACGGTGAAACCCCGTCTCTACCAAAAAATACAGAAAACTAGCCGGGCGAGGTGGCGGGCGCCTGTAGTCCCAGCTACTCGGGAGGCTGAGGCAGGAGAATGGCGTGAACCCGGGAGGCGTAGCTTGCAGTGAGCTGAGATCCGGCCACTGCACTCCAGCCTGGGCGGCAGAGCGACACTCCGTCTCAAAAACAAAACAAAAAACAAAAAACAAAAAACAAACAAACAAAAAAAAATTGAAGTACAACAAAATGCTGATAACAGTCACTTACAAATGATAGAAACGTAAGTGTTTTCTGTACTATTTCTAAGATTTTATTCCTCAAAATTAAAATCATAATAAATTAAAGATTCTATGAAAACGGAAGTCTCGAAGTGTGGTTCCTAAGCCTGGAGTCTTTTTATGTTCTTTTTGTTCTCTCTTTCTGTCTTTGATGGGCCTTCCTTTAAATGTTATTATTCCTTAAAAATCTCTAAATGTCTCCATTAATATGTAGGCTTATGTCACTATCTTTTTTAAACAAACATTAACACTGGATAGGAAGAGGCCATTTATTAAAATGATTGTACCCTGGGGAAAAGGAAATATTCAGGCCTTTAAAAAATTACTAGCCTTTGCCCTTGCTTTGATTCTAGTTCCTAAGGCTCCAGAATGCCATTGTGGTCCCCTGGCCAACCTGGAGGCTTACAGTGATAAGGTAATAGCCAGAGTCCCTCTCTCATTGGCCCCAGTTGGCATGTGGACTCACCCCCACATGTAGTTCCTGTGTGTGTAGTTGGAACAGACATACTTGAGAATTGGCAGAATTTGCTCAATGGCACTCTGGACCCATGGGTGTGAATGCTATCATGGTAAAAAGTGCTAAGTGAAAGTCTCTGGAATTTCCTCTCCCTACCAAAGTAGTAAAGCGGGAATAATCCCTCATCTCTGAGAGAGCTGCAGAAGCTAACGCCACAATCAAAAGCTCGACTGAAGTAGGGATTAGCAATACCTATTTAACTCCCACTTAACTCAGAGGGTGGCTTCCTAGAAATTGTATCAGCCCCTCAGCAGGTGGCATCCCAGGGAGTTGTGCTGGCACCCAAGTGGGTGACTTCCCAGAGAGTTACACTTCACCCAAGTAGGTTTGTTTCTAGTGATTTTCACCTGCACTCAAGGAGGTGGTTTTTGCTCACAAGTTCCACCCGTTGGCACCTTAACAACTTCTCTGGCACCCAGTGGGCCATAGCCATACCCAATGATGCCCACAGTTCAGCTTTGGGGGGCCTTGTGAACTTCTCCTCAGACCTATGAGACAGGTAATGCTTACTTCCTAAATATGCTGTTCTTCTATTCGTCAGACCTCTCTTTATCCCTCTTAACAGTTAATCCTTTGGTATCAGTTTATAATTTATTTTATTAAACCTCTTTTTAAGTTAGGGGTAAGATTTCCGTTCCCTACTGGACTCTGACTCATACAAGAAACCTCCAGATGTTTTGTTTATACTGAAAGCACAATTTCTGATAAATTACACTTTTCAGAGAATTTTTCCTAGTTCATCCATGTTGCCAAATTCATTATATAAACTTGTTCATAGCTCCTTAATATGTAAGATCTATACAATGTTTCCTTTCTGAGTTCTAATACTGATCATTTATGACTTTGCTATGTTTTTCTTACTCAGTTTTGATAGAGTAAACCAATTTGATTAATGTTAACAAAGATATAACTTTTGGCTTTGAAAATTTCTTTGTTGTATTATTTTCATTTTATTAATTTCTATTCTTTATAATTTATTTACTATCAGTTTCTTTGGTTTTGAATACCTTTTCTTTTCATAACTTATTGAGAAAGATACTTAGACTCTTAATTTTTAATCTTTCTTTTGAATGTAGCTATTTAAAATGATAAATTTCCTAAGTATAGCTTTAGCAGCATTTCTTAAATTTTGCATATATTTCATTGTAATTCAATTCCCAATGTATTCTAATTTCTTCTTTTATCCTTGCATTTATGGATTTTTGGAAGTATATTGCTTGATTTCAAGGCATTTCAGAGGTTTTCTAGTTTTTTAAACATTGATTTTTAGTTTAATTTTACTGTGCTCAGAAAATGTACTTTAAATAATTTCAGTCCTTAGAAATTCATTGAGATGTTTGTTATGATCCAAATATGATCAAATGGTAAATATCCCACATGCCCTTGGAGAAAATGTTTATTCAGCAGTTGTTGCATATCATGTTTTATATTTTTCCATTAGGTTGATTTATTCTATTTTGCTACTTAAATCTTACATTACTGATTTTTTCTCTTAAATCTATCAGTTACCAGGATATGTTTGTTAAAATGTTTTACCTTGTGTATTTATTTAGTTTTTCTGTCTCTGCTGTCATTTTTTGTTTTAAATATGTTAAGAACATATTATTAGGTAAATATAATTTAGAATTAGAATTTTTAAACATTCTCATTGGATTAACATATTTATTATTACAAAATGTCCCTGAATATCTTTATTAATGTTTCTTACCTTCAAGTTTGTGTTATTTGCTATTACTATACTATGCCAAGTTTCTTTCTATTATTTTTATGGTATAAGCTTTTCTATCCTTTTTTTCAATCTTTTTGTGCCGTATATTTAAGCTGTGTCTCATCGGCATTATATATCTTGGGATTGTTTATTCAATCTGAAAATTTTTATTTTTTGAGTAAATCGTTTATTTTTATTTTTAAAGCCTACCATCTTGCTATTTGATTATTAGTAGCTTTTTTCTTTTTTCTTTTTGTCTTTTGCCTTCTTTTGACCAATCACAGTTTTTTCCATTTTGTTTTTTATAGTTCATTATGTATTCTTTTTATTATTCTTTTAATGCTTACCCAGTGAATTATAATGAGTATCTTTCACTTAATAAAGTTACTATGAATTAGCATTTTCACCAGTGTTCAGTCATTTTCCAGCAATGCACAAACGTTAGATATCTTTACCTCTATTTAGCAACTCCTATTTTTTTTATTTTAAATCTTACAAGATAATTACTATCATTTATCTTGGTCAGTATTAATTTGTGTTTACCACTTTTTTGCTTTTCATTCAGTACTGTATTTCCATATTACCATTTATGGTCTCTTCTTTTGATTAAATAATTCCCTTTAGTGTTTTTTATAGTATAAGTCTGAAGGTGATGAATTATTTCACTTTCTGTATTTCTGGTAATGTTTGTATTTTGCCTTTATTTATAAAGGATATTTTCACTGGGTATAGGACGCTGGGCAGTTAGTTTTCTTCTTTTTCAAACCTTTAAATGTTTTATTCCACTGACCTATGACTTTCATTGTTTCAATTAAAAAGTCAGCTCTACATTTTATCATAGCTTCTTTGAAGACAATGTGTATATTTTGTCTGGATGTCTTTAAGATGTTTTATTTTAGTTTAATACAAAGACATTTTACCACGATGTGTTTAGGAGTTCTTTTTATTTTTCATGTTTGAGGTACAAAAAGATTCTTGAATGCAGGGGTCGACGTCTTCAGTTTAGAGTAATTCTTGGTTAGTAGTTCCATAAAATTCTATTCCACTTGCTATCTCTTTTCTGCCTTTCTGGGGGCTCTAATTCCATTTCAGGCATTATCACCATGTCTCTTACGCGTATTTATGCATGTTTTCTTTTTTTCTTCATGCTATCCTCTGATTTTATTCTGCTAACATATTTTGCAGTTCTCTAATTTTACCTTCTTTTTTACCCAGACAACTGTTAAATGTGTCTCTTACATTTATAAATTTACTTCTTGTATTTTTAAAATAGTTTTTGGATAAATGATCATTTTCTGGTAAATTTCTCCATCTTGTCATCCAATGTCTTGAACGTGGTAATTAGAGTGACTTTAAAGTCCATGTCTTATGTGTGATATCTAGATCGCCTGTGGTCCATCTCCATTATCTATTTTTTCTCGGTTTCTGGTTTATTATTATTTTTTTTGAGTTTATCTGCTGCTGCCATTCATGATAATTATTTACTTATTTATTTCTTGCAGGGGTAAAAAAGGAATAAGAGATGGTCAACATTTTTGTAACTCAGAAAAGAAAAAAACAAAGCTTGCCGCCCTACCTAAAGAGTAAGTAAAGGCAGAGATGAGATTGAGACTAACCATTTTTATTGAGTGCTTGATACTGTGTATACAGAGCATAGAAAAGCTCTGAATAATGTTAACTTCTAGCAGAGAGAATTTATCTTATTTTTTTTCTCATAGGCAGTTACAGTAGGGATTGATCACCTTCACATAGTCAGGGAACAGGAGACATTGAACTGGATTTCGGATGTTGTGAGAACTGCTCCATTCCTAGTTTGATGTAATCCTAAAGTAGGGCCTTTCAAGGACCCCAGTGAAAACAAGAGATGGTTTTGGGGGTCTATTCCCGTTTCCAGGATTTGAATGCCAATTTTCATCTTTCTAGCACTATGAGAAGGACAAAAGCTCTGCTTAGCTTTCTAGTTTTTAGCTAATGCTTTCTTCTTAGGTGCTCAGCCTCTCATTCTGAACATATTGGGAATAAATAAATTCCTCAAGGAGAAAAGCAGCACAGGACCTGCTTTCCAGTTCTCTTCTCCTGAATCTAGTCCCCTCAAAACCTGGCTACCTTGATAGCCCACTGTCCAATTGTTTTCTTTCTCCCACGACCACGAGTCCACTGAAAACTAAGAGCCTTACAGTTCAACCTGATCTCTTGTCCAGTACCACGTACTAATTGGCAGATACCCTAAGGAAAAAGAGGCAGAGAATGGTGCGCTCACCTGAAAGTTTTTCTTTTTTCTTGGATCGTAGCCTTTCAAGGTCTCACCGACTTTGTTGCTCTCTGATTACTTCAAATAGATAATTTTAAAAATGCTTATCTAGTTCTAATTTTTTTCTAGAAGTGAGGGTTGGTCTGCTACAGCTACTCTATCACAGTCATAATCTAAACTTTAAAAGGATAATGATGTCATATAAATACCCGAATTGCCAGTTTCTCTTAAAAATTTAAAAAAAAAAAAAAAAATCTAGCAACACCGAGCCCGCATTCTTGCATGACAGCAATGGCTAGAGGCAAGTAGCCCTTGTCCTTTTCATTTCAGTTATATGCTCTCCAGTACTTTTTTTTTTTTTTTTTGTCTGCCTAACTAAGGGATCCCTGAGAGTAAAAAAAGAAGAGGGTGCATGATCACACTGTGAGTGATCCCAATACCTAATTGTGTTGTAGAAAAGGAGAATCAAAAGTAATGTGGGAATGCATAGCCAGAGAAGTGAAAGAAAAACTAGACAATTGTTATATCATGGAAGTCGAGGGAAGACAGTGTTTCAGGTTGGAGAAGGAGGATCAACTGTATTGAGTCCTGCTAAGGCTTCAAGTCAGGCTAGCACTAAATATTCTAGTATCCTGAGTGACATAAATGTCATTGCTAATCCTAGGAACAGCATTCTTAGTAGATGTATAGCCAGGTTGGGTGGTTTGAGTAGTGAATCAGAGATGTTGAAATAAAGTAGTGAATATAGACAACTAGTTCCCAAGTTCGTGACGGGAAGGCAAGATAGGGGCAGGAGAAAATACGTGTCGCTGAGCAATAAATAGAAGAGTGGTCCTTCTTTACTGCCTCCTTAGCACATTAGCTGGCTTTTCCCACTTTTTTACCAGATGAAATGCTGCAAAGACATTTTCTTGAAGGCAAAGAAGAGTACAAGAGCTGGTCAGCATTTCCATAAAGGAGGAAGCAAGGCTCGCTGGGGTATCTGGTGGCTAATTTAGTTTGCTAGAGAAAAGAGTAAATTAAGGCAGAAAAAAGACTGACTCCCACCATCCACCTGACCCGAGGAGTCACTGCATCTGTGTTGTATGAAGTCATCTTTCCTGCCTTTAAAAAAGGCAGCACTCAGAACACAGCAGCACAGGGACTGCCTTATTTTTTCTTTTCAAAAACAAGAGGAGGGCTGGGACATTTCCCCCCTAGCTTCAGGGATCTGTTAATTGGCTCCCCAGTAAAATTACAGAGGCAGCCTGCCTGATAATGATTGTAAATGACAGAGACGATCAGGTTTACCTTGGGACGTCCCCAGGGGACTTGCAGCTAGTTTAGTCTGAACTTAGCATCAGCTGCTCAGGTTCCTTTCTTCTCAGCATGCGGTGGCTGACCTCATCCTGTAGTCTTTCAAACCTAATTAGTGTTAGGGCCTTTCCTCACTGGCTCCGTCCTGTCCCCAGCAGCCCTTCATTCTTCTCACTCCCTCCTTTCCTTCTCACTGTTCAGAGCGCCCTGTGCATGCAAATCAAGGAACTGACTTGAGATGACTTTTAGAGCTCCGGCTCTTGTGTTTCTTTGGCCTGGAAGAAACAACTCTTAAGTTTTGAGCTGTAAGTTGTTTTTCCTCCAGGAAAATATACATCAACCTGATTGAATTTTAACCTCCCTTAACTCCTTTATGGTTTGAAGGTGTGCAGCTTGAAAATTTAATAATTAATTGGAGGTGTTGGAAACTATATGTCTTAGATAGAAGTTAACATGCCAAATAGCAGCATGTTGGTGGAAGTCGTTTCATTAAAACCAAACCTCCAGATCTTTTTAATTTTTCAGAAACCACTGTGTGTGTGTGTCTATATCTATATGTGTATGCACATTTGTGTATATTTGTGTATGTGTATGTGTACTATATGATACATATATATTGCATATACACATTCACATGTATATGTTACTATGATGAGGTAGTTTTCATTGAAACCAAACCTCCAGATCTCTTTAATTTTTCAGAAACCACTGTGTGTGTGTCTGTATTTATATATGTATGCATATTTGTGTATATATATATTAGTATATGTATGTGTGCATGTGTATTATATGACACACATATGTTGCATACGTACATGCACATGTATATATCCCTTGAAAATATTACTTTTCAAACTTTAATGGATAAATCATTTATCAATCTTGTTAAAATCCAGATTCTGATTCAATAGGCCAGGGATGGGGCCCACTTTCAGGTAACATAGATGTTGCTGGTTGGGGGACCATATTTTGAACAGCACATCTTAAAGAGATTTTTACGTATTGCTTCCAGCTTCTTCATCTTACCGTAGTTGCCCTACTCTTCAGTTCTGTTCAGACGTTGCTCCAGTATTTCTCTAGGCTACTTAAACAATCCATTTGATAGAGGATGTTTTCCCTATTTCTCAAAATAACAAATGATTAGCTATTGAGCAAAGCGGAGTCTTGATTTGCGTTCTGGTTTCCTGTTCCAGACAAGTATGTTGGGAAATGTGAAGACTGATGCAAAATTCCTGTAGACTTTTGTCAGTTTACTCTGCCATTCTTTCTCTAATTTACTATAATAAATTGAATGACTAGCTTATTAATTTTTAAGATTTCATCTATTCCTACATATGCATGTAAAGTTACAAATTCACTTCTTTCTACTAATTTATATATATGTAACAATTTATTTTATTGTGGTCAAAAACACATAACATAAAATTTACCACCTTAACCATTTTTAAGTTTACAGTAAAGTGTTATTAACTATATGCACATTGCTGTGCAACAGATCTTGGGAACATTTTCATCTTGCAAAACTAAAACTCTATACCCATTAAACAAACTCCCCTTTACCCCCTCCCCCAGTCACTTGCAACCATCGTTCTACTCTGTAAGAGTTTGACTTTTGATACCATATATTTGTGGAACCATGTAGTATTTGTCTTTTTGTAGCTGGTTTATTTCACTTAGCTTAATATCCTCAAGGTTTGTCTACGTTGTAGCATGGATACAGTATTTTCTTTCTTATTAAGGTTAAATAATATTTCATTGTATGCCTATACCACCTTTTCTTCATCCATTCATCTGCTGATGGACATTTAAGTTGCTTTCACCTCTTAGCTATTGTGAATAATGCTGCAATAAACATGGGCACATGCAATATCCCTTTGAGATACTGTTTTCATTTTTTTTTTTTTGGGGGGGTAATCAGAAGTGGGACTACTGGATTATATGGTAATTCAAGTTTTAACTTTTTGAAGAACCTCCACACTGTTTTCCATAGTGGCTACAACATTTCACATTGCCACTAACAGTACACAAGGGTTCCAATTCCTGCATGTCCTTCCCAACACTTGTTATTTTCTATTTGTTGCTTGCTTGGTTTTTTAAAGACAGGGTCTCACTCTGTTGTGCAGGCTGGAGTACAGTGGTGCAATCATTGCTCACTGCAGCCTTGATCTGGGCTCAAGCAATCCTCCCACCTCAGCCTCCCAAGTAGCTGGGACCACACCAGGTGCACACCAGGTGCACACCACCACAGCTGGCTAATTTTTGTTTGTTTGTTTTGTAGAGACAGGGTCTTTATTTGCTGCCTGGTCTAGTCTCAAACTCTTGGGCTCAAGCGATCCTCCCACCTCAGCCTCCCAAAATGCTGGAATGAAAGGAGTGAGCCACCTTGCCTGTTGCACAATTCATGGTCTACAAAGTGATGTTTCAGTACATAAAATGTATAGTGGTTAAATTAGGGTAATTAGCCCATCCATCGTCTCAGACACTTATCATTTCTTTTTTGTGTTGGGAACATTTAAAGTACTCTCTTATAGCTATTTGAAAGTATATAATAATGCACTGTTAACTATAGTCATCCTACAGTGCTATAAAACAATATAACTTATTCTTCCTATCTAGCTGTCATTTTGTACCTTTAACCAATTCCTTTCTACCCTACTCCCACCCCCTCCTTTTCTTACCCTGTGGTAACTTCTATTCTACTCTTTACTTCTGCATCTGAGTGAGAACATGAGGTATTTTTTTTTTCATGGTTTATTTCACTTAAATTAACGCCCTCCAGGCTCAATCATGTTGCCATGAATGACAGGATTTTATTCTTTGTAAAAAAATGGCTGAAGAGTACTTCATTATGTATATCTATCACATTTTCCTTACCTGTTCATCTGTTGATGGACACTTAGGTTGATTCCATATCTTGACTTTTGTGAACAGTGCTGCAAACAACATGGGAGTGCAGCCATCTCTTCAACATACTGATTTCCTTTCCTTTGGATATATAACCAGCAGTGGGATTGCTGGATCATATGGTTGTTGTACTAGTAATTTTCTGAGGAATCTCCATACTGTTCTACATAATACGTATACTAGTTTATATTCCCACAAACAGTGTATAAGAGGTCCCTTTCTCCCTACACTCACCAGCATTTGTTGTTGTTGTTTGTGTTTTTGATAGTAGCCATTCTAAGTGGGTTGAGATGATATCTCATTGCGGTTTTGATTTACATTTCCCTGATAATTAGTGATGTTGAGCATTTTTTCATATATTTGTTAGCCATTTGCCTGTCTTCTTTTAAGAAATGTCTATTTGGATTATTTGCTGTATTTTTAACCTGATGACTTTTTTTTCTCTTGAGTTTCTTATATACTCTGGATATGAATCTCCTGTCAAATAAATAGTTGGCAAATATTTTCTCCCATTCTGCAGGTTGTCTTTTCACTGTGTTGATTGTTTTCATTGCTGTGTAGACACTTTTAAGTTAGATATAATCTATCTAACTATAGATATAATCTATATTTTTGCTTTTGTTGCCTGTGCCTTTGAGGTCTTATTTATGTAATCATTTTTCATACCAATGTCCTGAAGCATTTATCCTTTGTTATTTTAGTTGTTTTATAGTTTTGGGTCTTACATTTAAGTCTTTACTCCATTTTGAGTTGATTTTTGTATAAGGTAAGAGATGGGAGTCTTGTTTCATTCTTAGGCGTATAGATATACAGTTTTCTCAACACCACTTGTTGAAGATACTGTCCTTTCCCTCATGAATGTTCTTAGTGCCATTGTCAATAATCAATAAGCTGTAAATACATGTATTTGTTTCTGGGTTATATATTTCATTTTACTGATCTATGTATCCATTTTTATACCAATACAATGCTTTTTTTTGTTTATCAGACATAGCTTTGTAGTATATTTTGAGGTCTGGTAGTATAATGCCTCCAGCTTTGCTCCTTTTGCTCAGGATTGCTTTGGCTATTTGGGAACTTTTGTGGTTCCATACAAATTTTAGATTTTTTTTTTCTATTTCTGTGAAAAATGTCATTGGTATTTTGATAGAGATTGCATTAAATCCCTAGATTGTTTTGGGTAGTATGATCATTTTAACAAAATGAATTCTTCCGGTTCATGAACGTGGGATTTCCATTTGCTTACATCTTCAATTTCTTTTATCAGTGTATTATAGTTTTCCTGATAGACACCTTTCACCTCCTTGGTTAAACTTATTCCTAGGTTTTTCTTTTTTAGCTACTGTCAATGGGATTGCTTTTTTGATTTATTTTTCAGCTAGTTTGTTGGTGTATAAAAGCACTACTGATTGTTAATGTTTTTGTGTCCTGTAAATTTACTGAATTTGTTTATCAGTTCTAAGAGTATTTTGGTGGAGTCTTCAGGTTTTTCTATATATATTATTATGTTGTCTGCAAACAGGAACAATTTTATTTCCTATTTTCCAATTTGGATGCTCTTTATTTATTTCTCTTGCCTAATTACTCTGGCTAGGAACTTTAGTACTATGTTGAATTAGAATGGTGAGAGTGAACATCCTTGTCCTAGTTTTTAGAGGAAAAGCTTTTATCTTTTCCCCTTTAAATATAATGTTAGCTGTGGGTTTGTAATATGTGGTCTTTATTGTGTTGAGGTACATTCTTCCTAAACCTAATTTATTGAGAGTTTTTATCTTGAAAGAATGCTGAATTGTATCAAATATTTCCTGCATCTATTGAAACGATCGTATTGTTTTTGTTCTTCATTCTGTTGATGAGTTATATCACATTTATTGATTTGCATATGTTGAACCATTCTTGCATCCTGGAGATAAATCTCACTTGATTATCGTGTATAGTCTTTTTGACGTGCTGTGGAATTCAATCTGCTAGTATTTTTTTGAGAATTTTTGCATCTATGTTCATCAGAAATATTGGCCTGTAGTGTTGTTGTTGTGTCTTTATCTGATGTTAATATCAGGGTTAAGGTGGCCTTACAGAATGAGTTTGGAAGAATTAGCCTCCCTTCAATTTTTTGGAATAATTTAAGAAGAATTAGTGTCAGTTTTTTTAAAAAAGTTTGGTAGAATTCAGCAGTGAAGCCATTGGTCCTGGGTTTTCTCTTTTGGGGACTTTAAAAATTTTTTTTTAGATGGTGTCTCACTCTGTAGCCCAGGCTGGAGTTCAGTGGCACTATCCCAGCTCATGGCAAACTCCACCTCCCGGGTTCGTGCCATTCTCCTGCCTCAGCCTCCCAAGTAGCTGGGACTACAGACGCCTGCCACCATGCCCGGCTAATTTTTTGTATTTTTAGTAGAGACGGGGTTTCACCACGCTAGCTAGGGTGGTCTGGATCTCCTGACCTCGTGATCCGCCCGCCTTGGCCTCCCAACGTGCTGGGACCATAGGCGTGAGCCTCCGTGCCTGGCCCCTTTGTGGACTTTTTATTACTGATTCAACTTTATTACTCATTATTGGTCTGTTTCAGTTTTCTATTTTTTCTTGGTTCAATTTTGGTAGGTTGTATGTATCTGGGAATTTATCCATTTACTCTAGATTTTCAAATGTTTTGTTCTGTAGTTGTTCGTAATAGCCTCTAGTGATTCTTTCTATTTCTGTTGGTATCAGTTGCAACATTTTTCTTCATTTCTGATTTTATTAATTTGAGTTTTTTCTTAGTATAGCTAAAAATTTTTCAATTATTTTCAAAAAAAATTTTTTAAAATCATTATTTTACACTTTTAAGTGCAGGGGTACATGTGCAGGTTTGCTATATAGGTGACTTGCATGTCACTGGGGTTTGGTGTACAAATGATTTGGTCACCCAATAGTGAACATAGTTACCCAATAGGTAGTTTTTCCACCCTCATCCTCCTTCCACCCTCCCCACTCAAACAGGCTCTAGTGTCTATTGTTCCCATCTTAGTGTCCATGGGTACTCCGTGTTTAGCTCCCACTTATAAGTGAGGACATGCAGTATTTGGTGTTCTGTTCTTAAATTAATTCACTTAGGATAATGGCCATCAACTGCATCCATGTTGCTGCAAAATACATGAGTTTATTCTTTTATGGCTGCATAGTATTCTATGGTGCATATATACATTTTCTTTATCCATCCCACCATTGATGGGCATCTAGATTGATTCCATGTCTTTGCTATTGTAAATAGTGTTGCAATAAAGTATGTATTTATGATTTTTGTGGTAGAATGGTTTATATCCCGTTGGGCCTATAGCCAGTAATGGGATTACTGGGTCAAATAGCAGTTCTGATTTAAGTTCTTTGAGAAATCCCCAAACTTATTTCCTTAGTGCCTGAACTAATTTACATTCCCACAACAGTGCATAAACATTCCTATTACTCTGCAATCTTGCCAGCATCTGCTATTTTTTGACTTTTAAATAATAGCCATCTGAGTGGTATGAGATGGTATCTCACTGTGGTTTTGATTTGCATTTCTCTAATGATTAGTGATGTTAAGCATGTTTTTTCATATGCTTGTTGTCCACATGTATGCCTTCTTTTGCGAAGTGTCTGTTCATTTTCTTTGCCCATTTTTAAATGGGCTTGTTTTTTTCCTGTTGATTTAAGTTTCTTATGGATTCTAGATGTTAGGCCTTTGTCTAATACACAGTTTGCAAATGTTTTCTCTCATTCTGTAGGCTGTTTATTATGCTGATAATTTCTTTTGCTGTACAGAAGCTCTTTGGTTTAATTAGGTCCCACTTGTCCAGTTTTGTTTTTGCTGCAATTGCTTTTGGGGATTTCATTGTGAAATCTTTGCCAAGGCCTATGTCTAGAATGGTATTTCCTAGGTTTGCTTCCAGGATTTTTATAGTTTCAGGTCTTACATTTAAGTATTTAATCTGTCTTGCATTGATTTTTTGCATATGGTAAAAGGAAGGGGTCCATTACCAATATTCTGCATGTGGTGAGCCAGTGATTCTAGCACCATTTATTGAATAGGAAGTGTTTTCTCCATTGCTTGTTATTGTCATCTTTGTTCAGGATCAGATGATTGTAGGTGTGCAGCTTTATCTTTTGGCTTTTCTAACATGTTTCATTTGTCTATGTGTCCATTTTTGTATCAATACCATGCTGTTTTGTTTACTGTAGCCTTGTGGAATAGTTTGAAGTCAGGTATGTGATGCCTTTTACTTTGCTCTTTTATTTAGGATTGCTTTGCTATTCAAGCTCTTTTTTGGTTTCATATGAATTTTAGAATAGTCTTTTCTAAATCTGTGAAAAAAATGATGTTGGTAGTTGAATAAAAATAGCATTGAGTCTGTAAATTGCCCTTGGCAGTGTAGCCATTTTAGCAATATTGATTATTCTTATCCATAAGCATGGAATGACTTTCTATTTGTTAGTGTCATCTATGATTTCTTTCAGCAGTGTTTTGTAATTCTCCCTGGAGAGATCTTTTACCTCCCTGGTTAGCTGTATTCCTAGGTATTTAATCTTTTCGTGGCAATTGTGAATGGAATTGCAGTCTTGATTTGGCTCTCAGCCTAAATGTTATTGATCTATAGAAATGCTACTGATTTTTGTAAGTTGACATTGTATCCCAAAATTTTAATGAAGTTGTTTTTCAGTTCTAGGAGGCTTTGGGCAAATACTATGGGTATTTCTAGGTATAGAATGATATCATCAGTGAAGAAAGATAGTTTGACTTCCCCTCTTCCTATCTGTATGCCTTTTATTCCTCTCTCTTACCCAATTGCTCTGGCTAGGACTTTCAATACTATGTTGAATAGGAGTGGTGAGACAGGGCATCCTTGTCTCAGTTCAGTTCTCAAGTGGAATGCTTCCAGCTTTTGCCCATTCAGTATGATGTTGGTTGTGTGTTTGTCATAGATGGCTCTTGTTATTTTGAGGTATGTTCCTTTTATACCTAGTTTGTTGAGGGTTTTTAACATGAAGTGTTGTTAAATTTTATTGAAAGTGTTTTCTGCGTCTATTGAGATGATCATGTGGTTTTTATTCTTTGTTTTGCTTATGTAATGTGATAGTCTCAGTTTTGTTTATTTCTGCTGTGATCTTTATTACCTCTTTCCTTCTCTAATTTTGGGTTTGGTTTGTTATTATTGTCTAGTTCCTTGAAGTGCCTTCTTACGTGGTTTATTTGAAATAGTTCTACTTTTCAATGTAGGCATTTATTTATTACTATAAACCTGTCTTTTAATACTGCTTTTTTGTGCCCCATAGGTTTTTGTATGTTGTATTTCTATGTCAATTTGTTTCTAGAAATTTTAAATTTTCTTCTTAATTTCCTCCTTGACTCATTGGTTACTCAGAAATATGGTGCTGAATTTTTATGTATTTGTATATTTTTGAATATTCTTGTTAATGATTTCTATTTTTTTTCCATTATGGTCAGAAAAAAATACATGGTATGATTTTAACTTTTTTTTAATTTTTGAGACTTGTTTTGTGTCATAACATATGGCTAATTTAGGAGAATATTAAAGAGAATGTGTATTCTGCAGCTATTGGGTGAAAAGATCTATAAATGTGTTAGGTCAATTTTGTTTATGGTGCACTTTAAATTTGGTGTTTTTATGTTCATTTTCTGTTTCGATGATCTGTCCAGTGCTGAGAGTGGGATGTTGAAGTCCCCAACTATTATTGTTCTGGAATCTCTCTTACTCTTTAGATCTAATAATATTTTGCTCTATATATCTGGGTGCTCTGGTGTTAATGCTTATATATTTTCATTTGTTATATACTCTTGCTGAACTGATCCCTTTATTGTTATGTAATATTCTTCTTTGTCTCTTTTTACAGTTTTTGATGTAAAGTCTGTTTTATCTGACATAAATGTAGCTACTCCTGCTTGCTTTTGGTACCCATTTGATATTCCAAGAAATATCTTTTTTTATCACTCCACTTTCAGTCTATTCATGTTTGTATGGTGAATTGAGTTCTCATAGGCAGCATATAGTTATGTCTGTTTATTTTTTCAACCAATTTGGCCAGTCTACATCTTTTAATTGGGAAATCAATTTACATCAAAGTTACTGATAGGGGAGGACTTACTCCTATCATTTTATTGTTTTCTGGTTGTTTTGTGTATCCTTTTAAAATTTCCTCCTCTATTATTGTTTATCATTGTGGTTTGGTGGTTTTTCTATCACAATAAGGTTTGATTCCTTTTTCTTTTTTCTTGTATCTGCTTTGCAGGTGAGCTTTAGATTTTGTGTGTGTGTGTGTGTGTGTTTTCATGATGATTGCTATTGCCTTTTTACTTCCAAATGTAGGACTCTCTTAAGTGATTCTTGTAAGACTGGTCCAGTGGTGATAAATTCTCTCAGTCTTTGCTTGTCTGGGAAACACTACTTCATTTCTGAAGAATAGATTTGCTGGGTGCAGTGTTCTTGGTTGGCAGATTTACTTTCTTTCAGCACTTTGACTGTATAATCCCATTCTTGTTTGACCTGTAAGGTTTCTGATGAGAAAGCTGCACTAGTCTAATGGAGATTCCTTTATAAGTGACTTCACATTTTATGTTGCCATTTTTAGAATTCTTTGACTTTTGAAAATGTGACTAGAACATGCTTCAGAGAGGATCTGTCTGAGTTGAAGGTATTTGGAGATTTTTACTGTTTCTCGAGCAGATGTCTATCTCTCTCCCTAGACTTGGCAAGTTTTCAGCTATAATTTCATTATGTATGCTTCCTATGCCTTTTCCTGTCTATTCTCTTTCTGGAACTCATAGAATATGAAGATTTGTTTGCTTATTGGTGTTCCATAAATCCTATAGGCTGTCTTCATTCTTTTAAGTTTTTTTTTTTCTTTTTCTTTTACATCTGCCTGTGTTATTTCAAAAGATCTGTCTTCCAGGTCAGAAATTCTTTCTCTTGCTTGATTTAGCATTTCATATAAGCTCTGGACATTTTTATTTTATTCATTAAGTTCTTCTGCACTAAGATTTCTGTTTGGTTCTTTCTTATGGTATTTATCTCTGTTGAGTTTCTCATTTAGATCATGGATTTTTTTCCCTGATTCATCAAATTGTCCATCTTTATTCTCTGGTGTTTTACTGCATGTCTTTAAGTTTATTATTTTGATTTCCTTTTGTAGCATTTTGTATATTTCCTTTTATTTGTGATCTGTTACTGGATAATTATTTTGTTTCCTTGGTAGTGTCATGTTTCCTTGTTTTTTCATGTCATTTCAAGAGTGTTACTCATTTGGAACTGGATTTTTCTTTATTACATTTCAGTTTCAAATTTCTGTCACACATGGCATAAATTTGAATATTACATCAGCACATGATATGAGCTTGGGGCTTCAATTTCTCATGACAGGTGTTTTTCATACCCAGATTCCGAAGCAAAGATAAATGTTCTTGGTCCTCTTTTGGCCAGTGGAAGGAGGCTTTCTATTGCTTCTTGCTCAGATGGGCTGGTCCTTCCCAGCTTAAAGTTATATTGGTTCTCAGTTCCCATCTCATCTTATGGCTCCTCCATGACATCATAATCCCAGCCACTGACTAAACAGTCTTACATATTAGTCCTGTATCTCCTATAGACACCCTCCCTGGCTATGACTTCCCTCTTGCTTCTGCCTGGGAGTTTTCTTTCTTTTTAAATAACTACTATAGACCAGGTGTGGTGGCTCATGCCTGTAATTTCAGCACTTTGGGAGGCTGAAGTGGGCAGATCACTTGAAGTCAGGAGTTCGAGACCACCCTGGCCAACATAATGAAACACCATCTCTATTAAAAATACAAAAATTACCTGGGTGTGGTGACACGTGCTTGTAGTCTCAGCTACTCAGGAGGCTGAGGCAGGAGAATTGCTTGAAACTGGGAGGCAGAGGTTGCAGTGAGACGAGATTGTGACACTGCACTCCCCTCCAGTCTGGGTGACAGAGCAAGATGCTGTCCCAAAAGAAAAACAAACAAACAAACAAACAAGGAACTGCTATATATATATATTTAAAAGTTATTATAGTTTACCTAGCATTTATGAGTGTTTCTAGCAGACAGAAAATCCATTTGAATCCAGTTAGTTATACTTCTGAAACCCTAAATGCCACACTGTTCTTTGAAAAATATACAGTTGACCCTTGAACAACACAGGAGTTAGGAGCCCCAACCTGCCACACAGTCAAAAATTCACATATAAATTTTGACTCCCTTTAAACTTAACTATTAATAACCTACTCTGGACTGGAAGCCTTACCAAAAACATAAACAGTTCATTAACACACATTTTTATATGTTATATCTATTTTGTACTGCATTCTTACAATAAAGTAAGCTAGAGTAAAGAAAATATTATTAAGAAAATAATAAGGAAGAGAAAATACATTTACTACTGTGTGGGAGTGGATCATCATAAAGGTCTCTTCCTTGTCATCTTCACGTTGAGTAGGTTGAGGAGGAGTAAGAAGAAGAGGGATTGGTCTTGCTGTCTCAAGAGAGGATGAATAGCTGTATACAAGTGGACCCATGCAGTTCAAATTCGTATTGTTCATGGATCAGCTGTAAATCACATCGCTCACTCCAGTACTTAAAATTGTTAAAGAGCTTCTCGTCACACTTAGAATCAAATGTAGTCTTTTTTGTCTATAGAGTCTTTATTACTTAGGTCCTGCCTGTCTTTCCAGTCTCATCTCATGTAACATTTCCTCTGGTTTATTCACTATCCTCTAACAATGCTAGATTTCTTTCTTATTTTCTGCCTCCTTCAACTATAATGTATGCTTCATGGAGAAAGCAACTTTGTCTTGGTTACTGCTCTATCCTTGGCATCTAGCACAGTACCTGATACATAGTAAGTAAAAAAAAATGTGTTGAATAAACGAAGATGGAAGTAATGCTCAACATCTTCTAGTTAAACTTTATCCTTTTGCAAACAGTAAAATGAGCTCAGGAAGGTTTTAAGACCTTGCCCAATATTAAAAACAAACAAACAAAAAATCTGTAATGAGATATCCAAAGCATGTACTCAGGTCTCTTGACTTCCCTCTCCTATGTTCTATCTGGTGACTACTCTGCTGATCATAAAAAGTCTGTATCAGGGATTTTGAAAGACAATAAATAGACTATAGAGTGATCCATGTCCTCCTTCCCACTTACATGAGGAATTTTGTGAAATATATGCATATATAAATTTTTCTGTGGAGGAAGTCTGTAGCTGTCATCCAATTTTGAAAGTATTAAAGTGCCAAAAAACTTAAGAACTTCTGGTCCACATATTGTTTGTGAACTAAATTCCTTGTATGTTTTCCCTTGTCTTCATGTCAGTTCTTCTACTAACAAGAATCAAACAATTATTATGAATTAAATATCCACCATATTGCCAAAGAACCTGGTGTTTGTGATTTGTATTATAAAAATGTTGTCACTTATAGGTGAAGAGTTGGGTTCTGGAGCTATAGAATTGCGTGGCACATAAATTTCAGGGTACTCTGCCAACTACATTTATCAAGGCTGACAATATGAATACTTACACACTGGCTGTAGTTGCAACAGATATTTCCTTAGCCAGATTTCCGGTACTCATTTCCCTAAAATACTGGATTTTGAATATCCATAGGGCCAATCCATACTTTCTTTCTCAGGAACATATTGTCTCTACTAAACCTGCTATGTGTACAGACTGGCCAGGGAAATAGGGAAAAGGGACTAATACTGTATTTGCAATAGATTCTGGTGGCACTTCACCCCAGGCCATGGACCCTCCTCCCTTCCCTGAGCACAGTCCTTCATTCAGAGGCACCCTCATCCTCAGTCCTTGATAGTTGGAATGGAGTGGCCAAAGCTGAGCCCATCAAATATTTAAAAATTTGGATTGAGATTTAGAGACAGTCAGTTAAAACTTTGATATGCCTAGAACTCTACCTATAAATTTGGAATTGCAGGAAGATATATCTTGCCATATATATGGAAAAGCAAAGTCTATCTGAAAAAGGGGGAAGGATGAAGATGACTTTGGTAGACTTCAAGAAAATTTTTTTAATTTCCTTGGTTCCTGACAAATTTCCTTACAATTACTCTATTTTCCACATAGATTGAGTTGATTTCCTTACAACTAAAGCTTAACTGATGTAAAATTGTATTTCCTCTGGATGGATATTTTTGTGTTTCTTTAGTTTGTTTTACTTTCTTTATTAGTATATTTCAAAGTATAATGTTTACAAGTGCTGGAGTGAAATAAACCAGGTCTGGATGTTGATTCAATCACTTACTAGCTGAATGGAATAATTTGGACATACTTATACTAAAAATATTATTTGTTCTTCTATCAGAAATTCATATTTAACTGGGCATGTTTATTTGATCTGGCAACACTATCTGTGACATAGTTTCTTGCCCTGTAAAACAGAAGCAATAATACCAAATCAGCAAATATATTGTTAAAAATGTCAAGGATGTTATAAATGTTATGTAAAACAATTTATGAGAAATGGTTATTTTCTTTCTCCTCTCACCCCGCTTCTACCTGTGTTGTATTGATAATGCAAGGACCTTGCTTACAAATTTCATCATTGTAAGACAACCAATTGGGAGTGAATACATCCTAGATATCCTGAACTTTTATTTACAATGTAAACAGCAACCCCTAGGTGAAATGACTTAATTGTAAGATAAGGTTTATAGAGCAGTGGATAGGTTTGTTTTGGATTATGAAATAGGGAAATGTTTCACACCTTTTATGCAATGATGTCTCTGTTCTTGAATTAGAGATTTTGGAAGGTTACATACTTTAATCTATTTTATTTCACTCAGGAATCCCATCCCAGGATACTCTACATTCATTTTTATGAAACCTCTACTATGTTCCAGGCATATGCCCAGGTTTTATAGAAAAATTGTTTTCCAATTACAGTCACATGTCCCCATCTGGTGCTTCTTACCTCCTATAAAAAGAAATGAAATAAAAATACAATGGAATGGGGGTGGAGCAAGATGGCCAAATAGGAACAGCTCCAGTCTCCATCTCCCAGCGCGAGCGACACAGAAGACAGGTGATTTCTGCATTTTCAACTGAGGTACTGGGTTCATCTCACTAAGGAGTGCTGGACAATCGGTGCTGGTCAGCTGCTGCAGGCCGACCAGCGAGAGCTGAAGCAGGGCGAGGCATTGCCTCACGTGGGAAGTGCAAGGGGGAAGGGAATCCCTTTTCCTAGCCAGGGGAACTGAGACACACAACACCTGGAAAATCGGGTAACTCCCACCCCAATACTGCACTTTACCAAGGGTCTTAGCAAATGGGCACACTAGGAGATTATATCCCACACCTGGCCGGGAGGGTCCCACACCCATGGAGCCTCCCTCATTGCTAGCACAGCAGTCTGTGATCTCTCAACAAAGCAGCAGCAAGGCTGGGGGAGGGGCATCTGCCATTGCTGAGGCTTAAGTAGGTAAACAAAGTCGCTGGGAAGCTCAAACTGGGTGGAGCTCACAGCAGTTCAAGGAGGCCTGCCTGTCTCTGTAGACTTCACCTCTGGGGACAGGGCACAGCTAAACAACAACAACAACAACAAAAAGCAGCAGAAATCTCTGCAGATGCAAATGACTTTCTCTGACAGCTTTGAAGAGAGCAGTGGATCTCCCAATACGGAGGTTGAGATCTGAGAACGGACAGACTGCCTGCTCAAGTGGGTCTCTGACCCCTGAGTAGCATAACTGGGAGACATCCCCCACTAGGGGCAGACCGACACCCCACACCTCACACGGTGGAGTACACCCCTGAGAGGAAGCTTCCAAAGCAAGAATCAGACAGGTACACTCGCTGTTCAGCAATATTCTATCTTCTGTAGCCTCTGCTGTTTATACCAGGCAAACAGGGTCTGGAGTGGACCTCAAGCAATCTCCAACAGACCTATAGCTGAGGGTCCTGACTGTTAGAAGGAAAACTAACAAACAGGAAGGACACCCACACCAAAACCCCATCAGTATGTCACCATCATCAAAGACCAGAGGCAGATAAAAACCACAAAGATGGGGAAAGAGCAGGGCAGAAAAGCTGGAAATTCAAAAAATAAGAGTGCATCTCCCCCTGCAAAGGAACGCAGCTCATCGCCAGCAATGGATCAAAGCTGGACAGAGAATGACTTTGATGAGATGAGAGAAGAAGGCTTCAGTCCATCCAACTTCTCAGAGCTAAAGGAGGAATTACATACCCAGCGCAAAGAAACTAAAAATCTTGAAACAAGAGTGGAAGAATTGATAACTAGAATAATTAATGCAGAGAAGGCCATAAACGAACTGACAGAGATGAAAACCATGACATGAGAAATACGTGACAAATGCACAAGCTTCAGTAACCGACTCGATCAACTGGAAGAAAGAGTATCAGCGATTGAGGATCAAATGAATGAAATGAAGCCAGAAGAGAAATCTAAAGAAAAAAGAAGAAAAAGAAATGAACAAAGCCTGCAAGAAGTATGGGATTATGTAAATTGACCAAATCTACATCTGATTGGGGTACCTGAAAGTGAGGGGGAAAATGGAACCAAGTTGGAAAACACTCTTCAGGATATCATCCAGGAGAACTTCCCCAACCTAGTAAGGCAGGCCAACATTCAAATTCAGAAAACACAGAGAATGCCACAAAGATACTCCTCGAGAAGAGCAACTCCAAGACACATAATTGCCAGATTCACCAAAGTTGAAATGAAGGAAAAAATCTTAAGGGCAGCCAGAGAGAAAGGTTGGGTTACCCACAAAGGGAAGCCCATCAGATTAACAGCAGATCTCTCGGCAGAAACTCTACAAGCCAGAAGAGAGTGGGGGCCAATATTCAACATTCTTAAAGAAAAGAATTTTAAACGCAGAATTTCATATCCAGCCAAACTACGTCTCATAAGTGCAGGAGAAATAAAATCCTTTACAGATAAGCAAATGCTTAGAGATTTTGTCACCACCAGGCCTGCCTTACAAGAGACCCTGAAGGAAGCACTAAACATGGAAAGGAACAGCCGGTGCCAGCCATTGCAAAAACATGCCAAAATGTAAAGACCATTGAGGCTAGGAAGAAACTGCATCAACTAACGAGCAAAATAACCAGTTAATATCATAATGGCAGGATCAAGTTCACACATAACAATATTAACCTTAAATGTAAATGGACTAAATGCTCCAATTAAAAGACACACTGGCAAACTGGATAAAGAGTCAAGACCCATCAGTTTGCTGTATTCAGGAGACCCATCTCACTTGCAGAGACATACATAGACTCAAAATAAAGGGATGGAGGAAGATCTACCAAGCAAATGGAGAACAAAAAAAAGCAGGGGTTGCAATCCTAGTCTCTGATAAAACAGACTTTAAACCATCAAAGATGAAAAGAGACAAAGAAGGCCATTACATAATGGTAAAGGGATCACTTCAACAGGAAGAGCTAACTATCCTAAATATATGTGCACCCAATACAGGAGCACCCAGATTCATAAAGCAAGTCCTTAGAGACTTACAAAGAGACTTAGACTCCCATACAATAATAATGGGAGACTTCAACACCCCACTGTCAACATTAGACAGATCAACGACACAGAAAGTTAACAAGGATATCCAGGAATTGAACTCATCACTGCAGCAAGCAGACCTAATAGACATCTACAGAACTCTCCACCCCAAATCAACAGAATATACATTCTACACAGCACCACATCACACTTATTCCAAAATTCACCACATAATTGGAAGTAAAGCACTCCTTAGCAAATGTACAAGAACAGAAATTATAACAAACTGTCTCTCAGACCACAGTGCAATCAAACTAGAATTCAGGACTAAGAAACTCAATCAAAACCGCTCAACTACATGGAAACTGAACAACCTGCTCCTGAATGACTACTGGGTACATAACGAAATGAAGGCAGAAATAAAGATGTTCTTTGAAACCAATGAGAACAAAGATACAACGTACCAGAATCCTGGGACACATTTAAAGCAGTGTGTAGAGGGAAATTTATAGCACTAAATGCCCACAAGAGAAAGCTGGAGAGATCTAAAATTGACACTCTAACATCACAATTAAAAGAACTAGAGAAGCAAGAGCAAACACATTCAAAAGCTAGCAGAAGGCAAGAAATAACTAAGATCAGAGCAGAACTGAAGGAGATAGAGACACAAAAAACCCTCCAAAAAATCAATGAATCCAGGTGTTGGTTTTTTGAAAAGATCAAAAAAATTGATAGACTGCTAGCAAGACTAATAAAGAATAAAAGAGAGAAGAATCAAATAGATGCAATAAAAAATGATAAAGGGGATATCACCACAGACCCCACAGAAATACAAACTACCATCAGAGAGTACTATAAACACCTCTACGCAAATAAACTAGAACATCTAGAAGAAATGGATAATTTCCTGGACACTTACAATCTCCTAAGAATAAACCAGGAAGAAGCTGAATCCCTGAATCGACCAATAGCAGGCTCTGAAATTGAGGCAATAATCAATAGCCTACCAAACAAAAAAAGTCCAGGACCAGATGGATTCACAGCTGAATTCTACCAGAGGTACAAGGAGGAGCTGGTACCATTTCTTCTGAAACTATTCCAATCAATAGAAAAAGAGGGAATCCTCCCTAACTCATTTTATGAGGCCAACATCATCCTGATACCAAAGCCTGGCAGAGACACAACAAATAAAGAGAATTTTAGACGAATATCCCTGATGAACATTGATGCAAAAATCCTCAATAAAATACTGGCAAACCGGATCCAGCAGCACATCAAAAAGCTTATCCAGCATGATCAAGTGGGCTTCATCCCTGGGATGCAAGGCTGGTTCAACATACGCAAATCAATAAACGTAATCCAGCATAGAAACAGAACCAAAGACAAAAACCACATGATTATCTCAATAGATGCAGAAATGGCCTTTGACAAAATTCAACAGCCCTTCATGCTAAAAACACTCAATAAATTCGGTATTGATGGAACGTATCTCAAAATAATAAGAGCTATTTATGACAAACCCATAGCCGATATCATACTGAATGGGCAAAACCTGGAAGAATTCCCTTTGAAAACTGGCACAAGACAGGGATGCCCTCCTTCACCACTCCTATTCAACATAGTGTTGGAAGTTCTGGCTAGGGCAATCAGGCAAGAGAAAGAAATCAAGGGTATTCAGTTGGGAAAGAAGAAGTCAAATTGTCCCTGTTTACAGATTACATGATTGTATATTTAGAAAACCCCATTGTCTCAGCCCCAAATCTCCTTAAGCTGATAAGCAACTTCAGCAAAGTCTCAGGATACAAAATTAATGTGCAAAAATCACAAGCATTCTTGTACACCAGTAACAGACAAACAGAGAGCCAGATCATGAATGAACTTCCATTCACAATTGCTTCTAAGAGAATGAAATACCTAGGAATCCAACTTACAAAGGATGTAAAGGACCTCTTCAAGGAGAACGACAATGAAATAAAAGAGGACACAAACAAATGGAAGAACATACCATGCTCATGGATAGGAAGAATCAATATCGTGAAAATGGCCATACTGCCCAAGGTTATTTATAGATTCAATGCCATCCCCATCAAGCTACCAATGACTTTCTTCACAGAATTGGAAAAAACTGCTTTAAAGTTCATATAGAACCAAAAAAGAGCCCGCATTGCCAAGACAATCCTAAGTCAAAAGAACAAAGCTGGAGGCATTACGCTACCTGACTTCAAACTATCCTACAAGGCTACAGTAACCAAAACAGCATGGTACTGGTACCAAAACAGAGATATAGACCAATGGAACAGAACAGAGTCCTCAGAAATAATACCACACATCTACAGCTATCTGATCTTTGATAAACCTCAGAAAAACAAGAAATGGGGAAAGGATTCTCTATTTAATAAATGGTGCTGGGAAAATTGGCTAGCCATAAGTAGAAAGCTGAAACTGGATCCTTTCCTTACTCCTTATACGCAAATTAATTCAAGATGGATTAGAGACTTAAATGTTAGACCTAATACCAGAAAAACCCTAGAAGAAAACCTAGGTAATACCATTCAGGACATAGGCATGGGCAAGGACTTCATGTCTAAAACACCAAAAGCAACGGCAACAAAAGCCAAAATTGACAAATGGGATCTAATTAAACTAAAGAGCTTCTGCACAGCAAAAGAAACTACCATCAGAGTGAACAGGCAACCGACAGAATGGGAGAAAATTTTTGCAATCTACTTATCTGACAAAGGGCTAATATCCAGAACCTACAAAGAACTCAAACAAATTTACAAGAAAAAAACAAACAACCCCATCAAAAAGTGGGCAAAGGATATGAACAGACAGTTCTCAAAAGAAGACATTCATACAGCCAACAGACACATGAAAAAATGCTCATCATCACTGGCCATCAGAGGAATGCAAATCAAAACCACAATGAGATACCATCTCACACCAGTTAGAATGGCAATCATTAAAAAGTCAGGAAACAACAGGTGCTGGAGAGGATGTGGAGAAATAGGAACACTTTTACACTGTTGGTGGGATTGTAAACTAGTTCAACCATTATAGAAAACAGTATGGCGATTCCTCAAGGATCTAGAACTAGAAGTACCATATGACCCAGCCATCCCATTACTGGGTATATACCCAAAGGATTATAAATCATGCTGCTATAAAGACACATGCACACGTATGTTTATTGCGGCACTATTCACAATAGCAAAGACTTGGAATCAACCCAAATGTCCATCAGTGACAGACTGGATTAAGAAAACGTGGCACATATACACCATGGAATACTATGCAGCCATAAAAAAGGATGAGTTTGTGTCCTTTGTAGGGACATGGATGCAGCTGGAAACCATCATTCTCAGCAAACTATCGCAAGAACAGAAAAGCAAACACCGCATGTTCTCACTCATAGGTGGGAACTGAACAATGAGATCACTTGGACTCGGGAAGGGGAACATGACACTCTGGGGCCTATCATGGGGAGGGGGGAGGGGGAAGGGATTGCATTGGGAGTTATACCTGATGTAAATGACGAGTTGATGGGTGCTGACGAGTTGATGGGTGCAGCACGCCAACATGGCACACGTATACATATGTAACAAACCTGCATGTTATGCACATGTACCCTAGAACTTAAAGTGTAATAATAATAAAATAAAATAAATAAAAAACAAATATTTTAACAACCTTAAAAAAATACAATGGAATAACAAAAAATATGATGGGGAGAGAAAGAGGGAAATATATACTAGTTTACTGTTTGCCTGTTCTGGGATAAAATAAAATGTATGATTCTTGATTGAAGGGGGTCTCTTTACTTCTTTCCTACGTCTGAGTAATTCTCATTTTTATCTTGATTACCTGTATTTCCTCATCTGGGGAATCCAGCAAGAACTGGAGGACTTCCTTAATGCAGCACAAATTAACATATTTTCTACTCAAGGGAAACGCAGCAATGAACTTTCCTTACAGAAGCATTGATCATATATTTCTTTATTTATCACACAAGATCCAGTGGGATGAGACTTTTGTCTCATCTGAAACAGTGTGGCCTTCATGAACCACTAAGCAATGGGTAGAAAAATGACATGCTTCCATTTTTATTTTCTTTGTTCAAAGTTAGCATCTCGGGAGATGATTTGTAAGCAGCAAGTTAAGAGCACGTGAAGAATATGGGCAGGTCTATAGTGGCTCTGAAAATGCAAAGGGGTCCTCATCAGAAATCTCGTCTGAGATTTTCTTTCCATTTTCTTTTGCATTGTCACCTAAAGGTTTCTGGGATGTTATAGAACTGTTTGTTTTAATCTGATTCCGTGCTGTTTGCTTAGCAGAAGAGACGGAGTTAGTTGTTGACGGGTAAGAATAGACTGGTGAATACAATGTCTCATCAAATGAATAAATGGTGGGAGGAAAATTTGTGTCTGAATGTGTCTCTGTTGTCTGTGATGCTTCTTTTATAATTTCATATGACTTTTGTGATGAGAACTCTTCATTCCTTTTATAACAAGCAGTGCTGAAGGGTATGGCACAAAACACAAGATCTGAGGGCAGCAGCTTGAACTCATTGGCTGGCCGGGTGATCACAAACCTGTAAGACAAGTCAAAGATAAATGCTGAGCCTCTGCAGCTGGCCAGTGTGGTGACAGGCAGTGACCCAAATAAAGAGGTCATTTTGCTGGGCGCAAAGAGGAAACATTTTTGTTTTGCTTTGCTTCATGGGTTTCTGATTAATAGTGAATATCTATTTAGTACTTACTCCTGTAGCACAGTGCAAGAGGAGAGGTTCTGGAGTAGGAATGAGGGGGCTGGCTTTCATCCCTGCCTCTGAACCCAACCACTTCTGACTCTGGGCATGGTGTCCTCCCTCTCTGGGCCTTCCTGCACTCATCTTTTGTTCAAGTGGGAAGAGGGGGAAGACTGTGGTTTGGACTGACTGATGTCTAATGGCCTTAAAAACAGGTCTATTTGCTTTTAAAAGACACTATACTCATTAATTCAGCTGGCACAATATTGACCTCGTAGCCAAGCTTCGTCAACAGAAAGATGACATATATTTCAGGTATTTTCATCCTGACTTAGACCTACTCTAACCTAATGCTTATGCCACCAACTTTCACACAGAATGTAGCCTGGCCAATGGAGAAAAGCATTAGAAAAAAACAGTTTCATTTGAAACCTGACTGGCAAGCAAATAGCGAATGTCAATGAACCCTAAAGAATACCCAGAAGCCTTAACACAGCATCAGGTACACAGCAAATGCCCAAAAATGTGAGTTGAAGTAATGAGTGCAACAGTGCTTATGTGGGAACATTGAGGCAGGGTAGCCTTGTATGACTTTCATCCCGCATTGCCTCACTAGTGCCTCAAATGATCACCTCTTTCCTAGCATAGATCTCAAGGTACCACTGAACTTCCTTCACTGAACGACCTATCTACTTTTATCTTTCCCACTGAGTCCTCTGTAACCTCAGTTCTATTCTTAAAAAAAATGTGCTGAACAAGATCACATATTCTGTTTAAAACAAAAATATCAATTTTCCCCCTGAGGTCAAGTATTAATATAAGCTGTATATTTTCCCAGTTATCATGTTGCAAGGGCTATACGGAGGTGTTTCGGGGAGGAGTGGAGTTCAGGCAGAGAGGGAGAGAGAGAGCTATTTCCAGAACATCAGTCCTCCCCCATTGTCTTGGTGGTGGGTGCTATAAAGCCATGGCACCTTCCTTCCCCATCCATCAGAGTCATCTGTAGACCTCCACGCTTATTTTGTCATTTGGCACTTGACATGCTCTTCCTTTCAAATTTTAGTGCAGCTATCTTTTTACATGCCTGCAGTGTCTATGTGGTTTACAACTCCAGCATTCAGACACATTGCTATGACTTCCAGTACCCAATGATCTCTACCTCCAAACCACTTTCCTGGCCATGTCCTAGCTGTTTTAATTCCTAACATCGTTCCACTTCTAAAATGTTACATTTCAATAAATCACTGCTGACTACAACTTCTCATCATACTTTCTCTCTCACTCCCTTAACTCTGAGTACATCCACTATTCAATGCATTGAGATTTCCAATCTTTCTTCTTTTACTGTATGGTCTAGGATTTCTTCACAAATCCACAATAAGCTTCCTCTTCCACTCCTCTCAGCAGTTAATCTAAACATTGACTCCTTTCTCAACTCCTGACAATATTTCTTCCATCTTTCTCTCAGCAATGACTGTGCACTGAGAAATCCTAGTGCAAAATAAAAATTCCCATAAACACAGCCCTCACCTAGAGCTAGATCTGCCTTGGCATCTCTTCTTTTCCTCCTTTTCTTCTGTGGGCCAAAAAAATCATTGCTGTTATTTTCTATTCAAGACCGCTCCACTTTGAGTAATTTGGCTTCCTTCTCCTTTCTCCTGGAACAGGTTCCATCGATCTATTTCCACTCTATTCCTTTCAGTTTCTACTTCTCTACTGAATCCTGTCCATTCCCACTGTGAAGATCTTAGTCTGGGCATACACGATTGTGTTGTCTCTAGACTGTAACCTCTCCTTTCCCTTTCCCCTCCACATACATTTCTATCTTACTCAGGGCTGTCAGAGTGGTCTTTCTTTAAATTGAAAGTCGAACATATCACCCCTATGATTTATATGTAAAAAGCATCATGGCTAGCAAAGTAGATCTCAATCAATATTTACACAATGAATCCAGCAGAAAACAAGTACATCTTTCAAATGTGGATAGTGGCGTTCAGCTTTAGAAAGTTGTACAGACATGGATGAGGAGTAAGTTACAAAACTGAAATGAGCTGATTTAAAATCTAGCTCCACATTTCAATTTTCACTAGGGGACAGAGACTCCATTCTTCTTACATGGCCAATATTAATTGGACCCTAATTATTCAGGTCCCTCTTGTTTATACCCATTCCTTCTTATTCTTACATAGTTCTTTATTTCCCATGCACCCTTCCTTGCAACTATGGACCCTGAGCTCTGGAATTCTCTTTCACATTGAATAAAGTAGTTTTGGTTCTTATGCTTGAATGGGTGGATGGTGCTTTCTAATCTAGCACACTTCCCTTTTGTTTTCTGGGTTGAGCTCCTCTTCATCAATTATTCGGTATAAGCCAACACACAGGATTCCAAACAGATCTAATGAGCCACAGAACAGTTGTCCAAAGGTGTTTCTTGGCTGGGGAGAGAAGAGACAACAATACGTCTGCTGGGCACTTTGATCAAGCAATTATAAGCACTCACTGGAGTGTCGTTTGCTTTACCTCGTAGTAGAAGCTTGGAAAGTCATTTCCTAATATCTTTGTGGCAGCACTGCCAGGTGGATAGGTAATTAAGAGAATGATTAGTTCTGAAACTCTAATCCCAGCGATTGTTTTTATCATTCTGGCTCTTTCAAGAGCTTCTGGTGGGTGTGGTGTGACATACTGTTGTGCTTGTCCTTATTACCATTGCCATTCTGGTAACCACTATGAATTAACAATGAGCCACGGACTGGAAAATGGAGCTTTTGAGATATATAATGAGTTGGGATGTTAAATGACCTCTTGAGAGTCATCTTATCCTACTGTAAAACAGATCCCAGTCCCAAATACTCATCTGGACCTTATTCTCAGGCTATACCCAACAAGATCATTATGAATAGACAACAATTTCAAGCCCCTGCAGCAGTAAATGGGCTCAGCAAGATCAAAAGAGATCAATCCATCCAGTTCTGTAATTCCTCAGGATAAAGAACAAAGGGAGGACATGGCATAAATGGAGAGAGGAGGGAGAGGAGTGGGGACAAGTCTACCATCCTCTTTGATGCCAACAGGAAGTTGCTAGCCACAGTTTCCTGGGCTTATATACACTTACAAGTCCACCTGTAGGTGAGCAACCCAGGACTACGGAAATGTAAAGGACCAGACTATATCGAAGGAACTTCTGGAACGTAGTTCACACCTGAAATGCTAATGCACAGAACATGGGTCTTGCCCCTTTTGGCAGCACACATCGACATGCACCAGGTATAGTGTTCTACCCAGGGGTTTTGCTAATGTCCTCTGAATCAACAAAAGATGTTTCCTTGGAAAAGCCTGCCCCTAGCAGTTAACACTGGACAACTGAATGCAATGCCAATTAAAACCAAACCAGAAGGCACCACATAGATTTCTCATTTCTTTGCTAGACCCTACTGTGATTCCCAAATGCCTGGATGCCCTGTTGGAATTTTCCAGAATTATTATCTTCTCCCTTGCTGTAATCTACTGTTTACCAGCTCCCTTGGCTAAGAAAATGCAAGTATTTTCCACTGGATAGCGCAGCCAGATTCTTAGACCCATGTACAAAAGTCTTCTGCCTGATTTCAGCTGACCTTATCAGATTTCTTTAGCATTTTAAGTATGGGGAGAGTAGGCAGGTCCGGGGTCAAACTGCTGTAGCTGGGTCCCTGCTCTGACACTGATTGACAATGTGGTCTCTGGCAAGTCCTTGCTTCTCTGAGCTCCAGTTTCTTGATCTGTTAAACAGAATTAATAATAATGCCTACCATATAAATCCATGGACAGATTAAGTGGAAAAAATACTAAAAAAGACAAGCACAGAGAAAATACTCAATAAACATTAGCTGTTATAATTATTATGAATACCCTTGTCAAGGTACAAAGTTGCCAGGCCTCTCTGATACTCCCTGTAGATTCAGGTTATTTATCTAGAAGATGGGGATAATAACAACTGCGTTATCTACTTCTCATAATTATTATAAAAAATAAATATAACATATGAACACACTGTGATTTGTAAAATACTCTATGAATAATATAAACTTGTATTCGTTTTTTGTTATTTTTATTGTTATCATTTCTGTGCTGTGGGACATCTATGAACCCAAATAGCCCGGACCATTTTCAGAAGCTCAGAGAGGAAAGGAAGTGAAAAACTGAATTCTGAGAAGAGTAGACTCACGTTAACGTCTGATAAAATGGTTTGGTGTAAGGACAGAAGCCCCATTTTACACCGGTTTCTTCCAGACAAGAGCGTCGTGCAGCTATCTGCCACACCATAGACTTTATCCTTATCTAAATGTTGTTCCAGCTGAGAACTTACTCCTCCTGTCACCAGCATCTGAAGCAATTCCAGGACATGATAATTGTAGAAGGCCTGGAAAACAAGGACAAGCCACATACAAAGTCAGAAGAGCCAATATGTAAACTGCGGAGGGGTATAGGCTTGGAGATTTAGCGGGCATTGCTGTTTAACATGGACCTGATGGTGTAGAACAGTGTTTCTCATTATCATTATCTAATGCAGCTGAAGGATGGCAGTTTAACCTAACTGTGCTAGGTTAGGCCAAGTGCAGAGAAAACAATACTGACCCAGTTCCTGTTCCTTGGAGATTACACAGCAGATGAAGAAGAAATTGGATAATGATACTGACACCAGGGATTCCCCTCTTCCCAAAATGACCAGAGGAGGTATATATGTCAGGCCACAGATACCCTAATCATCATCAAGGTATATTTAAAAATACATATATTTACTGAGACACTCTGTAGATTTTCTAGTGGGGAACTAATGATATTATTGTCATCTATACTTGAGCCTTTTGGATGTGAATTTACTTTTAATCCTTTTGTTTGTGACCTACTTAAGGACACATATCGACATAGGTCTTATTAGTATTTGGATTTCCCATAGCTCTCATTATACTTTAGAAATTACAGGTGTTTAATAATTAAATGGATAGGGTTTCAGAATCTTTGGCATCCAAATTAAACCAGAGGAAGACGTGGCAAACTTCTTATTTTGAAATGAGCTTGAGTCTGAATAATCCCAGCCATTTTAATAAAGTCTCTTTCTCCAGGATTGCTACCACATTCAGTATGGATCAAGCATTAGCATACATGGAGAAGTCATTGGAATATATTACCCACTAGGCTTTATTTTTCATCCTTCATTTTATCTAAATAAGACTTTTGCTTTATTAAAAATGAGAATTTTTATTTATATATATTATCTAAATGCAATCATTTTGTTTTTATAATAAACATCAGGAATAACTTCAATTATTATACATTTACCATTTATTTTCTCTACTTTCAAAATCAGGGATCCATCTTCTGAAACCTGGATTATCATAGGAACCTCTTTACTTCTTGTTCTGCCTTGATTTTCTTCTCATCTGCATCCCACTGTTTACAATGCTTCCACAGCAATTCCCAGAAACACAAATCAGATTATGACCTCCACCTCCTCAACCTTTTAGTATCCTCACATAAAACCAGGCCACCAGGCCCTCTGTCTCCACCGTGGCCTTCAAAACCTTCGGGATCTGATGTAGTCCTTCTTCCCAGGCTTGTTTCCTCCATGACATGTTCCCTCTGGGGCACGCTAGTCTATCTACAGGTACTTAAGCTGTTCTTTTACCGCTTCATGCCTTTGCTTTTGAACCTCTGGTTCATCAGCTTCATGACTCTTTTCTGGGTCTTCAAAGCAGAATGAAATTTCTCTTTCTTTGGGATTCCCTGGGCATTGGGTTTTACTTAATTTCATTCTTCTATATTTTACAGTTTTTTACAGTTAGTTAGAAACACACTTGAGTTTGAATCTTGGACTGCCATATTCCAGCTGGGTGCCTTTGGGCAATTCATGTGTTTTGTTTGTTTGTTTTGTTTTTTGTTTGTTTGTTTGAGACAAGGTCTCACTCTGTTTGTTGTCTAGGCTAGAGCGCAGTGGCGCGATCTTGGCTCACTGCAACCTCTGCCACCTGGGTTCGAGCAATTCTCCTGCCTCAGCCTCCCAAGTAGCTGGGATTACAGGCATGCACCACTCTACCTGGCTAATTTTTTTTTTTTTTTTTTGTATTTTTAGTAGAAACATGATTTTGCCATGTTGGCCATGCTGGTCTCAAACTCCTGACCTCAAGTGATCCACCTGCCTTGGCCTCCCAAAGTGCTGGGATTGCAAGCATGAGCTACTGTGTCTGGCTGATTGTTTTTTCAGCAACAGTTTTATAATCTCTAAAGCTGACATGGCAATACTTACCTTCTAGCATTGCTTGCAGGATTAAGTAAAATATAATGCACACATTGCTAAATTCTGTTTTCTTTATCATTGCTTCTTGTGTATCTGGATCATCTGAAGTGATATTAATGAGTGTAGATTTCTGGGATCCCAGATCTCCTGGATCAGAATATATGGACAGGAGTGGGAATCAGAATTTAAAGAGCACCCTGAGTGGTTCTGACACTGGTTGTCCTCAGATCAGACTGAGCAATAATTCCTGAAGATGATGTGCTCCTTCAGAAGATAGGCTATGTCTATATAACACTCATATCCTCAGTAGTGCACTGAACAAGGCATGTGTTTGAAAGCTGTAAGAATATTGACTTCAATGGATAGGTAATTTTTAACAAATAAATATTGCTGGTAAAATGTAGACGTGATTGGGACAAGTTGACTTAAGGAATAATATAATCTATATGAATTAGAAGATAATAAAAATAACTTCTACAGTATTTTTTAGGTTAAAAGATGACTTCGCCCTAGTCCCCAGACTAAAGGAATTCCCTGAGTGATGTCTTCTTCCTTATGTTTCTTCTTTGCTACATCCCACTACCACCTGGGAGGGTGCTTATGGAATAAATTCCCCGACATCTGGGGGGCGGGGGGGTAGTGGAGGACATAAATTCAGGTTGAACCACAATCCGTTTAAGAACATGTGGCCATAGTGTAGAGTGATCAAACATAATGTGTTAGAATAATTCTCCACTGATTAAAGAAAAGGTGTAAATTCTAGGGTTATCTTGGTGTCAATAACTCTAGGGAAACATGTGCTTTACATATTTAACTGAGAGAGGCTTAGCTTTTGAATATATCATTTCTTCAGTTCTGACACCAAAAGGATTATAATTCTATACTGAGAAAAATAATGGGATTTACATGTCACCCATATTCTGTGAGCTCATCTCCTATTTTTATTATTTGGGGTTTCTGGCACAGACCTTTCTCAATATCTCTTTCTTTCTATCTTCCCTTCCCTTCTCCTCCCTCCCTCCCTCCCTTCCTTCCTCCCTGCCTCCCTCTCTCCCTTCCTTCCTCCCTGCCTCCCTCCCTCCCTTCCTTCCTTCCTTCTTTCCTCTCTTCCTTCCTCCTTCCCTCCCTCTAGTTCTCACTCCCCGTCTTGTTCTCTCTCCATCCCTCTTGTCTTTCACAAGAAAATCCGTAAGTTCAAGGGCACTTGAAATATCTCAGACTTTCAAATTTGGCCAATGTTTCTAATATCGTCTTGTTTACTGGAACCTGGACTTTCAATGTTAGAAAATGTTGATGCCCATAATGTTGTAACTTTTAGCTACTATGAATGCTATGGTCCCTGTCATAACCTAGAATATTACCTAATGGTGTAGATGCTAACATCCTAGCCAAATGCTGCTTTTCATTCTGAGAATTCTCAAAGACCTTAAGATCAAACATTCTTCGGGAAATAACTTCTAATCTAAGAGTGAGATTATAGGGTAGGAAAATTGCAACTAACAAGCCAAGTGACCTTAAGAATGTCAAATAATTTGTGTGGGCTTCAATTTCCTTACAAGTAAAGGAAAGTGCTCCCCAAGTTCACATCTAGTTTTGAAAGTCTTTGATTGTAGAACAAGATAGGAGTCCTGCATATGGGCCTGGCTGCTCCACCATATTTGAATTTTTATAGCAATGAACTGATAGAGGATTAAAAGCAAATCTGAATTACATCCTATAGGCATATTTCTTCAGCTAGTCAGGAGTTTAGGGTAGTATACCAGGGGTACTTGAAGCCATTCTAATGTCAACTGTATCAGAAGGTGGCAGAGAAAAACCCATCATTTTACATTGAAAAAACTAGCACAGGTCTATCAAGGGATATAATTTTTTAAATTGCATGAAAATTTAAACAAAACCTTAGTATTTCTAAGCAGTGACAAGTTCACAGCACATGACTGTGGGCTTTGTGGCCTTCTTGGGACTCGTACATTTATTCTTGGTGTTTATTAGGGGCAGTGGAGAGAGAAAGGTGGAACAGCACTATGGAGGTGTCTGAGTACACATGGGAAGGAAGAGGGCCCTTAATATCCAGTTGAAAATACAGTTCACTGGGATTGAAGTAATGGCTGGTGTTCTCATCTTGTTTCATAAACTGCTGAAGCATTAGCAGATACATTCAGGGAGCCTGTCCTGAATGCATCTGCTCTTAGCCTTGACCTTCTGTGTAGTATAGGTATCAGGGAAACCAACGTTGAGAGTCTAATTGTAACCTCTGTAACCTCTATGTTGCAATGGGACACAGATCTCTTGGTGCATTAAGCTGGGCTGCAGGTTGGAAGTGTCAAACCCAGAATACAGTCTTTGTGGAGGGATATTATGGATAAAAGGGACATGCAAAATGGGGCAAAATGACTGACTCCTGCCTCCCACACCAGACTTCTGGCTGGAAATTGGAAAACTGTCTCAGAATAGAGGAGAATAGGATTCTGTTTATGTTATGCCTCTCTGTTGGTCCTGCATCCTAACTTCAAGGGAATGAGTTCCAAAATCTTCTTAACAACAGATGTCTCTTGTGCAATTGAATCTTATGCAGGCACCTCTAATATACCACAGATGAAAGTGGAGTTGCTCTGATGGAGGGGAGAGGTATGGGTGGGCAAGGCAGGGTGGGCACATCTCCTTCTTTCTGCACAGAGCATTGTCAGGGAAGGAGCCGTCTAACCTAAACTTGAAAATCCCTGTGTTGCAAGGACACTGATCATTACAGAAATGGATCTCTGGAGGGGTAGTTGATTGTGGCAGCAAGGAATGACTCTGGGATCACATACACTTGGATCTGAAAACCAACTCGTTACTTGTAAATGATGCAGCCTTTGGCAGATTATTCACTCAGCTAAGCTTCCATATTTGACAGGAGAATTAAACCAGATAATGGAGGTAATGCATTTAGTGAACTCCTTGGCTCTAGGTAAGTGCTTGAAAGATGTTACTCTTCTTAAGATCAATAGCTATTATTCTTGATATTATCTCAACAAGAAAACTCATCAAAATAAATTGCCTAGAGACCTATATAGAAAAAGGTATGATCTGGGGGAAGAGAACTGTGGTCATCGGCAATGTCTGCCTTGGGGGGTCTGTGGAGGTCATAGCTCCAGGACCCACAACTGCCTTTCTAAGTTAATGGGGAGATCGAGGTCATTGCCTTCCTACCAACCCTCCGCCAGGAGATGCTCCAGCACATACAGAGAATAAGTGAAGTATTTGAGAATGTATTCAGGAGCCACTATAGTGACTCCAGATGTTGTTACTGGAAGGTGATAAATGTTCTCTTCCTCTCCGAAGGTATTTCCATGTGACCAGGTGGTAAGATCCAGAGTCCACCCAAGATCAAATGGTCCCCAGAATAAAGGAGACAATGAGATTGGAGGCTCAGTCTTGATCCTTGGGTCTTTCTTTGGTGATGGAAAGCCACCCCCACACTGATAAGGGCACATAGAACCACTAGAATCAGGTGCAGAGAGAAGGGAAACAAGAGAAGGAAAACAAAAATAATCAGCATTCACAATTATTTTCAATGGCCTAGTTCAACTCATCATTAAATAATGTTACAGTGTGTTCATTTTGCTGTGGCGTACATTATTAAAGATTCAAGAGCTGGGGCAGAAAACTGCTAGGTAGAGATTTAGAGGTTCAAGATTCAGTTGGCACCCTTGACATAGAAGACGCCTTCTTCCCTGATGCTCCATTGCCACCCCTGCCCAAATTCAGTTGAACAAATGCCAGTCCTAAAATAAGTACTTACAAAGAGTTCTGAAGGCAAAGCTGTTGATCCACTGTGTGTTGTGACCTCATGTGATGACCGCAGTTTCAGGTCACACTGTGTGGCCTTTATTCTCTATGTGGCACATTTTGTTTTCCAGCAAGAATCTTCCTCTTCCACCAAGTGAAGCCCATTGACCCAATATCTGAAGGCAGCCTGGGAAGAAGCTGCACTCTTTAGACCACCCAAGGCCAATGTCACGATCAGGTGCTGAGTGGTGGGAGGAATTAGGCTCGTGACCAAATCTGTATTCCTCATACTGGCTTGTGCTTGTGTGTTCATTTGTTGTTGTCCCTACTCTTCCAGCCCTTCCCTGTCCATCCTGCCCTTCTGACCAATTCTAAATAGAATCTGTGGCTCTGTTCCTGCCTGCGTGAGCTGGTGGTGTTTAATTAAGTCTCAATTTTAATTTAAGGCATGAAGCTGCCTGACATCTAAGGATCTCTGAAGAGAACTAGGACCTGAAACCCATCTGAAATGTATCTGCAGACAGGTCAAGTTCATCGAAAGTCACCTCCTGCCTGACACTCCAGTCATTAATTCCAGGCGAGTTAATTGATGTATCAGTGACAGACAGTGATATAACACTTTCTCTGACAGAGCCACCTTCTCAGAAAAGTAACCTGACTTGACTTCCTCCAGTACCTCCCTGGCACAGTGAAGGCTGAGCTGCTTAACTCTTTAGGAGCTTTGCACTCTACTAATTTATTTAATGTTAAACTACCATTTAAGTGGTATTCTCTCTCTAAGAGCTTGATGGGGTATATGAGACCCCTACTACGGCTTAGACAGGCAGAGTCCAGGGCAACACAATCTCATGCCAAATGGCACTGATGTTAGGAAGGGGATGGATATGCCCAGCCATGCTCCCTTAAACTTGCAAACTATGCCTTGAGGCATTCCTGAAATTCAGGCGTGATGCCTCTTCATGTGGACCTCCAGAAGACACAAGTTCGTCAACTGTGCTCAGATTCTTCTGCATATAAGCAACTGCATATTGACATCCAGCCATTCTGCAGCTCTTCCCTTGAAAATCCCAAGTAGGAGGAGTGTGGGAGGCAGTGGGTTATGTGGCTTTCCTTTGGAAGAGTTCTTGCAAGTCATTCACCAATGGCTACACACCGATCTCATGAGTCTCAGTCAATTTGAAACTCCTTTAACACTCTGGGGTGTACTCTGTAGAAAGTAGAAAAGTTCCTCTTCAAAGCTCATCTTGGTTTAAAAATAAAATAATAGACACTAGGAATAATAGCTCCTTACTCTAAATCCTCCTATCAACTATTACTTCTTACATTTTCCTCCAGTTAGTTGTTTTGGCTTACTCAGGCATGCCTGGACAGACCCAGGCAAGTCTTAGCTCATAGTTTCTGTACCTTCCTTATGTGGAAATGCTATTGCTTCCTTAAACCTGTCGTAAGCAACTTCCTCTTCTTCTTCATTTTTCCTTGCACTTACTTATTTAGGAAAGTTTTAGGTTATTAGCAAATTGGGTATCAGTTTAAGACTGTGATGATAGCTCCGGCCAATGAATGCAGGACACAGCAGTAAGGATGACCCAAATGCGTAAGGGATAAATATGTCTGCTTTTCCTTTGTTCAACTGTGCTCTCACCATTGTTCCATCTGCCATTGAGCACCCTTTTTGCAGAAAGTAAAGATTGCCTTGCTGAGAGATCTTTTGTCTCCATGTTGACTTTTCTTCATGGCACTGATTATCTATTTCTAACAGCTCCCACCTCACTTCTTTTGAATCCTGTGTTCTCTTCTCTTCCCCAGAGCTGGGCTCACCTGCCACCTTCTCAGCATGTTATTGAATCTTGCAATTCCTTCCCCAAATTCCACATTTCCTATCTCACATCTCCTTAGCCCGTGTAACTGGCATCCCTCTGTGTTACTTATTTATGATGCATATGCCAATACCCTCCACTCAGCAGGCCCCATGTGGGTGAGGCTTTTGTCATTCTCAAGCTGCAGATTCCCCAGCACCACCCCCCAACAGTGCCCTGCACAGAGTAGGTGTTCAGTGGGCATTTGTAGGATGAATTAATTCCATCCAGGGGGAAAAAATTTGCCAGGTGGCTAAAGAGGTGCTAAAAACTAAAGAACAACCATGTAGTCAACAATGCTCCCCATGAGAGGAGGAACATGGAGGGAGATTTGACTTAGCTTTGAACAAAACTCACCAGCAAAGGCCAGAGCTTCTTCCTTGAAACTCTGGATCCCTTTATGGCCAATTTCCACATGAGCTGTTGGGAGGATTTTAGAGAGAAGGGAAAGTAGTATCTCCTGAGCTCTGATCCCAAGGGGACTGGTCTGCAGTGATGCCTTCGAAGCTGAGAGGCCAGCACTCACTTTTCCTGGCATCAGGGGTTCTGGCTCCAAGAGCCTCATGTTTTTAATCTTGAAAATGTGAAAATGTTGCTTCCCACACCCAGTAGTTATCAGAAAAGATAAATTAATGTGTGGGAACAAGCTTGTTTTTGAAAATCAAAGAGAACTTAGAACTGAGAGATGTTATCATCTACTCAGTTCTATGCCACCTGCTCACTTCTCTGCAGAGGGCTTGGTTTTGTGGGCTCTGTGGCTTAACTTTTCTTACCGTGGCCAGGAGAGAATCCAAGAAGCTGCCAGAAAAAACAGAGCCTGTAGAAAAGGCAGTGCTGAGATGCAGATTTGTTTCTTGGAGGGACCCTTCCAGTCCACCAAGCCGTTCAATAAAGTGAATGTTGGAAGGATTTTCTGCAAGGCAAGAGGCAAAAAGGAAAGACAATCAGATCAAGTTAAGAATATAAGAACTGCCATCCATGCAGGCCAAGGGGCGACCACTTGATCAAAAGATCTGATGTCTTCTTTGGGGTCTCTGTCGGATCTACCCCTATTTCAGTACATTTTTTTTTCTTTCCTTTCCAAATATCTTCCTTCCCACAAAAGACATAGTTCTGTTGGGTACATTCACCATCAAGGGGACATTGCTGGAGCACAGGCTCAGTTTCTCAAGAAGTGTTCTGATTGTCATCCTCGTATAATTCATCTTTCAAACCAGGATATTTTGGGGGAGCAAAAGGGAGCATGCTCAAAAACTGCCCTGGTATCATAGTAATGAATAGGAACACATGGTCACCCGTCACTTAAGCCCAGTGCCTCTCAAAATTTAATGCACATATGAATCACTTGGAGATCTGGTTGCAATACAGATTCTGATTCACTGGATCTAGGCTGAGGGCTGAAAGTCTACATGCCCAGCCAGCTCCCAGATGCTGCTGAGGTTACCGATTCATGGATGGCACTCTGTGTGGCAAGGGCTTAGGGAATCATCCTAACTAAGGCCAGTATAGCAGTAGCCAAGTTATCTATCAGCATGTCTGTACTGGCCCCAGGCTCCAACTCAGACCCCTGTAGGCAGCCTCTGAGGTGAATACAGGCATCATTGTGGTCCGTGAGAGGAGAGGCACAGGCTGCCTTTGTTCCTAGACTCTTTTTAAAAAAAATTTTTTTTGAGTAAGTCTCATTTCATCACCCAGGCTGCCCAATGGCACAATCACTGCAACCTCTGCCTCCCAGGTTCAAGCAATTATCATGCCTCAGCCTCCCAAGTAGCTGGAATTACAGGCATGTACCACGATGTCCAGCTAATTTTTGTATTTTTAGTAGAGACAGGGTTTCACCATGTTAGCCAGGCTGGTCTCAAACTCTTGACTTCAAATGATCCACCCACTTCAGCCTCCCAAAGTTTGTTTTAGACTCTTGCTTCAAGAATGTAAGAATGTCTCAAGAACAGCATTGGAAGATAGAGACGATGTCTCCCACAGGAGCAAAGGGAAGGCATGCTTACTGCCTGTTATAAAAGACTCTGGTTTCCTGAGTTCAGGTTCCTATCCTAAAGAGCAATCCACTGTGGGTACAGGTGTTACTCTTCATGTCACCCGGTGGAAAGCAGGGCTTGGGCAACCAACACAAAAATGAGGATACTCCAGCTGCTGTTATTACTCTGAGTAATAAAACTGATTGGTTTTGTTTTGTTCTCTGATCCAGGAGTCTTATATCTTCTGCCAGCATCCATGAGACTGGGGTAGGTGCACCTGTTGGTTTGCAAATAGGATAGCCTTAGACTCTCCACAGTTCTTGACATTACACTTCTTGAAATGACCAATCCAAACAAATATGCTGGACACACAATTCGGAATCCATTGCTTACTATGTCTGGATTATCCCCTAATGCCTTAAATTATTCCTCAGTATGTTTGGGGGAAGTGACATTAATGAATGAAGTAATATTAATGAATCATTTTCTTCTGAGAACAGCATTATTTTTATAAAAGATGAGCAAGGTATGACTAATATCAACCCACATCTCCTGTGCACTTCTACATTCCTCTTCTTGCATTGTGAACCCTCCACACACAAACACACACACACACACAAATATCCCATGAGCCTTTGTCCAAATCCTGCTGTATCATCCTAAACTAGCGGCCTCAGCTTTCCTGGTCATTTCCTTCAGATTCCCATCCGTTCTGTAACAAAGTGGTACAGAACATCAGACCTGCAGCTCCCATGTCAATGTGACCATTTCCAGTCAGCTAGACAACAAGAACCTGGACAAGCTGGCAGGTGGGTTGTTAGGTTAACTTGATAAGAGCTACTTGGTGCCAGAAACAAAGCCTGTAAGTCCCCAGAGAGTGACCAGATGCACCTCTGGGTCAGTGAGAAACTGGCTGATTTCTTCCCAACAACTCTAACTTACACTCTTCTTTGAATTAATGCATTTGATGTATACAGTTGGTCCTCCATTTCCACAGGTTTTGCATTCAAGGATTCAATTAACTGCAGATGGAAACCCATGGATACAGAGGGTTGACGGTACTATACCATTTTATATAAAGGATTTGAGCATCATGGATTTTGGTGTCTGAAGGAAGTAGGGCAAGGGGAGGAGTGGAGAGTGAGTTATGGAACCAATGCCTCACAGATACAGAGAACCAACTGTATACAGCTCAACAGTTAGAGATGGTTCAAAGGGGAGGAAAAAAGTAAAATATAATTAAAAACTGCAGCAGACAGCTTCAAGGTGGTTCCAAATAGGCAGGCAGGTACTAGGATCCAGGGGTCTAGGATCTTCAGAGCTGAGCTGCAACAGCCTCTGCTCCATAAAACGGCCAGGAATGCTAGGTAGCAATGAAGCAGTGACTCACCTCTCACCTTCTACACTGTCACTCCCAGCTCACATGGCGGTGACACCTACTGATTCCTCTCTAAGTTCTCCCACTTTGCAGGACTAAGAGCTCTAGATGTTCATCTAATTTGGGATAAATCCCACTGGTTTTGGTAATCTTGCTCATAAAATGCCAATTATGCATTTTTCTGGTTAGTAAAATAGGTCAAATCACAGCTAGGAGCAGCTTTTAGTGATCATCTCTGAATTGGTTCAATCTGCACTAATGGCACCATTCTCCTCTTGCCTGGGATTTTCTCCTTTTCTCTTCAACTATACTCAGTAGTAAATCCCAGTGTGTCCCCTGGTGCCCCAGCAATGCACCTTACCAAATGCACTTGGTTACCCTTCCCTGCCTTCCCTCCCTTGTCTTCTGTTCCCAGAGCTCCTTGTGCCTAGGGAAGTTTTATACAGGTGCTGGTGACAGATAACAGCATATTCTGTTAATTCTTCAAGAGTTTTTCTTTTCTTTTTTCTTTTTCTTTTTTTTTTTTTTTTGCCTATTTTAGGAAAGTATCACTCAGGGCTGGGATTAAGGTGACAGGGGGGAAATACAGGGGACACAAAATTTGGGTACACCAAGGGTGAGCACCTTCTCTAAGTCTATACCCCACGTGCCTCTCCTGCATTACACTGGCCCAGTGCTGGTGTCACTGCTGGAAAGGAAGGCATCTGACCTAAAGTCCTGTGATGGGTTTGACTAGTCAGTACAGGGAGATTCTTTCTAGCAGTCTTCAAATCCGTGGCCCCTCCCTCTGAATAAGACTAAGCCAGTTGCTGGTCCCCCTCCCTCTCCTGGTAACTAGAAGAGTGGAAAAGGCAGATGTCATTTCTGAACCTTGACACCAGATACACTGACGTCCCCAGCTGGATCAAAGCCCAAATGTAACATCCGGGCAAGCACTTGAAGCTCTGAGTCCCATTCTGGTTCCTGAGTCCTTTGTGCATTCTAAAAAGATCCTTGGAACATCAGTTATATATCATAAAAATTTCTCCATTGAATTTTGCCCTCAAAACACCACTTACTCAGTTCTATAAGGATAGGGACTTTTCGGCAGTTTGATTTCTCATTATGTCCATTTGTGTAACTTGCAGTCTCCTCTGCAAAGAAGAAAAGAGGTGATAAATGCAAGCACAATGCCTTACGAAACGTCAAAAATGTAGAAGAATATCATGTAACTGTGCTTTATCTTAGCAAAGTTACTTTCATGTGCAAATCCCAAATCCTTTACTATGTTTAGACAAAAAATTATGATGTGGGTCTCCTCAGCATCTCCTTTTGATAAATGTGGGGAGGAGAGTGTGTATGTGTGTGTGTGTGGGGGGGATCTTTCTTTTCTTTTTTTCTTTTTTTGCATTTTTTGAAACAGGGTCTTGCTCCATCACCAAGACTGGACTACAGTGGTGCCATCAGAGTTCACTGTAGGCTCCAACTCCTGAACTCAAGTGATCCTGCTGCCCAGCCTCCTGAGGAGTTAGGACTTCTGGCACATGCCACCATACCCAGCTAATTTATTTTTATTTTTATCTTTGCAGAGATGGGGTCTTGCTACGCTGCCCAGGCTGGTCTCAAACTCCCAGCCTCAACTAATCCTCCTTTCCTGGCTTCCTGAAGTGCTGGGATTACAGGTATGAGCCATCATGCCTGGCTATGTCTGTTCTTTCTAAATGGCGCTTCAAATGACTTACAAAAAAGGCAAAGTTCTCCCAGTAGTTGCTTATTGATGTCACAATTAAGATATGCTTACTCTCCACTGAGTGGCTGTGCTAGGTAACAATTCAGTCAGGCAGTAGCTCAAACCACATCAAGTTGCCTGTAGTATTTTAAGGAAACTGCAAATATATGGGTGGTGCTGTCCCCATGAGTGCTTTAGGACACATTATGAGTGGCTGCTGACTCCGGATATTCTCTGCTTCTTTAGCTCCTCCCTGGGCTGAGGCATTGCTTTGTCTCTGCAGAACTGGCTGCCTGCCTGTCTCCATATGGAAAGCTGTGGGGTTTCTTAAAGACTGGGCTGGGATGTCACTCAGAACCCTTGATCTCTGTGCTCAGGTTGTAGACACGGTTCCCTCCTGTCTTCGGAGATAAGGCACTGCAGTAACCTCTGTGAGCTTCGACCCCAAAACAGGGATGCACGGCACTGGCCTGAAAGAGCTTTATCACACGGTGAGTTTCAGAAAGAAGTATGACATCAGAGGTTTAGTCTCCAACTTAAACTAAAAATGTAAGAGGAAAGAAACGGAATAGAAGGTTGGGTGCAGTGCCTCACACCCATAATCTCAACACTTTGGGAGGCTAACACATGAGGATCACTTCAGTCTAGGAGTTCAGGACAATCCTGAACAACATAGAGAGACCAGTTCTCTAAAAAAATTTTTTTAAAAATCAGCTGGGTGTAGTGGTGCACAGCTGAAATCCCAGCTACATAGGAGGCTGGGGTGAGAGGGTTGCTTGAGCCCAGGAGTTCAGAGCTTACAGTGAGCCATCATCGTGCTACTGCACTCCAACCTGGGCGACAGACCGAGAACCTATCTCAAAAAATATGTAGCTGGGAAAAAAAAAAAGGTTGGTGGGGAAAATGGGAAAATAGGGTGCCATTAAAAAAAAAAAAAGAAAAAGAAAAACACTATAATGGCATTGTAAGTTGTGCTTACAACTGTTGGTTACTTTAAGTTTTCTGAGGATGTAAGAGGAAAAAAATATTGTAAACCTTCAAGATCTCCTTGTAATTAAGATTCCTTGCTGCTAAGAAGAGAGCAAAATCTTTGGAAGGTCCTTTGTTCCCCGAGTGGGGTAATTGGTAGGGGTAAGAAGTGGAATGAATGGAGGTGAGCTCTGTGCTTAGGCCCTCTGAGAAATAGACAATGGGAAGATGACAGGGAATGGAGTCACTGAGGTGGAGACCAGGAAAAGGGGAAATCCAAAGAGAGGTTTGTTTCCAGAGGAAATGCTACATACTACAATATTTCACACCTTTCCCATCTCGCTACTGAGATGGAAAAGAACCACTTCTTGTTAATGCAGAGTAGAGCTGAATATATTTCTGATTTCTAGTAAATTTCTGAGTAATGTATGTAGGATAAAAACTGAAGGTCCTCATGAAGAACCCAAGACATTTGGTTTATGTCTAGAACCATCAGTGACCTCCAGGATTTCACAAAATTGTTCAGTTTTTGGTGAGGAAATGGAAGCGCAGAGGGCTAACTGGATTCACACAGCTATTAAAGAGGAAGGTTTACATGGCTGGTTAGAGATCCTAATTCACTGATAATTCTTACTCTTGATGGGATCTAAATACCTGAAATTATCTTTCCTTAAAAATATGTCTGAGATTTCCATAATGCAGGAAGACTTGGGGGAATTAAAGTTCTATTTTATTCTCAGATTAAGATGCTTTATCTGTTTCATGCACCCTCTTTCCCTTTTCTTCTCCCTTCTCTTCTCTTCCTTTCCCTCCTTTCCTTCTCTTTTTTCCTTTCTAATTTCGTTCCTTTCCTTTTATCCTTCCCTTCTTTCTCCCCTTCCTCATTCCCTTCGTCCTTCCCTCCCTCCCTCCCTCCCTTCCTTCCTTCTTTCCATTTCTTCCCTCTTTCCTTTCCCTTCCTTTCTCTTTCCTTCCCTTCCCTCCCACCTTTCCTTCCTTCCTTCTCTCCCTCCCTCCCTCCCTCCCTCCCTCCTTCCTTCCCTCTCCTCCTGTTCTTCTTTCTTTCTTCCCTTTCCCCCTTCTCCTTTACTTTCTTTTGCCCTTCTTCCTTTCCTTCATTCTTTTCTTTTTCCTTTTTTCTTTTCCTCCTTCCTTCATTCCTTCCTTCTTTCCTTTTCTTCCTTTCTCCTCTTTTCTTCCTCCCTCCCTTTCTTCCTTTATAAATATTTTGAAGTATCTACTCCATACTAGAACTATGTACAGTTCTTGCCCCAGTCACATACGACATGTTGCAAATACAAAAGATTTTCAGATATTGATGAGTATGAGAAAACCCCAAATTTCAGAGGATAGTCATTGAGTTTGGAGACACGACTTTAGATAAGGCCCCAAAGGGGGACTTCTCTGACATTGGGACAGAATCTGAGGAAAAAGGAAAAGTCATCCTGGCAGAAGGGTTATGATAAAGAACCCATGGTGGGTAATAGCCAGTGTGAACAGGATGAAGGAAGAGAGAATCAAAGGTCCCTGCTGGCTTGCAAGATCCTAGATTTTCCTTTAATTGCCATGGGTCAACATTGTAGAATTTAAAGTAAGGAAATGAGATTATCCGATGAATATGTGTAAAAAATCTCTGGCTGCTGTAAGCAGTAGACACTGTAAAGAGATAAGAATTACATGATTATTACATGTACTCTGTGAGTTAACTATAGTGAGATTACCTTTGACGATGAGAAAACTGCCACCAGGATTTACATACCATGCCCAAGATCACATGGCTTGTAAATAATGGAGGAAGCTTCACAGCCTGATCAGTACCAACTTCAAAGCCCATACTCTTTTTCAGGGTACCTACTTAAGTTGTAGCCCTATTAAGATATACAAGGTTTGACTGGAATTTTCAATAAAATATTGAAATCAGTTTTCTACAAAGGGAAAACCTCTGTATGGGGAAATCCCCCTTTGAACCCCACTTTCTGATTCCAGTTCTCTGCTAATAAAGGACTTGACATATCCTGATGTTTAGAATCCAGTGTTCTAATTGGGTACAGACACATTCACATCAGCTGAAGCAGCTGTATGAAAATCTGCTTCTGATGCCGTCTGAAGGACAGCAACTGAATTTCCACCTTAACTCCATCTCCTTTTCTAGCAATGGTTAATTTGAATGTGTCATATCATAGCCTGGGTACATTTTACTAATGTCAATATTTTTGCTACCTAATAGTACACAGTATTATACCTGAAATCTTCCAGTCTGGCAGGGTGCTATTACAAAAGATTGCTTAATTGTAGATTACTTCTGTACATTTAAATTTCAGTAGCATATTAAGTTGTCAGGCTTAATTACCGTTGTATGTTTAGATTATGCCACAGATTATTTAGTTTAGTACCTAGGTTTGCCAGCCTGTTCTCCTTGTGATGTGACAGGGCAGTAATTAGTGTATTATGGAAAAACCTAAAATTTCCCATGGAGATGTCCAGGAGGCCTGGCATTCTCACTGATCCTTCAGAAAGTCCTCACTCTGCTGCTCCCCCAAACCTCCCTGCTGCATCCAATTTCCCTGGGTGAATTTCTGCAGGGAATAGCCTTGGTGGTCCTAGCTTGGCTTCACATTTATGTTTATCATGACTATGAAGATGTGGAAACGCCCACTGATCCCTCAAAGGGCTCACCAGATAGGTTAGGGCAGAGTTTCTCCACCTGGTACTGTTGACATTTTCTAATTGTGTGAGGCCGTCCTTTGTATTGAAAGATGTTTAGCAGCATCTTTGACTTCTACCCACTAGATGGTGACAGCATTCCCACAGTGGTGAAAATCAAAACTGCCTCCAGACATTGTAAGGTGACCTCAGGAGACAAATTGCCACTGGTTGAGAAACACTGTATCCCCGAGTGAAAGTGATAGAAAACTTCCTACCAGCAAATATTATTTTAGTGCTCATTGTGGACGATGCTTTCTGTCTCCTGGTAGAATCTCACAATCCTTTATAATTTCAGTTCTTGGGGGTGTGTGTTCCTGGTTCTACCTCTTACGTATGGTGGAAGAGGAGTATTATTATGGAATGAGAAGAATGATTAAGAAAGCCAAACAGGCTTCTGTGATTATTGGGAATTTCTATATTATTAATACAAACTCCAGATAGAGACTTATGATGCCAGAGTAGTTGGGGAAGATTTTGGGTAAGAGCCCTTTGCTATTCACAGGTTGCCTCAAAATGTTCTTAAAATGTGACCTCACTGATGTGACAGTGCCAGATAAGCAGACCTGACGCCTTCATTAGGTGGGTCCTTAGAGCCTATCTGGATCTATGTTTCCCCGTCACACAAATGGGTGTGATCCCATCCAAACAAGCCCAACTTAGCACATTCTTCTCTAACCTTGTCTTTTCATCTTTTTGCTTAAGCACACTCATACTCATAATGATTCAAATACTTTGACATTCCTTCCATTTCTTTTCTCTTTGCCTTTCCAATTTTTATTCTTTCTTTTCTCAACCTCCTTCCCCCAAAACCAGTCAGCTTCTCCTTTAAGGGCAACCTTCTTGCCTGTAACAGAGTACCCGACATATCATTAAAAAATCAATTTTTTTGCCTGGGGCAGAGCAAGATGGCCGAATAGGAACAGCTCCAGTCTCCAACTCCCAGCGCGAACGAAACAGAAGACAGGTGATTTCTGCGTTTTCAACTGAGGTACTGGGTTCATCTCACTAGGGTGTGCGGGACAGTCGGTGCTGGTCAGCTGCTGCGGCCCAACCAGTGAGAGCTGAAGCAGGGCGAGGCATCACCTCACCTGGGAAGCCCAAGAGGGAAGAGAATCCCTTTTCCTAGCCAGGGGAACTGAGACAAACAACACCTAGAAAATCGGGTAACTCCCACCCCAATACTGCGCTCTACCAAGGATCTTAGCAAACGGGCACACCAGGAGAATATATCCCACACCTGGCCGGGAGGGTCCCACGCCCACGGAGCCTCCCTCATTGCTAGCACAGCAGTCTGTGATCTCGCAGCAAGGCAGCAGCAAGGCTGGGGGAGGGGCGCCCGCCATTGCTGAGGCTTAAGTAGGTAAACAAAGTCGCTGGGAAGGTCAAACTGGGTGGAGCTCACAGCAGCTCAAGGAGTCCTGCCTGTCTCTGTAGACTTCACCTCTGAGGACAGGGCACAGCTAAACAACAGCAACAACAACAACAAAAACAGCAGCTGAAACCTCTGCAGACGCAAACGACTCTGACAGCTTCGAAGAGAGCAGTGGATTTCCCAACACGGAGGTTGAGATCTGACAATGGACAGAGACTGACTGCTCAAGTGGGTCCCTGACCCCTGAGTAGCCTAACTGGGAGACATCCCCCACTAAGGGCAGACCGACACCCCACACCTCACACGGTGAAGTACACCCCTGATAGGAAACTTCCAAAGCAAGAATCAGACAGGTACACTCGCTGTTCAGCAATATTCTATCTTCTGCAGCCACTGCTGCTGATACTCAGGCAAACAGGGTCTGGAGTGCACCTCAAGCAATCTCCAACAGACCTATAGCTGAGGGTCTTGACTGTTAGAAGGAAAACTAACAAACAGGAAGGACACCCACACCAAAACCCCATCAGTACGTCACCATCATCAAAGACCAGAGGCAGATAAAACCACAAAGATGGGGAAAAAGCAGGGCAGAAAAGCTGGAAATTCAAAAAATAAGAGTGCATCACCCCTTGCAAAGGAACGCAGCTCATTGCCAGCAATGGATCAAAGCTGGATGAAGAATGACTTTGACGAGATGAGAGAAGAAGGCTCCAGTCCATCAAACTTCTCAGAGCTAAAGGAGGAATTACATACCCAGTGCAAAGAAACTAAAAATCTTGAAACAAGAGTGGAAGAATTGATAACTAGAATAATTAATGCAGATAAGGCCATAAATGAATGGACAGAGATGAATACCACGACATGAGAAATACGTGACAAATGCACAAGCTTCAGTAACTGACTTGATCAACTGGAAGAAAGAGTATCAGCGATTGAGGGTTAAATGAATGAAATGAAATGAGAAGAGAAACCTAAAGAAAAGAGAAGAAAAAGAAATAAACAAAGCCTGCAAGAAGTATGGGATTATGTAAAGAGACCAAATCTACATCTGATTGGGGTGCCTGAAAGTGGGGGAAAATGGAACCAAGTTGGAAAACACTCTTCAGGATATCATCCAGGAGAACTTCCCCAACCTAGTAGGGCAGGCCAACATTCAAATTCAGAAAATACAGAGAATGCCACAAAGATACTCCTCGAGAAGAGCAACTCCAAGACACATAATTGCCAGATTCACCAAAGTTGAAATGAAGGAAAAAATCTTAAGGGCAGCCAGAGAGAAAGGTCGGGTTACCCACAAAGGGAAGCCCATCAGATTAACAGCAGATCTCTCGGCAGAAACTCTACAAGCCAGAAGAGAGTGGGGGCCAATATTCAACATTCTTAAAGAAAAGAATTTTCAACCCAGAATTTCATATCCAGCCAAACTAAGTTTCATTAGTGAAGGAATAATAAAATCCTTTACAGATAAGCAAATGCTTAGAGATTTTGTCACCACCAGGCCTGCCTTACAAGAGACCCTGAAGGAAGCACTCAACATGGAAAGGAACAACCGGTACCAGCCATTGCAAAAACATGCCAAAATGTAAAGACCATCAAGGCTAGGAAGAAACTGCATCAACTAATGAGCAAAATAACCAGTTATTATAATAATGGCGGGATCAAGTTCACACATAACAATATTAACCTTAAATGTAAATGGACTAAATGCTCCAATTAAAAGACACAGACTGGCAAACTGGATAAAGAGTCAAGACCCATCAGTTTGCTGTATTTAGGAGACCCATCTCACTTGCAGAGACATACATAGACTCAAAATAAAGGGATGGAGGAAGATCTACCAAGCAAATGGAGAACAAAAAAAAGCAGGAGTTGCAATCCTAGTCTCTGATAAAACAGACTTTAAACCATCAAAGATCAAAAGAGACAAAGAAGGCCATTACATAATGGTAAAGGGATCAATTCAACAGGAAGAACTAACTATCCTAAATATATATGCACCCAATACAGGAGCACCCAGATTCATAAAGCAAGTCCTTAGAGACTTACAAAGAGACTTAGACTCCCATACAATAATAATGGGAGACTTCAACACTCCATTGTCAACATTAGACAGATCAACGAGACAGAAAGTTAACAAGGATATCCAGGAATTGAACTCATCTCTGCAGCAAGCAGACCTAATAGACATCTACAGAACTCTCCACCCCAAATCAACAGAATACACATTCTACTCAGCACCACATCACACTTATTCCAAAATTGACCACATAGTTGGAAGTAAAGCACTCCTTAGCAAATGTACAAGAACAGAAATTATAACAAACTGTCTCTCAGACCACAGTGCAATCAAACTAGAACTCAGGACTAAGAAACTCAATCAAAACCGCTCAACTACATGGAAACTGAACAACCTGCTCCTGAATGACTACTGGGTACATAACGAAATGAAGGCAGAAATAAAGATGTTCTTTGAAACCAATGAGAACAAAGATACAACATACCAGAATCCTGGGACACATTTAAAGCAGTGTGTAGAGGGAAATTTATAGCACTAAATGCCCACAAGAGAAAGCTGGAGAGATCTAAAATTGACACTCTAACATCACAATTAAAAGAACTAGAGAAGCAAGAGCAAACACATTCCAAAGCTAGCAGAAGGCAAGAAATAACTAAGATCAGAGCAGAACTGAAGGAGATAGAGACACAAAAAATCCTCCAAAAAATCAATGAATCCAGGAGTTGGTTTTTTGAAAAGATCAACAAAATTGATAGACTGCTAGCAAGACTAATAAAGAATAAAAGAGAGAAGAATCAAATAGACGCAATAAAAAATGATAAAGGGGATATCACCACAGACCCCACAGAAATACAAACTACCATCAGAGAGTACTATAAACACCTCTACGCAAATGAACTAGAACATCTAGAAGAAATGGATAATTTCCTGGACACTTACAATCTCCCAAGAATATACCAGGAAGAGGTGAAATTCCTGAATAGAGCAATAGCAGGCTTTGAAATTGAGGCAATAATCAATAGCCTACCAACCAAAAAAAGTCCAGGACCAGATGGATTCACAGCTGAATTCTACCAGAGGTACAAGGAGGAGCTGGTACCATTCCTTCTGCAACTATTCCAATCAATAGAAAAAGAGGGAATCCTCCCTAACTCATTTTATGAGGCCAACATCATCCTGATACCAAAGCCTGGCAGAGACACAACAAATAAAGAGAATTTTAGACCAATATCCCTGATGAACATCGATGCAAAAATCCTCAATAAAATACTGGCAAACCGGATCCAGCAGCACATCAAAAAGCTTATCCACCATGATCAAGTGGGCTTCATCCCTGGGATGCAAGGCTGGTTCAACATACGCAAATCAATAAACGTAATCCAGCATAGAAACAGAACCAAAGACAAAAACCACATGATTATCTCAATAGATGCAGAAATGGCCTTTGACAAAATTCAACAGCCCTTCATGCTAAAAACACTCAATAAATTCGGTATTGATGGAACGTATCTCAAAATAATAAGAGCTATTTATGACAAACCCATAGCCGATATCATACTGAATGGGCAAAACCTGGAAGAATTCCCTTTGAAAACTGGCACAAGACAGGGATGCCCTCCTTCACCACTCCTATTCAACATAGTGTTGGAAGTTCTGGCTAGGGCAATCAGGCAAGAGAAAGAAATCAAGGGTATTCAGCTGGGAAAGAAGAAGTCAAATTGTCCCTGTTTACAGATTACATGATTGTATATTTAGAAAACCCCATTGTCTCAGCCCAAAATCTCCTTAAGCTGATAAGCAACTTCAGCAAAGTCTCAGGATACAAAATTAATGTGCAAAAATCACAAGCATTCTTGTACACCAGTAACAGACAAACAGAGAGCCAGATCATGAATGAACTTCCATTCACAATTGCTTCTAAGAGAATGAAATACCTAGGAATCCAACTTACAAAGGATGTAAAGGACCTCTTCAAGGAGAACGACAATGAAATAAAAGAGGACACAAACAAATGGAAGAACATACCATGCTCATGGATAGGAAGAATCAATATCGTGAAAATGGCCATACTGCCCAAGGTTATTTATAGATTCAATGCCATCCCCATCAAGCTACCAATGACTTTCTTCACAGAATTGGAAAAAACTGCTTTAAAGTTCATATAGAACCAAAAAAGAGCCCGCATTGCCAAGACAATCCTAAGTCAAAAGAACAAAGCTGGAGGCATTACGCTACCTGACTTCAAACTATCCTACAAGGCTACAGTAACCAAAACAGCATGGTACTGGTACCAAAACAGAGATATAGACCAATGGAACAGAACAGAGTCCTCAGAAATAATACCACACATCTACAGCTATCTGATCTTTGATAAACCTCAGAAAAACAAGAAATGGGGAAAGGATTCTCTATTTAATAAATGGTGCTGGGAAAATTGGCTAGCCATAAGTAGAAAGCTGAAACTGGATCCTTTCCTTACTCCTTATACGCAAATTAATTCAAGATGGATTAGAGACTTAAATGTTAGACCTAATACCAGAAAAACCCTAGAAGAAAACCTAGGTAATACCATTCAGGACATAGGCATGGGCAAGGACTTCATGTCTAAAACACCAAAAGCAACGGCAACAAAAGCCAAAATTGACAAATGGGATCTAATTAAACTAAAGAGCTTCTGCACAGCAAAAGAAACTACCATCAGAGTGAACAGGCAACTGACAGAATGGGAGAAAATTTTTGCAATCTACTCATCTGACAAGGGGCTAATATCCAGAACCTACAAAGAACTCAAACAAATTTACAAGAAAAAAACAAACAACCTCATCAAAAAGTGGGCAAAGGATATGAACAGACAGTTCTCAAAAGAAGACATTCATACAGCCAACAGACACATGAAAAAATGCTCATCATCACTGGCCATCAGAGAAATGCAAATCAAAACCACAATGAGATACCATCTCACACCAGTTAGAATGGCAATCATTAAAAAGTCAGGAAACAACAGGTGCTGGAGAGGATGTGGAGAAATAGGAACACTTTTACACTGTTGGTGGGATTGTAAACTAGTTCAACCATTATAGAAAACAGTATGGGGATTCCTCAAGGATCTAGAACTAGAAGTACCATATGACCCAGCCATCCCATTACTGGGTATATACCCAAACGATTATAAATCATGCTGCTATAAAGACACATGCACACGTATGTTTATTGTGGCACTATTCACAATAGCAAAGACTTGGAATCAACCCAAATGTCCATCAGTGACAGACTGGATTAAGAAAATGTGGCACATATATACCATGGAATACTATGCAGCCATAAAAAAGGATGAGTTTGTGTCCTTTGTAGGGACATGGATTCAGCTGGAAACCATCATTCTCAGCAAACTATCCGCATGTTCTCACACATAGGTGGGAACTGAACAATGAGATCACTTGGACTTGGGAAGGGCAACATCATACACCGGGGCCTATCATGGGGAGTGGGGAGTGGGGAGGGATTGCATTGGGAGTTATACCTGTTGTAAATGACGAGTTGATGGGTGCTGACGAGTTGATGAGTGCAGCACGCCAACATGGCACAAGTACACATATGTAACAAACATGCACATGTACCCTAGAACTTGAAGTATAATAATAAAAAAAAATTTAAAAAAAAATCAATTTTTTTGTTGATTTAATGAATAAAGTAGGAAAATCACTAGATATAAAGGAAACTAAAATTAGAATCATAGGTTTATGTTTTTTCTAGTCCCTAAAGAAGGTGAAATTTCAATAATAGTAATAACAGGAAGAAATATTCACCTAGACCCTCAACTAAATGACTTATGGTGTTGTCAGTTATCCTGAGCTTATATTGTGCATGCATTTTCATTGTATATGGATTTATAAATTTTTTTTTTTTTTTTTTTTGCTCTGTCACCAGACTGGAGTTCAGTGGCATGATCTTGGCTCACTACAGCTTCTGCCTCCTGAGTTCAAGCAATTCTTATGCCTCAGCCTCCCGAGTTGCTGGGATTACAGGCAAGAGCCACCACACCAAGCTAATTTTTGTATTTTTAGTAGAGACAGGGTTTCACCATGTTGGTCAAGATGGTCTCAATCTCCTGACCTCGTGATCCCCCCGCCTCGGCCTTCCAATGTGCTGGGATTACAGGCGTGAGCCACAGAGCCCTGCCTATACTGCTTTTAAAGTGAATACTTGTTCTTTGTCCAATTATGGACAGTTACCAGCATGCACACACACACACACACACACACACACACACACACACACACAAACAAATGATGAGTGAATCCAAGGAGTGACCCTAATTGCTAAGCTAAGGATTCCTATGGCAGAACAAAACAGCACTTTTATGGAACTTCAGATTTGCTCAGCAGAGGTAGGGCTCACCCCTCCTGAGCCTGGCTGTTCATGGCACTTTGATATTCATGAAGTGCCTTGTTATTAGCTCTGCTTTGGAAAACACCCTGAAACCCTGGTCTCTGGGTTGGCATTGGTTGCTTAGTGAAGGTCTGTATAACAGCTAGCTCAGTTTGCCCACCAAAGATTAGATTACTGTTTTATTCCTTTGTGCCAATAACCTTATATTTTCTTGCATAACAACAGTGTCTCAGAATCAGAGAGAGATTTTTGGTTTCCCAGTTTGAATCATGAACATTTTTATCCATAGCCATTATTATGAAAAGCCTTGCAATGCCTTCAATGCTAACTTTTTCAAGTGCCATGCAAAGTGGGACAGCTGTGGTCAGAGGTTGCATGGCCCAAGGATTGAGTACCTGATCTTGATACAGAGAATCAATTGTCCCCAAGGAACATAGTTGGATCTAGGGGATTCCAATCATGACTTACTTTTATTTCTTGAATTGGAAATCTGTTTTAGATACAGAAAATTCTTTAGTAATAGTACTTTTAGATTAGGTTGAGGGGATGGTAGTCAATTTTTAGAAACAGACTAATGTATAAGCTTTTTCCCATTTTGAGGGAGAAGGAAAATCACAATTTTCTCACGGGGATTGACCATAGGCACATTTTGGGCATAGTGAAATGTGCAGAAGCACCTCAGGTGTCACAGGCTCATTTGCTGCAATTCAACGAGTATTTGTTAAACATCAACCAAATGACAGTAATTGCAATAGGCACTGAGAGAAATACAAAGGGAAGAAAGACACGATCCCCATCCTGGAAAGACCCTTGTATCTCCCTAACCATCTCCTTCTAGTCTGAAGTTGAAGTATGACAGTTTTAGTCTATAGATGTTAGAAAAGATCTTAGTCTTCTAAAATTCATATACTGAAACTATCTCAAAAAGGAAAAGAGAATCATGGTTCATTCTCTCAACCACAAAACTAACAATTTTAACTTGATTGCATTAGATCTATAAGATCCAATGAGAATTTCATAATAATAATAACTATAGTAGTACCTCATTAATTAAAATAATATCCCACATGCTATGTTCACTGATAACAACAAAAACGATAACACTTCAAAATTGTGTTTTTTCTTTAAAAATGAAAAAATAAAAAACCTGTGTTAAGTGCATTCCATTTAGAAGATGCATACCATTATCCATTTGACTTAGAATTCCAGAGCCCTGAACTGTGGGCTATTTCTACTATAGGATTCTCAGGATTGGAAGGGACCTCAGAGGACATCTGGCCCACCCTCCTGTTTCCCATAATTAAAATACTTCAAAGAGGAGTTAATTCTCTTTTCTTTTTCCATATGTCCTAGCTTCTTGTCAGGGGTGCTGTTCTCACCTGACACTGAGGGTGACGAGTCAGAGGAAGAGTCAATTTGCAAAGATCCGATGGTGAGGGTCGCCAGGATGGCTTCTGCGTCTACCAAAGTCTGGCTGCTTGATGGCTTGGATGGGGGGGACAAGACAACACACATGGAGCATTGCTCTATATCGGCCGCATGGAGGTCTCCAGAATAAAGTGCGCATCCCTAATAAGAGGCAAACAGAGAGGGGAGGCACTTGTCTGATGGAAGGATGTTATATCATGGCTCATGGTGGTAGCTCTTTGTGAGTGACGTAATTTTTCAGCATTGAGCTCCAACCTTCACTGATTTGATTTTAAAACTTAGTTACTTCATATCTGACACATTTAACCTTATCAAACATTAATATTTTAGTGTGAATAAGTTTCATAGATTCTTTCCTGAAAGCAAGTTTGGATGAGACAGAGGAGAGTGGGGAGGGAGGAACAAAAGTCCATGCCACTGACTCAGGTGGAAGAAGAGAGTAGGGTCAGGGTAACAGTGATGAGGCCCTACTTGTACTCTCTGGGTTAACTAGCAAGGTGACAGTTGCTTCTTTCTTTGGTGGGAAAACAGAGATCGATCTGGTACTGTCTTCCGGTAGGTTGGAGTCTAATATAGGGTAATTCCTAACACTAGCTGGATCAGATTTGCTCTTTTTTTTTCTGCCTTTCAATGGACTTAAGCAGGAGAGGTAGTATACGGAACCTTACAGTGGCTTTTTTATAAAGCAAATGCAATTTGCTTCTTGAGAGAATTATTTTTGAAATTTGAAAAATATTTCTTACATTAGATTGGTGCAAAAGTAACCATGGTTTTTGCCATTACTTTCAAATATGTTGCTAGCATTATGAAAATGCTTTGGTGCATATCTCATGAAAATGAAATGCTTTGGTGCATTTCACAGTGCACATAATGGACTCCTCAACGAGCGAAATGGTGGCATAGAGTGGGACATAGATATACGCAAGTTCTGGGAAAATATAGTTGCAACCACAATACCACATAAGCAAAATCCCTCCTCTCCATACAGCCATCAGGGACCATGTGGCATTATATGGTTCATATAAAATGTCTCCAGAAAAGATGAAAAAGTTAGAGCACAAAGGCTGGCCAGTATTAGCTTAGGTGTAGCCATTAAATTATAATCAGACTCAGAAATGCAGGGAAACTTATTTGTACAAAGACCATAAAACATGGTGATTCAAGCATTAACTCAAGAGCCACAACATCTGGATTTAAATCCTAATTTTGTTACTTACTTACTGGCTGTGCAATCTTGGTCAAGTCACTTACTCTTCCCATGCTTAAAGTTCAATAAATTTAACATCTACTCATAGGGTGGTTTTGAGATTAAATGAATTAATATAGGGAAAATATTTAGAAGAGTTTCTGGCATCTGGCAAGCACTGTAGAACTGCAATATTATTATCATTATTAATTCTAGTCCCATTAATATTGAAATCCTTATAATTATTAACTATTCCTTATATGATACTTACAGGCAGAATGTATATCTGGGGAAAATTCCGGAGAAATCGCCATTCTCTCTGTAGATAGTCCAGAGACCCAATGAACACTATGTCCTTCAGCTCCTTCCTGGTATAGTTGCTGGCTCTCAAGGGCATTACAAAGTTCCGAAGCCCTATCAGGGCTGATTGGGCATCTCCAAATACACAAGCTACAATGTGGTTCCGAAACTTATGTTTTAACTTGCGACTTCGTTTCTAAGGATAAGGATTCCAGAGTCTGGTCATTTTTATAAACAAGATGAGAATCCCTCCAAATGGACCACCGCTCCTCCTCCCAATTCTTCTAGGTACATCCATAGCCCTACCTTCATAAGGTGAATAGAATTTTGCAAATTGTTTATAAAAAACAGAACTCATGCGTAAGTGCTGCAATTACACCTTTTACTTTTTTTGTGGAATTTCTTTTGTATTTCACTCTCTTTTTAGTTTTCTATTAGCTTGGAGTGCATCAACTAAAACTCAGATTAGCATCATTCTTCAGGGTGTGAAATCATTGGACCAAATGGAGAAAGTATTTCTTGATTTTTATTACATATTTTTAGCCTTGTATGTGCCACAGTAAAATTCGGTGAAAACCTAAGAATCCAAATTCAATGCTAAATTATGTCTTTTAGTGTTATACAGCAAGCTGTATAACATATTGCATATTCAGTGGGGTTTCATTCATTAATTTGAACCATATGAATTTACCTTTTTTGGGTCAAAAATGGTTGAACAGTGGCAATTTCATATGGTTCAGTTGAATACACTGAACTGGTTCTATAGACTCCTGCATCAAGGAAATTCATCAAACAAAATGTATAAAAGAAAAAGAAATATTATAAAAATTTCATTTCCCCATCCTGTGTCCAAGTGTTCTCATTGTTCAAGTCCCACCTATGAGTGAGAACATGCGGTATCTGGTTTTCTGTCCTTGTGATAGTTTGCTCAGAATCATGGTTTCCAGCTTCATCCATGTCGTGGGGTTGGGGGAGTGGAGAGGGATAGATAGCATTAGGAGACATACGTAATGTAAATGAAGAGTTAATGGGCGCAGCACACCGACATGGCACACGTGTACATATGTAACAAACCTGCACGTTGTGCACATGTACCTAGAACTTAAAGTATAACAAAAAAATTTCATTTGATCTCAAACATTTGAATATGTCTCATACTACTATCAGCATTGCCAATTGTTAATATTGTCCCTGTGTCTCTAAGTTGAAAATAAAAGAATATGTATGGAATATATTTAGGTTTCTCCCACAGTTATACAGACCCATAAAAACAATAAATGTAACTTTTAAAGAATGATATTCCTGTGGGAAACTTATCTTAAGCCTATGTGTGGTTTCTTTCAGCGTACGGCTAATGTCTCCTCCTAACAGCACTGAGATGTGACAGAGAGAACCCTGAACTCGGAGTCAGAAGATGTGATTTTGTATTCTGGTTCCATTGTTAGCAATATGACTGAGCAAATTACTTAACTTCTCTGGTTCTCAATTTCTTTGTGTTTAAAATGGAAAAAAAAAAATAAAACAGAGAGTTAATTTTGTTGTAGGACATAATATATTGAAAGTGTTTATTTCTTAACTCACTAAAAGTTGTTCAATAACTATCAATCAAATTTAAAAGTTATTGAATTTCTATATCTTCAAAGGAGGACACTTAGAAGCTGGTACAGAGTAAGTTAAGTGTATTTAAATTTCAGCATGAGCATTTCCTATATTCCTAGACACACAAAGACTCAGAATACTTCAAATGGATATATCATTCTTCTTTATGCCAGTCCTTTGCTCGGTTAAATGGCAATCTTCTATGAAACAGGCGTTGATGAAATTTAACAGGATAAACAAGTAGCATCTGACATTTCAACAATTAAAAGTTTGCCAAATTAGCATATACTGGGAATACTGTACTGTACCCTCCTTCCGAGAGGGATCTCCCTGCGAGGGGAAATAAAGCTACTTGTCTGGAGAGCCTTCCTAGAGTGATATGAATCTTAACCGAATCTATTAAATAATTGTCTCTAGCTAATCCGATTAGTTTTAACTTGAATAATGAAGCCTCTAACTGTATTTAATGTAACATGTCTAAAGTCCAACAATTGCTCTTCTGAGTAGAACTAAACAATTAGAAACAAGATACATGGCAGAGTGCATTAATGGGCACAGCTAGAGAGGCAATTTCTCCAAGAAACTGTGGCACAAAACTGTCTCCTGATTAAGAAAGATGGTGGCTATTGGAGGAAGGGGAGGATGTCCTATTTGTTCAAAGTAACTTAAATTGATCATTTCTACTTGGCCCTTTTGCAGATGAAACCAAGTTTAAAGGCTCCTCAAATTTTGCAATCCAGATATTTCTTTCCTAGGGGCACACATTTCAAATTTCTTAGCATTTTTAAAACTAGAAGGCATCCTAAAGTTAACAAAAGACCCAGTTGATATTCTGAACTATATTCCATATCAAGTATCATAAGGGAAATATCAATCATGGCAACCTGTCTTCATTCTTAATAAATATGATCTAATAAAACTTCTGCTATTTCCATCCTTTGGTCTCAAATGTCTCAATCTGCAACCAACTTCCTAACCTTTCTAAAGATTTGCCTCCCACTGAAAATATGTTTGTCTTCCTGCTCAACGGATGTTTATTTTGTATAGTTCAGAATAAGACATAATTGCTAAAATGGTGAGTTTCAGCAACCCTAATAGTCTTCCAGCTGGTATGACAGCTCTGACAGTTTTGTGTTTCTGATCAAATGATGGATCATGCTTTTACAAAAGTTGAAATATATTCTGTCAGGACATTGGCACTGAGCCACAAAGATGTGTATGTATGCATGTGTGCATCTATCAAAAAAGTGAACTAAACTCTTTTGGAAAGCAAGAAAATATATATAAGTATCAATTAGTCATATATAAAAAAATATATAGGGTTCATACAGCATGCAATCATTTTTATTAGTTAAATTTATCAGCTACTACTTGTAAAGTAAACCACTAAGATTATACTTCAGTTTCCAACTCCAGAAAATTACAGTAGGTGGGCATCTGGAAAGCAGGTGCCAGACCCTGGGTTAGGATACAAGACTTTTTCCATCTTAGTTGCAGGTATTTCTGTGAGTTGAGTTAGTCTGTCTCTTTGAGAAGAGAGACAAGGATATGACTGTAATATCCACAAAGATTCACCCTGGTTGTATGGAGTGTTTAGGAGGCATATTTGTGGCTAATGTGTTAAATCTAAGTAGAGCCAGCTTTAAGAAAAACCACTACAGAAAATCCAAATTTCAAAACCAATACATTAGAAAAATTCTTATTTACTTAAAAAAAAAAAAGACTGCAGAGTCCTTGTAAACAGTAGGTTTCCCTGGTGCATTTAAATTAATTAGATTTACTAGGAAAACAGCAAAATTTCGAGAACATTATTCTGAATAACTGAGTCAGCCAAACTGTTAAAGGAGAGAGGAAATAGTTGAAGACATATAATTGTTTGAAATTCCAGCATATTACTCATGTAGGCTTTGTCAAATGCCTCATGTGTTACTTTGTATATTATTCATATGGCTGGTGAGGGATATGGGTTTTTTTTTCTTTTTTTGACAAATTCATAGTTTACAAAGAGAAGTGACAGGTGCTTATGACTAACATAGGAACATCATTTACCCTAAGAAATGCTTTATCTTATTTGAGATTTGATGATGCAAGATCACCTACCAGAGTCACCTTGTCCAAAGAGATTGGTTTGCACCAGTGAAACATCCCACTGCTATCAAGCTGGTCAGAATCTTGTTCTACATCATGTAGAAAAGTCCTAAATAGGAAGAATGGAGAGTTAGTTTGAGACTATTTGGAGCTCCTCTGTAACAAAGCCGAGATGTAAAACTCATCAGAGCCTTGAGATCAAAGAGGAGAATAGCATAAGTAGAATGACCACAGGTCTGTAAGACTCTAGAATAAAGGCTTAGATGTGAAGAGCACAAAGAGCCCAGACTGTATCATAGCTGAAGACACACTTTGGGCAAAAGCCACAACGGGATTTTTTTTTTTTTTTTGCCTTAGATTATATGTACCTTGAAGATAGTTATTTCTGGTTTTAATTTTGATACTGTATGATACTGTTATTCATTGGTAGATATCATGAGCAGTGTTTTGGGCACCTGAATATAGAATTTACATAGCTGTGAGAGATTCAATCATGGGTGATATTTCTCTCCTTAGCATATTTTCCTCCTGTCTCCTTTCCATATATTTTTCTGAATGGTTCCCTGTTGAAACATTCTGATTTAGTAAATACTTTTTGCATTCTTTAAAGCTTTCATCACTGGTCTGCATTTGCCTAGACTTTGCTTTGATCTTGATCTAAGTCTTGGCAATGCCATCCCCATGGTCACCCCACACTGCAGTTAGACACAAGTTTGTTTCATAATATATTCAATCCATGACAGGGTTGGATGTTCTTTTGAAAAATCTCACTCTCATCCTAAGGAATGCATATTTGCTTGTGAGAGAATAAGAAAACCCTTGTCAAATTACAGAAAATTGAGGATTAGAAAGGCCTATATCAGCCAGGAAAATCTAGGCTTACACTGCAGAAACAACCTCAACATCCCCAGGGCCTAACACAACACAACTTACTTCTTCTCACCTACACGATATATTTTACTCAGGTGAAAAGATGTCTCTGCTCAACACAGCCAGCCAGAACCTGGGGGACAGAGGTTCTACCATCTTATGGCCTCAACATCTGGAGCATGCATACTCCTCAGTCACCAGGCAGGGGAGGAGAAAGGAACTGGAGAACCAAGCCTAGGCCTCTAACTGCTTTGGTCCAGGGTGACTCCCTTCATTTCTCCTCACATCTCATTGGCCAGAATTAGTCACATGGCTTCTGCTGACTTTAAGAGGTCTGGAGAACATGGGAAGTAACTTAAATTGTTCAGTAAACATTTCTGTCTCTGCCAGAAACTTTAAAGACTACCAGCCCTTATTTTATGCATAAAAGTCAAAGAGCTAACAAAGTACAAAACTGGCATTTGAATAGAGTGCTGAAGTTGAGGTTACCAACCTCACCATATCCAGCTGCTTTCCTTCCTGAGTGTAGGGACAGGTAGGTGGGGCCATGTGACTAGTTCTGTCCTATGAAATGTGAGAAGAGATGGGTCAGGCAGTGAGAAGCTCTCAGGTGAAGTTCTCAGGGTCTCTCCTAGCCTGGCTGCTCCAGTGGGCACCTTGAGCTGAGTGCCCTGGCTTGCTTGGCCTATGCTGGATACGTAATGTGAACAAGAAATAAACCTTTCTTGTGCTCAGCCACTGAGATTTCATAGTTGTTATCAGGGCATAAGTCCATCCCACTCTAACACCAATTCCTTTTGCAAAACACATGTTCCATGGTATATTAGTAACTGGAGACATCCTAGAAGTAACCAGAGTTTGAGAGCAATGGCCCCTCTTTGACAGTCACTGATATGGTCTGGCTGTGTCCCCACCCAAATCTCATCTTGAACAGTAGTTCCCATAATCCCCATGTGTCATGGGAGGGACCCAGTGGGAGGTAATTGAATCATGGGAATGGTTACTCTCATGCTGGTCTTATGATAGTGAGTGAGTTCTTAGGAGATCTGATGGTTTTATAAGGGGCTTCTCCCAAAATTCACTTTGCACTTATTCCTGCCACCATGTGAAGAAGGACTTCCTTGCTTCTCCTTCCGCCATGATGGTAAGTTTCTTGAGGCCTCCCTAGCCATGCTAAACTGTGAGTCAACCAAAACTGTTTCCTTTATAAATTACTCAGTCTCAAATATTAGCAGTGTGAGAACAGAATAATGTAGTCACAGTGTACTTTGGCCTGTGAAAGGTTCTGACAACAGCATATAAAAGGATTTCTGCAATATAGAAATCCTTTAAAAATTGTATAACCCAGTGTTTCACAACTTATCTGACCACAAAAGCTTTCGCTATTTACTTACAAGCTTACTTATTTTATTTATTTAAAAGTATCTGTTATTGTCCCCTAAAGTCTTTTGGAATATACTGTACTGTGTGTCACATTACAGATTCAGTCGTGCTCATCTCAGATGTAACTGATAACAATGTTCTCCCATGCAATTTTACTCTACATCTTGGGAGAAATACAATCTATTCCCCTTCATGCTGCAGGGTTATGGGGTTTCCTTGTGAATTAATACAGTTTATTATTCAACACCTAGCCCCCAAACTCAGACCTCAACATAATGACAAGCAATTTTGCTTTCCTCAAGCAGTCTAGATTCTAAATTGATATCTTACACTTTATTTTTTTTTCAGACAAAAGAACTTACTCCAACTTAGATTGAAGTGTCATACTTCAAAGTAATAGGACAGAGAGGACCTAGAAGGAGAAGCCAGGATAGGGGGAATGGGATACTAGAAACAGGTTTGGAAAGTCAGAGAGGATAATCCCTAACAAGAGTGGCCAAGGTCTTGATGCAATCCTTAATCTCCTCTTGCACTTAAGAACTACCTATAAACTTAGTGGGTTTAGTGAATTCTAATCATTTGCCTAGTTAGACGATGTAACATACAGGCTTCAAGGTCAGCTTGACCAAAATGGGTTACCCTGTTCATTCAAATTAACATATCTTTTGGCAATTTAAATATCTATAAGCCATGAGCTCCAACACCAAGTTCCAAAAGCCCCACAGGCTCTCTTAATTGCACCAGACAGGACCCTGATGACAGCCTTATGACAAGCTTCTTAATGGGACTCACCAGCAAACACAGCTAATACCTGAGTCTGGTCTTGATTTTCATCAGGATTTGGAGAATTGATGAATGATATTATTCATCCATAGAACCTCTTTCTCTCTATGAGTCGCTTCCTAGACACTCTCCCTAGGATTCCTCAGAACATGTGTTTACATATCATGACCAAGTTGGTAGTGACTGTCTTTCAGGGACTCTTTGAGAACAATTTGGAAATAGCTATGTTGCCTTTTAGGAGGTGGTTCCCTGCTGTCTGCCCTCAGCACTTAAGTCTGCAGCTGCTACTACTACTTTCCTTCTGGTCACTTTCTTCAGCTTTTCTCTACTTCCCCTCCTTCTCCACCCTCTCCACCCTCATGATAAATGAAGAGTCTTTGGTCTGGTAATTAAATGCCCTTTTGGCAAATTTAAGGTGATCTTCTCCCAAGCACATTTTAACATGACTCAGAATAGGGAATCAATCACTGTACATTTTTATCATAATAAAAGTGTGATATATGTATACAAGCTGTCACAGGCAACATTTTTCTTCATTATAATGTTATGAAAAACAGACATGCCTTAAAGGAAACACCTGTTGGAGACCGATATTTAAAAAATTCTGGAGGAAACCCACTTCATCATAAAGGCATCCATCTGGTGTCCTTGCCAAAGCAAAACCAAATGCAATTTACATCACCATCCCTTAACTGAAGCTCCCTTCTGCCATATGCTTTGCAAATGTCATGATCCTCACAGAAACATACTGTCCTACAGAGACTAATAAATCATCTATGAGAATGTTCAGCACCAGCAGTCTTAGAACTTGGAAGCAAGGAATAGACCATAAAGGTTATGCTATAGGAGGAAAAGGTAGCCACGGGGTACCATTCGGGTCAAAAAAAGACCTGTCAAAGTCTGACCAAGGTCGAGGGGGCTTTGTATTTAGGAGAGGCTGGCAAGAAATGTGGTGGGAGTTTTATGGGGTGGCCTTCAGCAGGATGTGTTTGGGATAATGGTGGGGTTGGTTCCCTTGGTCACATATCTTGCTTCTTACTGCCCAAGCAACAGCGTGTTGTATTTTTGCCTGGGAGCATCCAGGAAGCAATGAACCTTGAAATGTCTGAGTCCCATCTCCAGCTTTCAGCTTTGGAAGCTGCTGGATAAGAACAGTTTTTGCAGCCTGTCCACTTGTGGCTGTGTAGAGCAGCACGCAAATCAGCATTCCTTTCTGATGATTGCTTTTCTTTGGATTGCTTTGATATGCATGAAGACTGTGTCTCATGAGCAGAATGTGTTGCCTCATGAACAGAACGTGTCACTTGAACATGTTCCAGCAGGGAAAGGCAGCTCTGTTTTCTGTGACCATTCTGAATAGAACTTCTATTCTCTCATGTTCCTAGCAACTTATCCTGTATAAATCCTATCAGTTAAAGGAAAAAATAAATAAACCTTGTGCCTTTGGTTGCCAGTGGTGGCACCTGATGAAAGACAGACCAAACCATGTAAGAAAACTTCTATTAAGAAGGTGGACTAGGTTTCATTGTGCCAGGTCAGGAGGCATGGTTTCCAAGAATGTAAATTTGTTATCATTATTTTCTCCAACTTACAGATTTGACTCAGATGATTCTTGAAGGTGATCTGCCAAAAAAATGAGATCTTCCACTGTTCACAATATTTATTAGAAAGTTCAAAAAGCCTCTACAATTCCTTTTTTTTTTCTTTTGTAGACCTCATTTTCGGCTATGTTAGGAAATCCTGGCTTATGACCATTCTACTTGAAATTTCCTTAAAACCCTACAGATGGCTTGTAAATTCTTAAGAGAGAGTTTTCTGGCCTGGATGTAGAGTAATATATTTTTGGGGCAAGATTTGAGTTTTACAGAAATAACAACTTTCATGAAGTTCTAGCATAGAGAGAAGGAGGGAAGAGCATTTGTGTGTCCAGCAGTTTGAGTGGCTTTCTTGGTTCAATCTTTTGAAAACTCCATTGTGACTGTCTCTTGAACATAATAGTCAAGTTCTCGCCAAAACTCAATAAAACAATCCTGTGTCTCAGGATGCCTTTGATGGTTCTGAGATTTTTGTATATCAAAGGCCACATGTGCCCTCTCTCCAGTGACTTTATATATAATATAGCAAGGCTATTCAGTTTACACCTGACTTGGAAACACTCACTTATTGTCAATTCTGATGAATTCTGCATGTTATGGGGAAAAAAAATCACCAAAAATTGGGGAATGTAAGGACAGGTTACATAATCAGTGCTTCCCACCTGATCCTACTCACATACCCCCTCCCACAGCGATACACATATTGTAGTCAAATATTAAAATCTGAGCCTAATCTTTATGGCCACATTATGATTTAATTTTTCTGGATTTCATCTCATTGCTGTTTATTCATTACGAGGCATTTTATTTTACTTTAGAGGGAAATTTAAGGTTTAAAAAAATTGATAATTTTATATAGTTCATTTCCCCAGGAACCTGTGTATGAGCAAGCTGAAAAGAGATCCTGTGAGTGCCAAGAAACTTTCAGGACCAAGCAACTGGGGACATAATTCACCCTCCCTGTTAGAAAGGCCTCTGTGACTCCTTCCTTTCCTACGAGGAGTGAAATGGGCACCAGGCTCTGTGTCTTGCATCCGGCTTGGCCAGTTAATCCTTGCTGTTTTATAAAGACCCGCCATGAAGTCTCATGGGATGTGACATACATTGACAGCAGCCTGGTTACTTCCAAAGCACCAAGCCCCCTTGCTTGCCATCTGGGAAAACCTTAGGAAACCATCTGAGAAGAGGAAAATAAACCCACTGTCTACCAGCCATTCTGCTTTGCTTGGGTTTCCCAGGACATGGAGACTTTCAGGGCTAAAACTGGTCACTCTGTTGCCCAAATGGAGATACTTCTTTGTGCTAATTTGAAAAGCTCCCTGGGAGGAAGAAGAGGAAAGAAAGAATAAAACACTTGAAATATCATACCTAGAAAGCCTTCCACGTTGTGCAGAAAACTTTCTACACCTCTGTGTTTATTGATGAGCTCTGTTGATGTTTAATGGAAGAGCAGGCAGAGAAGACAGTGAGGTGGCCAATAGCCCTGAAATGTTTTAAGATAAACAGGTTCTGTATTCTTCAACCTCTCTCCACTTCCTGGTCTCTCCTGATTCTTTGCATACACAGAGTCGTCATGAAGTCATTATTAAATTATAAACTTTAATAGTAGAGATAATAGGTATGATTTTAAAAACATCTGTAAATGGTATTTTTTAAAGGAGGTATATACAAATTCAGGATATCTTTCTATTCAGTGTAATCTAATTTCAGTCTACGTAGGAGAATGTAAACTGTGTTCTAAGGTAAACCAGATCAGCTGTGAGCGGAGCGTTGTGTTTGCCTTTAAATGCTGCTTTACAGATGGGCTCTATCAAACTTGTGGCCTCTGCTTTCAATGTTTACAATATAAAATCTCCACAAAGGCTTTTTTTTCTATCTTCTAGCTTAGAAGTTAGATCCAAGGTCAGAGTGGCCCCAGCCCAGGTGAGGCAAGACCAGGATGGAGTTTCTGTTAGATAAACCCACATCTGAGCCGATATTTGAACTTCTCTGTGTTAAGCTTTGCTTTATTTCTGATGAGTAAAAACTGACAGCTTTTCCACAGAGCATTTTCTGTGAAAACACTTGTGTAGGCATCTCTGAGTATAAATTGTTACCAGACGAAAAGAGAAAGATAAAAAGACAATTTCCCTCTTTCTCACCCATTCTACAGATGAACCCTCATTTAAATCCCTTTACATTTCATGGATATTGCATTTGGGATTTTCTATAACATGAGGACAAATGAGATATGACCCAGAGCAGCAGGTTCCTTTAATAAAAGTCAGAGTCTGTGCCCTCGACAAGCCTCGGGCTCATGGCAACCCTCATAGGAGCCATTTCCTCAGCCAATTTTTTTCAGCATAAGGTTATAGTTTTAGGTGCTCTTTCCCACACTCTCCAACACTTTCTAAATATCAACTTGCATAGTAAGTGTAGAGGTTGACCTAAATAAAAAATACTTCGGCCGGGCGCGGTGGCTCACGCCTGTAATCCCAGCACTTTGGGAGGCCGAGGCGGGCGGATCACAAGGTCAGGAGATCGAGACCACGGTGAAACCCCGTCTCTACTAAAAAAACACAAAAAATTAGCCGGGCGCGGTTGTGGGCGCCTGTAGTCCCAGCTACTCGGGAGGCTGAGCCAGGAGAATGGCGTGAACTCGGGAGGCGGAGCTTGCAGTGAGCCGAGATCGCGCTACTGCACTCTAGCCTAGGCGACAGAGCGAGACTCCGTCTCAAAAAAAAAAAACAAAAAACAAAAAAAAACAAAAAAAAATACTTCCCTCCCATAGACAGTTGTGGCATACAGTTTTCTTTGTGTATTGGACAATGAACTGAACAATGAAGTCAGTTACTCTGACACTTTCAATCCTAAAATGCATCACTGAAACAAATGCAAATTTCATACACAAGACTGTATTTTTTTTTTCTTTTTTCCATTTTAGTGGGGTATGGAGATGGGGAGTAGGAGCATGAGATATCTGAAAACTACTTCCCTTTTCATTGTATTGATTCACTTCCCAAGGTTTTATGGGATTGAGTTCAGGTCAGGGTTCAACATGACATAAATGCTTTCTTTATGCAGTGGGTTGGGAGGCTTGGCCTGGAAAATTATTAACATTAATATCCCCCAAAAGGAATTGGAACTGGAAAAAGATAGCACCCATCAAAATGTTACTGGTGTGAGGTGCCCATGTGTTTATGTGTGTGAGAGAAGGATACAGGGGGTAGGTATCAAACTCTGCAGAGGAAATTAAAATAATTGCAGGGTATGTGGATATTTTAATGTATTTTCTCTACAAATGGGAAGTTATTTGTGAAGTATTCTTATCCATATTGCTTAGTTTCTCTGAAATCCCTGTGGCTGAAAGTTGAAATGGAGTCAACATAGTGTGCTGGTGATTATGGATTTTTGAAAACATTGGAAGGACCCAATGATGTGTTGAGGACCACAGACTTTAAAAATTTCCTCACATCTGGAAGCCATCACTGGAGGAAAGCCTGTGAATACAGGCATCCTGAGTGTTATAACATTTTACTTAGTACCAGCAACCTGTCAAGAAGCAATGGAGATAATGGAGATGGAGGCCATTTGGGATCACTCACGACATGGAGTCCTCCCAGTCTGTGTGTTACACAATGGCTATTTTTAAAAGGAGGCACGCCTTGATTAAAGATGAAAAGTTAAAATTAGGAGTCTCTTGTGGGAGGGAAAAGGTTATGGACAGTGTTCTTTAACAAGAAGATGTGATTAGTGTAGGGCTGTGACTAGGGATGAAAGGTAAGCATCAGAGTTTTTTAGTGGGCCGTATAAGAAGTGCAGGATGAGATAGCCTCAGTAAGGCAGGGGCACTCATACTTAGATGTTTCCTATGCTTTAGTTTTTTAAATTAAAGGTGAATGAAAATGGAAGGGGGTAAGAAGGAGGATATTCACCCTGCTCTGTTCACCTCTAATTTGAAATGAAGTTTCTAAAGGTCAGTAAGTCCTCAGCTTTCCTGATGTGTGACTCTTGGTCACATTCATATTTGGATTCCTTGAAGCTAAGACCTGTTACACCCAGAAACTATCTAGATGTTCCACTTCTTATTCTAAAGCTCCAGAGGGAAATACTGGAAGTCATTTATTTCCTTGTAAATGTTTTTACTTAGTTGCAGCCATTTATGGGGGGAGAGAGGAAGACAGACAGACAGAGAAAGAGAGAGAGAGAGAGAGAGAGAGAGAGAGAGATTCTATAAATTTTATGGGAATTTCTCTACAATTTAAAAATCACCACCAAACATACACATACACACAGCTTTTGGCAATAAATTCTGTCTTATGTCTAATCAAAATGTCTGCACAATGGAACCACTGTGCATGCTGATAAGTGAGTTTTGACTCAGACCCTTTTTGCTATTGTCCCATAGCAAGAACAAAATCACCTCATGGTTCACCACTAGTTATAACTCATGCAGAAGCACATGCATTTCTCTCTTTACTGATCTTGTGAAGTAAATGGAAGATGCAAAATTGTGTACTGTTAAAGTTTTTTAGGTAAGCAACCTTGTCTTTTATAGACTAGAATAAACTGGCATATGTATGAAACTATCTTAATACAAATATAAATAATCTCACTTCCTGGTGATCAGTTTCTTGATTATTTTGCAAGAAAAAATGTTTTCCTATTATCTCTTTCTCTTTCATATCAAAAACTCCATTGAAATAAATTCCCAATCATGTCTCAGCTCTTTTTATTGTTTGAAAAAGAAAATAAACTGCATGTTCTCTGAAATCTTCCTCCAACCTCTTCTGTTTGATCATCTCAAAGGAGCAGACCTTCTTTCTCAGAGTTTCAGGGATAAAAGTCCAACAGTAACCACACCAAATTTTAGATGTCTTAATGATTATCACATTCTATTCTTTGATTCCTTTATCTGCTGTACTATTATTTTTTGTTTCCATGGAAAATTAAGCTTATATAATTGAGTCAATTTCTCTTTAAAAGTATTATTCACCCCTACCTTTTCCCAATTTTCCAACAACCTATTAATCTAAACTCAAAACATTTATTAGTAGTTTGGAATGAAAATTATTGCCTTTGTCAAATTATCATAAATCTAATCTTTATTGTTTCCAGACATCTGATGTGATACTGTTCATTTTAACTATCTAGAACAGAGTTGACAAATTTTATTTTGCAAAAGGCTAGATAATAAATATTTTAAGCTCTTCAGGTCAAGAGGCTACATTGGTATCATGTAGGTACTTACATAACAAGAAAGAAAAAAAGTTTTTATAAATATTCATTGATGGTATTTAAAATATAATAGTTTAGTAATTTAAATTTCTTAAATTATAGGTCTACTAATGAAAACAAAATAATTTTTAAGGAATTTTTAAAAATTGGCATTCATGTTAATATTCTCTATCATCAAAATTAATTGCAAATGTTCATATGTTAATGTTGACACCAACAAAATTTAACATATTTTATCTTTGAAAACGTCTTTTCACACAGATAGGTACCATCAAATACCAATAGTGCTCCAAGAGCATAAGATTCTATAATAATTGAGCATATTTATTGCTTAGAAGTCATTTATAGAATTTTATTAGATTCTTCTTTTGATATTTGCCTTTTAGCATGTCATTATATTGCAGATTAATCATTTGCAATGAAAGTTTAGGTAGAATCTTCTCAATTGCATTGTTAAGTAAACTTTGAAATATAGAATTTTTTTAGCACTTGCATCAAGGTCTAAAACGACAATGCTGAAATTGAGATCAGAAAATATATCTACTGAAAATCGGTTTTTATTTTAACTTTTGACAGCATGGGAAGTATATAAAGAAGCATGATATTAGTTGTGATTCAAAGATTGATGATTGTCATTGTAATTATGATAGAGCAAGTTTCACATATTAGCTCTGCTTTGACTTTCAATTGGAGATGATGAAACCTGCAGTGAATAATAAGTTTTGAAGTCGTTTAGTGTTCTGAAATAGTGGTCGACAGCACAGTTCTTCTTATTCAGAAACATTTTAATCTTGATCCAGGTTTAAAAAATAACACAAAAGGCTAGGTACAGTGGCTCATGCTTGCAATCCCAGCACTTTGGGAGGCCAAGGCGGGCAGATCACTTAAGGCCAGGCGTTTGAGACCAGCCTGGCCAACATGGTGAAACCCCACCTCTACTAAAAATACAAAAATCATCTGGGTGTGGCAGTTAGTGCCTGTAGTCCCAGCTACTTGGAAGTCTGAGGCAGAAGACTCACTTGAACTGGTGCAGTGGGGAGGGCAGAGGTTGCAGTAAGCTGAGATTGTGCCACTGCACTCCAGCCTGGGTGACAGAGAGAGACTCTGTTTCAAAAAAAAACCCACAAACAACTTTACTATTGTTAAGTTCTTAAACTGATGTGTCGTAGGGTAAGTCAGGATATTCAGCTTTTATTTCTTACAAAACTTTATGGAACTAACAATGGCAAAGTTTATGAGAGCTAATGAAGTTTACCATTGACACTTCTGGTTCAATAACTCATGATAAATTCATTTATACTTCACAAAATACTTTGTGACGGATAACACAATAAGGACTATAGTCTTTATGCATTTTACATTTTACGAACTTTGTAAATTTGTCTAACTAGGACTGTTTCTGGTCCACATGTATTTTTGTATCAGGTGTATTACATCTTAGCAGATTCTGCTTCAGATTATACTGAATTAATATTTTCTCAACTTCTTTGAATATATTTTCACAGGTAGTTGTGCCATGCAAACTATTCACAGAGGCCATTTAGGCACTTCAAACTCTGCACGGACTCCTTGAATAAACAATAACTAAGCTGTATCAGTAATGTATGTTAACATATTAAAAGCTGAGGGAAACCACTCACAACTATTTTCCTTATTTTTAAGTGATATTAATATTGCTTCTGATGTCTTCAATTCTTCTAGCAATGATTTTTGCTGAAAGGTTAATAGTGCTAGGCAGTTTTATTTTGTCTGGATACATCTTTTGGTCTTCTGCAATCAAACACAATTTAATTGACTCGCCATCAGTAAATGACTTCTCTTTCTTGGTTAACAAGTGAGTCACTCAGAAACAAACTCTGGTTGCAAATTCTGCTGTGCTAAGATGTTCTTTTAAAATTTTATAATTTTTCTAACCATGGCTTCACCGTGAATTGGGAATATTGTGTTAAGTGCCAAGTTTGATAATATCAGCATATATTGTATTCTTTTACCACAGTTATACTTTCATCGCAAATGAAACACAATGCTTTGTATGGCAAATCATATAAAAACAGGTAGCGAAGTGGATTTTGACTTCTAATCTAGAAAGCAGACTGATACCATTTTAAAATAGCATTTGCATAGACCAAAGATATCACAAATACTCAGTGGCATTTGTTAATGGAAAATTTTTTTGTGAATTATCTATATTTCTAACATTTTTGGATTTTTGGCTTGCCAACTAAAAGTGTCAAGTTAGAGATGAAGAAAGGCATTGCTGCAAAGAGACGGTCTTAAACCAGCTTGAGAGACCATTACACGTTTAATAATAAGATGAAAAATAACTATAAGAAGTAACTACAAGGGACATTCTTCCAGAATGGCAGAGTTAGGGCCTTTGAATATTCACTATTCTACACAAGCAATGAGAATATTGACAAAAAAATTATCAAAATCAACATCTTCAGAGTTCTGGAAATAAACCAGAGACTTGAAGCAATATGAGGAGTATTTGTTTAAGAAAAAATGGTGAGATCTTGGTAAGAACAATAAGTTTCATGGTATTTTTGAGAAGTGGTATTCCCATTCTGCTCTCTTTAGTTCAACAGCAGCCTTCAAGATCAGAAGCCTTACAATAACAGTAGCTCTGAAAACCAGTAGTCTGGCAGCCACCAGAGAGAAAATAATAGATCTGAAGCTGTTAAATATGTTTTTTCACAGAATATGTTACTATTTGAGCTTTCTAGCAGCTCCCTGGAAATGCCCACTTGCAGGGCTTATCTTTATTTGGCCTGGGAGCTTCCTCAGCGGAATTTTTTCCTGAGGCATTTAAAAAAAATAATCAGCAGTAATTTTTTAAAATTGCAAGTATCTGAGTTATAGTTAACAATGTGGCCAAAAAAAGACTCATAAAAATCTTCAAAAGAAAAAGCTGGAGAATTAGAAGTCTATAGAGAGGACCAGGTGTGGTGGCTCATGCCTGTAATCCCAGCACATTGGGAGGCTGAGGCAGGTGGATCACCAGAGGCCAGGAGTTCAAGACTAACCTGGGCAACATGGTGAAACCTCATCTCCACAAAAAAAAAAAAAAAAAAAGTAGCTAAGCATGGTGGCTCACATCTATAATAACAGCTACTCGAGAGGCTGAGTCAGGAGAATTGCCTGACCCCAGGAGGTGGAGGTTGCAGTGAGCTAAGATTGTGCCACTGCACTCTGTCCTGGGTGACAAAGCAAGACTCTTGTCTCAAACAAAACAAAAGAAAATAACCGACTTCTTATAGAGGGTATTAAAAGGTTTTGAAACATTCACTGTAGGAAACTAAATAAAAATAAAATCATGTGCATGTGCAGAGTTGTAAATACACCTAGGGAAAAAAACCTGAGATATTCCTAATCTCTTCTGGCTAATATTGAGACTGCACAAACCAAAAATGAAGGCTAAGGCAAAGATGTAAACTGCTAAAATGTCAAAGGAATTACCTCAACATGCACACAGAATCCCTTGGCAAATATAAGAAGACTTATCAGTTGAAGGCATTTAAGGAAATCTCAGTGCAATCATTAGCTGACCATAAAGCTAAGTGAGTAGAGATTTAAGTGTCAATGTACAACAAAGCCTAGCAAAATAGTTTTTAGAGTTGTCATATAATATTATTTAAAATGCCTGGCTTTCAACAAAAAAATTATGAGACACAAAGACAGAGGAAGTATGGGCCATACCTGGCAGGTGGGGTGGGGGGTGGGAACACCAATAGATAGATTACAAGAAAAAAAAAATGGAAATTCTGGAGTTAAAAACTACAATAACTGAAAGGAAAATTTTAGTGGAGGAGCTCAACAGCAGATCTGAGTTGACAGAAGGAATAAATGAGCTTAAATATAAGTCAATGGAGATAATGCAGTCAGAAAAATAGAAATAAAAACCTATTGAAGAAATATACACAGAAATTTGACAAAACTGTGGGACATCATCAAGTGTATCAACATACACAAAATGGGAGTTCCAGAAATAGGGGAGAGAGAGAAAGAAGAAAGAATACTTAGATAATGGACATGAATTTTACATATTTAATGGAAACATTAACTTACATATATAAGCAGCTAAAGGAAGTTTATGTAGAGTAATCTCAAAGATATTCACACCTGGATATATCATAATCAAATTGTTCAGAGCCAAGGGCAAATAGGAATCTTGAAAGCAGCAAGCAAAAAGCAATTCAGCATCTACAAGGGACCCTTAATAAGATTAACAGCTAATTTCTCATCAGAAACCATGAAAACCAGAAGGCAGTGGAAGAGCATATATAAAGTTCTCAAAAAAAAGACATATCAATTAAGAATTCTATATCCAACAAAGTATTATTCAAAAATGATGAAGAAATGGAGGCATTTTCAGATAAAGAAAAATGGCCAGAATTGTTGTTTGCAAACTTTTGTTATGAATAATACTAAAGAGTATTACAATTCCTTCAGGCTGAAGTGAAAGGATGACAAACATTAACTTGCATCCACATTAAGAAATAAAGAGTATCAGTAAAAGTAATTACATAGGTAAATAGGAAAGATAGTATTATCTCTCTATGCATCCGTCCATTCATCCATCCATTATTCCATCCATCCATCCATCCATCCTTTTGTATCATCTTGTCTGACCTAAAATACAAGTTTGCAAAGCAATTATAGGATTGTGTTGATGAATCTATAATATTATCAAGATGTAATTTGTATGATAATCATAGCATAAAGGTGAGGCAAAGAATTAGAGCTACATAGAAGTAAAATAGTTGTGTACTGGTGAGTGTTGATGAACCTATAATATTATCAAAATATAATTTGTATGATAATCATAGCATAAAGGTGAGGCAAAGAATTAGAGCTACATAGAAGTAAAATAGTTGTGTACTAGTGAAAATAAGATGGTATTAATATGAACTATGTGGCTATAAGTTGTTAATTATAATCTCCGAGGCAACAACTAATAAAATAAAAATATTCTAAAAGAAATCACAAGAGAATTAAAATGGTACAATAGAAAATATCTATTTAACAAAAAAATAAGGCAGTAATGGTAGAATAGATTAAAAATAGACAAGAGACATATATAAAAAATGCCAAAATGGCAGACTTAAATGCTTCATTATTCATAATCAATTTAGGTGTAAATAGATTACACTAATAAAAAGGCAGAGGTTGTAATAATATTCATAAAATATATATTTCATTTACAAGAGAAAGAATTTAGATTCAAAGCACAAATAGGTTGAAAGTAAAAGGATGGAAAATAACAGCATGAAAATAGTAATTAAAGGAGAACTGTAGTGGTCATACTAATAATAAACACAACAGACATCAAGAAAAAAGGTACTAAATACAAGTGTTAGCATGATTTATCTTTCTTCATTATTTTATTTTAATCTGTCCAAATATTTATATTAAAAGTAGATTTCTTATATACAGCACATGTTGAGTCTTGTTTCTTTATCAACTCTAACAATAGCGGTCTTTTAATTGTTGTATTTATGCCACTCATATTGAAAAGATTATTGATATGGTTGGATTAATGTCTACCACATTTGTAACTGTTTTCTAATTTGTTACATTTGTTCTTTCTTTCCTGTCTTCTCTGGTTTTGATTGAACATTTTATATGATTTCATTTTATCTCTTTTTGTAGCATAATACAACACTTATATTTATTTTTTTTAAATTAGGAGTTGACCTCAAATTTGCAATATATATTTTTAACTGATTTAAGTTTCTCTTTGAATAACACTACACTGCCTGATGTGTAGTGTACATAGCTTATTTCTGACTCATCCTTTCCATCTCCTATGATGCTGCTGTCATTCATTTCAAGTATCTAGGTATATTGGTCACCTCATACAATTTTACTATTAATACCTTAAAGAGTTATATTTTAAGTCAATTAAAAATAAGAAAAATAAAATATTTTAATTCATTTATTCTGTCTTGAATATTCTTTATATAGATCTCAGTTTCTGATCTATATAATTTTCCTTCTGCCTGAAGACTTTCTTATCATCTTTTGACATTTCTTGTAGGGTAAGCCTGCTGGTGATAAACTGCCTCAGTTTTTGTTTGAGGAAGTCTGACTGTTTCCTTCAATTTTGAAGAAAAATTTTACTGCAAATAGGATTTTAGGTTGATGGGTTTTTTTCTTTCAATACTTTAATTCACTCCACTCTGTTCTTACTTATGGTTTCTGACAAAAAGACAACTATAATTATTTTCTATGCTTCTCCATGGGCAAGATGACTTCTTTTTCATTTGGGTTCTTTCATAATTTTCTCTATCTTTTTTTTCTTAGCAGTTTGAATATGATACGCATAGTTGTATATATTCTATTATGTATCCTACTTGTTTTCTGAACTTTCCAGGTCTGTGGGTTAGCATTATTAATTTTGGAAAGGTCTCAGCTATTACTACTTCAAACATTTCTTCTCCATTTTTTCTTTCTCCTCCTCATATTACAGTTATGCATATATTCACATTTTAAATTTGGCCCACTTTTCTTTTATATTGTTCTTATTTTTTACTCTTCTTTATGCCCTTTTATATGAGTTTGGAAAATTTCTGAAGATGTATCCTCAAGAGTACTTATTCTCTCTCTTTCTTAGTTTAAATACATTTTATTTTTAGACAATCTACATAACAAGTTTTTTTCCTTAAAAGTAATGCCTCCATGCCAAATAAGTCAGAGTCAAAACAATTAAAGAGCTCAAGATGACATCAGTCTCATTTGTCTTAATCTCTGGTGTTGTGTCGATGACAAGTGGCAGCCAGTTATGATGACAGTTGATAGATCCAAAGTAACTACCAAATTTGTTAACATCCTTTAATTTCTAAACCATTCTTTAAAACATCATATATGTTTTATGATGACCATCCTTATGGTAGTTCAGCAGAGCAACCATGCCAGGTGGATTTAGGTTTTCACCAATAAAGAATTGGTAGTTTTGCTGGGCATGTAGCTCATGCCTGTAATACAAGCACTTTGGAAGGCCAAGGCAGGTGGATCACTTGAGGCCAGGAGTTTGAGATCAGCCTGGTCAACATGGTGAAACCCTGTCTCTACTAAAAATACAATAATTAGCTGGGCATGGTGGTGCATGCCTGTAATCTCAGCTACTGGGGAGACTGAGGCAAGAGAATCACTTGAACCCAGGGGGCAGAGATTAGAGTGAGCTGTGATTGTGCCACTGCACTCCAGCTTGGGTGACAGAGTGAGACCCTGTCTCAAAAAGAAAAAAAAATGGAACTAGTAGTTTTTGAAATTAGCAAAGATGTGCTTGGATTTGTTCTTCATTCCTGTTATAAAAGGTTTCACTCTTTCTGGTCTCTGTTCTTCAAGTTTTTCTTTGATTGATTTCATGTAATCTTTGATATACTTCTGGTAGACTTCTTTTGTGAAGTTGCTTCCTACAAGTGATGGTTTGTAACAATATCAACACTAGTGATTATCGTACTTGCAGTAACTTCACCCTCAGTACTTTCAGAGGAGGAATCTCTGCCAATGAGTGAGTCATCAGTGTTCCCTGTTGTCTTACTGACCATCTTCTGCTCCACTTCCAGGCACAGCCCATTTGTGATCTCCCAGATCTTGTAAATGTCAGAGAACATCTCATTGTGACTGATGAGGTCCTGGAAGGTAATCGTGATGGGGCTGAAGGGAGATGAAGGTGGCACTAGCTTAGCAGAAGCCTGGAGCTCAGAGCACAGTGCAGCCAGAATGGTGTTGTGGGGGAGGGAGGAGTGGGAGGAAAAGCTACTCTCCTTTTCGCGCTGTCCAGTCTACTGGTGAGCCAATCAAGGCATTTTCTATTTCCGTTACTGTAGTTTTGATTTCTAGTATTTCCTTTGATTATTTCTGAGGATTTCTACCTCTCTGCTTACATTGTCCATTTGTTGTTCCATGTTGTCTATGTTTTCTATCAGAGTCTTTAACATATTAATCCTACTTATTTCAAATTATGATAATTCCAAATTGGTATCATCTCTTAGATTGTTTCTGTTACTTGGTTTTTCTCCTCTATAAAATAAAAATAAAATCCTAAATTCCCCTTCCCCCTACCAACTGAACAGACTCCCTCTTGGCCAAAGGCACCACAGAAAAATCTTTAAAAACTGAGTTCCCAGCCATGACAGGAGAAGAGATCAGATGAGCCTCATGATACCTCCTCTCTTCTATAATTTCAACAGGACTACTGACTAGTATTAATGTTAAAATAGAGATTATAAGACTGACAGAACAGACCCTTTGTGGCAATAAGATACCAAATTACAAACAGAACTTAAGGCCATTCTAGGCAAGGGTTAAGTCATGTACCCTACCCTTAAGAAATAAATGACATTCGAACTGCCACAAAGCTTTTGGTTTGTTTCTCTAGTAGCTAAACAAGCACCGACCTTAAGATAAGCAATATTAAAACAATTTGTAGCTCACCACCACATTCTGACTAATTGATCCCTGTTCTACCAGCCATAACTACAGCTTTTATGGGACAAGAGACTGATTTCAGCACTTTCTACAGATAAGACCATCAACCATGGATTGGTTCTGGCCGATTTCCAGAAGCTACACTCTTATATGCATTCATGCCTTGAAAAGGAATTTTGATGTTTAAGGCCTAGTTGTGATACATTTAAATGTCTCATTTCTCCAAAAAAATACAAATGGCCAATAAACAGATGAAAAAAATGCTCAACATTTTCAGAAAAACGCTCAACTAATCATCAGATAAACGCAAATTAAAACCACAATGAGATACCACCTTTACTCCAGCCAGAATGGCCATTATTAAAAGTCAAAAAACAATGGATGTGGTGAAAAGGGAGTGCTTCTACATGGTTGGTGGGAATGGAAATTAGTACAATCTGTATGGAAAACAGTATGGAGATTTCTCAGAGAACCACAAGTAGATCTACCACTCAATTCAGCAATCCCACTACTGGGTATCTACCCAAAGACAATATAAGTAATTATATCAAAAAGACACCTACACACATATGTTTATTGCAGCACAATTCACAATTGTAAAGATATGGAAACAACCTATATGCTCATCAACTGATGAGTGGATAAAGAAAATGTGGCATATATACACCGTGGAATACTACACAGCCGTTAAAAAGAACAAAATAATGTATTTTGTCGCAACTTGGATGAAAGTAGAGTCCATTATTCTAAGTGAAGTAACTCAGTAATGGAAAACCAAATACTGTATGTTCTGACTTATAAGTGGGAGCTAAGCTATGGGTATGCAAAGGCATACAGAGTGGTATAATGGCCATTGAAGACTCAGAAGGGGGACACTGGAAGGAGGATGAGAGATAAAAAAAACTACATATTGGGTACAATGTATACTGCTTTGGTGACAGGTACACTAAAATTTCAGACTTCACCACGATGCAATTCATCCATGTAACCAAAAAACCACTTGTCCCCCTAAAGCAGACGTTAAAAAATTATTAAGTCTCTACCCAAAGGTAAACATGGGTCTCATGTTGCACGCACATTCATAGCTTTTCCTGTAACCTGTTGAATACATATGTTTTGCCAACCTGTTCAACATAAAGCTCCTAGCTCAACCCCTTTTCCTTTGAAATTCCTGTCTCTGTTTTTTCCTGAAGGCTCACTTCCCAGCTTGTGGGATGGCCACCTTACAGGCTGTAACCTTTTACAAGAAATAAAGTCTCCTTTCCGAATTTATAAATTGTGTGATTTTAAACTGAACATCTCAGAGAGTGTTTTGTTTTATTTTTGGCTTTTTGCATTCTTTGCAACTTTGTTTTACAATGGGATATGTTGTATTAGATAATAAGAACTGAGGTAAATAGGTGTTCAGTGTGAGATTTTATGTTAATCTAGCTGGGAATTGCACTATTGTTTGCTGTAGCTGTAGTTTTCAGTGGCTCCAAATTCCCCTAGTGTCATTGTTTTTGTCTACTTTGTTGTCTTCGGGTTTTCCTAAGAACTCCTTCTTGAATAATCTGTACCTTGCACCTCTTTCAACTATAATTCACTTTTGTCATACTGAAGCCCTATTGGTGTGGTGGTAATGTGTGGGATACAGGAAGATTATATGATTGTATGATGAAGTCTCAGATTTTTAGTGGGTCTGTTTTTGGAGGCTGTGACCATCAGCATGGATCTTAACTCCCCACATTTCTCCGTTCTTCTTCAGGTGATACAGGGGTAGAGTAGGAGACATGCCATTCCCTCAGCTGAGGCAAAGCCCTGGGAAAGTATATTTTTTTTTCCTTGGACAGCAGGCCCTTGTAATGGAGAATGTTCTGATTCTATTTCTTTTTACATTTTTTTTAGACAGAGTCTTGCTCTGTGGCCCAAGCTGGGGTGCAGTGGCACAATCTTGACTCACCACAACCTCCGCCTCCTGGGTTCAAGCGATTCTCCTGCCTCAGCCTCCAGAGTAGCTGGGATTACAGGCGCCCACTACCTGACCAGCTAATTTTTGTATTTTTAGTAGAGATGGGGTTTCGCCATATTGGCCAGACTAGTCTCGAACTCCTGCCTTCAAGTTTTTAAATTTTTTAAATTTGAGACAGAGTTTCACTCTGTCACTCAGGCTGGAGTGCAGTGGTGTGATCTCACACACTGCAACCTCCGCCTCCTGGCTTCAAGCGATTCTCCTGGCTCCAAGTGATTCTCCTGCCTCGACCTCCCCAGTTGCTGGAATTACGGGCACCCATCAACATGCCCAGCTAATTTTGGTATTTTTACTAAAGACGTGGTTTCATCATGTTGGCCAGGCTGGTCTTCAACTCCTGACCTCAAGTGGATCCCTCCGCCTTGGCCTCCCAAAGTGCTAGGATTATAGGCGTGAGCCACCGTGCCTGGCCTCTGGCTGTATTTCACAATGGTTACTCTTTCTCTCACCCTGCCAGAGTCTCTGAGGGAATTTTTCTAGGCCTTTCACTGGAAAAATCCTGGAACTTGGTAGAATTCCTGAAGGCAAAACCCTCCAAAGTGTGCCCCCAGGAGTTTCTCATTCTATACCTTATCCACACTCAACCTGTAGTAATTTGTCCCAGTTATCATGTAAATATTCCTACTAGCTTACAGCTTCAGTGCTTCCCCCAGTGAACAGATCTCAGCTGTGATTCTGCACATTTCTGGATTTTGCCCTATAACTTCAGTTTCACTGATGGGCCATGAAAAGTCTCTAATTTCTCAGTTTGTTTAGTTTTTTGTTATTGTAAGGACAGGAGTAATGACTTCAAAGATCTTTACAAGTCAGAGTTAAAACTGGAAATTCAACCACAGCTTTCCTTATTCACTAAGACTGCTTCTCCTAGGCCACAGAAACAGAAGGCTTGGTTTTCTTCCTTTTATTCCCCCCCCCCGTTTTTGTTGTTGTTGTTGTTGTTGTTGTTTGTTTTTTTCTGTATTTTGGGTTTTTTTTTTTTTTTTTCCTTTTTTTGAGATGGAACCTCACTCTTTTTCCCAGACTGGAGTGCAGTGGCTCAATCTCGGCTCACTGCAACCTTCACCTCCCGGGTTCAAGCGATTCTGCTGCCTCAGCCTCCAGAGTAGCTGGGAGTACAGGTTTGCCCTACCACACCTGGCTAATTTTTGTACTTTTAGTAGAGACATGGTTTCGCTATGTTAGCCAGAGTGGTCTGGAACTCTTGACCTCAGGTGATCCACCCGCCTCAGACTCCCAAAGTTCTGGGATTACAGGCATGAGCCACCGCGCCCGGGTATTGGTTTTCAAATGTGGTTCACATCACAGCATACCTCCGCCACGCGTTTAACCTGAAAACTCCCCTTTCAGTAATTAAATACACTTTCTTCACGGGTCATTATGATGTGATTTATGACATATGTGTAATTGTCAGAATTACTGTGGGTAATTAAAATATGAAGTGAATGCTGCCAGAGGCTTCAGTCCCTCTCAATGTCCTCATTAAAAATCAGGAGCTGACCAAATTATAAATAGACTGGTTTGCACAAGTTCCCAGCAAAACCTAATTATGAAACTTATCCTTATTCTATCAGAACTCACTCCATTAGTCATGCAAATTCTGAAAATGATTAAGTTATTTTATGTGCTGGAATTGTGGAATTAATAATAAAGAGGTGGGTAGCAGTAATTAGCCATTACTATGAAACTTCATTATCTCAGGTCACTCTGGGTCAAAGTTGCATGTCTTCCCAACCCCACACCCAACACACTGAAGATGCATCCCTACCTTTAAGATAGTTTAATACACGATTTAATGGTTTTAGTGAATTTATGATAACTTTTTTAAATGAAAGCTAAGCTAGGAGAAGGAAGAGGATTTATGAACGCTGTATGAGGTAGTATTTTGCAACTGATTGGACACAGATATTTGGCAACTATAATCAGCAGAAGTCTTTTTTTTTTTTTTTTTTTTTTTTTAAAAGAACAGGGTCTGGCTCTGTCATCCAGGCTAGAGTGCAATGACATCATCTCAGCTCACTGCAGCCTCAACCTCCTGGGCTCAAATGATCCTCCCACTTCAGCCTCCCAAGTAGCTGGAATTACAGGCATATGCCACCACACCTGGCTAATTTTTGCATTTTTTTTTTTTTTTTTTTTTTGTAGAGACAGGGTTTCACCATGTTGCCCAGGCTGGCCTTGAACTCCTGGGCTCAAGTGATCCTCCCACCTCTGCCTTCCCAAGTGCTGGGATTACAGGCGTGAGCCATGGTGCCCAGCCAGTGGGAGTCTTTCTTCCCAGAAAAGGCAAAGCACAACAAGGAGAAATTAGTTACCCTGAGGTTGTTTCTGGATATGGCAGCTGGAACAGGAGTAAATGATAAAGTTCAAAGCTTAGATGATTATGTCTCATTTTCTCTCTAATTTCACATATAGGGGATTTAGCCTAGAGAGAATAAATGACTGCCAGTTACTAAGAGAGCCAGATATCAAGCCTAGTGCTATGTGTCTCTTCTTTAAAGCGTGATAGGCAACCAACTGATGAGGAAATTGGTGAGCATCAACTTTCTCAGCATGTTGAGAGAACTTTGATGGCTGGTCACGCTAAATGTTCAGAGGAAAGAAAAGATAATTCACTGATTGTTCAGCTTGGTGAATTATAGCCTCTCATGAGACAAGAAAATAACTATGTGGAAACACAGATATCATGATGCTTATTCAGAAGATGCTAAGAACTTTGATGACTCATTCAATATATCTCTGGATAAGTAAAAGCAAATAAAATGCAAAAGATAAGGAAGACAAAAAAGAGATGGATAGAAAAGGAAGGGAAGGAGAAGAAAGAAAAAAAGAGAAATGCATATTTTATAGATTGATTCTATATATAAGAGTTAAACAAATGTGGTGGACCTGGTGGCTCACGCCTGTAATCTCAGCACTTTGGGAGGCCGAGGTGGGAGGATCACCTGAGGTCAGGAGTTTGAGACCAGCCTGACCAACATGGAGAAACCCCATCTCTACTAAAAATACAAAATTAGCTGGACGTGGTGGTGCATGCCTGTAATCCCAGCTACTCAGGAGGCTGAGGCAGGAGAATCACTTGAACCTGGGAGGAGGTTGCAGTGAGCCGAGATCGTGCCATTGTACTCCAGCCTGGGCAACAAGAGCAAAACTCCATCTCAAAACAAACAAACAAACAAACAAGCAAACAAAAAAAAAACCAGTGAAATGTTTATGTATCAGTTAGCCTATGGGGGCTCAGTGCTGCCAATTTGGTGAGGACAATGGGGTTTACGCAAATGTCCCTTTGTAGAGGCAATGGGAGAAAAGAAGCAGAGAAGGGGCAAGAGGTATCTCTCACAGGAATACAGAAATTCTAGCTCTGCATACATAACTAATTGACTGCCTTTGTAAACTCAACTATCTGAAATTCACACTTCTACACACTCTCTCTCTGGGTTAAGGACAGAAAACTTTCTGTGCTACTCAAGAATGAGATCTCAAATGAGAAGGAGCAATGCTGTGAACTTTGCCTGGAAAGAAACAGTCCTCCACAGCCCTGCCGGTTTTAGGTGTGACTGGTAAATATGGACTTTTAAATGGGCTTATCCAAGTGACATCCTCACATGAATGAGACAAACAGAGAGAAACCCATATGAAAGGTCCTTTTGGAAATGACATAAAAGAAGAAACGATTGAGACAAGGGAGTCAAGAGGTGTGGTAAAAGAGAATGGGTCTCTTTGTGGAGAGGCTGTAGATGACTGTCTGCAAATCACTCCTAGTAAGGTAGCACTTTTAAGAGATAATGGCGAAAGGACTGAATATTTAGGGATCTGGGGATGAGGAGATGAATAACAGAGATTGATAAACTCGTGAAGATGCAGAGCTTTATAGGAGGGAAGGTAAGAATCTGGCTGTAACATGGCGACTCAAATACCTATCTTTGACAAATGTTGGGGCCAGTAAACTTGAATGTGTGTGTGTGTGTGTGTGTGTGTGTGTGTGTGTGTGTGTGTGTGAGATTTGACTTTTCCCAGCAACATCACGAGGCAGGCAGGAAAAAATATTTTTATCCACATTTTATGATGAAGAGAAATTAAGTGACTCATTCAAAGTCCCAAGATGGTGAGCAATGAATTTGAATTCCAGACACTCAGGTTTTGTGTCTATTATATGTTCCTCTATAATATGCTAGTACTTTGTACAACTACTCAGAATGAATGTAGTAGTGTGTGTGGAGACTAAGTGAGGAAAATTTCATGTTTCCCCCATCCCCTCAAAAAAGTTGGTTGGCTTGACCAGGTGAAACGGCTCACTTCTGTAACTCCAGTGATTTGGGAAGTCAAGGTGGGAGGATCACTTGAAGCCAGGAGTTTGAAACCAAAGTGGGCAACACAGTGAGACCCTATCCCTACCAAAAATTTTAAAAATTAGCTGGGCATGGTGGTTCATGACTGTTGCACTAGTTACCCCAGAGGCTAAGGTGGGAGGATTGCTCAAGCCTGCTGTGATGGTGCCACTGCATTCCAGCCTAGATGACAGAGCAAGACCCTCTCTCAAAAAAAAAAAAAACCAGTTGGCTGGCCTTTTAGTGAGTTAACTTTCTCTCCTCCTTCAATGGTTGCAAAGCCTCAGAACTTTGCAGAAGGGCTCCTGAAAGGGTTGGTGGCTGCCTGGTCCTGTCAGTGGGGGCAGCTAATGACCCCTAAAGGCACACTGCCTTCAGTGTGTAGGAACTCTTAGAGCACCATGTTCTGCCTCCTCTGTGAGATATTGAGAACTTCCAGGGTGCTCCTTTTATTTATTTTATATTGATGCCCAGGGCCCTGCAAAGCAATCCACATTACTCAGAATCCTTCATGCCCCACCCCCAAGCCCAACAACAGGATGTTTGCAGTATTAGTCACTTACTCAAAGAATATTCAATTATTTCTGTGCATCTTTCTTTTTGTTCTACCAGATTTTCTTTTTTAATTTCTCAGCTTTTTAGGAAAAAAGTAACATGACACATTTACCTCCAAATGTGGAGGTGGGTGTCTCAGCAAGAGGCACTCAGGAAAAAAAGGCATTTGAAAACTGCAATTTTTGGCTGCTGGTGCCAGATACAGCCACCTCATCTCTTGCTTGAAACCCAAACAGGGTGACTGCCAGTCAGGAATTCCAACCAGCTGGTGGGATTGGCCTAAAGCATCTGACAAAGGGATCCCTTTCCTCAACAGCAACTTCCCCACCTCTTTCTCGCTCCCTTTTGCTTGAGAATGCACAGTTTTGCACTTGTCCTTCATACCAATAACTGGAGGGTGGGAATTATTCAGAAAGCCTGTGTTCGACACCCCATCTGTTCATTTCTGACAGCAATATATAATGTAAGGCTATAAAAACTTGAAAAATAATGCAACATAAAAAGGGATTGACTCAGCTCCAAGAGGCCATAAATGGTAACAAATACCACTGGATGATTTATTTCATGCTGCAATCTTTACAGTAAGTCATCTTTCAGACATTTCCTTGTGACAGGTTTTAATAATATTAATGCCCAGAGCAATCCAAATCATCGCCAATAGACGTATTTATCAAGCTGCCAATCCGAGTAAATGAAATTCTATAAGCAATAATGTAACATGTTTAAAAGAAGCTAATAAAACAAGTCAGCAGAGAAATATTACTTCAAAGTATTCTCTCCCTCTAATCCAGTCCTGCATGTTATACAGCCAAAATGCAAATCTTTCCATACTTGATTTATTGCTCCAAAAATACCAATGACCTTTTCCCAAGCTTCTGTATATTCACTCTCATACATTCATAAAGCCTGCAGTACATCCTGCCAGAGTTGCTGCACACTGGAGTGCTTAGCATTTATTGTTATGTTTGTCCTGCTTTTACGCAAGTACTTGATTGGCGGCTGGAGTGAATAACGTCTAAGTTTCCAAACCTTATTAAAATGTAACAAATACCCGAACCATAAACCAATCTTTTACAGTGCCCACTCGAGGCAGGCCTTCCAGAAGATCTGAGAAAGTGACTTGAGCAAAGTCCCAGTGATTTACTACTATAGTTGCCAGGTAAATTTCACCTGAGGGAAAGCCAATCTGCATTTTCCTTCAATCAGGTTTGCTTTGCTTTGTACTAATTTTTTTTCTTATTCCTGTAGATCACAGTACGCCAGCTGTTGAAGCGTTCGGCATTTCAAATGCAGCTCAAGATCTGCCTCCTGCAGGAAGCCTTCCTTATTAATTTCACTATTTTTCTGATCTCTAGCACAATACCTGACCCATCCCTCAACACAGCTTTCTCATTCATAAATTCACGAAAGCACAATGAATATCAAAGGCACTCAACAAATATTAGATGGAAATATGCTCTGCATTAATGTATTCAATCGATTCTGCAATTAATTGATGGCTAATTTTTGTTGCATACCAGACACATACTTCTCAAGGTTAGATTTATACCACAAGTGTGTGTTATACCACTGTGTACCTAGTAGGTATAGCAAAAATATAATTTTATACAAAACTATAGCATATTATGTGTATATATATAACATAAAAATATATTTTTATATATCTCATATATTTCTCATATATATATATATATACGCACATGCACACACACACATGCCTGAATTGCACAAGTACTTGATTGGCAGCTGCAGTGAATAACATCTAAGTTTCCAAGCCTTATTAAAATGCAAGAAATACCCAAGCCATAAACCAATCTTTTACAGTGCCCACTCAATGTAGGCCTTCCAGAAGATCTGAGAAAGTGACTTCAGCAAAGTCCCAATGATTTACTATCATAGTTGCTAGGTAAATTTCACCTGGGGGAAAGCCAGTGTACATTTCCCTATATATAAAATTGTTCATAAATAATATATAAAACATATATAATGTATTAAAATGTATTATATATTTATATACATATACAATCATATAAAATATGTAAATACTTTTAAGCATTATACTGTCAATTAAGGCAGATATGCATGTATAATTATATTTTATATATATAAAATATACACATATGGCCTAATTGATGTGATAATGCTTAAAAGTATTTTTTTACTATGGCTATTGTTTTTGTGTTTATTTGGAATAAATCCTTTGGCGTTTCTTCCAAGTCTGTGTCTGCACTTCTTTACTTCTTTGAGAACTATTTCATCCCCTACCCAATGGTCAAGTTTGTTCCCAATGTCTCCACTTCCTGATATAACACAGAAAGCTGACTTGACTTGAGTCAATCGGATACTCTCATAATAAGAAACAGAGAAACTGAGAAGCTAGTCACCTAGTTTGTGAGCAGGGATATGACTTCAGTACAGGGACAACCACCTGCTGCTTTACAGAGGTAAAGAGAGTCTTTGTGCAGTGTGAGGTCTACACAACAGCTCACGTGGACCCATGGCAGAGTGCAGCTGAGAGGGCATCCTCCTTGGGTGGGGCACACAGATTTTCCATTCCTGGTTCCAGTCTCACCTGAAGGCCAACATCACTTTCTCCCTTAGAGTTTTTCTGATCTGAAATTCCTTATCAGAAATTTTCTTGTCTTTATTTTTAATTGGTTTATCTTACTTGCAACTAATTGGGCATTATTTAAAATATTTATATTTTATTGCTAAATTAGCTTTTTAAAATACCACATGAGAGGCACATTTTTGTTTGAAAAGAGATCATTCCTTATAATGAGAAGCTAGATATTTTTGGGATGTTAATAAAATACAAAATCCTTTTCATCTTGGTAATCTGGGGTATTTAGAATTGAGTTTTGGAATATTCTTGGAATGCAGGGAGAATTTATTAGGCAAACATGGGAAGACAGAAACACATTCTATGTATACACACAGGACCAAGGCAGATAAGAAGTATAATGCATATTTGGACAAGTGAGAGGGTAGAATATAGTTTGAGTTAAGAGGGCTTTTGAGAGATAGAAACTATATGATAAAGGGCATTGTTAAGGATTTTGATCTCATTCTTAAGGGCATGGAAAAACCATTCCAGGGAAGCAGTATTTCACATTTTCATTTTTGCTGCATCCCTCAAGCTGTGATATAAAAACAGAGAAGAAGGGACAAGTATAGATATGGGAAGACCACACCAGAGGATATTTCAGTGTTTGTCTAGGAAGAGAAGATGGTAGCTTGATTTGGGATTAGAATTAAAAATGGAAAAACTAGGCCAGGTGTGGCGGCTCATGCCTGTAATCCCAGCACTTTGGGAGGCCGAGGCAGGAGGATCACCTGAGGTCAGAAGTTTGAGACTAGTCTGGCCAACACAGGGAAACTCCATCTCTACTAAAAATACAAAAATCAGCTGGGTGTGGTGGTGGGCACCTGTAATCTCAGCTACTTGGGAGGCTGAGGCATGAGAATCGCTTGAACCCAGGAGACGGAGGTTGCAGTGAGCCGAGACCACACCATTGCACTTCAGCCTGGGCAACAAGAGTGAAACTCTGTCTCAAACAAAAAAAAAAAAAAAAAAAAAAAAAGGAAAAACTAGAGATTCAAGAAATTCTTAGGAATAAAATAGAGAAAGCAAGAGGGTTGACTGAACTGAGGAGAGAAACCCTTCTCACATCTTCCTCACTTGATTCTGTGAACCCTTACCCCACCTGCTAGCCCAGGTGTGAACAATCTGCAGCCCCTGCTGGGTTCACATTGATCGTCTGCTTTGCCCTTTGTTTTTGCTTATTTTAGAGTGTGTTTCTAAGTGCAGGTAACAGAAAGTTAGAGAGAAATCAGGTGCTTGGGAAAAGTGTTGATTTTATAATTGTATTCTCTAATTTGGTATAGTAAATTATTTTTCCAGAATCCAGTTGCTCTTCCTACTTCTGTTTCTTCTCTTGTCTCCTCAAGTGCTTTCTGCTTCAGTGCTCCCATCACCAACATCTGGCCTTGTGTATGTGCTGTGATTCTTAGGGTAGAAACAGACCAGCTAGGGGGTGTATTATTAGACAAGGTTTTGAAGAAACCTCTTATCCCCTGACATTTTGATATCCATACCTACATACACACCCACCTTGGAAAGTACTGTTTCATCTCTTCTCTACTCTTATTTTTTGGCTTGCAAAAGTACTAGAACCAAATGTAGTGGCTGTAAGGTGAACTGAAGAAGAGGAAAGGAGGAAGAAGGGGAATGAGGAGGAGAACTTGCGGCAGCTCCACAGATCTGGAGGTAAGAATCTGGTGTAAGATTCTGGGTAAGAATGTCTGGTGACAGAGCACCTCATTAGGAATGCCTACCCTGCCCTGTCTCCAAGAAAGAAGATGGTTCCAGGTGGGAAGATAGACCTTGAAAGACTGTTGGAAGGAGGGATAGAATCAGGGTTGACAGAGATGATCTGCTTGTATAATTATACAAAGATGTTTCTTCTGCGATCTTATTCCTGATTCCCTAAAGATTGAGAGTCCTCTGACATAGCTCTTGGACTTTGAAAAACAGAAAAATGTAAAAGCCACCCAGGATGGTTCCTTGTCTGTTTTCTTTTTTAATACATTCACTCAAATCTTTCCTGATTAGCTTTAAAGAAACCCAGATAGCATCTATGTAGAGAAGTCAAAGCCTTATGCCAGTGGGTTCATAGATTTTTTATTTTTATATATTTATTTATTTTTGCCTAGCTCAGAACTTGTCCTGGGTGGCCCTACGGGATGCATGATGGAAATCAATTAGTTTGAGTGGGACCTGGGTTGCTGTGGGAAGGAGATACTGGTGCTGTTCCTGGAAGACTAAACTCACAAGCCAAGCAGATACCTGGCCCTGAAAATCCCTTCAAATTGTCTTTTGCCTCTGAGTTATCTCTAAGTCTCTTAAAACTGGTTTCCAAGTTTTAAGATTCATTAAAGAATTCCTGAAAAGAATAAAACAGAAGTCAATTGACAAAAAAGAAGGCACGTTGTCCAAGGTCCTGGCAGCAGATAACTATGCTGTGGGCAACAGCTGAAACCAGGGATTTTTAGAAAGATCTCTGCATATTTATATTTATACCTAAACAGTGTAAAATCCAGGCACCAGGCTTGACTGAGTATAAAATCAAACCATATTTCAGTTGAAGCAAAGCCAGCTAATCTGAATGAAAATATTTTTCTTAAAAATATTGTTTTATGAACTAGAACAGTGTGGCGATTCCTCAAGGATCTAGAACTAGAAATACCATTTGACCCAGCCATCCCATTACTGGGGATATACCCAAAGGATTATAAGTCATGCTGCTATAAAGACACATGCACACGTATGTTTATTGCGGCACTATTCACAATAGTAGTGACTTGGAATCAATCCAAATGTCCATCAGTGACAGACTGGATTAAGAAAATGTGGCACATATACACCATGGAATACTATGCAGCCATAAAAAAGGATGAGTTCGTGTCCTTTGTAGAGACATGGATGCAGCTGGAAACCATCATTCTCAGCAAACTATCGCAAGAACAGAAAACCAAATACCGCATGTTCTCACTCACAGGTGGGAACTGAACAATGAGATCACTTGGACACAGGAAGGGGAACATCACACACTGGGTCCTATTGTGGGGAGAGGGGAGGGGGGAGGGATAGCATTAGGAGATATACCTAATGTAAATGACGAGTTAATGGGTGCAGCACACCAACATAGCACATGTATACATATGTAACAAACTTGCACGTTGTGCACATGTACCCTAGAACTTAAAGTATAATAAAAAAAAATTATTTTATGAACTAGAAATTTTAATGTGCTCTTTACTTGTAATAAAATGTGAATATAAAGGTATTAATCATAATTATTACATGCAATAAGTAAACAAAAACTGGACATTTTTATTTTGGAAGGTCATTTGCATTGTTGTCAATTACAAAGTCATATCACTGGATTAAAAGGCTACTTTGAATCAAAGTCTGTAAATTTTGCCACTCCTTATTTTTGGCTCTTCTAGATCTCCCAGTATATATATAATATATCTGTAATATGTGTGTGTGTGTGTGTATATCTGTAATGTATATGTTATATATAATATGTTATATATAACATATAATATATAATATATAACAATAACCTATATAACATAGTGTATGTTATTATGTATTATATATTATATATAACATAATATATAATAAAATATACAATACATTATATAGTATATCTGTAATATATATTATATATCTGTAATGTATATATGTAACACATGTAAGTATTGGTATGTATGAATAAGTCATACATATGTGTGTATACATATACACACATACATGTGATTTATTTTGGTTGTTTCTTATGTGGCAACATGAAAATCTTCCCCTAAAGAGTAATATATCTGCAATATGTGCACTAGCAATTCTAAAAAAATGCATTAAAAGATTTCTTCCATTATCTAAACAGAACATTTTAGAAGTTAGGGACAGACTGAAAATGGCAGCTTCTTTCATACTTACACATGGCCTTATGATTTTTTTTAACTAGCTTTTTCCCCACTGGTACCTCAAATGTAAATGAGATATAATGCCACCTACATTCATTAGGAGGAAACCAGGAAGCAGAAGGGCAGCAATCTGGCTGGGTTATGATTGGAACTGGGCTTAGAACCCCTCTGGGAGGAAGAGAGGGGTTCTAAGGAAGCAACAGAACCCCTCTGGGAGGAAGAGAGGGGTTCTAAGGAAGGAACAGAACCCCTCTGGTGGAACAGAGAGCAGGGAGGGAAAGGGACGTTCGAGGAGAAGAATTTGTTAAAGGTGCCTTTTCTTAACCTTCTCTCGGCAAGAAAGATTTTCCCAATTAAATGGGGACTGTTACAGACTCCATACTCACTCGTTCTTGATGTTTATTTTAAAAGGTATAAATAATTGTGTGAAAGCCAATAATATATTGTGTTGGGTAAGCTAATAATCTATAGTGTTGGGTAAACAGCCTTTATATTTGATGCTAAGTTGAAGAGGACAATGATGGTTGTGTCCTCACCTGACACACAGATACCCCAACACCCCTCATGAGATGAAGCCCAGCTCAGGGATGATGCCACCAAGATCTCCCACCCAGGGAGGGCACGTGGTGGCACCTGTGCCTGGGATGTCACATGAATGTCCTGCCACTCTGTACCATCTTTCAGTGAGGATAGAGTGGCGCTCCCACTATCACCCTGCGAGCAGAGGAAACTCCAGATTTTAAAATGAAAATGAGGGCTTATTTCTTATCTTTACATAAGGACTGCCCCACAGAATTCTATATAATAATCTACTCATTTACAGTGTAAAACAGAACAGCATTTAGGAAAAAAAAATGCATTTCCACATGTTTTAAGGAACATGACTATTGCTTAAAGCGAGATGGGCTTATAAATAAAAAAGAATGGTGACTACTCGGCTTTTCCTGGGGCTTTGAAGAGAATTGAGTAGGTTTCCAGGGAGTCAGGTTATTTGGTTTACTTCTTAGCACTATCTTCAGCAATATTTCAGAGTGAAATAAGTAAAATATCTGTTCCTTTTCATTTGGCAGCAGAAAAGATCCAGGGAAAAAAATAAATAAGAAATATGTAATCCCCACGGTGTAATCCCACGGTATGGAAACTCACTTCTCTTAAATACCTCCCTCTGGCATAATTGACTTTTCATGTGCATTTTAATAATGATATTTCAGCAGGTTGCAAGAGATTTTTTTTTTCCTCCTGTTGTTGTTGTTGTAAATTATGGCTTGGAAAAAAAGTGTTATAAATCTAATTACATTTTCACTTATATTAACAAGTCAGCACAATCTTCCGGCATGTTTACCAAGCAATTCCAATATTTACAGCTGACCTAATTGGTTGTGGGGTAGAAGCAATGAACAATATTTTATTGTCCTGATCATTGCGCATGTGCTGAAGAGAGCTGCCAAGTTGTAAAGCTGCCCAGCAACCCTGAAGTTCTGCCTGCCTTGTGCTTGCAGTCGTCAGCCAGCTGTGGAACAGAGAGCAAGGAGAGAAAAGGGCGTTCAAGGAGAAGAATTTGTTAAAGGTGCCTTTTCTTAACCCTCTCTCAGCAAGAAAGATTTTCCCAATTAAATGGGAACTATTACAGACTCCACGCTCACTTGTTCTTGATGTTTATTTTAAAAGGTATAAATAATTGTATAAAAGTCAATAATATATTGTGTTGGATAAGCCAATAATCTATAGTGTTGGGTAAGCAGCCTTTATATTTGATGCTAAGTTGAGAAGGACAATTATGGTTGTGTCCTTGACTTTCACTATCAAAAGTGGCGTGGTCTTTAGGAGCCAAGCATGGGTCTAATACAGGTGGAGAATTCTTATTTCTCTTATCTTTAAAGAAAGGGTTGGGGGTGGGGGCTGGGGGAAGGAAAGAAAGAAAGTAATTATTCTTAGTAGGCAAGGACCACATTGCTCCCTGGGGAGAATGAGACAAGGTCTACTTCTCTTACTACTAAAAGTGAATTCTGCTGCCACTTTGCCACCCCCACAAGATGTAAATTGTTGGGGTTTTTTGTTGTTGTTGTTGTTTGTTTGTTTTTTGAAATGGAGTTTTGCTCTTGTTTCCCCGGCTGGAGTGTAATGGTGCAATCTAGGCTCACTACAACCTCCACCTCCCAGAGTCAAGCGATTTTCCTGCCTCAGCCTCCCGGGTAGCTAGGATGACAGGTGTGAGCCACCACACCCAGCTAATTTTTTGTATTTTTAGTAGAGACGAGGTTTCACCATGTTGGCCAGGCTAGCCTCAAACTCCTGACCTCAGGTGATTCACCCGCCTTGGCCTCCCAAAGTGCTGGGATTACAGGCATGAGCCACCGCACCCAGCCCAAGATGTTAATTGAAATAACATTTATTTCTAAGTCCTCTGTCTTACCTACTCAAACTGTTGGTGTTAGCACAAATGCAGAATTTTAATATAATTTTAGCAGAAAGCTGCTTTGCGGTGACTCTCCAGACCTTGGGTTCAATTATTTTATGGGACACTCCTGCCTCTTGCATAGCGATAATTGCTAGCATTTATTTAATGCTTACTATTCAATGCTGGGAACTTCTCTCAAAGTCTTATACTTAATCTTTTCATAATTTCTATGAGACTGGTATTACTTATTGTACTGAGTGGGAGATCTGAGCCACAGGACAGTAAGTGACTTGCTCATGGTCACAGAGCATGAGCATCACAGAGTTGTGATCTGACACTTCACAGTTTACTGCTGGAGCCCCCACCATAGTTACAGGGCGGGGCAGTGTCCCCCTTTATCCCTCATTCTGAAGCCAAAAAGCTAACATAGCATAGCATGCGATAGGCTTTGAGATGTGGTATTGGACATACACAGAAGACTCTTCTTGGAGGTCGCCTACAATTATACCTCCCCTTTATGGTGATACCTGAAATCTGTTAGGGCTTTGTTCCTTAGCTGAAGTCTCTGATCCATGATGAAAGGGAAGCTGCCCCAGAAGGGTTAATATTTTATTCTTCTGTTTTTGCAAATGAAGTTTTAGATAATAGATGTTGATGAGGACATTTAAGTGTCTGGGGACTGTGAGCCCCTGAGAAAGATGATGGTAAGGTGTTACTCGGAGGGCAAATAACACAAACTGAAAATCAGTGCCATTTCCCTACTTCACATTTTTTTTCCCTTGGAAACTATGCAAGTCATGTCTCAAGGCCTTGAAGAGAGTTTTACTTAGAAACAGTGACTAAGCTTCACATAATCTTCACCTTGTCTTATAGAGTCGGTCTTTTATATCTGACCCTAAACAGACAAGGTCTCATTCCTGCCTTTTAGGAGATTATAAATGAGATGAAGAATAAAAGCATGCAAATACTAGTTAACTAATGCAAATAAATATATGCACTCAGTAAATGATCAGTCATCCCATCGTAATTTTTATTGCAATGATCTGAGGGCCACTTCCCCATCTTAGCAACCAGCCAAATCAATTTCCATGCCCATAATTCCAGGAGAATTGGTTTTTAGTTTTCTAAAAGACCTGTCCACAGACTCACAAAGATATTTACAAAATGCCTTGTCCCTCCTTTATCATAGTCTGTTAAGCTAGGCAGGATGAGGGAGATGAGAGTAATGGAAGAGATATGCTGAGTTTTCCATGGTACAGTTCTGATGCTTTTATGAAGCCTAAAGCTATTCTTCTGCTATTTTTAAGCAATAACAATAAAATGTTGTTTGTTAATCTAAAGAATCAGTTTATTCAATACATACTTGATAAATTATTGTGCGCGCGCTCTCTCTCTCTCTCTATATATATGGTACTTTGCTAGGATTGTGGCACATTGCTTCTCAAAAATGGGATTTTTGCCTATGAATACAAAATAAGAACTAGAAAAGAGGTATTTAGAGGATCTGAAGGAAAATATCAAGTCATCTTTTCAAAATTCTTATTTCCTGCCACCCTAACTCTTTCATCTGTTTTTGGAACTCAGGCTCATTGTGATTAAAAGTATAGTTTCTATATGTATATGTGTATGTTTATTTTCAATCCTACCCCTAGAATATCCCCATAATTATATGAGAATGTATTTTGTCCTGCTATCTTCTTTGGTCTTGCTATTGAGACCTGATGAAAATATTTATTAAACTTCATTGCAGACACATAGCCCTGCTAGGGATCCTGGTGGTCCCAAATTACACCATCAATTAAAATGAGAGAAAGCATATTTTAGGGGTTCTAGAATCTCAGGTGGAAAACCATATAATGGGAAACATAAGTGCCAATTGGACTCTTGGGGAAAGGTAACTCTGGAAGATGAAATACTGGCCATATAGTGTTACGTGAATGTAGATTTCCAGAACATGATTTGAAATGCTACAGTAAAGGTACCACTCATTAGGCACATATGAATGAAAGAACCAGAGAATGCTTGTGATTTCCTAGTTATGGGCTACATTACACTCAAACAGGAAAGTCTATGCTTGTCTGGAGGGAAAGTAGTTTTAGAAGCTTAATATGAAATAAGAAGGGATAAAAGGAATTGCTCAGATAATCTCATCTGAACAGTTTCTGTCGAAAGCTCAGAAATGACATGAAAAGAGCCATGTACAGTGATTGGTATCCGATCTTCTGCCCCCCGCCCCCAGGTGAACTCAGAGCCTGGCTCTCAGTAGGAGTTCAGACATTACTGAGGCTAAAAGATGGGGATTCTCTTGCCTGAATAGTTTGGGACACAGAATTCGATAAAGTGTACAGAACTGAGAGTAAAAGGGGAGGAAGGGCTCGGCTTCTTTTCCTGAGACAACATGGTATGTATGGCAGAGGAGGCATGAAAGTGAGAGGTCATAGGAAAAGGTGTCTCAGGAGTCAGGCCTGGGCATAAATTATGTAGGGCTGGAAATAGATGTGCCAGAAAAGAAACAAACAACTTCTCCCAGTTGGATTGATCCTCTTATACCCTTACGGCCAGTGCACTACTTACTAGCAAGCTTCCAGCTTGGCAAAGGCTATCCTGGCAGTCCTTCTGGATGGACTACCGTTTGGTTGGAAATGAAAGACTGCCATGGGATGACTGGAAGGCACTGGAAAATAGCCAAGGAAGGAGCTGGAATTGCCATGGAAAAGAATGTTCTGGAGGGAGAATGGCAAGTTATAGGCAGACTTGGACATGGCAAAGTGACCTTACCAATGCGAACTACTGCATCATAAATCTTCACTGAAAACCCTGCTGATATGCTTGCCAGGCTGGTGGTCTATAGATGGTGATTGTGGACAGTGAATGAAATCTTGCGAGGTCTTGAACTCTGTAACCTCTCCTCTAAAATGTGAAAGAAAGTGGTAGCAAAAACGTAGAAGTCTAAGAACCAGAGACATGATGGCAGAGGGTGACAGGAAATACAATGACAACAACACAATGAAACATTTTTCACTTGCTGTATTTTCACTATGTATATTAGGCACTACTTAAGAATTGAATCAGTACTGTCTCAACCAATCCTTACAACATTTCAATTAGATTCTAATACCATGTCATTTTACAGATGAGAAAACTGAAGCTTACAGGCTAAGAAGATGGCAATCTGGAACTCACGTCTGCCATAGGTGCTATTGCTCATGGCTAATATTTGTGGACCACTTATCCTTGAAAGAACTAAGGCTGGCTTGGACATTGGCAAAGAGAGAAAAAAATAGCATTTATGGTCCCTGGTATCTGTAAAAGAACATAGAGAGGATGGAGATGACGTTGATATTATAAATGTGATCTCATTCATAGATACCATCAAGACATGGTGAGAAAGGATGTTATATGGAAAAATATTTAGATTTCAGTATGGGCCATAAGGTGACGTAAGCAGACCCAGTGGGGAGAATTTCCAGGGAAAGACTGATAAGGCCAAACAAAACAAGTATTTCTATTAAAAATGTTTCCCTCTCCTGGCCCAGGTCTGTTATACAATGCTTGGAAATTTCTGCCTTGTTTCACCAATTAAATATCTTTCACCATTCACTTGAGATTATTCACATCTACTTTTTAGAAACTTGGATAATTTATTGTGGTTATGGTGTTATTAGTCACAACATCATACAAATTAGTTGTATCTAAACCTTTTCTTTCTAATATCTAATTAAAATCAGTTTTACTAAAGAAGAGAGTTTTGATAGAGAAGAAGCAGAGAATAGTAAATAATTGTGTAATACATAGAATGGGCAAAACTGTCCTAACTCACCCAAAATGGAATGGCCAAGGTAAAGAAATTGGAAGCTAGGACCAGGGAGCTCCGGAAATGAATGAGATTCATGTTCACTTACAATGAAACACTGCACAGGTCTAACTTTATCTCCCTGAAAAGAAACAGGAAATACTTTCTCGCTCTTATATCATATGATCCCTTGATTTAAGGACATAAAATTCAAGAGAATAGAGCTAATGTTTGTCTACTTATTCATTCAACAAATATATATTTAACTACCATCTATTAAACAGTCTTTTGTGTGCTAGCCTGACGACATAGCTGCTATTTATAACACTGCTTATTCTATGGGAAAAGAAAGACACCAGGGATACCATAAAATATTCGACAATAACTTTTGTATAAGTTAGAGCTGTCTGTAGTGCTTTAAGTACTAAGAATAGAAAATAGTAGTTTCTGAACTTACTGGAAAACCCACTGGTGGCCTGAAGATTACATCTTTAAAAATATCAAGCTCATTGTCAGCAAAACTATAAATAATATTATGTTGCTTTTGATTTGTGAATGCAAGACTATTAACGCATAAAAAATGGATCACAAATAGCACATACCACATACTTCACATTTTTTTCCCAAAAATGCCTACTAATCTCTATTAAGCCATCCAGCTTATTCTACCACTCATTGTTGTTATGGCAAACATAGATCCACTAGACACATGTTGCCAGTTTGCTAGCTGGAACTCCCTTTGCCCTACAACATAAACACAAAACAAACAAACACAAACTCTTTTCTATGGTACTAAGAGGGAGTACTATACCACTGACTCGTTAACACGGTATGTAAGTCACCCAAGCTAACCAACCCCATTGATGAAATATCACAGAGACTTACCCTCAAATGGAACATATTTGTTCAAGGATATACCACCATCTAAAAGATTATGCAGTGTGGCCTTTGTTTATTTATTTAAAGCTCTTTAACTCACGCAAACATACCTTGATTTTGAATTAAGAAGTGCAAGGGAATTAATCATCAGCTTTAGCAATCATCTGCATGGGTTACTATCACAGTCTCTGGTCTACTTGGGGTCAAAAGCATATTTAGGGATCCCCAACCAGAAACAGGGCTGACAGACCAGGTCTGCAGATGAACCAGGTTATCTGGATCCATTCTTCTTTTAGACGCCTGCTTTAAACCATTTTCTTGTTTATTACAGACAAGGGGAATTAAAACCAATGGGAAAAATTCTGATATGTTAAATTATTTTTGTTTTAACAGCTGTGCTAAAGAATAAAAAGAAAAGCCAGTGAAACTGAATGGGTAAAATTACATTTGAGAATTTTCTGTGGCGTTTGATTATCCATGGCTTGCCAACCCTTTACCATCACAGAGAAGAAGTGGGAGAGAATAAACAAAAGCACAAACATGATTGGAGCATTTTCTGTGTTATCACATATGTTGTGTTTATGTGTTCACAAACAATTTTCAAATTTGAATCATGTTTTTATGACAACTTTGCATTAACATAAACATAGTGTACACACACATGCATGCATGCACAATACCAAAATCCAAGACTGTGTTCTTGATAAATTTGAGACTTTCCCATGACACTGTACCGTGCATTCTCTCCTCTTGTCAGGCTGGCTAGCTGCTACATGGAAAATGCCACATTCCCCCCAGGCTTTATCCATGTCACACTATTCACAGGAGTTGAGATTCCCACTGTCTCCCACCTTTCCAATTCCCACCCCCCCACAGAAAGCTTTCTAGAACAATCTTTCCAGCCCTCATTGACCTTGTCTTCCCCTACCTTCTGCCAGAACCACCAATGTAGCACTTGAAAGAGTACCACTTTATTTGGCCTCTGATTGATTGATTGATTGGGTCTTATTATGTGTTTATTTTGAACTGCAAAAACTTTTTATTGTGAAAGTTTTCCAACTTTTTCCCTTGTACTTTCTAGGGAAGAAAATTAACCTATCTTTTCTGTATATTTGTACTGATGCATAATATTTGTACACATTTATGGTGTATACGTGATATTTTGATATGTGTGTAGAATGTGTAATGATCAAGCCAGGGTATTTAGAATACCCATCACCTCACGTGTGAACCCTTTCTTTGCACTGGGAGCATTTTACATCTTCTCTTTGAGTACTTTTTAAATATGCAATATATTGTTGTTAACTATAGTCAATTTACTGTGCTGTCAAAAACTAGCACTTATTCTTTCTTTGGCCTCTGATTCATTTTATGTGAATTCATCTTGTTTACCCATCTAGACAGCACGGAAGTTGAAACATGATTTCTATATTTACAAAAGCATCAAGCATGGTGCCTACTTAGCACGTACAGGCTACTCAATAAATGCCTATTCACCAACCACTTTTGGAGAAAAAGCATCTTCAGATCCCTGTGCTCATCTGTAACTGTTTTGTTGTTGGAAATAGCCAGGCAAAATCTAGGTCCCTGAAATGCCCCAAGACCTTTCCTTCAACTAGTTCTCAGTGCTTTCCCATAGGCTATCTCATCCACTTTATAAAATCTGGGAATGGAAGGCAGGAAGGGCACAAACTGTAATTCCTGGACTTTTATATTGCTCTTAGAAAGTGCATAAAAGGGAGGGAAAATTGGTGGCTCAGACGTTTGACTCCCACCCCACCTTTGGGAGGATACAGGAAAATTTCCATTAACCAGACCCAACAATCCAGAATCCTCAGGTAAACAGAAGAGAACTGTGTGTTAAAAGAAATAAGTAAATTGTATCAAAACCAAGTACAAGTAAAAGATTTATTGCGAAATCTACATCATTGGAAGGCTCTGCACTTATTACACTCTCGGCCCAATTTCAAACATCTTCCTGGCTATAAGAATTGATCATTGCAATAATAAGAAGCATTTAATGAGGACATACTAGCAGCCAGGAATCAAGCAAAGTGATTCCTTGGTACCCTTTGATCAACAGCTCCCCATTTCCCCCACCCACCACTTCTGAAAACTACCACTCCACTCTGTTCCTATGGGTTTGGCTATTTTAGAGTCCACATATAAGCAAGATCGTGCAGTATTTCTTTTTCTGTGTCTGGCTTACTTCACTTAGCATAATGTGCTTTAGGTTCATCCATGTTCCTGCAAATGGAAGAATTTCCTTCTTTATTAGGACTGAATAATATTCTGTGTGTGAGTGTATGACATTTCCTTTATCCATTCTACTTTTTTTTTTTTTTATTGACAGGCTCTCGCTCTGTCACCCAGGCTAGAGTGCAGTGGCATGAACACAATTCACTGTAGAGTCGAACTCCCAGGCTCAAAAAATCTTCTCATTTCAGTAGCCCAAGTAGTTAGGACTACAGCTGTGTGCTACCATGCCTGACTCATTTAAAAAAATTTTTTTTTTTTTTTTTTGCAGAGACAGGGTATTTCTATATTGCCCCAGGATGGTCTTGAACTCCTGGGCTCAAGCAATCCTCCCAGCTCAGCCTCTTAAAGCACTGGGATTATAGGTATGAGCTGCTATGCCTAGCCCTATTCCATTCATTTTCTGAATAACACTTAGGTTGTTTCTATATCTTGGCCATTGTGAATAGTGCTGCAATGAACATGGGAGTACAGAATTGTCTTCGAAATACTGATTTTGTTTTCTTTGAATAAATGCCCAGAAGTAGGATTGCTGGATCATATAGTAGTTTTATTCTTAATTTTTTGAAGAACTTGCATATTATTTTCCATACTGGCTGCAGCAGCAAAGTGCTTTAAATACCTAATCTCATTTAATCACTATAAAAAATCTACAAAATATTTATAACATCGTGTAATGCCAGGGTATAATGACTCTTTGATAATATATTTACCCTTAGATAATCACAGTTTTTAATCATCAAAGATCTTCCTGGTATATTATCCCTAATAAACTGAAATGTTGTCAAGATATTACAGAGTTATTTTCACTAAAGTTTGGAATGATAGAACATTTGGATTGCCCCTCTAATTAAAATCAACTAAGTAGATCACCCTCCTCCAACTCTGCTTTCTGGTTAGTGGAGGTTTCAGTGTACTAAAAAGCTGCAAGGAAAAGGGCAGGGAGGAGGGATTTATTGCCCATATTTTGCAGATGCAAAAACTAAGGCAATCACATCTTGAATGTATTGGAAATGGGGGACTGATTAACAACAGAAAAGCTATTTGGAGTTGCTAAAATTTGTCTCTAACTTACATTTCTAAAGTGCCTGAAAGGTGGTCTGAAAGAAAGTTGAGTATTTTACCTTTTGGGTTATTATGGGTACGGATGATTTGAGCCATGGAAGAAAGAGGTATATCTGATTAGCTTAATGATATAGGCGAGGTGGAGATGATTTCATTTTGGGGAGGAATGATTCCTTTGGTCAGTATAGGAGTTTATAAATACAATATATTACAATGGTTTAAATACAATATATTACCCCATATATATATATATATATATATGTGTGTGTGTGTGTGTGTGTGTGTGTGTGTGTGTGTGTGTGTGTATCCCACTGAGTCTCAGAAAAACTATAGGAGACCAGGGTTCTCTGCAGCTCTTACCTGGTGGTGAAGTCTGATATTCTTGAAGGGCTTGCATGTACCCTTGGAGGAGAATCCTGCCCTGCCATACGAGAGGAGAGTCCCTTCATACATTTTTTCACTATCTTTACCGCTGGCACTGCAATAGGATAGAAACCTCAGTGAGTTGGCACATCTCTTCACAAGGGATTTTTGGACTATTCCCCTTGGCTGAGTCATTTATAGACCCTTGACTAAGGAAAGGCTGGGGAGTCTCAGCTACAGCCTAGTTCTAAGAGGATGAATTGTAGCAAACTCTTTGGTTTCCTTCTACAGAATTAGGGAGTGCGAAAGGATTTCAATTCCATATGGTGTGTTTAAAATAAGTACCTACTGAGTAGCTGTTGCACCTTTCTAATCCATCACCCCTCCCATTTCACCCAAGTGCATTTGAGGAGCCTTCCTGCTACAGCATGTCTAGAGGCACCTTAGGACGCTAAGAAAGCATCACTCTACAAAAATCCTGTCTCCTTCCTGCAGATGCTGCCCAGGCTTGCAGTTCATTCTGCTTGGACATCACCTCCTTTTGCTTTATGTTTTCTTTGAGGCTTTCTTTATTATTAATTTTGACTTTTGAAGAATCTCGATCTTACAGTAGATGCATATCAAAGCCTTTGTGTATTTCCAAATCTGGAAATAACACAAAAGGAAATAATTTTCTTTCCTGCAGTATAGGGATACTACCATGACTTTATGAAGGGTGATTATAAGGATACATGCAAGAATGTTGAAATTAATAGATTCAATGAGCACCATGAAGCCACTTTAATATGGAAAAATGTGACAGGTGAGCCAATACTTCTTCCTGTACCTATATGTTGATATGTAATCATGCCGTTCTTATCCTGGAACCCAGATTCAACCCAAGAATCATTTTCAACCATCTAGGCTAGGTAGGCATTGTCACACAATAAGAATTTGCACTTGCTGTTGTGACTTTTAAAAAAACATATTCTAAACAATGCTTTGCAAGTTAAATACTTCTCTTCAATTTTCAAAGAGCCTGTGTAATCCGCTTGCCAGAACCTGATTGCTTGGTGATCAGAGACAGAGAGATTGTCTGAGCAGAAGTTCCTAAGGAGGTGGACCACATCAAGGGGCAGTCATCATTGATACTCCTCTTCCCCTGCCCACCCAAGTGCAGAAAGCAGACGTGACCTTTTCCTACTGTCTCAACATAAGCATTATTTCTGTACTTAGACTAACCACAGTGGGGAGTTTGTGTGGGACAAGCCCTTAATCCCAGTTATCACCTCATTTTGATCAGTGGCAGACAGAAAAAGCCATGAAGATGTCTTGGCATCCCTCTTTCTTTTGATGTAATTCTTTTCTGAACCATTCTAATCCATAAAAACATCAACTGAGTCAAAACACACTTCTGAAAGAAGGACATCCTTTGGATATGTGATTTCTCAACTTAAATTGGCAGTGACTGCATCACCCAGGTGTGCTAAGAGATGGGTTTGGAATAAGTTTACCCTACCTGTAATCCTCAGAAGCCTTCACTTGACTGATGCTTCCTTATTTCAAGGTTACATTTTGCCCTGGGGGGAATGGCTTGGGAAGGTAACACCTGAAGTAAAATCTGAGGAAGGACTAGCTGTGTTACCAGCTGTCTGTCTCTAAAGGCTGGCTGGTTGTGATGGAAACTGAATTATGGAATGTCTAAGACAACATGCCTGAACTGGCCTAGGAATTATAGAACTTTTAGGAAGTCTCTCCTTTTCTCAAAGCCTAATTCTCCAACCAATACCATTTGTCAGCTGTTAAAAAATGAGGGTTGGGGGAAGGATAAGTGGGAGGGGTGAGTGCTCTCTGTAAAACTCTCAAAATCTTTGCTAAAGCTTTGAATCTTTCCTTGAATCATTCTTAAAACCTCATCTGAAAACGCATTAATGATTTTTATAATTTTGGAAGCTTTCGTAATTATGGAAGAATGTGCATGTGTGTGGGGCGGACAGAACAGCTTGTATGGAGATTGCTGACATTTCTGATTGGTGTTGACCACCTGAAGATCAAGGACAAACTGGCCCAAGTCATCTCTTCTGATTCCTTCCAGGTCTAAATTCTATAATTCTAATTGCGTTCAAAAAGGAAGTTGAAAATTGTTTATTTACCAGGTTGCAAGATAGGGCAGATAAAGAAATTGCAACAGTTTATCCTCAGTTTCAATATTGCTTCAAATATTTGAGGAAAAAATTTTAAGAAAAAAATAAGAAGACAAAGTCCCTTCCTCAAGGCAGTAGATAGGCAATGAAGTTTCTCTGATTTCATTCTGTTTGATCATTTTATTTATTTATATTTCCTCTATCTGTGTATCTATCTATCTATCTATCTATCTATCTATCTATCTATCTATCTATCTATCTATCTATCTATCTATCTACTTACCTATAGCTAACAGTGTGCAATATATTTTAAATCTATTTTAGGCAAGGAAAGTTGAAATAGATTTTTCCTAACAGTTTAGCTAAACTGTTAATGTCATGACTTACCATGACTTCCTTATGGATACCTTACAGATTTCTAGATAAAGCATTGGATACCAAAATAAAATAAATAAATAAATAAAAATTAAAAAATAAAATTTAAAAAAAATGGGATCTGAGACCTGTAAATGACTAGAAAAAATGAAAGTTCTTCTAAATACATGGCCAACATTTTTGGTTATCTTTCTCTTTCAAAAGGTAATTCCTTTGAAAGCAACAAGCAAATCTTTCCTTTTCTGGAATACATGATAGGACTGCATTTTAAGAAATGCCTCATATGGATAGCAATAATTCCACTTATTTCTATCTCCCTCAAGAAGTTTTATCACAGTTCAAATGAGTGAAAATAATGCCTATATTATTCAGATTATCCCAAATCTTCTCCAATTTACTAAATAGCTAAATTGTTGCAATTATTTATAAAATGTAGTACTTTACCACTCATTGTGACATGCCTAAAAAGTGATATTACATATTCTAGCTAAAAACCACTACTTTTAGAAGCTGAAAAAGCAACAGGGCAACAGAGCAAGCCCATGCCTTAGTCTTGCAGAAGTGGGTTAACAGTCACCCATTTATTCCTTATTTATTTATGTATCCATTCATGATCAGAATGTCATAAAAATTATTACAGCTATGAAAAATGGCATGGATTGGCATGAAAGGAGACCAGAGCCAGGGAGGCCAAGTAGAAAGCTATTGTAGTCACTAGGATGAGAAAGAAGGCCTCAGCTGGGGCAGAAATAGTGCTAACAACTGGAAATCACGAAAGCCATACTCAACTGTACCATTAGAAGAATAACTGCAACTGACACAAATATAGGAGTGCAATATATCTGTGTAGGGTGTTTATAGGTTTGTTACCAAGTTGCTTTTCTTTTTATTGAAATTTGGTGGACATGTAGTCCTGAACTCTTAGAGAAGAAAATATGCAGGAACCATCTCCTATTCTTTCTCCTACCTAACCTAAGACCATTGGGATCTCTGACTGTTCTTCACTGCTGCTTAAATAAGCTAAACTGGGAAGATGAGCTGGTATATTCATTAGGGTAGCTAAATCTCTACCTTTTGAGTTTGGAGTTCTCCTCCCTAGGAAACGTTGGCTGGGGTCGTTCCTCCTTAAAAAGGTCAATTAATAGTCTGGAATGTTTATTTAAAAAAAAGGTGACCCAGGGTCAAACCTAAAGAAAACTATAAAGTAAAATAAATCCGTATTTGGACCACCTACTCAGCCCATTTCTTGTCATTTTTTTTTTCCTGTCCCTAACTTTTTTGTACCCTCTTTCCAATTTCCTTTTCAGAATTCTGCTTTCCATTAGATTTGACTGTATTGCAGAATATTAGCATTTTAATGCAGACTCTGAAACAGTTCTCAAGGGGTGAGGATTAGCAGAATTTGGGCACAACTTTCCTAAGGGCTACTTTCAAATTGCCCATTCCTTCTACTCTATCACATGTAAAGATTCTTATGTACCCCTCCTTGCCTTGGTTGGATACTACTATCCTAGGTGTTAGAAACTGCAATGAAGGAATAGCAGGTAGTGAATGGTAGAGTTGAGGCTAGGAAACTTCATGCCCAATAACTTAACTAATTCCATTAAGAAGAAGGTCGGAAAGACAATTATTCTTCCTACTCTGAAGGCTTAGCCCTACTTGTGTTTATGCTGTGAACGCAAAAATCATCAGGGAATGGGTCAAGTGTGGTAGCTCACACCTGTAATCCCAGCATTTTGGGAGGCTGAGGTGGGTGGATCAACAGGTCAGGAGATCGAGACCATCCTGGCTAACATGGTGAAACCCCGTCTCTACCAAAAATACAAAAAATTAGCCGGGCATGGTGGCAGGAGGGCACCTGTAGTCCCAGCTACTCAGGAGGCTGAAGCAGGAGAATCGCTTGAACCTGGAAGGTAGAGACTGCAGTGAGCTGAGATCGCACTACTGCACTCCAGCCTGGGCAATGGAGAGAGAATCCATCTCAAAAACAAAACAAAACAAAACAAAAAAAAACAGAAAAGAAAAAAAATCAGGTAATGGGTTAAAATAAGTATAATCTACTAGGAATTCTCTTTCAATTCTTATTTTATCTGTATTTCATTGATTGAAAAAAATAAAAAGATTCCTTTTGAGTTTGTGCTCCCATGGGTGGCATAATAATTATTATATATGCAGAACTTACTAGCTTAATGCTTTTTATATTAATATAATCAATTTGTATCTTCTTTATATACTGATATTCCCACTTAACTTTCTGAGATATGCAATGTTATTGTCAACATTTCAAAAAACTCTGAAGCACCTTGAAAATTTTAATAATTTGCCTGAAGTCACACAGTTAGTAAATGGCCAATCCAGAATTCATGTTCTTAACCAGCACTCTATTCTGCCTCTGTAAAATATTTGATTTTGAATTTAATTGGAGAACCTCTAGTGTGGTTCTAGTTTAGAAAAATGGACGTAATCAAAAAAATAGGGATTCAGAATTATAGAGCACCAGAGTTGAAAAGGGCATAGAGAGTGAGAATTCCCCTCCTTGGAGGTGATTACACTGAGACCCCAAAAGCTAACATGTTTTTCACCAACCACAGTAATCAGTGGAATAGCTGTGATCACAACTCAAGTCTTCTGAGTTCTCACTGAGTATGGTAGTGGGGAGAAACTGGTGGGACCAAGGAAGTTTAATGAACTCATTAAAGAGATAACTATTTGAAAGGAGTGGACTGAGGATACTCTTAACTGGCTCTAAACCCATAAAGTATTCAACGCGATAATTGTCCTAATTCAGTCAGTGTAAGGTTTCTATGTTGTCATTTATTGATAAGTTCCTAAGCTCTTTTTGAAAGTTACTCTAAGAGAATGTCCAGATATTATCATGACATTTAAAACTATATGGTCAAGCAACACCTTTCTAAAATGATGTTCTCTTTTGGCACATTTTAGTTAGAACCAGGATCTGCAGATTCAAATTCACACACCAATCTAGTGACCTGTGAGCATTTCATGGTACTCTGCTGCCATCATCTGGCAAATTGAAGTCAGTAACACTTGATCGTTGCCTGCTTGTTACTTCAGAATCTCAGTACCAGATTAATAGAGTTCTGGCTGGAGTGGAATGGACTTGGTAATACTGGTGATTGAGGATCCGTATAGGGTAGGAAAAAGAAATTATTCTAAGAGTAATGAAAGATTCTGAAGAGTATGAAGACTACATCGAAGCTAAGAAATTAGATTGTAAATTGAAAGTCTCATTAACTTATCCCTAGACATCATAAAGTACATGTCATAGAAGTGGGCAAAATTTGTCAGGTCTACAAATATGAAGGCAGAATCTTCCTTTGTATATAGAAATATTTTAACATTTGTAGTAAAGTCACAAAAGTCAGCTAAAAAGGGATGATTATTTTTATAAAGCATTTTTGTTTGCAGAATGACAGAAGTATACGCAGGTGTGTGCTTGTATGTGTAATTTCTTTTCAGAAAGTTTGGTTTGTACAGTGTTTAAAGGCCTATGTATACTGCATGAAACTATACTAAATTTACATATAATAGGATGACATGTGTAATGAGATTATACTTTTTAGGGTATTATCTTGTTCTTTTTTTGGGGCCCTTCCTTTAATGGGACTTTCTTCCTATTTAGTCAGACTCACCCATTGCTTCAAAAAGATTCACATGTTTATTGAATGTAAGGAGTCCATGTTTAAATTTCCAGTCCCAAAATAAAGTGTTGAAGAAACTTTAAGAAGCAATATTCTTCAGACTCAAGCATTCAGTTGAATTACCCTGTAGACAACAGGGATTTCAGGATGTAGACAACAGGGATTTCAGGATGTAGACAACAGGGATTTCAGGATGTAGACAACAGGGATTTCAGGAAATTACATAGGAACAGTTTATTTATTTATTTATTTATTTTTGGCCATCCTAGAAATTGTCTTAAGACTTTCAAGGGGAAGTAGAAAGATTCACAGAGAATCTTACGTTAAGATAACGTTAAGACAGAGCCTTTAGTTTTGGGTGTGGAATAGCAGCAGCAGAAGCTTCATAAACTTGCTCCTCAGTGAAACAGCCCTAACTAGTGAAATTATCAAAACATAAACACACACACATTGAAAATCTCTAGAAATTGTTCTGTGAACATATAGCAAATGAAGAAAACTTGTGGCCGCGTGCAGTGGCTCATGCCTGCAATCCCAGCACTTTGGGAGGCTGAGGTGGGTAGATCACCTGAGGTCAGGAGTTTGAGAGCAGCCTGGCCAACCTGATGAAACCCCATCTCTACTAAAAATACAAAAATTAGCTGGCTGTGGTGGCAGGCACCTGTAATCCCAGATACTTGGGATGCTGAGGCAAGAGAATCACTTTAACCTGGGAGGTGGAGCTTGCAATCAGCAGAGATCACGCCATTCCACTCCAGGATCGGGGACAGAGTGAGACTCCATCTCAATAACAACAACAGCAACACAAAAACTTGTATTCAGTAAAATATACTAAATCTTAATAAGGGCATCAAGAATCTTTGGCACTTGAACCACAAACTGCTTCCTTTCCTCCAAACCCAGCTAGGTGTGATAAAAGCTTCATTCTGGACAAGTGTGCTCAAGAATGCAGAGTTTCCCCTCCCTCCAGCTCCCAGTCAAAGGCTGTGCTATGTCCCTGTGAGGGACACAGCGTCAGTATTTCTCATCCCCTTCCCACTCTGTGTTGCAGAAACTAAGTTTCAGGTGAGTGCAGCCTAGAGGATAGAGACTCTCTTACTCCTCACAGCTCTCATTTATAGGTGAGGCTCTGTTTAGGTATCACAGGATGAAAACAATGAAGTATTAATCTTCCTTACCTCAGCTCACCCTCAAGGCAGAGGTTTCATAGTGGGAGAAGCAAACAAAGAAGGCCAGGCTACTACTGCTAGCAGACACTACTACTAGTGTCCTACTCATAAAACAGGTGTGTCACTTCAACAGAAGCAGACTTCTTTTCCAACACCACCCACCATTCTGCAAGCTTGGGAGCAATGGCTCAGAAATTTTGCCCAGGAGGAGAGGCAGGCCATAAGAACAAAGAGCTCTGAAGCTCTGCCCAAAGGAATTGACTTTACTTGGAACAGAGTAGCAAGAATTTCAAGCCCAAGGGTGCTTTTTGACAGCAGTGATTTTGGTGTTAAACAATTAATTGGAGGCTGGTATCTCCTTGAGAACAACAAGACAAACAATAAGTCAGAGTTTACCATAGTGAACCGGAAAAAATACAGCTAATAACTGTTCTCTTAGGGACAGAACAAACTGCAAAGACTGGTCTTAGAAACCACTCTTGCAAAGGGGCCCAAATTTAATTGCATAATACCATGGAGCGACAGAGGCCTCAGGCATAGTAAGAAACAACAATAGGCAGCCTGCTAGTGTAGTCTAGGAACTGGGTGTGATACCAACAGAGGCAGAGAGCTTACCATAGAGATCAGGGAAAGAGATAATTAAAATGAGCCTGCTAAAACCACCATCAGCCCAATGGTTATTAACCACTGTAGTCCAAGGCTGCACTCTCCAATGTGCAACATCAAAGGCTTCACACTTAGGGGAAACTGATTTTATAAAACAGTTCAGCCAAGTCACTAACCAATTAATTACTCAGCCAGTGACAACAACAAGCCTTGGTTTCAGAGGTGCTATAATTATCTACAATATCCATTTTTCAACACAAAATATGAGACATGCAAAGTAACAGGAAAGCATGAGACATGCAAATTAACAGGCAAGCATGAGCTATACACAGGGTGGGGAAAGCAAGCAAAAGAAACTTTCTGTGCAAGAGTCCATGTCAGAGTTAGCAAAAAAATATTAAAAGTCAATATTCTAAATATGTTGAAAGAAATGAAGGAAATCCTGATTAAATAAAGGCATGATGACAATGTCTCCCTAAAGAAACATTATCAATAAACAAATAAAAATTTTAAGAAGAACCAAATAGAAGTTTTATAGTTGAAAAGTACATTAACTGATGTTAATTATTCACTAGAGGGGTTAATAAATTGGAGACTGTCTCCCCAAATATTAATACATGTCTACCCAGAACCTCAAAATGTGACTGTTGTGGACTAAATTGTGCGCTACATCACGAAAAATCTTGAAATCAGCATGAGAAAAATGTGGTTTTCATGTGAAACAGCTGACTTCTTATCAGAAACAAATGGACGTTACAAGGCAATAAGATGTTATAAAAAAGTGCTGAAATAAACTGCCAACCAGGAATTTTATACCCAGGAAAACTACCTTTAAAAAATGAAGACAAGGCCGGGAGCGGTGGCTCACGCCTGTAATCCCAGCACTTTGGGAGGCCGAGGCGGGTGGATCATGAGGTCAGGAGATCGAGATCATCCTGGCTAACATGGTGAAACCCCATCTCTATTAAAAATACAAAAAATTAGCCAGGCGTGGTGGTGGGCGCCTGTATTCCCAGCTACTCGGGAGGCTGAGGCAGGAGAATGGCGTGAAACCGGGAGGCAGAGCTTGCAGTGAGCCGAGATTGCGCTACTGCACTCCGGCCTGGGCGACAGAGTGAGACTCCATCTCAAAAACAAAAACAAAAACAAAACAAAAAAATTAAGACAAGATACCAGAATAAAAAGGTAGAGGAGGGACCTGAGATAGGCTGCCCCTGCATAAAAATAGAATAAACTGGCAAAACTTGTGAGAATTATTTTATTTTTTAGAACTCTGGAAACTAACCAACAGGAGCCATGGAAACATTTAGTTAAGATAAATAAGTAGATAGCAGTAAGAGATACAAGATTTGTGTTGTTTTAATTTACACTAGTTTTATCTCTAGCTCCACAGCTCATCAATAGCTTTCAAAATGTAATACTCCATATTCTTGACACGAGAGGGATTACAGCAGAAATACAGTTCTTCAAAAGCCTTATTTCCAAAGAAAAGTCATTATTGGACTTGTCTGGTGGTTCCCTGGATAACCCTACTTGAATGGCTTGTCTTTTGCAATCTCATTTGCATTTGTCTAGTGCTATAAGCCTATCCCCAGGGAGTGTTATCAAATATATTAACGTCACATGTGCCTGAGGCAACACATAGCAGGGCAAATTGAAGACCAAATAAAAGCATAAAAGGAAAACTGAAGAATAAAATGTCTTCTTATTTATAAGGGACTTTGAAAAACTCTGGAATGTTACTGGAAATCTAAATGGCAATGAAGATGCCCAGAACTTTGCAAAACAGTATGCAAAAGCGGAAAGGACTGAGAAGCTCCAAAGCTCTCATCTCTGACTGACATTGAGGTTTCATAAAAGCAGAAAATGAAGGTTAAACAGAGTTGTCAACTTTTCAGCTGAATATTGAAGGCATGCCCCAACACAAACACAGAATCCCTTGACAAAGACTGAGAAACTTCTTGGTTCCAGGTGTTTAACAAAAATCATTGTCCAATTATAAGCTTACCACTAAACTAACAGAGTAGAAAATCCAATGGCCACAAATGACAGAGATGTAGACTTTGGGAAAGTCTACTGGAGAATCTGATTTCCATAAATAACACATTATAACCTGTGTAATGTCCAATTTTCAACAAAACATTATAAAACTTGGAAAGAAACAAGAAAGATAAAAATACACAGGGAAAGGCTCTCAATAGACACTGTCCTTGAGAGAAGCTCAGACATTGTACTTACCAGTCAAATACTTTAAAAATCAGCTAATTTAAATATATTTGAAGAGCTTTAAAAGCCTATATATAAAGAACCAAAAGGAATATGAGAATCATGTCTCACAAAATAGAGACTATCATTAAATAGCTACAATTTTTTTTAAAGTAGAAATCTTGGAGTTCAAAGTACAATAACTGAAATAAAAACTTTACAAGAAGAACTAAAGATCAGAGTTGAGCATGCACAAAAAAAAAGAATCAGCATACTCAAAGATAGGTGAATGAAGATTATCCAGTTTGAGGGACAGAAGGAAAAAGGAATTAAGAAAAATGAGGACAGCCTAAAGGACTGCTGGGACATTGGGACATTATCAAGTGTACCAAAGGATTTAATGATAGATACAGGAGGAGAGTAAAGAAAGGGATAGAGTGAATATTTGAAGAAATAATGGCCAATAACTTCTCAAAGGGGTTGAAAAACATTAATCTGCACAACTAAAAAGCTTAATAAACTCCTAGTAGGATAAATTTAAAGAGATCGACACGTGGAGACACAACATAATCAAAAACGTGAAACTCAAAGACAGAGAATCTTCAAATCGGCAAGACAGAAGTGACTCATCGTGTACAAACGATGACCAATCAAATTGAAAGCTATTTCTAATTAGAAACAATAGAGGCCAGAAAGAAGTAGGATGAAATATTTAAAGTGCTGAATGAGAAACAACTACCAACAAAGAATTTAATAGTTAGCAAAACTACCCTCCAAAAATAAAGGATAAATTAAGACATTTTTAAGATTAACAAGAAGTTAGATCTTGTTGATATATGACAAACCCTACAATAAATACTAACAGGATTCTTTGAGGTTGAAATAAAAGGACATTAGGCAGTAATTCAAATCCACAAGAAGAAATAAAAATCACACACACACACACCCCAACGTATACTTAACCGACCCTATAAACCAACTATACTTAACAGACATTCATATAACATTCCATCCAACAACAGAATAATACATGATCTTTCCAAGTATACACTGAATAGTCTCCAAGATAGACCATGTATTAGACAACAGAGCAAGTCTTAAAATATTATAAGAATTTGTCATATAAAGTATGCTTTCCAACTACAATGGAATTAAATAAGAATACAATAAAAGAGAAAATTAGGAAAATTCACAAATATGTGAAAGTAAAAACAACACATTTCTAGATAATGGGTCAAAACCATACAAAAAAAAAAAGAAAACAGAAAACACAGGGAAATTATAAAGTATTTTAAATCAATGAAAATAAAAACATAACACATTAAAAATACACCGTGCTCCTAAAGGTGCTTAGAGGGAAATTTTTAGATATAAATGCCTATTTATTTATTTATTTATTGAGAGAAGTCTTGCTCTGTCAACTAGCTTGGAATGCAGTGGCATGATCTTGGCTCACGGCAGCCTCTGCCTCCCGGGTTCAAGTGACTCTGCTGCCTTAGCCTCCCGAGTAGCTGGGACTGCAAGCATGTGCCACCACACCTGGCTGATTTTTGTATTTTTAGTAGAGAAGGGGTTTTGCCATGTGGACCAGTCTGGTCTCGAACTCCTGATCTCAGGTGATCCGCCAGCCTTGGCCTCCCATAATGCTGGCATTACAAGTGTGAGCCACCGCAGCTGGCAGCCTAATTTTTTTCCTATTTTAAAGAAAGGAAAAATCTGAAATCAATTACTTCACTTAATGTTTCACCTTAGGTGATACTGAACAAAGGAAGGCAAGTTAACTCAAATCTAGAAGAAAGGAAGAAATAATAAAAATTAGAATGAAAATAAATAAATTATAGAATAGAAAAAATTAGAAAAACATCCATTAGGAAAGTTGTTCTTTTTGAAAAGATCAACAAAATAGATAAACATTGTAGCAAGTTTGGCTGCAAAAAAAGAGAACACTCATGTTACCAAAGTAAAAAACGAAGGACAGATTATTACTACCATTCTGAAAAAAAAAAAAAAAGAAATATAAAGCAATACTTATGTATATCATATGTACACATAAGTATACAACATGTATACTTATATGATCAGATGTATACTCATATGAATAGATGTATACAAGTCAATAAATTTGATAATGTAGATTAAATGAACAAATTGGCAGAAAGATAAAACTACCAAAACTGTCTTAGGAAGAAGTAGAAAACCTGAAAAACTTATAACATATAAAGAGTTTGATTAATAATAAAAGATGTTAAGTTAGGCCCTGATTGCTTCACAAGTAAAATTCTATTAGATGCTTAAAGAAGAATTAACACAAATCCTTCACAAATCCTTTCAAAAAATAAAAGAGGAGGGAATTTCCAATTCATTCTGTGGGGCCAGTTTTAACATGATGGCAAAAGCAGACAAAGACATACAAGAAAAGGTACCTAAAGACCAAAATTTGTATTGAATACAGATTAAAAATTCCTCAACAAAATGCTAGCAAATCAAACCCGACAATGTATAAAAAAGATTCTATTCTATGACCAAGTGAGATTTCTCTCAGAAATACAAGGTGGGTTTAACATTTGGATATCAATTAACCCAATATGTCACATTAATATTATAAAATACAAAAAACACACCATTATCTCAATAAAGCAAAAAAAATTGACAAATATCAGAGCCCTTCATGAGAAAAAAATCTCAACAATTTAGGAATAGACCAGAACCTCCACAACCAAATAAAGAGCATCTATGAAAAATTCACCGCCAACATCATAACTAATGGTGAAAGATTGAATGCCTTCCCCCTATGGTCAGGAACAAAGTTAAAATATAAGCTCTCACCACTTCTATTTAACAATGTACTGATGGTTCTGTCAGGGCAATTAGGCAAGAAATGAAATAAGAGACAATCAAAAACAATTACAACTAATAAACACATTTAGTAAGGTTGCAGGATATAAGATCAATATACAAAAATCAATTGTACCCTTATATACTACAAATGAACCATCTGAAAATAAAGCTAAGAAAACAATTTTATTTACAATAGCAATAAAAATACTTACTAATCAAATTAACAAAAGTAGTACAAAACCTATGATCTGAAAACTATAAAACACTGTTCAAAGAAATTAAAGAGGATCTAAACCTCGCCATAATCAATCGCCTCTTATCAGGTTCCTCCTTTGACTCATGGGGATTACAATTCAAGATGAGATTTGGGTGGGGACACAGATCCAAACCATATCAATAGATCAGAATATTTAATATAATTAAGATTTTCCAAAATTGATCTATAGATTCAATAGGCTAACAGTTAAAATCCCAGCTAGCTTCCTTGCAGAAATTAACACATTGATCCTGATTCATATGGAAATGCAGAAATCCAGATTAAAAAAAATAATCTTGAAAAAGAATAACAAAGTTGGAGGACTCATTGTTCCCAGTGTCAAACTTACTACAAAACTATAGTAATGAAGACAGTGTGGTACTTGCACAAGGTTACACATATGGATTAATAGAATACAATTGAGACCCAGAAATAAACTCAGATATTTAAAGTCAATTGTTTTTTTGACAAGAATAGTTTTTGAATAAATGAATTTTGGGACAACTGCATAGCCACAATGAAAAGAGTAAAGTTGGATCCTTTTCTTATTCCATAAACGAAAATCACTCAGAATAGATCATAGAGGCTGTGCACATTGGCTCGTGCCTGTAATCCCAGCATTTTTGGAGACTGAGGCAGGTGACTCACTTAAGCCTAAGAGCTCCAGACCAGCCTGAGAAATATGATAAAGCCCCATCTCTACAAAAAATGCAGGGCTGGGCGTGGTTGTATGCACCTGTGGTCCCAGTTACTTTGGAGGCTGAGGCAGGAGGATCTCCTGAACCCAGGAGGTCGAGGCTGCAGTCAGCCATGACTGTACTACTGCACTCCAGTCTGGGTGATGGAGTGAATCTTTGTCTCAAAGGAAAAAAAAAATCACAGATCTAAATGTAAGAGCCAAAAATACAGAATTTTTAGAAGAAAGTTTTGGAGTAAATATTGCTGACCTTAGGTTGGTCAAAAGCTTCCTAGATATTGCACAAAAGCACAAGTGACAAAATAAAAAATACATCATTGAACATCATCAAAACTAAACAATTTTGTGATTCAAAGTATGTAACAAAAATGAAAAGCAAAACCACAGAATGGGAGAAAATATTTGCCAATCATACATCTGATAAGGGCCTATATATTCAGAATATATAAAGATCTTATACAACTCAATAGTAGAAAGACAATAATCAAATTTAAAAATAGGATCTAAGTAGTTATTTCTATAAAGAAGATGTGTAAATGGTCAATGAGATCCTCATGAAAAAATGCCATTTAGGAAAATTTAGATCAAAACCATAATGAGATACCACTTTACAACCATTAGGATGACCACTATTTTCTAAAATGAAAAATAAGTGTAGGTGAGAATGTAGAAAAATTGGAACCTTTCTGCATTTCTGGTGGGAATATAAAATGGTGTAACTGCTGTGGACAATAGTGTGGTGATTCTACAAATAATGAAACATAGAATTTGCATTTGATTTAGTAATTCTACTTCTGGGTGTATACATTAAAAAAATGGAAAGCAGGAATTTGAACAGATATTTTTACCCCAATGTGCATAGCAGCATTATATACAATATGGAAAGGGCGGAAACCACCCAAATGTCCATCAATAGATAAATGTAGATAAATGTATAACAAAATGAGGTATAGATCTATACAACAGAATATTATTCATCAATAAAAACACAACAGAATAATATTCAGCAAGAAAGGAAATGAGGTTTTTGGTGGGGTTTTTTTTTTTTTTTTTTTTTGAGACAGAGTCTTGCTCTGTCACCCAGGCTGGAGTGCAGTGCACAATCTTGGCTCACTGCAACCTGCACCTCCTGGGTTCAAGAGATTCTCCTGCCTCAACCTCCCAAGTAGCTGGGATTACAGGCATGCACCACCACACCCAGCTAATTTTTGCATTTTTAGTACAGACGGGGTTTCAACGTGCTGGCCAGGTTGGTCTTAAAATTCCTGACTTCAAGTGATCGGCCCACCTTGGCTTCCCAAAGTGCTAGGATTAAAGGCATGAGCCACTGTACCCAGCTGAAATGAGGTACTGATACATGCTACAGCATGGCTGAATAAAAGGAGCCAGACACAACAAGCCACAAACTATAGGATCTTGTGTGTGTGTGTGTGTGTGTGTGTGTGTGTGAGAAATGGCCAGAATAGGAAAATCTACAGTGACAGAAAATAGACTAGTGTTTTGTTCCAGGGCTGTGGGTTGAGAAGGAGGAGTGACTTCTATTGGTTATGGGGTTTCTTTTTGAGGTGAGGAAAATGTTCTAAAATTTATTGTAGTGATGACTACACAACTCTATTTGTATAAAGAAACTCATTGAATTGTACACTGTAAATGGATATGTATTTATTTCATGGTATTTGAGATATATCTGAATAAAGATGTTATAAAGATAGGACAGAGCCTGATCTCTGAGAAAGAACCCAGTTCTCCACCCCCTCCCCACAGTGCTTCAGGTTGATAAGGGGTGACTAGGCCAGGAAAATATGATATTTGTGTGATGTGCAAGCAGAAAAATGAGAGAAATGCTTCCCTTTTCATATGGATTCTCGGTGGGGTGCTCCTGAAACAGTGTCTAGCAACAACGCAAGAGGATCACAGAAGAAGAAACATGATAGTGTCTGTAAGCAGGGAGAAATGTGCAGAGAAACCCACCGAGGTTCCCACATCCTGACATACAAATGCACATACAGGAGGAGAGTTAAAAATCCCAAACAGCAGAGAGACTAAAATGACATTAGGCCAACGAAGGTGCCACAAACACACCAAGCAGAATGGATTATCTTCAGTAACGGTGCTGGGGAAACTGGATATCCATACGCAGAAGAATGAAACTGGGCCCCTTTCTTTCACCCCATACAAAAATTAACTCGAAATGGATTAAATACTTAAATGGAATACCCAAAACTACAAAACCGCTAGAAGAAAAGAATGGTTCAAGATTTTAAACTAGGCAAATATTTTTATTGCTAAGACTTCAAAAGCACAGGGAACAAAACCAAAAATAAACAAATGGTGCTATATTAAACCAAAACCTGCACAGTCAAGAAAACAATCAACAGACAGAAGAGACACCTGTAGAATGGGAGAAAATATTTGCAAACCATTCATCTGACATGAGACTAATATCCAGAATATACAAGGAACTCGATGGCAAAAAAAAAAAAAAAAAATCTGATTAAAATAGGAAAAAGATCTGAATAAACATTTTGCAAAAGACATACAAATGGTATATAAGTATGTTTAACATCATTAATTATCAGAGAAATGCAAATCAAAACTACAATGAGTTATCATTTTACTCCAGTTACAATGACTATTATGAAAAAGACAAAAAATAAAACAAAACAATAGATGCTGACAAGGATGTGGAGAACAGGGAACTCCTACGCTGTTGGTAGAAACGTGAATTAGTATAGCTGCTATGGAAAACTGTATGGGAATTCATAAAAAAAAAAACTAAAAGTAGAACTATCATATGATCCAGCAATTCTACCACTAAAAATCAGTGTATCAAAAAAGTATCTGCACTTCCATGTTTATTGTAGGACTATACACAATAGCTAAGTTATGGAAGCAACCTAAATGTACACCAAAAGATAAATAGATAAAGAAAATGTGATATGTATGAACAATGAAATACTATGCAGTCATTAAAAAAGATGAAATCCTGTTATTAGCAGCAACATGAATGAGACTGGAGGACATTAGGTTCACCACATGTTCACCCATACATGGGAGCTAAAAACAATTGAGCTCATGGAAGTAGAGACTCGACTTGTGATTATTAAAGGATGAGAAGGGAAGAGGGAAGGGAAGATGGGGAGAGATTGGTTAAAGAATGCAATGTTACAGCTGGACAGGAGCAATAATTTCTAGTGTGCTTCACGGTTAACTACAATTTATTGTGTATTTTCAAAAGAGTAACAGAGAGGAATCTGAATGTTCACAACACGAAAATGACAAAAGTTTGAGGTGATGGATGGACATGCTAATTACCCTGATTTGATCATTATACATTGTATATCTATATTAAAATATCACTCTGTATTTCAAAAATATATGCAATTATTACATGTGAACTAAAAGTAACAGAAAAAAAATTTAAAAAGGAATGAAAAGACAAGGATTACTGAAAAGAGTTTTTACAGACTTCAAGACTAGGAGAATGGATTTTAGTAACAAGTGATAGAGCCTGACCCAAAGCTGGGAGGAGCAGATTCATTGGTTGTTGACTCAGAGGTGACAGAAGGTGACAACTACAGACCAAAGTTAATGAGGAACCTCAGGAGGAATCAGTGAAGCCTTGCGGTTCACTGCAAGAACACTCATGATGCTAAGCCAGCTTACTCTTGCATTTAAATAGCTTTCTGAGAAGAAGGAGAGAATAAGAACCTTAGGGATGAAAATAGTCCTGATAGAAAATTCATATTTTGAATGGACTAAGTTTAAATTCTGAAACACTGGGGTTTTACACAAAGAGTCTGAATGTACCTGGACGAAGCTAAGTTTTTTTTTTTTTTTTCGCTCTGCCACCCAGGCTGGAGTGCAGTGGTATGATCTCGGCTCACTGCAACCTCCGCCTCCCGGGCTCAAGCAATTCTCTGCCTCAGCCTCCCAAGTAGCTGGGATTACAGGTGCACACTGTCACACCCAGCTAATGTTTGTATTTTTAGCAGAGACGGGGTTTCACCATCTTGGCCAGGCTGGTCTTGAATTCCTGACCTTGTGATCCATCCCCCTTGGCCTCCCAAAGTGCTGGGTTTACAGGCGTGAGCCACCGTGCCCGGCCAAGACTAAATTTTAAACCAGAAGAGACTAAGTGATTATGAATGCTTGAGATTAATTTTTCCATTTCTGCCATTAAATGGAAAAGGGTGTTGGTAAACTGCTGAGTTCAGTTAGAGAAAATAGAGAAAATTACATTCCCTCGGCACCATGTCAGGATGAGTAAACTTTAAACTTCTTACTATCCATTAAGGAAACAGAGTACTCAAGGTATGGTCATGAAGTAGATCCTCATGGCCAACCAAGTGGTCAGATATAGGCTGAATTTTCAGTCTGAAGTTGTGAAAAACTGTGAAATCATGAAAAAGCAATGGGCTGAAAGTCAGCATGCCTGGGATTGAGTTTGGTGATGCCACTAACTGGCTATGTGACTTTGGAATAAAGTGACTGGATCTCTTAAAACACATTTGCCTGCCTTTAAAGGAATTGAATTAGATAACTAGTTAGGTTTCTTCCAGCTCTAAAACACTGATTCTCACCTCTCATGTGGCCAGTGAGGAAATGTCTGCCACTTCCTGGCCAAGTTCAAATGGACATTGCCTTTTAAGAGATGGAACCCTCTTCTCTTTCCTCAGGCAGCTCCCTAGAGGCTGGGCTAAGGACGGCCAGAAATAAAGTGCAATTACCTGTGACGTGCTGCCGGCTTCTGCTTTTGCAGCCACAGTTTGTAATTAGCTCAGGAATAAACACATCATCGTGACAGACTGAACAGTAAAACAAGGCTCTGGACAATGAAAGAAAACCAAGAATGACTTATGTGAGTCTTAACACAAAGGAGGCATGGTGCTGACTCAGTGGGCCTCCCACTAAGCTGTAGTTGCTTTAGTGCTTTTCCCCCATAAAGTAATAAAAAAATTACCTTTTGACTTCCTTTGGTGTTTCAGCAATAAAGAACCCTAGTGTGTTCTTATGTATTCTAACTTGTGCAGGTGGATTTAGTATCAGACCACTGGAAATGAAAAATAAACACACAGTAATGTTTCCCTCTGATTTCAGTGGCAATAGTTGGTGACTCTTTCTGTTACGATCAATGGATTCTCTAAGTTGCTAAGTTAATCGTATTCAACCTCCTCTTACTGCCAAACACAGTGGAGAGTGTGAATTTGACATTTGTGATTCTTTGTTTGATTGGGGCTGACTATGCAGAGGGCAGCCACGGAACAACTTGATCAGTGAGCTGAACACACAGTGGACCTGCGGGGAAGCCTCTCCCGGATTCTGTCACGCATCTGAGATGATCCGAGCACTCAGATGCACGAAATCTTTTTGATTTAAGCTATCAAATGACAAATATGCTGAGACCACACAGTTTCCAGGATTAGCATCATACTAGTAGTGCTCATCTTTAGGCCACTTGCCATTTAAAATTAATGTTTAACTAACCAGCTGGATTCAAAAGTTTCTTGTATTCAACTATGCAGCTTTTGAGGTTATGCATTTCTTTTGACTTTGGTTTTGTTTATTTTGATTGCCAGATTTCTGAGAGCAGGAACCATGTGAACTATTTCTATTATTATCTTACTTGAACCTTTTGATTTTCTATTTTCTTGTGGTTTATGTGTTTGAAAATATTGTATTATAATTTTCTGTCCATGATACTCTTTGATGTAGTATTCTGCTATGCTTTTCAAATTACCCACATTTCTCCCTGTTCATCAGGATCTCCTGCCTTTATTTCCTTCATTTCAGATGTCTATGGTGAGGTCTTACAACCCTATAATTCCTCTCACTTTTTGCAGAATGGAAGTTCTTCTTTCCTCCTTTAAAAATCATCCCTCCTCTTGTATTCACATTGGAATGAGGTGAAGTTTTAATTCTGGCAAAGCTTATTCTGTTGTTGCAATACTCACACCTTTCAAGTGTTAGAGAACCCTCACAAAAGTAAATGAGCTTGCACAGCCAAAGTTCTTCAGTCTCATGCCAAGACCCAAGCTGTATAGCTGTGTTCAGGTAGATTACTACCTAAGACAATGGATGGCCTTTTCTGAGTATTTACTGACTTATATTAATGAGTGAAATAATTGGTCTTAACTTTGGAAGGAAAAGAAAATACCGCTGTGGCCCCTTAAATATTATTGGCTGATGCTCAATAAGTAGCAGCTGCATGCTTAGTTGTGTCTTACACAGCCTTGGTTTTTGTTTTTGTTTTTGTTTTTTTTTTTTGAGACGGAGTTTCACTCTTGTTGACCAGGCTGGAGTACAATGGCACGATCTCGGCTCACTGCAACCTCTGCCTTCCTGGTTCATGTGATTCTCCTGCCTCAGCCTCCTGAGTAGCTGGAATTACAGGTGCATGCCACCACACCCGGCTGATTTTTCGTATTTTTAGTAGAGACAGAGTTTCACCATGTTGGACAGGCTGATCTCAAACCCCTCATCTCAGGTGATCCACCTGCCTTGGCCTCCGAAAGTGTTGAGATTACAGGCGTGAGCAACTGTGCCCGGCCGCTCCTATTTTTCTTTCTTTTTTTTTTTTTAAGGAGAGAGGTTTCTCTGAACTCATATTAAATATCTAGCTACGAAGATACTGTCACAATAAAACATATATTTGACTGTATTTGAGAAAAGAGGTGAGCCTCTCTTAAACACTTTCCTAATGTGTTTTTAGTTGATTCCCTCTTTATGATTTGGCCAGTTGCTCTATCAGAGAATGTTTGTTCCTGAAACAAAATCATTACAGTATGTGACTGGGGTCAGATGCAGCTTCATCTGTTAGCAGGTGACAAATAATTCCCTAAGAAAAATTCTTATAATTCTCGAAGCCTTTTGCAAGTCTTACAATCTCTTCAAACTTGCCAATTAGAAGAGGAATTAAAAGGTGAGAAAAGATAGGTTTTCTCCTCAGAATTTCAATATATTTGTTTAAAGTCCAACTATTTAAACGTTCTGTCTTCCTTCTACCAATAATGGCAGCAGTGAATTTACTACAGGATGGTTACAGAAGTACAGCCCTGGAGCCAGAGGACCTGAGTTCAGATCCTGACTCTGCCACTTGGGTGTTGTGTGAGGTTGGGAAAATCATTTAGCTTTCTGGGGTTCAGCTTCCTCCTCTGTAAAATGAGACTAATAATGATAGTACCCATCTCACAGCACTGTTGTGAGGATTATTCAAGAGTTAACATATGTAACAAGTCTATAGCAGTGTTGGTCACAAAGTATCAATCATGTAAGGGAATGTTCTTATCAATACATTTGCCAAATAAGAACTTAATCCCTTTGATTCACCAGACTTCCAAGTGAGAAGGTAAAGTTAAATCTCTGTTTCCGTAAATCCCCTTTTCATTGGGGTATATGTGTGTTAGGTAGTAAACAGGACCTCTTAAATCTACGTGAGATTAGTTGCTAAATAAATATTCATGTTTCTGGTCTGTAATGTCCTAACCATCATCTTAATAAAGTTTACAGAAATCTAGAATGTTAAGAGGTGAAAAGGATCTTAAGGGCATGTGGTTGTAGTTTCCAGATTCCAGTGAATAAACCAAATATATCATGGAGACTTGAGAAATAATTCTCAGGTTCACCCTTGGTTTTGCAGTCAAAAGTAGGGTTTTGGAATCTATAAGTCTTTAAAACTTATGCAAACAGGCCAGGCACAGTAGCTCACACCTGTAATCCCAGCACTTTGGGAGGCTGAGGTGGGTGAATCACCTGAGGTCAGGAGTTTGAGACTAGCCTGACCAACATGGTGAAACTCCGTCTCTACTAAAAATACAAAAATTAACCGGGCGTGGTGCACATGCCTGTAATCTCAGCTACTCAGGAGGCTGAGGCAGGAGAATTGCTTGAACCTGGGAGGTGGAGGTTGCAGTGAGCTGAAATTGTGCCATTGCACTCCAGCCTGGGCGACAAAAGTGAAACTCCATCTCAAAAACAAAAACAAAAAAACTTATACAAGTAATTCTGACATATAAGCCAGGTGGTTGAAAGCCAAAGTTGTTACTAAAACTTGATAAAATTTTGGGCCAGTCTGAAACCCAAACTACCTGGCTTATGATTCCGAGTCTACCCATTTTACTATGACCTGTTTCTAGTAGGAGGCCCATTTATGCAGATGTTTACATTCAGAGGTTTTGATTGTGAGATTTTCTTGAGCACAGCAGGATTTTAAAACAGAACTTAGGCAGACAGACACTACTACTTGTTATTCTCTTATTAATGACTTGCTTTTTACAATATCCCACTGACGTCTTCTCCCCAGAGGCCTTCTACAACCTCTCAACTCAGATAGGTCTTTGCTTCTTTCCAAACTTTTCACATATAATAATTCCTTTATAGTCCACCTGATATAATTGAAAATTATTTCATTTTGAATGTTTTCCTATAATTTTACAATTTCTGGTAATGTCAATTTTAGAACAGCAAGGTGTGTTAGAGTTTCATTAACTCTATTTCCTCATTCTACAAATGATGAATCCTTCTCAACGGCCACAGGGCCAGCAAATCAGTCAGGATCAGAATCTAGTCTGTTAATTCTTATTTAGCACAAGTTAATTTTTCACTAAAAAGTACACATGAGCCAACACACAGTCTTTCTTGCCCTCATCCCATTTAAGCCCCATCCCTTTTCTTTTTTTTTTTTTTTTACGGATCTTTTTCTCTATATTATAGTATGTATTTGTCTTTCTTTTCCCCCTTTTCTCCCATTTGTTTATGTGTATTTCATTTGCTCTGAATTTTATTTTGCATTACGTGATAACTTCTCTTACTTTCATATTTATTCACTTATGGGTTTTTGGGAAATGCTGATGTCTGGTGATGTAACATCTCCTTTATCTACTCTATCAACAAAAGCCTTTGTCCAGTCAGCTGGTCAGATTCCCATTTTGGCATATTTTGTGCTTTCCTTTTTTAAAAATTATTTTTTGGAGATAGAGTCTTGCTCTGTCACCTAGGCTGAAGCGCAGTGGCATGATATCGGCTCACGGCAACCTCTGCCTCCCAGGTTCAAGCAATTCTCATGCCTCAGCCTTCCAAGCAGCTGGGATTACTGGCCTAGGTGCACCACCATGCCTTGCTAATTTTTATATTTTTAGCAGAGACTGGGTTTCACCATGTTGGCCAGGATGCTCTCGAACTTCTGGCCTTAAGTGATCCACCCACCTCGGACTCTCAAAATGCTGGCATTAAAGGCATGAGCCACCATGCCCAGCATTGTCCTTGACTTTTCATGGCCAGTGTTTGTGGGAACATTTTTATTACAAATAATTCAATTTTGTGGTATTATTTCATGGTCAAGATCTGGCAATATTGAAAGAAACAGTTCTGAGAAGGTGACCATTTCTTCTCCTCTCTGCTCCTGAGAGAGGACTGGGGTAGGGTCTGAGGAACAAAAGGGAAGTGTTTATCCAAGAGGGTCACCACCCTAACCCGTGCCATCAGAGACAGCACAGCAGAGGAGCCAGGGAGCCCCAGAGGCTTCCTCTCAGCCAATCCACCAAAGAGAAAAAGCTTAGTTATAGCTGCATCTTTGGAAAAAGTCTTAATCACAAAGATTCTCCAGAAAAAAAAAAAAAAGAAACAAAACTGAAGAGATGAGCAGACTTATTGGTACCAGAAACCATCTGTTAAGAGGGACTTGTATTCGATGGCTATCAACAGGAGGTGCATCTTCAGAAAGCAGAGCCTGGGAAAGAAGACGAGGAGTCATAAGGAGAGCAAGGGGTCAGTGAACAAAAAAATAACTAACACTCTGTGCCCTGGGCCTAGGAGGAAACCAACATCTTAGAGGAAATAACTCCCAATATGGAATGATCCCTTGTAAGTGAAACTACCTAAAAAGTAACCAACGGCCACTGCACCAACTGGGACAGAGATGAAATTGCCCCACCCCAACTGTGAACTGCTAAGTTGCAGGGACCCTGGGCTGTCCCTTCTTAGATCTTCAGTTTGTAATGGAGCCTGGCCTATAGTAGGCCCTCAGTGCACGTTGTTGAAAGAATGTTGTTGTCTGAAGAATGAGGGAAGAATTTCACTTCACTTACCGGGCAACTTCAGGAAAGCTCATTCCAGCAAAGTCATCAGAGAGACGTTGGGTCAGAATATTGTTTTTCATGCTATTCAAGAAGTGTTTCTGCCAGGTCTGTTTAGGTGTAACCTGGAATACATAATCATGCCACATGAAGCAAAATGACAAGGAATGTGGAACGTTAGAATTCACATTGCATATTCTGCTAAGCACAAATGAGTCTTTATTGCATGTAAGTCATAAAAAGGAGATTTATCACAGTGCCTAACTAGAGAATGTTAAAGGAATAACTAAAAAGCTAACTCCATCTTAACTATTTTCACCAGAGTTCAGGATGAGGCAGACACATCATTATTTATTTTCTTTACAGACGGCGTTCAAGTTTCCTTGCTGGCAGTGAGAATTCTCCATCGCCAAGTCCTGATTTCAGCTTTTGAGTTAGTAAAAATCAGATGGGAAAGTTAATGTGGAATCTAAATTATCTCTCTCTGGATATGACTATTCAAGATTGGTTTAAAATGTTTTAGTTTTCTACTAACCATATACCTCAATGAAGAAAATACTCACGGCTTCTGTCTAGTATCAGAACCCTTCATAAGTTCAAATGAACTTGAAGGACCATCCTGATGCATAGAAGAGAGAATGGAGAAATCAAGGCAAACAGTAGGTTTCCAGAAAAATGGGAGATGTAAAAGGAGAAAGATATCTCAAAACGGCTAAATGCATTTAACCCAACAGAAAGGCTGTTAGGAACTTGTGGCTGACATTTGTGTAAGACCCTCTCCTCATCCTTCTCCACCTACTGCCAAGAGAATCACCACCACACTGTTCTGATATAGCAAGACAGTCTTCTTAAAGCCCAGAATCTCAGATGAAAATCTTGAATTTCTAAACATTTAGGAGCACTGTTGCTGTGGAGAGTTATGACTGGTTCAGAAATTCTCTTCAGATGGTCATCATGCAGTTTGGGAAAAAAAGCAAAGCAAAACCAAACACATAGACAAACAATTCTGCCCTACTAAAAAGGACAGACTATTTCAGGCAATCCGGTGCCTGCTTCTACCACCAAGATTCAGCTGAATGAATCTTTTGCCTTTTCCTACTTTTACAGTCCTCTCATGAGGAGGGCTCTGATCATTAGGTGGTTCATACCACTAATTTCCAATAACTAAAGAAATTGGCTTAGTGCTTCTAATCTAAATGTTTTGATGTTTGAAAGAAGGTAAAAAACGATAGCATGGGGATGGAGAAGACTTCCTGAGATAGATTTAAAAAGATCAGAAAGGAAAACAGGAGGATTTTGGATAGAAGAATCTGGGTGCTCAAGTAAGCCAGTTGGATCAGATCTAATGTTAATTTAAGTTTAAGGCCATGCTCTGAACCGAGGACCAACCGGAAATGTTCTTCGAGCTACAATTTCTCACAATATGATCAATATAATTAAAACACATGGCACTGATTCAAGGCCTTTAGTCTGAGTTCTCAGAAGTTTTACAAATATTAACTCAATATTTGGAAAAACCCAGTTATGAGATTAATAACTTTAATTTTATAGGTAGAGAAACTGACAGAGAAAGTAAGGGCCTACTCTGAGAGAAATCGGTCATAAAACTCTGGAGTCCCAGCCATTAAACCAAAGTCGATAGTTTGTTTTAGAACCTAAAGCACCAAAGAATAATGCAGCTTTCACACATCTTGCCTGATGCTGTTCAGTAAGGATTCCTGAAAGTAGGTTTCAGACTTCACTCAAAAAATCATTAAGTAGACCACAAATATCTCTCAATTCCTGTAAGCTAAAATCCATCTTGTATAAATAATGACAGGTGATCATCCTCAGTGGGGAGGTTACAACTCTAGATCTTATTTTTATTTTATTTATTTATTTTTTTGAGACAGAGTCTCACTCTGTTGCCCAGGCTGGAGTGGAGTGGCATGATCTCAGCTCACTGCAACCTCCACCTCCTGGGTTCAAGCAACTCCCCTGCCTCAGCCTCCCCAGTTGCTGGGTCTACAGGCTCATGCCACCATGCCTGGCTAACTTTTTTTTTTTTTAATATTTTTAGTAGATACAGGGTTTCACTATGGTGACAAGGTTGGTCTCAAACTCCTGAGCTCCAGTGATCTGCCAGCCTCAGCCTCACAAACTGTTGGGATTACAGGCATGAGCCACCATACCTGGCCACAACTCTTTAAATAAGAAAAATACAATAGTATGTTTTTATATCTCTATCTTCTATAGTTTCATGAAGGAGAATAAGTCTTCATATAGAGTTCACATTCCATTTATTTCCATTTACTTTCTCCAGCCATGGAGATTGAAAGCGCAATAATCACAAGAAATATTGAAATTCTCTGCTACTTTCTAAATATGCAACACAAAGACAATGTCCTTATAAACCATTTTCTAGGCTGTATACAGTGAACACTACATGAAAGTAAAAGCTTGTGTGTTGTAGCTGCATGAAGGCTCATTCCCTCCACCCTGACTGCTATTTCTTTACATCTGTATATTATATCTCTTTACATTCACAGAAGGAATTACAGAAGCTTTCCATTTGTTGCAGTTAGCATATAGCTGGCCAGAGCATCTCTTACTTCTTTTGCTTTTCCTTAAATAGCACCAGGGAAGAAACAGAAAAAGATGCAAACATTTGTACTGAACACGGGAAAAAGAGAACAGAGGAAAGAGCAAGCAAAGAGAGGTCAGGAGGGAAGTCAAGTGCATGAAAGGCAAGCATGGACTCAGAATTAAACAGACAGTAAGGTCATTCTCTGCAAGAGCTTTAGAAAAGGAAGACCAGGTCCAGCCAAGGGCTAGCACGCCTTGGCTGGAGCATTTCATGGAAATGATATTTGGAAGACCACCTTTTGTGCTACAAAAATTTATCCCAAGAGTCACTTTTAGCCCCTTACTTTGTCTCAGACAAAAATATCAAAAATCTTGATGTGAGACATTGTGTGGAAATAACACCAGAGACATAGAGCACTATGGTAACAACACTGTGCACCAGACAGTCCTAGCTCTGTGGCTCACTAACTTACTGTATGATCAAGTTAGTTAGCTTCACCAATTCACTGCTGGGTTACTAACTTAACATATTATTGAGGGGAAACACAAGACAGTAGGCACTTATTATGTGGTTACTGTTATTATTCCTGCATGGAATTCTCCCTAAAACAACCTGGAAAAATTAGATTTGAATTACTATTTGATCATTATTTCTATTTGATGAATATAATTATTATTATACCAATTATTTTGGATTTAATTTATATTGAAATATATGAATCCTTCATTAATAATATAACCTTTATTTATATTTTCGCTTTCAATAACTCAATGCTTCTACCTTGATGAATGTACTTTGATTTAAAACATACTGGACTGTAGGTAGGAAGCAGAGTTATAATTTTTCTGTTTTGTAGATAAATATTCTTAGGCAGGAATAAAATAAATGATTTCTTCAAGGTCAGTGTGGTACCTGGGACTTTTAAATCCAGATCTTCTAATCCTTTCCCAGCTCAAGCAGAAGTCAAATCTCATTTCTTGGGGCCTTGATGCTTTTCTCAAATTTTTTTTCTATTTCTGATCTTAATATGTAGGACATGGGGACAGAGCCAAGAATTGACATTAATTTACAAGGTTACCTTTCTGTTTTGCTCCACAAATAGAGATGTTAGGAAGGTACACAAGCCTGGCACCAAACAGCCTTGGGCGATAAACCCAAGCTTTAATTCAGCAAAGCAAATGATGTTGTCTCCGGCATCCCAGTCCCAGCTGGGAATCTTTGGCAGATAAACCTGTTCCATAGTACAAAGCAGGTCAAGTATTAGGAATAAACACACCTCAAGAAAGCTCTTGTGGATGGATGTCTTTCTTTTTAAAATTTTCTTGCAATCATATATTCTTTATTTTTGCACATAAAAGTGGTGCCCAGGTCAATGAAAATGATAAGAACAAATTCAGCATTTGAAAGTGGTTAGTGGTCAATGGCTCTCATTTTTTGAAACAAAAATAGCTACAGTTGCAAAATTAGGTCAAATGGCTTAAACCTCTAATTCTGCCCCCAGTTTACATTGTTGAGTGATTATCCATCTTAATGAAACTCCAAATTTTACCTGTGATTAGCAAAAACTTTTTATTTACACATCCATTAGAAAATAAAAAAGTTAGTCTAGCTATACAGATAAAAAGAGGAGACTGAATACGCTAGAATGTTACTATACCTTGTTATGGGATTGCAGTATCTGTATGATGATTCTGGTGGTAGAGTCATAGTTCTTGATAGAGAGCACCCTATATAAACCCCAAACACTCTCATTAATCATGTGTCATAGCCAAAGGGCTTTGTAATATAATTTAATTCAGAGTTAAACTGATATGTAGGTAAGCGTAGAAAAACTTGGCATACAATAAAGTTTATTGTTATGTTGTTTTCGAAAAATGTTTTTAGTAGCCTACACAGAAAAGCGTCATTGTTTTCATAACTTTGCCAACCAAATCTATGGAATGATTATCTCTTGATATTAGAAGACTGTGTTCTTCTGAGACCAATTCTTGAGGAGGAAATCAACAGTTTCATGTTTTAGCCTTCAAACCCAAACCTAATTATTACAGGTAAAAATAGAAATTTGATAGTTGTCTATAGCTTGAAATAGCTCATAGACTGTCTAATTCAACTTCCTCATTTTACAAATTAAGAAACTAAGATCTACCTCATATTTACTGTATTATGCATGGTACAAATTTTCAGCTGTTTCTTGCTATATATAATGTCACCTTCAGCTATGTGTATTTATTTTACTCTGGAGATTGGAAGTTCATCTGGATTAGCCAAAATGCCATTGCCATCATAATCACAGTTAGAGCTTTGTTATCACAAGTTACATTCTTGCTCGGAGTTCACAGTTTAATATGATAACATCTTGAAAATACTCACTGATGGTCAGGCCAGGCGTGGTGGCTCAGCCTGTAATCCGAGCACTCTGGGAGGTTGAGGTGGGTGGATCACCTGAGCTCAGGAGTTCAAGACCAGCCTGACCAACATGGTAAAACTCCATCTCTACTAAAAATACAGAATTAGCCTGGTGTGATGGCACATGCCTGTAATCCCAGCTACTTGGGAGGCTGAGGCAGGAGAACTGCTTGCACACCCGGGAGGCGGAAGTTGCAGTGAGCCGAGATCACACCACTGCCCTCCAGCATGGGCAACTGGGCAATAAAGAGCGAGACTCTGTCTCAAAAAAAAAAAAAAAAGACAGAAAAGAAAAAAAAAACGAAGGAAAATACTTACTGATGGTCAAAAAGTACATCATATCGAACCACACATAATCTTTCACCATAGCTACTAGAGAAAAATCCCAATAAATAAAGTGTACTAACAGGGATAAAATTGCATCTTTATTTTTGAGGAGAGGATATTAGTTATAATGGTGCTATCTGAACAATAATCAGTTATTTGTATGCTTGCTTCTTAAATTCAGATGGCTACTATACATATGAAACTTCAGGGAATTATATGGAGAAGCACATTCACACTCAGGATGCTCTATTTTCATTTTCTTTTGCAACTGTCTGCACAGTCTTGGGGAGGGGGCAAAAGTAGGCAGAACCTTGGAATACGATGAATCTAGTGATATGATAGATGGCATTTTCTCCTGTTTATGCTTATGTACCAGGCATTACTTTAAGAGAGATAGAAAAAAATAATCATTACAGCATACAAAATACAATACCAGATTCTTACCTCATAATGTTGGCAATATCTTCAGCATGGGAATCACTGCACAAAGGGTTGGCTATAATCAGGCATGCCTCTGCAGATTCCACCTACCCTTCAAGATTGGACAGGAGCCATGGTGTTAATTATGTGGGAAATGCTCTGGTCTTCCCCTTTTGGGTTTTCTTAGAATTTTGTAATAAAATTGCTAACAAAAAAGAGGACACACTTGGGAATGAGTTGTAATGAGGATGTCTTTTACATCAGGATTGCTGTCCTGCAAATGCCGCAAAAGGCAAGGGTTGCAGCTGATGGGCCAGGGCACAGGGTCTCTGACATAGGTAAAAGATTGCTTTCAAGTGGGTAAAATACAAAGTTATATTTTTCCTACCATCCGTCATCATTGTTTGATGCCTAGTGATAAGCCATAAGACCTTTATAAGCAACTGCCTGTGTATTTATTTGTCTTTCAGGACAGTAAAGAACAGAGGAACTGGGAGTCCACTTGGCCCAAAGTAAACAGTTATTCAATATTGGTGGCGTGTGAATTTCAAAGTTCTAGAAAATTACTGAAGTGGCTCTTACAGTACTAAATTGCAGGAAAGAGAAAGATTTTTCTGGGTCTGTCAATTCTTTGTGTTTACTCTATAGATCTTGGCTTTAAACAGAAACTTTTCTGTTTGTTGATTCTCCGAGACTAAGAACATGACAGGAAGCTGCCTTTGATCTTAAGCCAAACCTGTCTAGAGGGTTGGCTGTTGCTCATTATTTTTAGTCACAACTTTAATGAGATTTCTACTATTTTTCTTTATGTTTTTCCTATTGGAAAGCATATTCATGCATTTAGGAGGAGAAGTTGATTAAAGCTGACAGACTCAGAGATCTGCCTTCTGGTAAGAATTCTATTTGTGTGGTAAGATCAAACACACCTTGCTATCCATACCTTTTACAGACCTCTTAGGCTGATAAAATAAAACTGATTTAGATAGAGAATTTTGTGAAATAAATAATTTAAATATAAGTGTTGGCAAACAGTGAGGTCTGCTTGACATTTGTGAAATCAGATTTGGAGGTCAATTACTACACTTCCTTTACAATTGTTTCTAAAGCTGAGGAAGTTATATTTTCCTCCAGTTAAAGAAGCCGAAATAATATCTTTTCCAAAAGCAATATATCTTGTAATTTTAATTGTTGCAACTTAGGAAAACTACAAGGAACTAAAACAACTAGATCTTACCGCAACTCGCCTCAGATCCTCCCACTTCATTGCAGATCCAGAAATGAATGTTGTGTAGGCCAAGTAGCATTTAAATATGGTTTCAAGTTCCAAAGAAGGAGGGCTCCTTGACAAAAAAGAATGTGGCAGCAATGAGGTAAAAAAGATGACTGATTCTGCGTTTAGAGGTTTTTATAACTTATTTGGTGCATTTAGTAGAATCCCTCATAGTGGTATGAAAAAATACAAATCAAGTTAATGCTATTTTTTTTAAAAATGTAATTACTAAGGATGGAGAGGTTCACTATTTAGTTTAAAAAATTGAATTACTGAAACAGGCATAACATTTTAAACAACTATACATTTAATAAAATGGCTTTTAAATATAGGAAGCAAATATGAAAAAAACTAGAAAGAGAAATTGATGAATCTGCCACTGTCATGAGAGATTTTGACATATCTTTTTAAACTATTGATAGAGCAAGCAGAAAACAATCATCATCATGGATTTTGAACACACATGTTTAATATTTATAAATTCTGCAAATAACATTTAGAGGAACTAATTTTTATAAAGAACACACAAATATTTATCAAAATGATACTTTACTTGACAGAAAATGAAAGCCTCAACACATTACAAAAACATAGTTATTATATATAATGATCTTTGATCACAATACAATGAACTTAGAAGTTAACCAAAACACAAATAAAAATAGTTTTTAGATTTAGGAATTAAAAAAAATAGACTGCTAAAAATTTTATGGGCTTAGAATAAATTGCAACAATTCTTTATCATTATTCTTAGAAATATGTTGAAAATATTAAATATATATGCTTTGGGATACAACAACAGCAATGCTTTAGGAATAATTTATAGTTTTGGAGACATATTAGAATAGGATCAAGGAAATAAGAATAAAAGAAATGATAAAAACAAGAATAAGAAACAATGAAAAAGGAACAAAAAGATAAAATAGAGAAGATAAACCACATCAAAAGTTAGTTCTTTGAAAAATAACCTAGCATAATAGGCAAAAGTTTTGTAAAGTTAATGGAGAAAAAATAAAAGACAAAAATGATGCAAATATTGAATAAAGAAGATATAATACATAAAGTAGATCTAAAAAATAAAAGTAGACAGCAAATAACTAAATGTCAACAGCTCTGAAAACTTAGACAAAATGAACAAATTACTTGAAAGTATATCTTACCAGAACTAACCCTAGAAGAAATAAAAAGCCTAAATAGCTCTATAGCTGTTAAAGAAATTGAAACTGTGGCTTAAAATCTCTCAAAACACAACAAACACATGCACACACACACACACACACACAAACCTACACACCCAAACACACACACACCCCCATCAAATAAAATGTAGAAAACCATTAGTTCTACATGGTTTCCACATTTAACTTCTACCATACTTTAAAGCAACACATAATCTCATTTTTATACAAAGCCTTTTAAAGTAAAAATAGGAAATAGTTCCTAACCAATACTAAAAAAGACAAAATAATTATGTTATCAAAAATATCAGTGAGATCACCACATTAACAAATTAAAAAACAACAATTATATAATCACCTCAGATGCAGAAACAAATTGACAGAAATAGTTCTTCAGAGTTGAGAAATACAATTCGTGGTATATTAGAAATAGAAGATAATATTTTTAACCCAACAAATATCTTTAAAATAAAAAAGATATCTTTAATGAAAAAATATTAAAGGTGCTTTTAAAAAAGAGAAGTAGAGATATCATCACTGCTCTTTTTCAACATTGTATTTGATGTCTCAGCAACAATTACATTATTTCAGACAAATAGTTTATTTCCTTCTTTCCAATCCTTATGTGTACAATTTATGTTTATTTTATTATAAATAATTATTTTATTTATAAATCTGGATTAATATTTATTTTATTAAAAGATAAAATAAAAATAAATTGTTTTAATGTAAATAATTATAAGTATACTTATACAAATATAAATAATATAAATATAATTATTTACATGGAAACCCCTAATATTACTACAGAAAAAAATAAAATTTATGTGGTTAGATATAAGACTAATATACAAAATTTAATTGTTTTTCCTGTACTAAGAGCAAACAACTAGTAAACCCAACTGGAAGATATTACTTTAACTAATATCAGAAAATACCAAGTACCTAGAAATAAAAGTTAGTAAGCTCTCTACCTGGGAAACTATACCGTATTATTAAGGGGTACTAAATGAGAACTAAATAAATGAATAACCCCAGTATAGTAAAAGTTGGAAAAAGTTTGTAGCATAAAGCAGTCAATGCTGCATCTAAAGTTTCAATTAGATTCACATTACATTTCTGCAGTTTTTCATAATAAAATAATATACATGATAAAATAATTTAAAAATTTATATAAAATATAAAGGGCCAGGTAAAGCTTGTCTACTATAAAAAAACAAAATAAAAGATTAAAAGACTTGCTCTAGGGATAGATAGAACTAGTTACAAAGATTTAGTAATTAAAAGAGCGTAGTATTAATGCAGTAATAGAAAAATTGATAAAGATTTATACAGATTTATAAATCTTGATTTAAATTTATTTTATTATAAAGATAAACATAAATTGGTTTAATGCAAATAATTATAATTACACAAATATAAATAATTATACAATTAATTATATATATAATTATTTACATGGAAATCCCTAATATTACTACAGAAAAAAACAAAATTTATGTGATTAGATATGATTAACATACAAAATTAATTACAAGATTAATATATAAAATTTCTCTTTAAAATAGAAAGTACATTACTCACAGTGGTCACATGCCAGATCAGTGAGGAGAGGGAAGGGTTTGTTCAATAACCGGCACTGGTAAAATAGTTATATCCATATGGAATAAGGTAAAAACTTTCTACATGTATCTTACTCTATAAAAAATTCTAAATGAATTAGAGACATAAATGACAAAAACAAAAATTTTAAATTATTGGTAGGAAATGTAGTTCAACATATTTTAAGCAATGTAATAGGGAGTTTCTAAACAAAAAACAATAAGTGCTTTAACGTAATAGAAAACATTCAATATTTGACTATAATAATATTAAAAACTTTTAAGCATCAGAAGATATGTAATATTCAGTAATAAGGCAAATTATAAACTGAAAGAAGAAATTGCAGTTCCCACAACTGATGAAGAATTATTGCAAATAATATATTACACATTCCTAAAATTAAATATCAAAAACCACACAAAATAGTTAAGTAAAAAAAGTAAATAGGCAAAACACATGAATGAGTATGTCACGGAAAGAGAAAAGATGTGTGGCTAGTAAACATGGTGAAGCTCCACATCTGTAGAGCCAAAGGGCATAGAAATCAAAACCACAAGAAGGTTCCATTTTACATTGATTTTATTGCAAAGATTAAAACATATAACCATATCAGTTGTTGGAAAGAATGTGTATATATGTATGTGTGTGTATATATATGAAGAATGTATATATACACGTATATATGAGAAGAATGTGTGTGTGTGTGTGTGTGTGTGTATATATATATATGAAGTCTCTTACACATTCCTGATAGGCTTGCAAAATGGTTCGAAGACTTGGAAAAAATGATTAATGGCCTAAAAATGAATATTCACATACTTGACACTATTAAGCACACACATGTACAAGCACAAATGCACACAAACATGCACACAGAGACACTATTTCATGTGTCCACCAGGAGCCATATACAAGCATGTTAATAACAAAACTATTTCCAATTGCAAAATATAGAAATAACCCCAATCACACCAAAAGAAGAGTGGAACTGAGGGAAATGAATATCACTAACAAGAACAACCAATTAATTACAGCAACACTCAAAAATATGAAAGCATCTTACTAACATAATATAAACTGAATAAAACCCCAAAGATTACATTGGTATGGTGTTCCTTCTATAAAGTTAAACATGTCTAAAGTAATATGCACATTTTAGATGTGAATATAGATGTAATAAAACATGGGAGAAAGAAAGAATGGTAGTGATATTTTAAAAAACTAGCCATAGGTTGAAATATGGGGAAGATTATACGGTTAGATATAAATTATTGTCCTACGTTTCACCTTGGCAGTGAGTTCACACATTGGTGCTTACAACATTATTAAAAAGAACTAGTAACATAAATAACCAAAATGGGTTTATGTGTAAACCAATTATGAATGTTATGACTAAGAATTATAATAAATCTAATCCTGATTTTCTAACACTCAAAGAAGAAAACCAAATCTTAGTAGGAAATGTAGTTCAACATGTTTTAAACACTGGGATAGGGAAAGATTTTCTAAACAAAAAACAAGAGGTGATTTAATATAATATAAATTATTCTATCTTTGAGATAATATTAAAAACTTTTAAATATGAAAAACACACAGTATTCAGTAAAAAGGCAAATTACAAACCTGAAGAAGAAATTTGCAGTTCTCATAATTGATGAAGAATCATGTCATCCCTCTACTCAAAGTACTCCAACAATCAGAACTGACACAGAGAAAATTACCTTCCTTAAAGCCAAGTCTCTACAATGGTACAATGAACTCAATACAACTTTATTATCAGGCCCACTATCAATTACAATATTTTTCAAATACTCTGAAATTATCAGTCCTTATGAGTGAAACTTCCCCCTTTTCCTTAGAACACTTTGGATTCAATATGTGACACATGACCATCAACATATGTGGAAAAGTGAGAGCTCTGCTTATGTTTGCATACATTACAATATTAACAGAACTGAGAGCTTCTACTTTCAAGAATAATAAGTTAGGTAACTTCAGCCAACTCCCTTCTGAGGATATATAAAAAAACTGGATGAAATATTAAAAATGTCTGCTAAGAAGTCATCAATGATATAAGCAAACAATGAAGAGTTATGAGGCTAAAACCTGAGAGAAATCAATAACCAGGGGGTTAGGTCCAATTTTCTTCCCCGAAGGCATTTTATAATTCAGAAGAAGCAGCTACCAATCTGAGATAACATTTGGTGGTCACACAAGTCAAAGGACAAAAAAGTGCAGTTCACCTGACATACAAAATGAAGGGTTTGATATCTTTTCCAAAATAAAAACTGGCATAACAAAAGCACAGAAGGAAAGAAGAAGGGTAAAATTGAATAGACTCGCTTATAAATGGGCTGTCATCCTGAGTTTGTCACCTGGGAAGTACAGAGAGTTTCAAGCGTTGAGCTTGGATTAAGATGGTCCTGAGGCAGAAGTGCCCTGTTGTGTTTCAAAGAAGTAAAGAAATATACTCTCTTGAGGAAGGTAACATCATCTTTCTAAGTTAACAATGTTTCCATGTGTAATTGTGCAATACAGGAATCAGTGCGTAATGTAAGACAATAGGCACACAAACAAGAAAGAAAGAAAACAAGACAGTGTGTGTAACATGCAGCAGAAGCCACAGTCAGTAAAATCAAAGATGTGAGGCATTCAATTATTGGACACTAGCTATAGCATATTTATGCTTATTTTGTTGAAATACACAAAAGGTAAGGTAGAAATGCAAGAAGTAAAAATAAAAACAGGACAGTTTGATAAATAATCAAAAAAAACTAATGGGTACTGGGGTTAATACCTTGGTGATGAAATAATCTGTACAACAAACCCTCATGACACAAGTTTACCTATATAACAAACCTTCACATGTGCCCCTGAAATCAAAATAAAAGTTAATTTTTTTAAAAAAGAATCAAATGTAAATTCCAGAACTGAATAATATAATAACTGAAATTGAAAACTTAATGGATGGGTTTATAAGTAGATTAAACACACAAAAAGAGCTAAGGTTCTGGAATCTAGGTCAAAACAAATTATCCAGAATGCAACACAGAGATATAAAAAGGGAGGAGATAAGTTCAAAAGAGGGTAAGAAATTCAGGTCATATGGCCTAGCACAGTGGCTCACACCTGTACTCCCAGCACTTTGGGAGGCCAATGTGGGCAGGTCACTTGAGGTCAGGAGTTGGAGACCAGCCTGGCCAACATGGTGAAACCCCATCTCTACTAACAATATAAAAATTAGCCAGGTGTGGTGGCGGGCACCTATTATCCCAGCTTCTTGGGAGGCTGAGGCAGGAGAATTGCTTGAACCCAGGAGGCAGAGGTTGCAGTTAGCCGAGATCACGCCAGTGCACTCCAGCCTGGGCAACAGAGCAAGACCCTGTCTCAAAAAAATAAATAAATAAATAAATAAATCAGGACATATAACTGGAACAATAAAAAAGAAAAAGACTAGCAGAGTTAACTGTAATTGGAATCCTGGAAGAAAAGGAGAAACAAAAAGGTGACACAAGCAACATTTGAAGATATAATTAAAGTAATTGAGAATCCTCCAGAAATGATCAAAGACACCAATCCAGAGACTCAGGGAGATCTATGCATCCTAACTGTGGTAAATTGATGGAAATTCAAACCTATACACATCATAGGAAAAGTATAACATACATCCATATTAAGTAAAATGTATGACCTTTAAAAAAGATAGCTCTTTTAACAAGGTAATTCAACAGACTTCTTCATAGTAACAACAGAAGTCAGAAATAAGTGGAATAAGATTTCGTGGTTCTTAAGTAAATAAACTGCCAGCTTGTAACTCTGTATCAGTGAAATTGTCCTCCAAGAATGAAAAAAAAAGACATCTTTACACTTAAAAAAACAAACAACACCCAACAGAGTTAGTCACTGGTAGATCTGCATTTAAGGCAAACTTAAAAATTTGGGGGTTGGGAGATGAAAAATTACTTAATGGGTACAATGTAAATTATTCAGGTGATGGTTACACTAAAAGCCCAGACTTCTCCACTGCACATCTTTCCACGTAACAAAACTGCACTCGTACCCCTTAAACTCATACCAATTTTTTTTTTTTACTTTTTGGCATGAAGAAAATCATTACAATAGGAAGAAAGAGCAGAGGTGCAAGAAGAGATAAATATAACAAAAGGTTAAATGTTAGGGCAAATTTAATGAAATTTGTCATAAAACTTTACGTTTGTAGATTTTTTTTAACATGAAATAAGCTTAATCATGCATATACCTGACAAAGGCTTGAATCACATATTACCCCATGCAAATAAAAAAGGACTAACAATTCAGCATAAAAATGGTCAAGACAAATGGATCATCATTTAATATGAGGCAGTCCAGTTGGCTTATGGATATGAAAAGATGCTTGGCCTCACTAGTAGTGAGAAAAATGTTAATTAAAACCACAAGAAAGACCACCATCTTGATAAAGTACTACCCACAAGAATGGCTACAAATAAAAAGACTGCTGTTTCTAAGTGTGGAGTTACACTTTCAGTGTTAGTAGGATGTAGGGCACCAGGAACTCTCAGGGCTACTGGTACAGTGCAGATTGTTCAAATCATTTTGTACAACTGACAGTTCTACCTAAGAAAAATATTTAAACTTTATTACCCTACAATTACATTTTTGGGCACCAAGATACATATACAAAAATTTGCACCGTACCATTCTTTATAATAGCCAAAGTATAGGGGAGAAATGCCACCAATGGTTGAATGGATTAAGAAAAATCATGGTGTATTCATAGAATACTGTCTACACAGCAACAAAAATAAGTATTATACAACTATTTCCAGTTGCAATATGGATAAATCTCACAAACATAACAATGAGGTAAAGAAATTTATATTCCATTTAAAAAGTTTAAGAAAACAGGAAAAGGCAAATAATATTCTAAATAAACATAGAAGATAAACAAAAAATAATAAGATATAATGTTCGAACTGTAGTTACTTCTAGGAAGTAAAGATGGAGCTTCAGTTGCAGAGGGTTGTGTTGGTGTGCTAGTTATGGAATATAGTAATCCATCCTTATCCGAGGGGGATACATTCCAAGATCCCCAGGGGATGCCTGAAACCACAGATAGTACCAAACCCTGTATATACAGTACTGTTTTTCCTATATACACATACCTATAATAACATTTAATTTATAAATTAGGTACAGTATGGCATTAACAATAACAAGTAATAATGAAATAGAATAATTATAACAATATGCTGTCACAAAATGTATGTGAAAGCAGTCTCTCTTTCAAAATACCATATTGTACTGTACTCACTAAGTTTTAGAACACGACTGACCACATATAACTGAAATTGTGCTAAATGAAACTGCAGATAAGGAGGCACTACTTTATTTAATGACTTGAGTGGTAGTTACGTGGGTGTTCATTTTATAATCATTTTAATTCTAAGTGAGTTTTTGAATTACATTTTGGTCTAAAAAAGTTTAAACAGGCACTGGGCGTGGTGGCTCACACCTGTAACTCACACCTGTAATCCCAGCACTTTGGGAGGCAGAGGCCGGTGGATAACCTGAGGTCAGGAGTTCGAGACCAGTCCAGCCAACATGGTGAAATTCTGTCTGTACTAAAAATACAAAATTAGCTGGGTCTGGTGGTGCACACCTGTAATCCCAGCTACTTGGGAGGCTGAGGCAGGAGAATCACTTGAATCTGGGAGGCGGAGGTTGCAGTGAACTGAGATCGCACCATTGCACTACAGCCTGGGCAATAAGAGGAAAACTACTTCTCAAAAAAACAACAAGGTTTAAACAAGGAGATTAATTATTTCCTTGCTACTTTAGAAGTGAATAAACGTTCTGGCATATTTTTTTCTATAGTACAATGACCCATGTGCAACTCTTAGAAATTTCTCAGTCAACTTTTCTCCTATTGTATTATTACATATTGGAGAAATTGGAAAATATTTATTGCCACTCATATGGTACCTCCATTATATATACTTACTGTATATGATATATATGATAAACATATTATAAAATGAAACAATCATTGAGGATTGAAAATAAAATTTTGAGGAAATATACTGTTATCTTTATACACTTTTACTTGAATCTGCAAGGAACAATATTTATTTGCCACAATGATCTAAACACTAATCATGTAACTACAGATTTAAGATCATAATACTGAAACAATAGAAGTGATGCACAGTGCTGACAATTCTCATCTGCAAATCTGATGGTTAATAAATACCATCTATAACCGAGGAATCAAAAAAGTGGTAACATTTAGACTTAAAATTTGAAGAAATATTAAGTCTGAAAGAACTGAAAGCAGTTGTCTCTGAACAGTAGGACTGGGGAAAGGGAAGAAGGGATAAGCACTTCATGGTAAGTATTTTACTTTTGATGTGTAACTTACGGTTATATACTGTTTTTGCCTTACTCTTAATGGCAAAACCACAATTACTTTTGCACCAACCAAATACTTTCTTAATGGTACTTTCTTCTGAATGCATACTCTGGTCTGCCCCATCCCCTAACAATTGCTGAATTAGCTGCCCCCTCTGTTATGACAACACTCACATGCATGCCTCTCTTTATCCCTATGTTTTGATTTTCACATTTCAAGTATATGGAAGTATACATGATTTATTGTACCTTCTCATCTGAGAACTGATTTCTTTTGTCAAACCTAGAAAGCTCTCATCTTTTAAATTTTGTAAAAAATAGTACATATGCAATCAGCATAAATAATGACAAGGAAGTCAACATTTATGTGCCCACTCATAAAACAAATTACTCAAGGAAAGAGGTATCACATTATCACTGCTCCTTGCTATGTAGCCTCTAAGCCTAGTTATCTGGCTTTTGGTGGTTTTAAGAGCTGTGTAATATCTATTTATATATTCTTTTCTGCTTAATTTAACTATAGTTTTTCTTGCGTGCAACTAAGCAGTCTGACTTATGGAAATATAAGTTAATATTTTATTTTCATAATATTTCATAGAATAATATGTTAGATACTGCTTTGTTCAAGCAATAAATAAGTAACCAAAGAAAGAAAATGATAATATGGTATCATTTATGTATTCTTGTGTAGAATCTCATAAGAACTTTGTAGCTTAAAATAACAAGTTATTATTTTTTGTATTCCTTGTTTTGACTGGGCTCAGCGGGGTGACACTTCTGTTCCCTGTGGTTTTGTTAGAGTCCTTTATAGGACTGACTTCCTTTATAGGAGAGCTTTAGTGGTCTAGAACATCCAAGATGGCATCATTTATATGTCTGCTGCCTCGACTGAGCTAGCTGGAAAGACTGGCAGTGGGATGGGCCTTATTCTCCATCATACATACATATATATATATGTATGTATATATGTGTATGTATAGATGTATCATACATATATATATGTATATATGTAGCATACATATATGTATGTATTTATGTATTTATCAATATATTATATATGTATGTATATATGTATCATACATACATATATATGTATGATGCATATATATACATACATAGATATGTGTGCATTTATTTATTTATAGTTATATTTCAAGATGCCAAGATACTGAAAGCAGATGTTATCAGGAGTCTTAAGGGCTGGCATAACTGGCATACTGTCACTTGTCGATATCTTACGGTTGAAATGAGTTAAAAGGCTAGCCCAGATTCAAGAGAAGGGAGAAAGGACTCCACTTTTGGTAGGAGGAGCCGAATACAGACACTCCTGAACTTATGATGGAGCTACATCCCTATAAACTCATCATAAATTGAAAACGTGGTAAGTTGAAAATGCTTTGAACACAGCTAACCTATCAAACATCATTGCTTAGCCTGGCCTACCTCAAACATGCTCAGAAAACTCACATTAGCCTACATTTGGTCAAAATATCTAACACAAAGCCTATTTATAATAAAGCGTTGAGTATCTCATATTATTTACTGAATACTGTACTGAAAGTGAAAAACCAAATGGTTGTATGAGTATACAAAGTATGGTTTCTACTGAATGCATATGGCTTTTGCACCATCATAAAGTAAAACAAAATTGTTTAAGTCAAAGCATCATGAACCAGGGACTATCTGTATGTATAAAGAGGAATTGCTATTAGCCATCATTAAACTACCACAGTCTGCATCCTGGCTACAAGAATTCACATTTCTCCCTTGTACAAAATATTCTCACATTTCCTCCCAAAGTCTCATCTCTTTACAGAATCAGCTCAAAGTCCTGGATCTTGTCATCTAAATTAGGCCCAGACCTGGTTGGGGGCTCCTGAACACATCTGGTCCTGATGTGAACACCTGTGAACTGAATGCAGAAGTGCATACCCTGACTCCAACAGCCACTCACCATGATGACACCAACAGGGATAGGAAAATTGTAATAGACAAGCCCCATCAAAAGTGGTGGAGGTTGTAATGGAGGGCACTGAGAAATCACGAGTCCACAGAAATTCTGAAATCTGAGCATGTATTATTAGGGGTAGAGAATGTTTCTCAATTATGGCCCAGTTCTGTGGTCACGAGTTAATCTATTGTCCATAATTCTTTTGTCTATCCTCTGATCCTGAGTCATCATGCTTCCCTTTCTTTAATAGAAGGTCTATGTTTATACTTCAGTAGCTTTCTCTGCCTGATTCTTGTGTGTGCTAAATTGGGCTCAGAAGCACTTTTTTTTTTTTTTTTTTTTTTTTTTCATTTTGAACTATTTCTTTCCCTTTTATTTCAAGTTGGGAGGGCTGCTATCAGAAAAATTCTGTTTAAAGCAGAATTCTATTGAGTAGTTTCTATAAACCTAATTCAGGTTCATGTCATGCTTTAAAAGTCAGATCCATGATTCCTTGCAGACAGATCTCTCTCCACTTTGACAATGTCAGGCTTCCAGGACAGATGTCTGTAAGCTTCTTTGCAGCCCCTGTGCCTGACTGAGAGCCTTTGTAAGTCACCACCTTAAATCTTTCTGAGGTCTTAACAAATGATCTTACAGTTGTATCCTTGATTCAATTTTTGACCTTGAGGTCAAATGTTATAGATTGCACCCTAAATTTGATTTTTTTTCTCTCTGAGGTCATTTTTCGCTTTTTTGTCCAACTGGAGAGATTGTTCTGGGCCTTCTGTATTTCTTCTAAGTTCTGCTCAAAAACTAAAGAATTTCTTTTTTTTTTTCCTCAATTTTTTTTATAATACCTTAGCATGCATGATTAAACTAGAGTAAATGACTTTCCTTTGGGAAATCTTCTTAGCTTCCCAATTTCATTAGGTACATTTCCTGTCTTCCATATTATTGCTGGTGACAGTGTTACCAAAATTCTGACATAATACCATGCATGGGCTTTTCTTCCTCCAGCACCCTACAGCAATTTCCTCATTGCTCTTCCAGCCTTTACTGAGTCTCCATGAAACTCTTCTGGCCTCTGTCTCCACCAGTTCCAAGGAAAAGCCCACATTTTGGCTCTCAATATGATAGCACCCCACTTCTAGTACCACTTGTATCAATTATCTATTTCTGCAAAACAAACCATCCTAGGAATTATTGACCTTAAGCAACAATAATACACTATGTTCATGATTTTGTAGGTTGGCTGGTCTCAGCCAGATTGTTCTTTTACTTACTTATTTATTTATCTATTTATTTTTTATTATATTTTATGTTCTATGGTACATGTGCACAACATGCAGGTTTGTTACATATGTATACATGTGCCACGTTGGTGTGCCGCACCCATTAACTTGTCATTTACATTAGGTATATCTCCTAATGCCATCCCTACCCCCTCTCCCCACCCCACGACAGGCCCTGGTGTGTGATGTTCCCCTTCCTGTGCTGTGTTCTCATTGTTCAGTTCCCACCTATGAGTGAGAATATGTGGTGTTTGGTTTTTTATTCTTGCAATAGTTTGCTGAGAATGATGGTTTCCAGCTGCATCCATGTCCCTACAAAGGACCATGAACTCATCCTTTTTTAAGGCTACATAGTATTCCATGGTATATATGTGCCACATTTTCCTAATCCAGTCTGTCATTGATGGACATTGGGGTTGGTTCCAAGTCTTTGCTATTGTGAATAGTGCCACAATAAGCATATGTGTGCATGTGTCTTTATAGGAGCATGATTTATAATCCTTTGGGTGTATACCCAGTAATGGGATGGCTGGGTCAAACGGTATTTCTAGTTCTAGATCCTTGACAGATCGTCACACTGTCTTCCACAATGGTTGAACTAGTTTACAGTCCCATCAACAGTGTAAAAGTGTTCCATTTTCCACATCCTCTCCAGCACCTGTTGTTTCCTGACCTTTTAATGATTGCCATTCTAACTGGTGTGAGATGGTATTTCGTTGTGGTTTTGATTTCCATTTCTCTGATGGCTAGCAATGATGAGCATTTTTTCATGTGTCTGTTGGCTGCATAAATGCCTTCTTTTGAGAAGTGTCTGATCATATCCTTTGCCCACTTTTTGATGGGGTTGTTTGTTTTTTTCTTGTAAATTTGTTTGAGTTTTTTTTGTAGCTTCTGGGTATTAACCCTTTGTCAGATGAGTAGATTACAAAAATTTTCTCCCATTCTGTAGGTTGCCTGTTCACTCTGATGCTGGTTTCTTTTGCTGTGCAGAAGCTCTTTAGTTTAATTAGGTCCCATTTGTCAATTTTGGCTTTTTTTGCCATTGCTTTGGTGTTTCAGACATGAAGTCCTTGCCCATGCCTATGTCCTGAATGGTATTGCCTAGGTTTTCTTGTAGGGTTTTTATGGTTTTAGGTCTAACACTTAAGTCTCTAATCCATCTTGAATTAATTTTTGTATAAGATGTGAAGGGATCCAGTTTCAGCTTTCTACTTATGGTTATCCAGTTTTCCTAGCACCATTTATTAAATAGGGAATTCTTTCCCCATTTCTTGTTTCTGTCAGGTTTGTCAAAGATCAGATGGTTGTAGATCCGTGGTATTATTTCTGAGGGCTCTGTTCTGTTCCATTGGTCTATATCTCTGTTTTAGTACCAGTACCCTGCTGTTTTGGTTACTGTAGCCTTGTAGTATAGTTTGAAGTCAGGTAGCGTGATGCCTCCAGCTTTGTTTTTTTGGCTTAGGATTGTCTTGGCAATGTGGGCTCTTCTTTGGTTCCATATGAACTTTAAAGTAGTTTTTTCCAATTCTGTGAAGAAAGTCATTGGTAGCTTAAAACGTATGGCCTTGAATCTAAAAATTCCCCTGGGCAGTATGGCCATTTTCATGATATTGATTCTTCCTATCCATGAGCATGGAATGTTCTTCCATTTGTTTGTGTCCTCTTTTATTTCATTGTAGTTCTCCTTGAAGAGGTCCTTCACATCACTTGTAAGTTGGATTCCTAGGTATTTTATTCTCTTTGAAGCAATTGTGAATGGGAGTTCACTATGATTTGGCTCTCTGTTTGTCTGTTATTGGTGTACAAGAATGTATGTGATTTCTGCACATTGATTTTGTATCCTGAGATTTTGCTGAAGTTGCTTATCAGCTTAAGGAGATTTTGGACTGAGATGACGGGGTTTTCTAAATAGACAAACTTGTCATCTGCAAATAGGGACAATTTGACTTCCTCTTTTCCTAATTGAATACCCTCTATTTCTTTCTCTTGCCTGATTGCCCTGGCTAGAACTTCCAACAATATGTTGAATAGGAGTGGTGAGAGAGGGCATCCCTGTCTTTTGCCAGTTTTCAATGGGAATGCTTCCAGTTTTTGCTCATTCAGTATGATATTGGCTGTGGGTTTGTCATAAATAACTCTTATTATTTTGAGATACGTTCCATCAATACCGAATTTATTGAGAGTTTTTAGCATGAAGTGCTGTTGAACTTTGTCAAAGGCCTTTTCTGCATCTATTGAGATAATCATGTGGTTTTTGTCTTTAGTTCTGTTTATATGCTGGATTACATTTATTGATTTGTGTATATTGAACCAGCCTTACATCCCAGGGATGAAGCCCACTTGATCATGGTCGATAAATTTTCAGATGTGCTGCTGAATTCGGTTTGCCAGTATTTTATTGAGGAATTTGCATTGATGTTCATCAGGGATATTGGTCTAAAATTCTCTTTTTTTGTTGTGTCTCTAGCCAGATTGTTGTGTTCTGTGCATTGTTGACTAGCGGCTTCCACATAGGTACACTCATCCAGGAGCTTCACAGGGAGCTGGAATGTCCAAAGTGGCTATATACACGATTGTTGCTTCAGCTATATGACTAGAGCAGCTGACAGCTGACTGGGTCTTCTCTCCAGCAAGGTAGTATGGCTTTTTACATGATGACTCAGGGCTCCAAGTGGAAGCTGGAACTGTCAATCCTCCTAAATGCTAGGCCTGAAGTAGCAAAGTATCACATCTTCTGTGTTCTATTTATCAAATTAAGCCACAAGTCAGCCCCGATTCAAAGGAAGAAGAAAGAGAATTCACATTTAAATGGGAGAAGGGGCAGGAGTATACCATAAAAGAAAGAAATGTTAACAGCTGTGTTTTATAGATTGTGATAATTGCTTTAAAGGAAATAAAACAGAGTAATGAGATAGAAGGAAATTAGAGGACACCAATTTAGACAGAATGGACAGGGACTGTCTCTCTGAGTGGGAAGGATGGGAATAAATTGGTCATATAAAGGGAGAAGAAGAGCTTTGGAGCACAAAGAACAAACAAATAAAGTGGCCTTTAGAGAAATTTTGGGAAGAGAAGATTTAACTATGAATAGGGTTGTGATAGTGGAGAAGAAATGGTAGAAATAGAATTAGAATTTACATGTGAGATAAAATTAATGGTATTGATGAAAACGTATATAGGGATTGAGGGGAACAGGAGTATCAGAGATAATACTCAGTTTGCTGTTTTAAGGAAGTATATTAATCAGGTCTCATTTACAGGATAGAAAATGTTGTTTGCTTTCCTTCTTTTATTTTTGTTTGTTTGCCTTTGAGTTGGAAAGGAGAACACAAGATCATGAGTTCACTTTTGAGAATTTTGAGCTTGAGGGGCCTTCATAACACTAAGTTAAACATATCCAGGAGGCAATTAGTTGTGTAAATACAAAGCCACAGAGAATGTCTAAGGGAAGATGTAAATTTTTGGAGTCATCGGAGTATAGATGAAATTAACAAAATTCTATATAGATACTTTCCACATTTTTCTCCATTAAAAATATTATTCATCATCTTGGCAAGTACATACAACAACGCACATTAGTCCATAAAAATGCAACGGCAGGTAAAACATGTCACACATCTATTGATTTCCTCTCTGTCTCAACTGGATCATAATAATTAGCTTTTAATCCCTAGTTTTAGTACTCTTTGTTTCTACTATTTTCTAACAAAAGATTTAAATAATGCACAAATTGCTAGAAAGATGGACACGGTGATGCTACTTAAACAAAATTCTTGGCTGTCAGTAACATCGCAGAGTGCTTCAAACTGCTATCGGTTATTCCATATATGAGGGCCCAGATTTATGGTGAATTGAACATGTCATAATGTAAAAGCAGAGTGCTCAACTACACAGTGCCCAAAGATAGAGGCGATGCTATATACAATCCCACGTAAGATCAAAATGTCATTTCAAAATCTGGCTGACTTATTTAGTGAATGATATTTGTGTAACTGATGAATCATTTGAGAAAAATAAAGAAGTTAATTCTCTACCCATCAGGCAAAACAATTCCATGGATCTTAAACACTAAAAGAATGAGCTGACTGGAGTGCATGCAAATCAAACACTTCTGTATGAAAATAAAAGTACGAAAAAAATTAAAAGGTGAAAGTAGGAAGAAAAACATGTATAACATGTAACACAAAATGACCAGTATCAACATATATTGAGTAGAAAAGTCAGTAAAGCAACAGGTAATCAATCCACCTAATAGGAGGGGATGAAAGACAGAAAAATTTCAAAAAGAAAAGCCAACAGTCAAAACATAGAAAATTAGTCAATCTTACCAAATTGAAAATTATGAAATTAAAATATAAGAAATCATTTTGTATACCTAAGGTATGCTTAAAATCTTTCTGTACTAAATATGTATTTCCCAGTGCTCGACAAAATATTTGACTTAGGCTCTGCTAGTGGAAAGATAGACTGCATAGGACAAAAACGGCATCAAGAACAATCATTTCTGTATTGATTTGAACTTCACATTTCTAATTCTCAGAATTAACAGAATAATAGTTACCAAGTGCACCAGGCTTTTGCATAAGATTACAGTCATATATGATAATAATGTGTAGTGTAACCTAAATGTCAAATAGTAATCACTTAAATCATATTAGTACCTATGCAGAAAAACATCTGACAAGATATATTCCAAAATATTTGCAGAGATTAGCGTGGTCAAAGATTTCTTTTTTGTTTTGTTTATGATCAATATCTAATTTTTCTATAAATATTGTGAAGGTGATTTTCTTGCATTAAAAATATTCACTCATATTTTAAGTATTCATTTAGAACCCATGAGCCATACAGATATACTTACTCTCCCAGGAAAACAATTTCGGTATTGATCTCTCCTGACTTGCGACGGAGGAAATTCCTCAGGAAAGCGGTCACACTGTCCACAGTGATGTTTCCACAGACCACAATAAACCTAGGCAGCAAGAACAGGTGAGGTGGATCATCCGAGGAACACAAGCACCTTCCTGTCAGCATTTAGAGATGAATAATTAGCTTAAACTTAGTTTTCAATAAATATGGTATTTGCATCACCCATTTTTTTTTTTTTTTTTGAGACAGAGCTTTGCTCTTGTTGCCCAGGCTGGAGAGCAATGGCGTGATCTCGGCTCACTCCAACATCCACCTCCTGGGTTCAAGTGATTCTCCTGCCTCAGTCTCCCAAGTAGCTGGGATTACAGGCATGCGCCACCATGCCCAGCTAATTTTGTATTTTTTTTAGTAGAGATGGGGTTTCTCCATGTTGGTCAGGCTGTTCTCGAACTCCCAACCTCAGGTGATCTGCCCACCTCAGTCTCCCAAAGTGCTGGGATTACAGGCATGAGCCACCATGCCTGGCCTGCCTCACCCAGATTTTAAACGTTGAAACACTAAGGACTGCATTTCTAATACAAAAGAAGCATCAGATATCCACAGTCTTCTATCTCATCTCAAGTAGAATATGACTCCAAACATTTAAATTGCACCTAGCTTTTTAAGAATACAAGAGCAACTATTATTATTGCCAGATTTTTCACATTTATTTATAACTTATAATACATTTTTCACTTCATTTTTTCGCTTGATTCCTAGTTGTCTGATATAGGGTTTTTGTTGTTGTTGTTTGTTTTTTTCTTGAGGAGCAGAAAAGTTCATCAATTTTTCCAGAGCCAAATATCATGGCTGAGAAAGCGCCACATTCCAGATTGTTTCAGCTTATCTTCCACATTTACAAATATCTAGGAGTTACAAAAACATGAGCCCAGTGGAGGGACATCGAAGACAGGTGCAGAACTCTATGCACATAGTTTTTGTCGTGAAAAATTTTTTTAGGTTTAATGTATTTAAAGGAACTATTTTCCTCCTATTACTCATTGAAGAAAACTGAAAACATAATTTTAGCTTAAGTTAACGTTAACATTACCAGACCTATTGACTGATTTCGTATGTGCCCCAAAGGCTTTTCCTGAGACAAATGAGGCCCGATTTTGGCTCATCTAGTTAAATTCATTGCTTCTCACTATTTATTTTTTGTTCATTTCATCATATTTTTCCTTTCCTCTTCATAGTCCTAGGTCAATTATAGTTTTCATCCAACTGTATTAAGAGACTGCTTTGAGGGAGTCTATCTCCATTATGCGTCTTTCATTACAGCAGACAGGGACTAAGATTTTAAAAGGATCACATCTAATTTAAGATCTCCATTTCAGACTGGGCACAGTGGCTCACGCCTGTAATCCCAGCACTTTGGGAGGCCGAGGCGGGCGGATCACAAGGTCAGGAGATCGAGACCATCCTGGCTAACACGATGAAAACCCGTCTCTACTAAAAATGCAAAAATTAGCCGGGCGTGGTGGCGGGCGCCTGCAGTCCCAGCTACTCAGGAGGCTGAGGCAGGAGAATGGCATGAACCCAGGAGGCGGAGCTTGCAGTGAGCCGAGATCGCACCACTGCACTCCGGCCTGGGCAACAGAGGGAGACGCTTGTCTCAAAAAAAAAAAAAAAAAAAAAAACCAAACTCCATTTCATTCTTTTTGTCTTAGATAGGAAAAAAACCTAATGGAAGCTAAGGTAACATGAATCCAAGAAGAAATAATATAAAAACAACTCCACTCCATTTTCCTCCTGGGAACACATGGCTGTGGTATGGAAAAAAATCAGTCATCTAGGAGGTGCTACAGAAGACAGGGTAGACACTTCTCAGGCGGGCAAATCCTCACCATAAATGAGCCCCAGATGGTTTAGGGGAGCTTTGGCTAAGACAACTGAATTAAACTAATTATTTTAAATTGGAATCATGGCTTTAATCTTATCCATTATGTAAAATTAGCCATAAGTTACCCATACGAGGAAAATGAGTAAGACAATTGATAATGACTATAGGAGAAGTTAGTGAAAAGGAATGTACAAATAGTGCCATAAGCAATAATATTTATTGACAGTGAATTACAACATTATCTGTCATTTTAGTTGATTTAGTATTCTTATGGGCATCTATGTAGCAGTTTGTGTCAAGTAGCAAATATCATTTTTTTATGGTATTTAGTTTAGCACAATCCTTTTTAGTGAATGCAGGATGTTGCTGATATATTCACCTTGGGTTCTACAGCTAAGCCAGACAATATATGTCTAGAACGAGATATGTGGAATTTCTTAAACTGTAGAAATACTTAAAACACTACTTACTTCTTTCCTTTGATTGCTTCATAGGAACTGGTGTATTTCCTCTTGTTAGCAAACAGTTCCACCATTTCAGGTATATAGTTTGCAAACAATATCTAAAATTGATCAGCAAATAAAATCTTAGTTCCAATTATGTTGATGAATACTCCAAAAATTTCAAGATTAGAAAGGAAAAGGAGGGTACGTAAAACTTTCTGTCATCTAAGAGTACATGATAGCATGTTAAAAGGGACCCCGTTTTTCTTCCTTATTTTAGCCTTTGAATTTTGTTAAAATTTAATATAAGGCTTTTCTGTATTCAAAATGATGAAAACAAAGGAAAGCAGCAAGGTGACTTCCCCACATGTCTTATCCTTTCATCACTTTTGTTTTTGTTTTTGTTTTTGTTTTTGTTGTTGAGACAGAGTTTCTTGTCTGTCTCCCGGGCTGGAGTGCAGTGGCGAGATCTTAGCTCGTTGCAACCTCCACCTCCTAGGTTCAAGCGATTCTCCTGCCTCAGCCTCCCAAGTGGCTGGGGCTACAGGTGCCTGCCACCAGGCCTGACTGATTTTTGTATTTTTAGTAGAGCTGGGGTGCCTCCATGTTGGCTAGGTTGGTCTCGAACAGGTCTGGAACTCCTGACCTCAGGTAATCCACCTGTCTTGGACTCACAAAATGCTGGGATTATAGGCCTAAGCCACCGTGCCCGGCCCTGCTTTTAATTAATTAATTTATTTTTTTTGAGATGGAGTCTCGCTCTGTCGCCCAGGCTGGAGTGCAGTGGTGCGATCTCGGCTCACTGCAAGCTCCGCCTCCCAAGTTCACGCCATTCTCCTGCCTCAGCCTCAGTAGCTGGGACTACAGGGGCCTGCCACCGCGCCGGGCTAATTTTTTATATTTTTAGTAGAGACAGGGTTTCACTGTGTTATCCAAGATGGTCTCGATCTCCTGACCTCGTGATCCGCCCGCCTTGGCCTCCCATAGTGTTGGGATTACAGGCGTGCGCCACCGCGCCCAACCGCCCTCCTTTTGTCACTTAAAACTTCCCTTCTCACTCTGACTTTATTCTATTTGGGGCTTGGAAAAATGAAAGCATATGGGACAGAGGAGGGTTAAGAGACAATGACTGAAAAAAAGGGATGTGAGACCGTGGATGCGTAGGTATCAAATAAGTGAAGTGGAGAACTCTGTTGTGGAATTTAAGGAATTGAAATGAAAGTCACTAAAAGAAAAGAAGGCTTTTGCCTTTGCTATACCTGTAACCCAGGCACAGATATTCACATCTCTAAAGTTAAATGCTATTTTAGTGAAAGGTTAGTCATTTGAGCTGGGAGGAATGGAATTTTCTTCAGATCAAATCTTAAATAGCCTTCCTCTAGAAGAAAGACTTTAGTTTGATGGGCAAACTATGAAGGAAGATAGGTTTGCTCAAATCAATGTAGATCTTAATCAGGAAAGTCTGCTTCTTTTGTCTACCATCCTTCATCCCTGGAAACCGAGCAATTTTATCCTGAGCTCCAGGGGATGCAGTTTGGAAAATACGGGATCTGTGCATGTTTTCATTTGCCCTTGACACGTGCCCCAGGTAATGCAACGTTCACTCTTAAACCTATATTGCTTCATTGATTACCACTAACCAAATATTTTCTGGTTTATGTAACTATATTCAAAACATATTAAAAATACTCTTCACCAAACTCCCCAGTGTGAAGAATATGATGAACGTCCGTCCTAAGGATGTCTTGGCTACCACATCTCCAAAGCCAACAGTTGACGTTGTTGCCATGACCAGGTAAACTGACTCAAAATATGATATATTCTGTGAATTTCTACCTTTGAGCCAGGGATCACCAGAATTTTCCACCTGTTCAAAGAGAGAAGACTCAGGAAACGTCTCTGAATAGAATCCAAGAGAAGAGTTTTAAAGAATAGGCAAAACACGAGATTAATTGCACTTCATTCAATCCAAATGAAATACCAAATGGCTTTCAGGTTGCTATGAAGAGTTTACATAAATGGAAGAGTTTGTAAATCACGGGTAGTGAGTGTAAAGTCTTGGTTTCCTTAATTGTGATCATTGCCGAAATGTGATGGGGCTTGTAGCTGCAGCACAGCATTTGAAAAGTTCCACAGGGCACAGATGCCTCTGTGCTCTCTTTTCAAGTAGGTGCAAACATTGCATCCTGGAGCCAGGGGACTCCAAAGGCTCTCAGACTGAGCAATTATAACATATTCTCACTTTTTAACCAGATTAGGATTATCATTAAAGAAAGAAACACTTAAATGAGCACTTCATTTCAGTAAGCTTAAGCATATAGAATGCTAGCGTCTATGGAAAAACAAACCAATTTTCCAAGTTGTTTATCTCTTTGCACAATGATCTTTTTGTTGATTAAAAAAAAAACCTTTAAAAATATTTTCTTCTGATTTTTTCTTTGAGTCTTCACCTTTCAAGAAAACTAAATTTATCAGATTTTTTTTATATTAGATAAATGAAGTAACTTAGACATTTATATCATATATAAATTTATTATAAATATGTGTAAAATATTATGTAACATATTATATATAACATACATTTATACATATATAGTTTATAATACAATTCTTTTTTGTTTTTTCTTTTTAGACCTTTTTTTCTCCTCACCTCACATATTTTCTAGATGTTTCCATTTCTATTTAGCACAAAAGATGATAAAATCTTAGAGATGTCTAACTGGGGGAAGTGGGCTTTTTGTTTTGTTTTTAAGAACTAGGATAGAAATTAGAAACCATGCAGTTTGCTCAGATATTTGTTCCCTTTTTAAAAGTGATGTGCCAAGTGCTGACCCTTTCTTAAATTTAATGAATAGGTTAAGAGTGTGGACCCCTATAATACTCCACTCCAAAGTAAGAATGGGATTTTATGTCTGTTCTTAAGTCTTATGGCTGATAGTGGATACTGTTGCAAAGTCACTGACTTCTGGAGTCTTCATTATTTTCCAAGATGTACATTACAAGAAAACCAAATTTAAGTCACACAGATTTAAATCATTCATGTTTATTGGCACAGTTCCCTTTAAGCTAAAATCCCATAGTGTCTCTTACAACTCGTAGTACAGGGATTCAATATTATCCCTGCACAATATGTACAAGGTAAAACTAAATTTATTTTAATCTGGAAGTATCCTTTACAATTTTTTAAAGAAGGCTTTGAAATTTAACTCATTGTCCTTGGGAGTAATAATTTGGTGTTTCAAATCCCTTTCCACTTCCTCAGTATCTCTTTAGTTTATGGAAGAAGGGAGTTGGCAGCCTTCTGTGGGTCTACTTATTCACATTGTTCTTTCTCTTAACCATGTTAGCATTGACCCATCAGTCCAAGGTGGGAAATACAGTTAAGGTAAAGTATTACAGACTAATGTTAACAGACTGAATAATTTTCTACTTTAACCACATATTTCAAAACTGAATTCTTATTATTTTAAACTTTGTTTCAACTTTAGATGAGATACACTAGGAAGAATATGAGGACATTCTCTCATCTTCTCTTACCTGCCCATCAACATTTATATTAGCTATATTACTTTTACTTTGTGCATCTACATTCTATTCTGTAGTGATAATTACCTTGATTATGTCTTAGCTCTATTTTATATCCATTCAGTAATCACTACCACTGCTTTTTTGTTTTGTTTTTGAGAGAAGTCTTGCTCTGTCATTCAGGCTGGAGTGCAGTGGCATGATCTCGGGTCACTGCAACCTCCACTTCTTGGGCTCAAGCAATTCTCTTGCCTCAACCTCCCAAGTAGCTAGGATTACAGGTGCCTGCTACCATACCTGATTAATTTATCTACTTTTAGTAGAGACAGGGTTTCCCCATGTTGGCCAGGCTGGTCTTGAACTCCCAACCTCAGGTGATCCACCCCTCCTTGGCCTCCCAAAGCGCTGGGATTACAGGCATGAGCCAAGGCGCCTGACCAAAATATCATAGTTTTTTTTGTTGTTGTTTGTTTGTTTTTTGAGATGGATTCTCACTCTGTCACCCAGGCTGGAGTGCAATGGCATGATCTCAGCTCACTGCAACCTCCATCTCACAGATTCAAGTGATTCTCCTGCCTCAGTCTCTCGAGTAGCTGGGATTACAGGTGCATGCCACCATACACAGCTAATTTTTTTGTATTTTTAGTAGAGATGAGGCTTCATTAGGCAGGCTGGTCTTGAACTCCTGCCCCCCAGTTATGCACCTGCCTCAGCCTCCCAAGTAGCTGGGATTATAGGCACCTGCCATCATACCCAACTAATTTTTGTATTTTTAGTAGAGACGAGGTTTCACCATGTTGGCCAAGCTGGTCTCGAACCCCTGACCTCCAATGATGTGCCTGCCGTGGCCTCCCAAAGTGCTGAGATTAAAAGCGTGAGCCACCGTGCCCAGCCACTACTACTACTTCTTACCATGACTTCCCCATTCTTTAATTCTCTTTTCATTAATCTCCTATGTGACTGAATTTTATCATTAAGCTATTAATACAGATTCAAAAGAAGCTCACTGGTGCGTTACCCCTTGCGTGCTTAAAATGACAAGACAGGTTACACTTTCTTTTATGCAAACTTTATAGACACTGCTGTATCATCTTCTGGTATTGATCTATATTGCCAAGAAACCTGAAGCTAGTCTCATTGGTTCCCCCCTGTATAAATCTTATTTTGTTCTGCTTGGATTATCTTTTTATTCCTGAATGTCTGTAACTGCTCCAATATGTGATTAGAATTAATATCTTAGAATTATCTTTCCTGGAATACAGTCTATCCTTTAATCTCCAGATTCAACACCTTATTTTAAAACACTTTTCTGGCACCATTTATTATTTTCTGTAATACCCTAATGATATTTACAGTAGGTTGAATCAATATTGTCCCACTTTCACGTTTCTTTTTTACAACCATTTGAGTATCTTTGTTATTTTCCATGTCAAGATTTTTGCTCCAGTCCTGTCCATCATGTTTCTGAATGTGATTTTGTCAAATGTATTACATTTTGGTTCCCTCTAATGTGGTTTTTAGCTCTGTAATACTCTTCTTGTTATTTTTCTCTGATGTCTTTTGGCCCACTTTCAATTACTTCTATTGTTTAATAATCCCTCAGTTAAAACTGTATAAATATTCTGTGAAGGATCATTTTCAGTTTTTCTAAAAAATTTATTTATTTTTTTAAATACAAATGGCTTTTTTCCTTAGCTTTTCCTTTGTTCCCTTGGGCAAATTATCTTAATTGTTGCTCTCATAACTGTTTTATTTTGTAACTTCTATTATGCTAATGTTTCTCTCGCTTTCCAATACACCTTCTTGTTGTTTTTAGCAGAATTTAGGCACAGGTGCCATATTGATTCATTTCTAGTTAATATTAATCTTTGAATGATATCATCTTTTAGCTGAAGGATAGCATGAGAATGGGAAGATGGTGAGTTAGGACAACCATAGCTTTTATTTTGGCTTGTCATTTCAAATATCCCCTCAATAAAATCTGCTATCCTCTTTGCTCTGGGATATAGTTCTTCTAGGTTTTTAATGTTCTAGAAATTGGTATGGCTCAAAGTGGCACCATTTAATTCACATGTCATCTGATTGCTTCTCCTTTTTTCTGTGCTTACTTCCTTGCTGGAGGTCTCCTTTTCTGGGAGACCAGATGTCCAGCAGGGAAACATGCTCACATTCTTAGAGAAGTGGAGCAAAACTACAATGATTCAAGTAGGCCTGGCAGAAACTGTGTTAAACCCAAGAGCACCTGCTGTACATAGGGAGAAGATTTTTTTTTTTTTTTTTTTTTTTTGATGGAGTCTCGCTCTGCTGCCAGGCTGGAGTGCAGTGGCACGATCTCGGCTCACTGCAACCTGTGCCTCCTGGGTTCAATCAATTCTCCTGCCTCTACCTCCTGAGTAGCTGGAACTATAGATGCATGCCACCACGCCTGGCTAATTTTTGTATTTTTAGTAGAGATGGGGTTTCACTATGTTGGCCAGGATGGTCTCGATCTCTTGACCTTGTGATATGAAGCTATTCTTCAGCTATAGCTGTTGGTGGCCTTGGGAGAGTGGGATTATTAGAACCTTATATTTTCCTGAAGAATTCAGAAATTCTGATTTTTATCTGAGCTCTTCATAAAAGTCAGCAAGTGACAAAAAATAGCAAACAAAAAATTGAAACATAATTAGGTCAAATATAATAATATGCTTGTAGGCCACATTTAGGCTTCAAGCTTCTCATTGAAACAGCTATTAAAGGAAAAAGAAAAAAGCCCTAATGACTTTTCCTTTAGCATCCTGTGGTGGCCACAAGGTTTCTAAAGGGACACTAATGTCTACTTGTTCCCTGGTGGGTCCAGGACTCGAAGGTTCAATTCTCTAAATCCAGGAATCAGCCTTTACTGCTGTGACACTTCAGGACAATCTCTTTCCTTCCTGAGTGCTGTGGAGGACGTAGAGAGCTTCAGATTTCTTGAAGGTTCATATCCTTGTTTGCATTTGACATTTTTCTTGTTGAATCGAACAATGGTAACTTTTTAGTGTATTTTTAAATTGTTATTGTCTTACATTAATTTTGAGAGAAGGGCTCAGATAAAAAAAGACCTGTTAAGAATTCTGTTTTGTTTATCTCAAAAGCTTTTGCAGGCTTTTAACATTTCCCATCAATTTCTGTATTTGCTAATGACTGCTCCTCAACTGTCCTCAAAAAGTAAGGTCCAGGAGTTCCTTTCCTATGGTTGAGATCCATTTCCTAGATTTCTTATTACGTGGGATAAGAACCAGCCTTTCCTATAGGCAAAGGAGGCAGCTAGGTTTACAGATTGATTTCAGGAGGATCAAAAAAGCCCCCAAACTTCCCTTTGCAACAGTAACTCCTCCCTCATATGTCTCCAGCATTTATAAGTCTGAAATCCTGTAACTGGCTTCATTTCCTTCGCTTTTTAATTTTTTTTAACGCTAGAACTCTTATGAAGATACAGTGATACATTTTACTTATTGCTGACACTTTTGGAGCTTACTGGGTCTTTCCCTAAGAGTAGGTTTTGAAAGTTGGAAGAGGAAACAGAGACACCTTGATTGTAGGATATGCATATTTGTGAGAATATGAGGGTAAAGAAAACCTGAAAATGGGAAGTAGAAAGACACACCTCTAACTGGCTTACAGTGGTGGAGACAGGGGCTCAGCAGGTTCCCTTTCATTTTTCAAAAAACGGATGCTGGTAACAACAGACACCACTAGGAATTGTGATGAGATGCTTACCAGGTGAATGAATCCTGCAGCTGTGAACCAGGTACTGAGAACTATTGACAATAGTTTGGAAAACTTCACTGAGTTACTAGAGGAAGAAAGACAAAGAGCTGTTGGGTCTAACAGATTCCAGAACAACATAAACACCTCATCCTCTAAGATGTTGCTACACAAAGTGTGGCTCATGGACCAGAAGGAATGGCGTTACCCGAGAACGTATTCGAAATGCAGCATCCCAGTCCCTGCCCCGATCTTTCAATCTGCATTGGTACAAGATTCTCTGCTTGATTCACATACACATTAGAGGTTGAGAAACACAGCTTTAAAACTCGCCCAGTTACATATACTTGTTTGGAAAGTCTGAATTTTGCTGCGATATCCACTAGCCTCATATCACTTTTAAAATATGCTACATGTGGATCATAGAGATTGTTATATTGTCCAACATAATAATATGCAATGCATTATGCCAGGAATCCAAGGAGTAGAAATCCAGGGAGCACATTTGCAAAATAAAATTCTGAACAGAACACAAAAATATAAAGTCACTCAGGCTGCTGAACTGATAACAGGGTCTTCAAGTGAAGAAGGATGAGAGGGGCCCTTGTCACCTAAGGAGAGCCCTAGAGTTTAGCTGAGATCTCTCTGGTTTTCAGGCAGGACCACCTGTCACACAGGAGCAGCCCTTCCTCCTCCAGCTTCTCCATAATTCATAAACACAGAGAAATGAAATCCACCTGGCCTCTAATATTTGATGCTTCTAGTTTGACTGTCAAGGCATGGAGATTTTGAGTGGGTAACAGATCAAACTGCTCAAAACTTTACAAGTATTGCTGCTCAAAGGCAGTTTGGATTGTGTTCTTGTTGTCTGGATATACTTAGGTGGCTACATTTCTGCAAGCAGTAGTTCACTGCTGGCTGCTACTGGGTAACATATGCTTCAAGGAATTGTTTTATACTCTAACGCTTGAAGAATTATTTCTTTTTCTTTACCTAGCCAGGAGAGACATGCGTTGTTAAAGCAAATATATGGAACCAATGCCTCTGAATTGTTTTGACTTTTTTTTTTTTTTTTTTTTTTTTTTGGTGGAGGGACCTAGAATTAAAACCTAAATAAACTTATACACCATAGCTTTACAAAACAAAGACTAAACCAGCTATTTAATATGATTGCAAAGTTTTCAGCTAGTTTAAGATGCAATATAATGGGAGAATGTGAACAAATAATATTTTGGCAGCTGAGAGATTTCATGATCTTTGCACTGAAATTCTGATAAGAAATGCATTGAGTTTAAGGTCCAGTTAATACATTCATTTTCTAATCCAAACTAGTAAGTAAGCAGTACTTCGGTCAGGGCTATTTACCTGGTCTTGATGGCTCGTAGAATTTGCAAGATTCGAGGGAGTTCTAGCAGCCGCAATGCTCTTAGGAACCTTAAACCTACAAACCAGTGGAAAGAAGAAAGCTGCCAAAATCAGAGGGTCACCCCAGAGGGAGCCTATGTTATAACATCATTGGAAGTGCTTACATTCTTTTTCTTCTCGACATGTTCCAAATCTGTTCTCATGTTATAGGTGTAACAGCTTAAGCTGTAGTTCAAATACTAGCCCTGACACTGTTGTAACCTAAGGCAATCCCCTCACCGTCTCTAGTTCCTTATCTGTAAGATGGGAATGTAAAATGTAAAATGTTACTATTATAATAGTACCAACCTCACAGAGTTGTAGCATCCCTATCAAGCATGTAGAAGCATGCCTGACATATTATGGGGACTATTCATTTTACTCTATTTAACCCTTCTTTAGAACAGAGAGCAAATTTTCCCTTAACCACTTAAACTCCTGACATTACAGTCTCTATGATATGCTTCACAATGTTTGTATAATATTTTACTTTAGGTGGTATGATAATGTTAGCAAAGAATGGAATTCATATTTATTTTATGAAACTGATAAAAGCTACATAATGTCCATGCACTGTCAACACATTCACCTTAAAGACAAAACAATTAATTAAATAATTCTCTAAAATGCCATAGTACATATGGAGGTGATGATTAGCTTTTAAAGACAAAGGGAGGTTTTTCACCTCCCCCAGGTCCTGTGGGATCCCAGCATAAAGGTGTCATGAGGGGAATGAGATGTTGGTACCTTGCCTCTCACATGACAAATGCAGTCAATTCCATCAACACCTATTGAACACCTACTGTGTGCCTGCTGCATTGCAAAGTGTTAAAGTTAAAAGGTTTCTGCAAGTGTATTGCAAAACCATACTATTAAGGTGAGGGGTTTTTAAAATGACAGTCAGGCATTAAGCAAAAATGAAAAATAGATACTTATAAATAATGTTGAGTTTTTATTTTTTCATAGATATTGCTACCAGTTCCCACAGCACACTTACCTAGCCAATTGCTCTTCAAATAGTAAGAAATAAAGGTTGGTGGGATGGTAAAGATGTCTACGATAGAATTCATCTCCAGCCAGAACTTGATCTTGTCATCAGCTGCCATAAACTATGAAACGGAAACAGAATAACACAAATTCTGTTACCCTCAAGAATTTTAAAGGAACACAAGAGACAGCATTATTCAGCTACATTTTACTTATCAGCTGAAGCCTTGATCTCTTTCTGTTTTACATATACACGGACACGTATATTTATATGCTATGTGGATGCTTTGGGAGGCCAAGGCAGGCAGATAGCTTGAGGTCAGGAGTTTGAGACCAACCTGACCAACATGGTGAAACCCTGTCTCTACCAAAAATACAAAGATTAGCTGGACATGGTTGCAGGCACCTGTAATCCCATCTACCCAGGAGGCTGAAGCAGGAGAACCATTAGAACCTGGGAGGTATAGGTTGCAGTGAGCGAAGAATGCATCATTGTACTCCAGCCTAGGTGACAAAGCAAGATCCTGTCTTAAAAAAAAAAAAAAGATATGTTTTTATATATAGCATGCCTATATATACATACATATATGTGTATATTTTATATACACACATTAGTCTCCCACAAACAAGGAATGAATAAAGAGATTGAAATCTAGATCTAGAAAAGGTCTTAATAAATACCTCTAGAGAGAGAGAAATATTTAACAAATGAGTGTAACAAAATGAAATAAAGATACAAAGTTATTTTCCACAGTTGTATTGCAGGCATGCCACCAGTGGAGCCAAGGACATCTCCAGAGACTTGCTACTCAAGTTCTGCTCGTTTGACTTTATTAGTAAAGATGGGAAGCCAGTAAGGAGGCCATGGGAACACGATGATGGCATTTAACAAAAGAATCACTTTCATGCTGTATTGGAACTTTTAACCTGGTTTAGGGTTTCACGTGCAAGAGAAAGAGTTTTTAGGGATCAGTATATATTTAGCAAGTTAGGGCACAGATGATCTATCTTTAGAGTTTGAAAACTCAGGCAGATTGTAGGACTAACTGAGACACAGTTAGTTCTCTGTATGTTGTGCCTGTGGTGTTTGGATATTCACTCCCACTTTCAGTAGGTACTTACTCTCAATCCAAAATAGAAACTGAAGAAAGCATTGAAAACCAAATCAACAGGAATGGTTTTATCTTCGTATGATGAACAGCTTCCAACAGGGCTGGGAAAGAAAGAAGGACAGTTTGTGAAGATGAACATTTTAAAAGTGATGTCTATATAAGATCAACTAAAGGGAAAGAATAGGAAAATTTTTCTTTATTCACCATGAATCCAGATACTTAAGTTCAGATCTCAAGGAAATTAACTTTTCTTTTGGGAGTAGAGGAATGCATGAACAAAACCAGTGGACTGCCCATGGCACTGGAAATAACAGAAAAATTACCCACAATTTCTTTCGTAGGATGTATTGGTTCTATTTCCACTTTAACAATGGGGATTCAGAGCCAGAGAGATGAGGGAGCTCTTCCTGGTTTGCAGGATCATCTATCTAGTCAGTATATTTTGACTTTATTCTCTTCTGATACAGAGATACTCTAGGTCAAATGGATTGATTTGAACCAATTTCAAAGAAAATCTCCTAAAAGATCTCTTAGGAATTTACAATGCAAAGACAACCAGTTTCCCTAGGTTCTCTAAAGTTGCCTGGCTTTCTGCGGCCCTGCAATCCCAAGTCCATTTTAGCTAGAAATCCAATATAATTCCCAGGTGATTGACATGGAATTCAGAGTAGAGTGGGCTTTGTCCAAAATAGCTGCCCTAACCCTGAGCAATAAGAAGGGGATGCTTTCAGAGACAGCAGGCAACAATTCGCTTCTTTGTCGCAGGTGAGGGCTGGCATTTTCCTTTCTTAATACCATCTGAAGTTGCCTGAAACCTATGAGAAACCCTGAAACTACAACAGAGTTTCTGCTCCAACACCCAAGGAAACCAAAAGTTTCTGCTCCAACACCCAAGGAAACCAAAGACATACAAAATCTTTATGAGTGGCCTAAGTGAGGGAAAGAAAGCTGAAGGCTGGTGTCCCAGAGACTCCAGAATAAATCTGGAGTGGGGGTTGCAGACCACCCTGACCCCTAGCAGTGGAAGGTGGCAGGATACAAGGAAACTCTTGTATATTTTGCAGAGCTGGGCTTAGTGCTTACTGGGAGAGGCCAAACACATCATTCTTTATGAGCTTGTGTGTGTGCGTGCATGTGTGTGTGAAAGTATATTAAGCATTATTCCTGAGGAGAAAATTCCAAATTAGCCGAGCAATGTACTGATATAGCAGACAAGCATGGCTGGACATTGTACTCACTCAGCAGAATTGATGAAATAGATAATAAGAGACCCAATGCTTAGTACAAAGACAAGGATCACCTGAAAATGAAAAACAGGAACAAATGTCTAAATCCACTTTATTTGCATTAAACAACATCGACAAAAGCTTGTTTTCTCTTTTTACCATGCCTGTGCATGTACAGCCATTTATTCACATATTCACTTATGTTAGTATTCATTCATTCATTCATTCATTTATCGATTCAAGAAAACTTTTTTTTTTGAGACGGAGTCTGGCTCTATCGCCCAGTCTGGAGTGCAGTGATGCGATCTCGGCTCACTGCAACCTCCGCCTCCCGGACTCACGCCATTCTCCTGCCTCAGCCTCCTGAGCAGCTGGGACTACAGGCGCCCACCACCACGCCTGGCTAGTTTTTTTGTATTTTTAGTAGAGACGGGGTTTCATCGTGTTTGCCAGGATAGTCTCGATCTCCTGACCTAGTGATCCGCCTGCCTCTGCCTCCCAAAGTGTTGGGATTACAGGCTTGAGCCACCACGCCTGGCTGATTCAAGAAAACATGATTGGACCTTTCCTGACTATTAAAAAAATGAATATGCACCAATTTTACTTACTTAATTTTCACTTGCATACACTTCAGAATACACAGTTTGTTCTTCTTGCACTTCTAGAGGCTTTTAATCTTTGATCTCAAGAGGCCCTATCTTGTGATCACTTATTCACTCATCAAACATCTATTAAGTGCTTAATAGGCATTATGCAACTTATCACACACTAGAAAAGAAGGGGTTATGGGAAATAGACCCTGGATTTGAATTGTTGGTTATACTATAGAAAAAATTACAGACATGTATTCCCTAAAGTATAGCCAGAATTTTCCCAGTAGCGAAAACGCTACAAGTGAGAAGAAGGTGGTTTTTTCCTATGCCAGTGCCTCGGTAAAACAGGGATAACTCGGGGAATGCAATTAGAAACTGTCCATTCAAAGCCCTGGGGGTGTTTGGATAAAACCTTTGGCGGCCTTAATGCATTTCAGGTTAATTTTAGGTAATTTAACATTCCTCCAGTTATTTCTTGTTTCCAAATGATCCAGCTCTTGAACATGTTCAGTCCAGTGTAATTCTAATAATGAAACTCTGGATTTTTATTTAGGATTAAATCTTCTCTTAATTTTAGCTCAGATATTCCTTGGGTGGGCTATGTATATTGTGAAAGGACTTGGTTTCATCTCTATTAACCATTTCTAGGTTGTTATTCCTGGATTCTGCTGACTAGGCCAGCACTGACCTCTCCAGAATTGTAGCTCCATCTGGGGAGGGATCAGAAAAGGGAGATGAGAGAAGGAACTTGCTTCTCTGACTGGTGTTAGATCATGGTGCTCACACCCTGGGGCTATCTGGCCATGAAAGGTCTTTAATGTTTACTTTCATGGTGGTCCCATTGTTCTTTGGAGATTCCAACTGAATTCATGTTCAAATTCCACAAAGATTTCTCTCGCTCCTCTTGTGACCCAAGTACTCTTCTGTTCATCAGTGAGCAACATACACAAAGATCCCTGCCCCCTCATGGACATCACAGCCTGGATGACAAATGAAGATAATTAATATGCAAATCATCTGATATGTTAGAAGTGAAATTCTTTGAAAATAAAACAAAGCAAAATAAAGGGGGAAAATGCAAGGGGAAGAAGGGGAAGAGGGAAGACAATCTTTTTGATTTGTGGTTCCCTTATTTCTGTGAAGCCTGTTCTCTCACAGTCACTCTTCTCTCGCTACTTCCCACCCTCCTATTTTCCGCATGAACCCTTATCCTCCCAGATCCCCCGTTCAGCTGGTTATAGAAGTCTCTCCCCTGTGATTCATGTTTGGCCCATGGAAACTCTTAAGTTTTCTTTGCTCCAACAAACACTGGAAGGGACAGATTATGTCCTGGGTGGCAACTCGTCTGACACAAAGCAGCTAGCCAACAGTGAGCCACAGAGGAGGCACAGACCTGTCCTCTGTGCTCCCAAAGTTCCAAGGAAGGCAAATTGAGATTTCTGAGTGGTCCCTCTTCAGCTTCCTGTCCTAAGTTTGAGATGAGAGGAAAGTACCCTCACATTTCTCCAACAGCAGAGTCCCTTCCAAAAATGCTCTTCTATTTCAAATTTACCCTAGTTTACAAGTGATTGGGTAAGAGGTTAGGAGCTTCAACTGGTTTTCTTTCAAGAGCTTTGTAAGTGGTAGTGCTGGGGTCTCAGCTCTTATTGTAAGTTCCATTTTTGTTTTGTTTTTTGTTTTTTTGAGACGGAGTTTTTCTCTTTTGCCCAGGCTGGAGTGCAGTGGCACAATCTCGACTCACTGTAACCGCTGCCTTCCTATTTCAAGCAATTCCCCTGCCTCAGTCTCCTGCGTAGCTGGGATTACAGGCACCTGCCACCACACCTAGTTAATTTTTGCATTTGTAGTAGAGATGGGGTTTCACCATGTTGGCTAGGCTGGTCTTAAACTCCTGACCTCAAGTGATCTGCCTGCCTTGGCCTCCCAGGTGCTGGGATTACAGGTGTGAGCCACGGCGCTTGGCCCTGTAAGTTCCATTTTAAAAATCTAGGTTAAATATTGATGAAGATAGTACTAAGTTTGACAGTTTCATGCAGATATTCAGTTGCAACTGTGGTCTGAAGCTCAGAAAAGTTGTTGGGAGTGGAGATATATACGTGTTTGTGTGTATTTATACACACATATATACGTTTAACAGCAGCATATTGATAATTATTAATAATTTTAATGAAATCCTTTTACTTTTCTTTACATATGATTATGTACATTTTTTCTCTTATGAAATCCCATAGAAGGTTCAAGTAAAAATCATATATTGACAGATTTCTGGAAAGATGATGGCATACATGCCTTACTTTTACAACCCCCCCCCCACCCATGGAAATGAACAAAAACATGTAAGTAAATTTAAAAAGAAAAAAAATTGTCAAAACTAAGAATTGAATACCACAAACCCAAAGAACATTACCCAGAAATCATAGGAAACCAACAGCAAAATGTATATTAAAACCAAAAGAAGGCACTGGGAGCTGACAGCTTTGTGGACACTAAGGAGAGGAAAGATCACCTGATGCCCATCAAGCAGACCATCCAGAGACAAAACTGCTTACCTGAGGAATTACAAGTAACTGGGCTTTCCTATTACCTAAAGCAGGCATCTGGTTCCATGTTTCTTTCCCCCAAATTTACAAGTAACCAGAATTTCTATACATCTCTGGATTGCATGCATGTCGAAACTCATCGCGCAACCCTTGTTGACATCAAGGCACCACGATGTCTACAAATGTAATCATTTATGCAGACCTATGGGCGAATATGGTTCAAATTTCCCTTAAGCTCCTGCTTAAAGGTCCAAAACACCCCTAAGGAAAAATCCATCTCAGCACACTCAGTCCTCTTTTGCTGAAGCACCCTGCTGCACACTCAGTCCTGTTTTGTCAAAGCACCTTGGTGCCCACTCAGTCCTGTTGCTACACACTCAGTCCTGCTTTGCTGAAGCACCCTGCTGCACACTCAGTCCTGTTTTGTCAAAGCACCTTGGTGACCACTCAGTCCTGTTGCTACACACTCAGTCCTGCTTTGCTGAAGCACCGTGCTGCACACTCAGTCCTGTTTTGTCAAAGCACCTTGGTGACCACTCAGTCCTGTTGCTACACACTCAGTCCTGCTTTGCTGAAGCACCCTGCTGCACACTCAGTCCTGTTTTGCTGAAGAACATTGCTGAACTCTACTGCAGTTTTCTTTCCTTCCGATAACACTTTCCTTTTTCAAACCTGTTATACTGTTGTCAGTCATTCTTACCAACTCTCAAGATGAGTACTTTCTGATGCTAGGGCTCTGACTGACACTGTTCAGTGAGTCGGGTAGAAATGATAGATAATTCTGAGAAGAGCTGTAAATTTTTCACTGGGTTGGAGGAGCAAAATCTGGAAGAGTTGACTGTTCAGAGATGGGTAGAAAGCCCTCTACCTGAGCCATAGAGGCCATGGATTGGAGATGGGGCCACCCAGCTGAAAGTGGTGGAGAGGAGACACCCTGAGGCTGAGCAGTCCCGGAGGAGGAACCTCTTGGCTAGTGGCAACAGTTCTTTTTCTAGGAAGCACACTAGAAAGAAATCAAAGAAAAATTAACTGAAAGAGTGGAGACCTCATCCAGACAGAGCCTCGTTTGTAGAGTTGCTGGCCTCAGCCTTATTTCCCACGCTTATCTTTATGAGGAAACACATAGAAACCTGGGACTTTGATTTTCACAACTGGATTTAAAAATCCCTGTTTAGTTAGCGGATAGTTGTGGGGGTCTTCAGATAAGAAACAAAATGCAATGCTTTTTAAAAAGGGCACCAGGAGTACTCTAAACCTTGGGAATAGTAACATACCATGGAGAAGTGCCTGTTTTATGAGAAGTATAGGAAAACAGGAGGATCAGGCAAAGAAAGTACATGGAATGACTTTCATGAAAGAGTTAACACAGAATCTGTTACGATTTAACAGTTTAAAGTTACAATTAGAGTTTCTAGTGAGACTTGAGAGGATATTATACTGATGAAATAAGTGCAGCCTACAATCAGAAGGAACAATAAGAGAATGAGAGAAGTCTTAGGGCAGGAGGGAATGTGACTGACAAAATTGGTATCTCAATAGAGGTACTGAATAGCAGAATGGCTACTGATGAAAGTGAACTAGAATAAAGGAATTCTCCAAAACCACCAAGCAAAAAAACCGAGATAAAAATTATAATTAAAAGGGCAGGGGCCTGGCATAGTGGCTCATGCCTGTAATCCCAGCACTTTGGGAGGCCAAGGTGGGAGGATCCCCTGAGGTCAGGGGTTCAAGACAGGCCTGACCAATATGGTGAAACCCCATCTCCACTAAAAATACAAAAAAAAAAAAAATAGCCAAGTGTGGTGGCATGCGCCTGTAGTCCCAGCTACTCAGAAGGCTGAAACAGGAGAATTGCTTGAACCCGGGAGGCGGAGGTTGCAATGAGCCGAGATTGCACCACTGCACTACAGCCTGGGTGACAGAGTGATACGCCATAAAATAAATAAATAAATAAATAAAAAATAAAAGGCAGGGAGGTTAAATGCAAGAGAAACAACTATAATGGGCATTCTAGAAGGATAAGACAAACACTTCTACCCACCCCCCCCCCAGAAAAAAAAAAAAAAAAAAGAATAGCTAAAGAAAAAAGCAAAAGGTGATTCCCTGAACTGAAAACTAACCTGAGTCTAGATTGAAAAGGCCCACCAAAACTTGTCAGGGAGGAAACATTGAAAGAAGACACACACACAGCCATATCATGGGGAAATTTCAGATTTTGAAGATAGTCTATACTTTTCTACATTGGAAAATATAAAAATACAGGTTATCTGCAAACTAAAGAGAGTAAGACTGACTTTGTAATTCTCCTTTCTAATCTGTATCAATCAGGATCCGGAAGGGAAAGCATAAGTCATACCAGTCATTTTAAGAGAATTGAATTTTAAAAGTTTATTAAGTAGGATTGGAGGATCAGAAAGGCAAAAAGAGGAATATGGGCGTAACTCACTGTGAGCTTCTGCACCCCAGTGCCTGGGGGATCAACAAAAAAGAGATTGGAATTCTCAAAATTTAGTAGTTTAAAAGAGGTGCTCTTTGGAGTTGGGATTCAGACTGTCGACGATAAGAGTCAAACTCTGTAAAATATTTGAAGTGATTTATTCTGAGCCAAATATGAGTGACCATGGCCCATGACACAGCCCTCAGGGGATCCTGAGAACCTGTGCCCAAGGTGGTCAGTGTGCAGCTTGGTTTTATACATTTTAGGGAGGCATGAGACAGCAATCAAATACATTTAAGAAATACATTGGTTTAATATGGAAAGGCAGGACTCAAAGCAGTGGTGGGGAGCTTCCAGGATATAGGTAAATTTAAACATTTTCTGGTTGACAATTGGTTGAGTTTGTCTGGAGACCTGGGATTGATAGAAAGGAAATGTTCAAGTTAAGGTAAAAGACTGAGGAGACCAAGGTTCTTCTGAAGTCTTATGATAGCTGCCCTTAGAGACAATAGATGACAAATGTTTCCTATCCAGATCTTTAAAACTTGCTGGACTCTTAGTTAAGCTCTTTAGGATTGGGAGGGCCTGGAAGAAAAAGATCTAGCTATGTTAATAGAGATTCTTTACACATGCAAATATTTCCCCACAAAGGACAGCTTTGCAGGGCCATTCAAAATATGGCAAAGAAACATGTTTTGGGGTAAAAATAATTTGACTTTCTTCTTCTGGCATAATGTTATGCCAGTCAGATTAGAAAGTAACTCACAATATATAGGGTTAAATAAAACCTATCGATGAGAATTTACGGTTTGTAGGGCATGACTCCCTACATCCCTTAGATAGGAATTTGGGCAAGATAAAATAATCAGAATTTAGTCCTCAAGATCTAAGAGGAAGGATCCCAGCACAGATGGTAATTGTGCCTCTGCAGTGATGCTGTGAGCTGCTTGTGGCAATGTTGGAAGAAAAAAAATGGAAACAAGAATCAAGTACAACAACTGGACTAAAAATCTGTTGAGTAGGTGGGACTGAAAGGAACAGACACAAAACACAGAAGCAACAAACGGCTCCCTTTTCTGACCTCTAGGCTTCCTGCCTCGTCTTGTACTCTCTATTGGCAGAGTTTAGGAGCAAGCTTATAGAAGAGACACACTTGCTGAGTTCTGGCCCCGCCTCACAAAACAGAGGAGAGAGGCTACATTGGGAGCCGCTAGACAATAGCTTAGTACCTGGCATGTGGCCCTAAGTGCTAGAAAACACTGGAGCAACTTTTACAGAGTTTTAGGAAAAACAGATTGCAAGCCAAGAATTCTAAACTCAACCACATTGTTGTTTACTTGTAAGAGCAAAAAAAAAAAAAAAAAACATTTTTGGACACTCAAAGATTCAGAAAGTATACTACCCACACTTCCCCATGGCAAATGAATATGGGCACTTCTTAAAAAAAAAAAAAAAAAAAAAAGAAGAAAAATTCAGAAAGAAATAGTATGTTATGTAAGAAAAACTGGTACATAATAAAACTGATAAAATTAGGTTTTAGTGTAATTTTAGACTTTAAAGTAAATGTTAAGAAGGAATCATACTACATGTATAATGCTACCTGACCTCCCCTGCAATTATTCTCATACAAAAGGAGCATATAGATATAATAAACACACAAAGATACACAGAGAAATATAGGGCAGATAGTTTGTTCTGCATTTGATTTACATAATGTGTATAATAGTCCATCAAAATTAAATTAGCCACATTAGAGGATGCCAAAAAATAAATTAAAGTAATAAAAAATAAAGTAAAAATGTAAATATCAGCCAATGGTCAGTGCTTACTCTGCCTTGAGTGGTTTACATGTATTATGATAGAATTCTCCTTGCAACACTCTAATGGGTGTTATTATAACCTTCTTTATATTCATATTATGTGAATGAATTCCAATTTAGAAAAATTAACTCACTCAAGATTACATACTAGGAAGTGGAGGCGTGAGTGTTTGAACCGAAATCTCCTGAAATTCACAATCACCATGTAGTTCTGCCTCTCTGGTGAGGTAGGAAATTCAGACCCTAGCAGAGCTCCTAGTGTGTGTCCAATACCTGTTCTCTCTTTCTTTGCTAACAGATCTCCCATTTGTTTGTTTAAGCCACTAATATTTAGATATTCTATTATGCAGTACATTTAATCTCTAAATATTATAATATAAAGACCAATAAAATAGATCACCATAAAGGAAAATGATCACATTCTCCTGGCAAATTAAAAAATAAATGTATTTTTAAATCAACACAAGAACAAAAATCCAGCTATATGACACTTCCAAGAGACATACTTAAGAGGAAATAAGAAAGAAAGATTGAAAGAGAGCTGGGCAAAGATATCCCAGTAGGAATAAAATGAAAACAGGATCAACGTTACATGCTAATATTGCATTCTAAAATATTCCAGCAAAAGCAAAACAAAGCCAAAAATAATACAAAATTTGGCAAAAATGGATATTTCATATTGATAAAAGGCACTATCAACCAAGAAGATGCAATAGGTGACTTTGTATATCAGTGGATATCATATAAGAATATATCATTCAAAGTCTGCTGGAAATACATGACTGTCAATAAAACTAAAAAATTATAAATGAAGCTTTCTGACATGTCCCTTTCAATCATTCAGCAAATAATTAAGGATATGGAAAACACATATAACATAATTAGTATTGCTTATACATCAAATAGATAATATATAGTCTTTCAAAATTCCATTACATGGTCAGTATTGCTTATACATCAAATAGATAATATATAGTCTTTCAAAATTCCATTACATGGTCATGAAAATTGATCATGTACTAGACAACAAAGAATTTCTCCATAAATTCTGTGAAGTAGAAATCATAAAAGCTTTGACATTCTTGGACCATAAATTTCTACCAAAGTAGAAAAGATAGCCACTCCATCCCCAATCGAAAATCCCTCCATCCAAGGAAAGTGAAAGCACACAACATTTCTCTAAATAGATCATGAATCAAACAAGAAATCAAAATTAAAATTTAAACAACTTAAAAGATGAATTATGCATGAATAAAAATAAAAGCATTACTTGCCAGAGTCTCTGAGATACAGCCAAAGAAGTACTCCGAGGAAAAATTCTGATACAATTAATTTCAACTCAAGAAACTGGAAAATGTGGCCAGCCCAGATGGCTGTTTCCACGGTGAAGGTTGTGCAAGATAGTGGAACCTAACCTGGGCTTGTGGTGCTGTCCTGCGCCTCTGGGCTAAGTTGAGGGAGATGATGAATCTCTGGTCCTGAATACGGGGATACCCAGACTGACAACGAATATTACCCAAGCCCACGGCCAAGCTCATCCAGAGGGCAAAGGATGAGCTGGATCTCAGAAAGACACTTATCAAAACTGCCCCAGTCAAGAACACAAGCTGTGTTGGAAGATCCAGTGGTCCAGTGAATTCATCAACACGATGATGAATTCATCATCATGGAAGGAGGAAGTCAAGTACAGCCAGAGCCTTTAGGACACAGACTCAGGGAACTATGGACAGAATAAGTTTGGAAAGTATCATGCTGCTTCTGCAAAGGAAGGGGTAAGTGTCCAGCCCAACCCCCACACCACCTTCCACCAACCACTGAGGAATTTTCCTGAAGTGCCAGCCTGGGATGGATCAGGTACATACCCTCCAGGGGCCATTTCTACCAAGCCCCTGTGCCCCTCATTGATCAGCCACTTCCTGGCTTTGAAGTGGATGATTACTGACAGCATGGACAAGGCATGAATGTGGATGCCAGATGTGAGGGAGGTTACTGCTAGAGCTGCTGGGTATCTGCAATCAGGGTCAGTGATTAAGAGTAAGTGTCAAGTACATGAGACGTCCAAGACTAGTCACTGCTGGTAACAGAGGCAGGTAGAGGCTCCAGGGGGAAGGAGCCCAGGCCCCTCTGCCAAAGCCAACAGTGTGAGCCACTGCCACTGAAAACCTGTGCTGAGGATGTTATTTTTAAACAGCAAGCTTCACAAGAACCATTGAGCAATGTGTTTATTACCCATTAATCCTTTTTGCCCTGTGGGCTAGAATTAGCTCTCCCTGCCCCACCTCCTTGCAAAGAGGAAGTATGGATTTGGGGATTCCTGTCAAGAAACTTAGGGCCCAACCAGACTTCCCTTTCCTCAGCTTGGGATGGACTTTTGTTTTTTATGGTTTTGTTTTTGTTGAGACAGGGTTTTGCTCTGTTGCCCAGGCTGGAGTAGGTGGTGCAGTCTCAGCTCACTGTAGCCTCAGCCTCCTGGGCTCAGGTAATCCTCCTACCTCAGCCTCTCAATTAAATAGCTGGGACCACAGGTGTGCGTCACCATGCCTAGGTAATTGTATTTTTATTTTTTTGTACAAATGAGGTCTCACTATGTTGCCAGGCTGGTCTCAGGCTCCTGGGCTCAAGTGATTCTACTGCCTCAGCCTCCCAAAGTCCTGGGATTATAGGAATGAACCATCATGCCTGGACAGGATGGACTTTTGGATGGTAAGAGGAAGCAGTTTGGGTATCAGAAAAAGTTTATGAGAAAATGCTCATCCTGAACTGGTGGTGTAGCATGTGATACATTCATATAACTGACTAAAGGAGGAGAAAAGGAAAATTAAGGTAAATTGGAAAAATCCATATTAAAATTAAGAAGGCTAAGGAAGATATTAATTACACATATATGTGTGTGTATAAATTGTACACACACACTGAAGTATATATATATACACATACATCTATGTAGAATTAATGAATAAAGCTACTTTTCTTCATGAGACTAATGAAACATATACATCTCCAAAAAGGCTAAATGAGACCAAAAGGAAGGAACATGACCCATGAGGAAAGGGGAAGAAGGGTGCAAATTAGAGAAAAAGAGGCATACCAAACAAAAGCAAAAAAAGAGGTTCTTTCTAATCAAAGCTGTAATTTAATCTGTGGGGCCGTCAAGGAGACAAAGTTGTCTCCTCTCTGTTGGCTCCTCTTCTTTGGAAAATGACCTGTAACTTGCTTTCATTTAAAACCAAGGTGACTATATTATTTATTGTCCAAATATATAGCTTCTTTTTTTTTTTTTAAAGAGACAGAGTCTCACTCTGTCACCCAGGCTGGAGTACAGTGGCACAATCTCAACTCGCTGCAACTTCTGCCTCCCAGGTTGAAGTGATACTTCTGCCTCAGTCTCCTGAGTAGCTGGGATTACAGGCGAGCACTACCACACCTGGCTAATTTTTGCATATTTAGTAGAGACGGGGTTTCACCATGTTGGTCTCAAACTCCTGACCTCATGATCCACCTGCCTTGGCCTCCCAGAGTGCTGGGATTACAGGCATGAACCACTGCACCTGGCCATACATAGATTTTTAAGAATAAAAGAGGCTCTACTAACAATTACACTAGGACAACTAGCAGAAATCTGTGTTTACGATCATCCTAGTTACAACATAAAATGTCATGTTGATTACTAATTACTGCTTAATGCCTCTAACAAATATTATTTCCAGTAATAAACAAATGGAAAAATGGGACAGCAGGTTTGAAATCTCAAGATAGGTGCAAGAAACTCAAAGGGAATCTAAATTTCCTGACATCTGCCTCAAAATATTATTTTGTATATTTTTTTCTATATTGAATTGTCTTGATAATTTTTATTAAACAACATATTATAAGCTGATCATTGCAAAACATAAAAAGTAAAATTTTATAAGACATTCACCCATGAGATGGACTTTTCAAATTAATGTAGGTATTTATAGATATCACTTATTGTTAGAATGAGACAGGGTTCAACATCAATATTAGTCATTGTTTATGTTTATAGATATAAGTCCTGAGATATTTTCTTTATAAAAATATTAATAACAATACCTATATATGCTTATTATATGCACAACCTATGCATATTTTACACTTATTAACTCATGTAATAATGACAACACTACAGTAATGATTACAATGTTAACTCATTCTTATGTTTTAGCTTGTTTATTGAAATCTATAGATAGAATTTTTCATCCCCACTGTATAATTTTTACATTATATTTCTATGAGATATGTGTCAATTTCCTCATTTAAAAAGGAGGTAATGATAGTGCCTCTCTTGAAAAACGGATTGTGAAATGGTAGTTGGGGAAAGGAAAGTGAGCATGTGGAGTTCGCAGCTTCATCAATGTTAGGAAGTAGAACCAAGGAAAGCTGGAGAACCGTTCCACCTGCTGACCCCTCAGAAACCTGTTGGCATCCCTCCCTTTCTCGCGGGGTGTATCCCTATTTGAAGACAGGATCTATGGACTAACCTGAATTCAGATCTAATTTTACCTCCACTGGCTTCACTGGCCATTCACTTTACTATTCTCCACAAAGAAGTGCCACAAGAAGTAACACATTATTTCAAAATTTGTATTTGTAGATACAATTATGGGAGGACAAGAGTATCCCAAGTGGCCTGAACACCTAAATAAAATAAATCTGACAATGTTGCTGAGAATTTGCAGAGCTTTGAAGGAAAAAACTCATGGCAGTAGGTACTTGCTTCTGGGGATAGGGGTAAGGAAGGAATTTAGTTTTTACTTTGTACTTTTAAAATACTGTATCATGTGCATGAAAAGATAAACAATAATATCCATAAATGATCAGTGCAGAAAAAAACATAAACAAGGTAATCATCTGCCAAAAACATTTCTAGGAAGGTAGTGTAGTGTTTCCTGCCAGTGTTTTCTTTGTTCATATGATAGCGATCTCTAAACTGTATTCTCATCATATATATCAAAGTACATTCTTGATGCTTGATGGTATATTCAATATAAAATATGGAATAAGGAAAGGAAGAAAACAAAGATAAAGATACAGCTTATCTCAAGGTGGTGGAAAAGGTTTATTTTATTTTCACATAAACAATGCATATAAAATATGAAGAAACTGATCTTTTCCAATGTTTTATGTTTTTCTTATTCTTTTTCCCTAGAGGTTGCATTACATTAGGAAAATGAGCAAAAATAGCAAAATAAGTTATTTAGTCATTCCAAACACCATTTTTGAAATATTCTTTCCCATTTCGAAATGAATTATGATGCTTTATTTGTGCATTTAGTTCTTCTTTATACTAAGGTTGACAACTGTTGTTGTTGCTAGGGGCTTAATTTATCTACAGAGAGGATTACATGTTCACAGAAAAAGTTATGCATTTACAGAAAGGATTTAAGGCAGAATATAAAAACACAAATGCTAGATTACCTGGGGAAAAAAAAAAAAAAAAAAAAAAAAAAGAGACGCCAGAGAAGCCAGAAAAACAGAATGTGAACATACAGTAGTGCTTAGGATGATGCTAAAAATAGATACACTTGCTAAAAATAAGCCGTAATTTTGGTTTTACATTTTCTAGCCACAAAGCAATAGAGAATTACAGTCAGTTACATAATTAACCACAACACAAAATCTCAAAAAGGAATAAGATAATTGTTTGAGAATAGGATCATATTTGGAACTAAATTTAGAAGAAAAATTTTTTTCTGCAGGTAGTTGATATAACACACCTAACCCATAAATGCACTAAACATCAAACCCATAGATGCTACAGAGTTGATCAACACCTTGTCATTCCATTAATATTAATAATATAGGAAGACTTCTAGAGGGCATGCTTTTATGAAGGGAATCTTTTTATTTTACTGTTGGAGTTTCCTTCTCACGTTCCTTCTTTCTCTTTTCCTCTTTCTCGTTTTCCTTTTTTTTCCCACCTTCCTAGTTTCCTCTTCCTCCTTCTTCCTTTTCTTAGACTTCTATTGAGTGGTTGCCCATGTATTCTCCCTCAAAGTGTTAAGGGCATTAGTTTTTAGGGTATATAAAATTTGCTATTTGGGGGGATTTTCATGTAAGTACTGTGTCTTCATTGGAAAAGAAAATGTAATGCTTTCTTTTCCATGACCTGGAGCTGTTTAATTAGCATTAGAGATATCTACTCCTTGATGGTTTTATAGACTAGTCCTTGAAATCATCCAAGTCTCTCCTCAAAGGGGCAAAAAGGGAGGGTGATGATGATTATGGGTCTTTGACAACTTTGTTTTTTCCAGATACTGGTCTGTTTGAATTTCTCCTTTTATGGACAGTTTGGTAATTCATATTATCATAAGAAATCATCTAGTTTTCAAAATTAATTGCATATATATATTTTTTTCAATTTCCTTTTTATCTGTACTTATTTTCTCATTTAAATGTCTTATTTCATATATTTGTTCTTTTTCTTATTTTTTCCTTGTTTATAGACTAGCTATTGATTTCTCTATTTCATTGCTTGAAGTAATCAACTGTTTTATAATTCATTATTTTCTAACTATCTTTTAAATTTATTCTGCTTAGATTTAATGTTTTTATTCCCTAACTTTTTGCATTTGATACTTAGTTCACTTATTTTAACTACTTTTTCATTTATCAAAATAACTTTTTAATGTTTTACATATGTTGGGGTTATATTTTTGGTGCTGTGATGTTAATGATGTTATATCTTCTTTGTGGTTTGTTACATTTATCATTTCAAAGGTTATGGTTGAATTTTGTTGAATTTAAAGTTATGTGATATTAAAATTGTACTCCTAATTTCTACCATCATTTTCCTGGCTTACTTTTGACAATTCCTCTATTTTCAGCCTTTAGTGCCTGTTGAACCTTAAAATATAATCAGACCATGTCAACTCATGCTTTAAGATCTCAGACATCACTTTACCTTAGAATAGAGTGATTCCCTTTGAGTCTTTTAGCTCCTCCCTATGAATCTTAAGACATTGAGCCATTTTACAGTCTCTTGTAAGACCTCGCTGTCCCCTGCCCTCCATGTCCCTAGCATAGGAGCCTCCTTCTGGTACTTGCAGTAAACTCTTGTGGCACTCTTTGACTCCACAATTCTATTCTCTCAATCTGGAACTCTATTCCCTTAATTCTTCAATTGCTTTATTCTTTGTCATCATGCTTCAGCTCAAATCTTACCTTTTTAGAGATTTTTTTCTATCATCACTGTGATCTAACTCTGTAACAACCATATCTCACAAACACTTCACTCACATTTCCCTCATGGCACTCCTTATCTGAATTTATCTTATTTACATATGTATGTAATTTTCATATCTACCCTCACTAGAATTTAAGTTTCTTAAATGCAAGTTTCTTGCCTGAATTCTCCACTATACCTAGAGTGTTTGCCTAGCATGTACTTGGCAAACAATAAATATTTGCTAAAAGAAGTAAAAGAACTTCCAACACTATGTTGAATAGGAGTGGTGAGAGAGGGCATCCCTGTCTTGTGCCAGTTTTCAAAGGGAATGCTTCCAGTTTTTGCCCATTCAGTATGATATTGGCTGTGGGTTTGTCATAAATAGCTCTTCTTATTTTGAGATACGTTCCATCAATACTGAATTTGTTGAGCGTTTTTAGCATGAAGGGCTGTTGAATTTTGTCAAAGGCCTTTTCTGCATCTATTGAGATAATCATATGGTTTTTGTCTTTGGTTCTGTTTATATGCTAGATTGCGTTTATTGATTTGTGTATGTTGAACCAGCCTTGCATTCCAGGGATGAAGCCCACTTGATCATGGTGGATAAGCTTTTTGATGTGCTGCTGGATTCGGTTTGCCAGTATTTTATTGAGGATTTTTGCATCGATGTTCATCAGGCATATTGGTCTAAAATTCTCTTTTTTTGTTGTATCTCTGTCAGGCTTTGGTATCAGGATGATGTTGGCCTCGTAAAATGAGTTAGGGAGTATTCCCTCTTTTCTATTGATTGGAATAGTTTCAGAAGGAATGGTACCAACTCCTCCTTGTACCTCCGGTAATTCGGCTGTGAATTCGTCTGGTCCTGGATGTTTTTTGGTTGGTAGGCTATTAATTATTGCCTCAATTTCAGAGCCTGCTATTGGTCTGTTCAGGGATTCAGCTTCTTTCTGGTTTAGCCTTGGAACTAGAAATACCATTTGACCCAGCCATCCCATTACTGCGGATATACCCAAAGGATTATAAGTCATGCTGCTATAAAGACACATGCACATGTATGTTTATTGCAGCACTATTCACAATAGCAAAGACTTGGAATCAACCCAAATGTCCATCAATGACAGACTGGATTAAGAATATGTGGCACATATATACCATGGAATACTAGGCAACCATAAAAAAGGATGAGTTTGTGTCCTTTGTAGGGACATAGATGCAGCTGGAAACCATCATTCTCAGCAAACTATCGCAAGAACAGAAAACCAAATACCGCATATTCTCACTCACAGGTAGGAATTGAACATTGAGATCACTTGGACACAGGAAGGGGAACATCACACACCGGGTCCTATTGTGGGGAGTGGGTGGGGGGGCGGGTAGCATTAGGAGATATACCTAATATAAATGACGAGTTAATGGGTGCAGCACACCAACATGGCACGTGTGTGTGTGTGTGTGTGTGTGTGTGTGTGTATATATATATATATGTAACAAATCTGCACATTGTACACATGTACCCTAGAACTTAAAGTATTAAAATAAAAAAAAAGAAGTAAAAGAATTACAAAGGAAGGAAAGAAGGATAGAAGGAAGGAAGCCTTCCTTTTAAGCCGTTTTATTCTCTTAAAACTGTACTTGGGATCTCTAAGAGGCTCAGTTTTGGCTTTCAATGCTAGAGTATTTTTTTTTTTAGTTGGGGTCTCTCTCTGTTGCCCAGGCTGGAGTGCAGTGGCATGATCACAGCTCACTGCAGCACTGCAGCCTTGACCACTCGGGCTCAAGCGATCCTCCTATCTCAGCCTCCTGAGTAGCTGGGACCACAGGTGCACGCCAATATACTGAGTTAACTTTTAAATTACTTGTGGAGGTGAGGTCTTGCTATGCTGCTCAGGCTGGTCTTGATCTCCTGGGCTCAAGCAATCCTCCTGCTCTGCCTCTCAAAGTGCTAGATTGCAGGCATGAGCCACCGCACCCGGCCTGAAGTATTTATTCTAATCTAAGCTTTACTCCTTGCCTCCTGCTGTTCCAACTAGATAATCACCAGCTGTTATAGGTTAAAATAATACAGTTTCCCTTTGTTAAATAAGTAATTTTTATTGGTATGGTAATTTTTCATCATTCCTTTCCCATCCACTTCCCATATGCAATGCTCATATGATGGATGTTGTAAGTTCCCTTCTCCCTCACCCTAGTGACCTTTAATACATTATTCCCAAAGTTTCTCACACAAACATGACTTGAACATTTGAAGAACATTGAATCCCAACCAAGAAATCCTTGGTATCATCAGAGAGAATTACAAAATCCTTCTGCAATGGGTCATACCCACAGAGATTTCAGGAAAAGAGATAAAAAACTTTAGAAGACAGAAAAAGGAGAGGCACATTTCCAGATGACTCAACATTCCCTGCAGCTTTTATGAAAGCAGTTTTACTTAATACTTCCAACCAAGCGTTAGCAATGTATGAGATCGGAATTAAACAGTAACTGGAAAAGGGCCATGTTTTTGCTAGTTATAAGAAACAGAGGATAATCTTTAGCTCACACGAACCTACTTCCATTATAAGACCATCTGATGGCAGCAGATCCCTAATTATGAATTTCATCTTTTCATATTTTAGATCAAACCACACTACTGAAAGGATGATCAGCGCAATCTTCATTTACAGGGCATCTGCTATATCCAGATAATGGGAAATAAACAGTTCCATGACATAGTATGGACAGGAGCTCACTGTACTCTGAGAGAGATAGGCATGTGCACAGATAATTTTAACAGCAATGCTCAACAAATATTAAAGAAGCTAGAGGAAGAGCTCTTAACTTAATAAAGAGGTAAGGTTAGGATGCCCCAAAGAGATGATGCCCAAAGTGAGATTTAATATGTTCAAATTACCGAGATTAAAATAGGAAGTAGAGGGATAAATATCATAGAGGGACACTAAAGGCTACTTTGCATAATGATATAAAGAGGTCTATTGAAATCAAAGGAGAGGAAAGTAGCTATATATTTCAGGTCTGATTCGTTTACTAAACATGTTTTGAAAATATCTATGTGCACACCCATCTGCATATATAAGGAGAACCAAACGCTCACAACTATTGCCCTAACAAAGCTTTCTTCCTTGTGGAAAGACTGACAATAAATATAAAATATAATTATAATACATAGTTAGTAATTATATAATTATAAATATATATCATTAATTAGTAAATATATAATATTACAATTACTATTTATAAATATATGATTAGTAATTAACTATAATTAGGAAGATTATAATTATTAATAATTATATAATATTCCATATAATTACATGTTATTACAGATAATGTATTATATACTATTAATTATATAACATTATTAATAATATATATGATTTACATTAATATATAATAATACAATTATTAGTAATTATATTCACTCCAGATATAAAGCAAGATAATGGGTAAAGAGTGGTAGACACAGGGAGGTGGGGACGGGGAGGTGGTGATATTATAGATAAGACGACCAAAGGAACATCAGTTGTTTACCTAGAGAATCAATTGATTTATACTGACTATCATCACACCTATGGCTAAAGTTTGTTAGCAAGCTAACACTGAAAATGTACTTACCAACACTTGCCCCACAAAGGTCTGGGCCGAAAGCAACATTTCTATACGATCACGAAATCGTCCCTGGAAGTGGAGGCTTCTTACATGGTTCCTAGGGATGCTACCTGATGTGAACAGTTCCTACAATCGAGAGAAAGAAATTGACAATGTGAGCTGGATCTGAGAGAAAGAAATCTGTTTTACTTATGTTGATAGAGCCTCTTGTGATGGTATCAGTCGAAAACCACTCTACCTTGTCCAAATCAGGGAACCCTGAAGTTGCTTATTCAATATTTCATAATATGGATTTTACTGGATTTGCATTTTCCTGGTTTTCCGCACAGCTTTTTTTATGCTGAAATTCTGCAATCTTCCTCTATGTCTTTCTCATGTATACTCAGTCCCAGATCCTTCATACTGACATCATTGCAACGATCAGAATTGGGAGCATCATGCTTTCTTCTGCTCTGGGTATAAGTGTAACAGTTTTCATCAAGATATGTGGACAAAGAAAAAAGATTACAAATTGATTTTTTAGGTGATTACTTAAGTGTCTGCATTTTGTGAGAGAAGGGAGAAGTTTTCAGCAATTTTGTGTTGCTTTTAGTTTTTTTGGCTGGTATTATATTCTGAAATTATAATCCTTCCTCACATTTATAGAATGTCTTTTTTTTTTTTTTTTTTTTTTAAGACGGAGTCTGGCTCTGTCACCCAGGCCGGAGTGCAGTGGCCGGATCTCAGCTCACTGCAAGCTCCGCCTCCCGGGTTTACGCCATTCTCCTGCCTCAGCCTCCCGAGTAGCTGGGACTACAGGCACCCGCCACCTCGCCCGGCTAGTTTTTTTGTATTTTTTAGTAGAGACAGGGTTTCACTGTGTTAGCCAGGATGGTCTCCATCTCCTGACCTTGTGATCCGCCTGTCTCGGCCTCCCAAAGTGCTGGGATTACAGGCGTGAGCCACCGCGCCCGGCCAGAATGTCTTCACTTATTATATTTAAATGTTACAGTAATCTCATATGATAAAGTTAGGCATGACTAAATAAATTTTATATTGATGTGGAAACCAAGGTATAGAGAAATTAAATGACTTTCCTAATATCAGGCAATGAGGAAAGGCTGGGGCCTGAGCTGGCATTCATTGTTTGCTGATAATATTTTAGAACCACCACAAAGAAATACACAAACCACCTAGGACTACCCACACCAAGCTAAATGACTCCCTCTGACTTTCAAAAAAGCTCATTTTATATGAAACCAAGATTTCCAAAATCAGTTAATGTTTCTACTCATATTTTCTGAATGATAAGAAGGGAAGTCTCATTTAAAAACTCTTTGATGAAAGTTTACATCCTGATCAATTATTTGTCCTCTAATACACAGGACTCATGTCTGTTTCTAAATGTTGTCTGAGAATTAATTTAAAAAAATACTAGGTATGACATTAATATAGAATACTCATTTGAATTCCATCATAAAATGGAGCTACCTTCTGTGGAAAAACAAATTGGTCCTAAGATATAATAAAATCATATTTATAGATGTAATAAATGTTTTAAATGCACATTTAAGGAGAGAAATTATAACTCTCCAAATAATTTTTAAAATAACTCTTCACAGTACACCTAGATTTCTGACTTTTTTTTTTTTGCATTTGTCCAACTTCTCCAAAGGCTTAGACAAAAACAGGTCACTCTTAATTTGATGAAACAAAACAAATTATTGAAAACTAACTCAACTTGATCAAACTCTTTTCTCAAGATTCAAAAGCAGAACGGTACAGCATTCTGGTTGCTCAGGCTCACTTCTTAACATTTTGTCACATTTGCTAAATATTTGTAATTAAAGGATACACCTGGATTGAAGTGTAGACATAAATTACACCCAAAGTAAGAAATGAAAAATATAGGAAATTGACAAATGTACTCTCACATTTTTGTAATCACAGAAAATGAACATAATGGAGAAGAACACTGCCTAGAGCAGAAGACTAAGACGATTTAAAAATCCTACAAATTCAGTTGTGCATTAACAACAACAAACAAGGTAGAAAACAGGAGGCAGATTCATCAAGGCTATTTACCCATAAGTCAGTATCCCAGTATTCTTTCTCCAATTATTGTGCCACTGCTTAAAATCCATAATGTACAAATAATCAATAGAATAAACTTGTTTAGGAACAAAATCTATAAGCTTCAATATTGGCTAATTTTCAAATATGGAAAACAAAATTCCATATTACCAATAACCTTAAAAATTATCAATTTATAAATTATATTTTCTGTAGGTTTTAGCACTAAAAGAAATGTTTTAAGCAAATTTTCAATATTATAATGCACAGGTGAAATGTGTTGTGTTATGGAAATTGCTATAATCTATCAGAGAAAGAAAGTTTGGGAAGCAAAAATGGAAACAAACTACACAGGGTATAATAAAACTCTTCGTCTTTGACCTCTGGTAATAGAACATCCATTACACAGCATTTGAGAGCTTTATTTCAAGCTCTTAAGCAATGCCTTATCTGTATAATACATCATTTATCCTCATCATCATCATTTGCCAGCTGTTATTCAACAACATCAACTCCTGCTAAGGTTGTTTGGTTATAAGAAATGTCCTTGCATCTATGCCTGGATAGCACAGGCATGTATGCATGAGCTTCTCTGTGTATGTGCAACTCAATGTGTTGTCTTCACATAGCATACAAAAGACAATGTACACATGTCAGTACATATGCATTATGCATGAACAATTTATGAAAGCAAGGTTGATGTTGATGTCTTGTTCCCTTTCACCTCCTTTCTACAACCTAGCACAATTGTCTTGTTAAAATTCAAGATAGAGTCATGGACATAATGTTTATGAACCTTTTTTCCAGAACAGTGACCTCCCTTTCCAGAGCTAACATTAATCATTAACCATACAAGACATTGCTTTTTCCAGTGATGGGAGAAAAAAGAGGCCTGAACCTGTCTCTTCAGGCTTCAGAATGTGGCCTGAGGTCTGGCTTACTACCCTTTCTGAGGCACCAGGCCAGAGAAGCTGACTGTGTTAGCCTGAAAAACTGAATGAAGCTTAGATCTTTTGCTGAACACAAAACTACCCCAAACTCATCTGTAACTTCACACAAAGGGATCCCTAATAAGGAAACTGACCAAGATAATTCCTGTTCCCTTGATGATTTGCCATTTTTTAACAGTTCTCCAAATCAGCCTGAAGATCAGCAGGATGATGAGTCCACTGATGAAGGTCATAAAGGAGGAGAGAATGAATGCTACTTGGATCTCAGTTGTGCAGGACATTTTCTGCAAGTCTTCCCAACTATCATTTCGTAGCTTAGTCTGAAACATGTTTGAGACATCAGTAGAAGGAATGGCCAGACCATTTGATGACGTCGTGGTCACCTGGTAACAATTCCAGGAATCAGAGTTCACTGTACCACAGTGTTCCAACGTTAGGTGTGATAACCAGTGGGAGGTTCCAGGAACAAGGGTCTGCCAATCCCCCAGTGCCAGCTCATGGGTTGTGGACGAATACACAACTGGAGATGGCTGGGGCCTACAATATGAATAGTCAAAAAATCATAATTCTAGATCTGATTGTTACTGACTTTCTCTATGCCTTGAAGAAATCCCATTATCTATAGCAATGATCAGCTGGTTATCAGTTCAGTTAATGCAGTCAGATAATTTCAAATCAACTCCTTTTGAGTGAAACAACAGCCAACTATGCATGTGAATGAGTTGGTTCTCCATCTGGGAGGATGCCACGTGCTTAGTAGGCTTGGAAGGACAGAAGAGAGAAGTATTTTAAAGTTTTTGTTTATCCTTTATACAAAGGAGCAGATATGCAGAATGAATAAGTCTAGAAGATTCAGTGTACAGAACAAAGAACATAATTAATAACATTATTTTATATTCAGGATTTTTGCTAAAAGAGTAGATTTTAAGGGCTCTTGTTACATGCACACAAAAAAAGATTAACTCTGTGAGATGACAGATATGTGAATTTGCTTGACTACAGTCACTGTTTCACTATGCATAAGTATATTAAAAGAGCATTTTGCATTTATACTCATATGTGGAAGCTAAAACAGTGGATCTCATAAAGAAAGAGAGTAGATTTGTGGTTACCAGAGGTCGGGAAGGGTGGCCAAAGAAAGAAGTGGGATAAAGAGAAGTTGATTAATGGGTACAAATATTTGGTTTGATAGAAGAAATAACATATACTGTTCTAAAGATCAGTGAGGTGACTAAAGCTTATGATAATCTATTGTACATTTAAAAATAGCTAGAAGAGAAAAATTTGAATGTTTCTAGCATAAAGAAAATACAAATATGTAAGTTGATTGATATCCCAAGTACACTGACTTGATCTGTACAAATTATATGAACATATTATCCCACGTGACTTGAAAATATGTGTATCTATTGTGCATCAATCCAAAGAATATCACATTGTACTCCTTAATTACACACAATGAAAATCAAGATTGTCTTGAAACAGAAAAAAAAAGGGTTTTGTTTACTCTTTACGTAAGAAAGGCATAGTATAGAGTGCAGGTATTGAAGAAGGCAATTTAACTAGTATGGTCATTGGTTGATTGTTATTTCAGCCCATAAATCTGTTCCACTTATCTCTTCTTTATGGAACTCTCTCCTTTCTTGCTTTTATTATTGCCCTGGTAGCAAACCTTTTGGCCCAGCAGAGGTAAAGTTCAGAATGAGAGAAATTTCTTTGATTTTCCCTGATGTTTTCAAAGGTGTAAGAAATGTCATGCCTTTCAGTGTGCACAAGTGGCAGGTGAAATGTCAGAGCCCAGTGGAGGGCCTAGTTCACCCCAGTTATTATGAAGATAACCTAACACCAGGTGAAGAGGCCCAAGAGAAATCTTCACACTGTCCTTGGGAGCCCGCCATGACTCCGAGCTGTTTGGCAGGCTGCTTCAGAAGATAACTGTAGCATTTCCTAGAACTGCTGCCACAGTTACATTTCCTGCCTTTAAGCTTACCTATCATTTCTACAAAATCCTGTCACTGAGCTAGCTAATAATAAAGGGCGGTGTTTAAAAGAACACTGGTCGAGGAGTTAGGAGCCCTGCGTTCCAGCCTAGTCCTTTTGTTAAGTTACTGTGTGATGTCTAACAAGTCATTTTAATTTTCATAGTCTTTTGATTTTATGTGGAAGATAATACCTACTTGGTAGAATTATTGTGGGGATTCAAGAAGGTAGTGTGAACATATTTTGAAAAGCATAAAACTCAATATAAGATGCCATTAGCCATTTCAGTTCCTTTTTTGAATGGCATTAATTATAAAGAAAGGAGGAGGAAGAAAGTAAAGGAAAGGAGGGAGAGAAAGAGGGAAGGGGAGAGGGAGGGAGGGAAGGAGGAAGGAAGGAAGGAAGGAAAGGAAGGAAGAAAGGAAAGAAGGGAGAGAGGGAGGAAGGAAACAAGGAAGGGAGGGAGGAAGGAAAGAAAAAAGGGAGGGAGGGAGGAAGGAAAGAAAAAAGGGAGGGAGGGAGGAAGGAAGGAAGAGAAGGAGGGAGGAAGGAAAGAAGGGAGGGAGGGAGGAAGGAAGGAAGAGAAGGAGGGAGGAAGGAAATAAGGGAGGGNAAGGGAGGGAGGGAGGAAGGAAGGAAGAGAAGGAGGGAGGAAGGAAATAAGGGAGGGAGGGAGGAAGGGAGGGAGGAAGGAAGGGAGGGAGGGAGGAAAGAAGGAAGAGAGGGAGGGAGGGAAGAAAGAAGGAAGGAAAGGAGGGAGGGAGGAAGGAAGGAAGGAAAGGAGGGAGGGAAATCACTTGTTTATCTCTTTCACATATGTGTGTGTGCATGTACACACACAGATACACTTACAGCTATGTGGACAAGATCAGAGTTTCTAAGCCAAAATTCATCCACATCCTTTACTTAGTATTCTCCCTCTTAAGTAATGATTAATCTATCATTATCACTTTAATTTTCTCATTTTCTTCACTTTTGCTATTTACTATTTGTTAGAATGGAGAAAAGAAACAGAGACAGCAGTGGGGAGGGTTGCTCAACAGCAACACAGATTTATTGGACAAAGACTTGCAGAGGGGGAACACCAGACAGCGCTGGAGCCCAGGCCCTGCTTACTGACTGGAGCAGTTGTAGGTCTGGACAGGAGAGATTCAAAATCAGTCTCTTCAAACCCATCTTGAACCTAGAGTGACGAATGGTCCCTGTTCAGAACTGTCCCAGGTTCAAAACTGAAAGTCCAGTGTCTTGAGAAACCACCTTGTCCTAGCAAACTGCAGCGACTAGTCACCCCGCATCCCGCAACACGTCATCTATGCTGCACTCCAATCCTGCTGCCTCCTCTTAGCTATGAGGACATACAAACCTTTTCCTGGCCCAGGCCCTTACAGCACAATGCCTCTGTTCCCTCTGCCCAGAGCACTCACGTCAGTAGTGGCTGCTATTTTGTTGTTCTTCAGATCTCCCTTGGTCTCTCTTACGGCTTTCTGACCCTTTCTTTTATAGCACTTCATAGTACTCAAGATTTGTTGTTATGTGATTTACTTGTTGCCTGGTTTATTTTCTGTCTCCTTTCACAAGACTGTAAGCTCCACAAGCACGGGATGTCATTTCTGCTTTACTCATCACCGATTACTATGTCTAGTGTTGTACCTGGCACGTGCCTGGGAATATGTACGGACTTTGTAAATATTTGGCGATTGAACGAATGCATGTTGATCCTCAAAGATATTTGTTAGGTGAATGAAATACTGAATCTGCATCAACCTTAACCCAAGTTATCCAGAGTTCTCTGCTCCATATTCTCCACCTCTGACTGCAAACTGTTCTTGTGATGAAAGCATCACCCATAGTGTGTAATGCATGGTTCATACTGTGTGTGTATGTGCGTGTGTGTGTGTAGTGAAAAGGGCACCTGATTTGGATCAAGTGTCAAAGTGTCACCATCTTTGCAAATTTAAATTTGGTAATTATGGCCGGATGCGGTGGCTCACGCCTGTAATCCCAGCACTTCAGGAGGCCAAGGCGGGCAGATCACCTTAAGTCAGGAGTTTGAGACCAGCCTGACCAACATGGTGAAACCCCCCTCTACTAAAAATACAAAAAAAATTAGCCATGTGGGATGGTGGATGCCTGTAATCCCAGCTACTCGGGAGGCTGAGGCAGGAGAATCACTTGAACCTGGGAGGTGGAGGTTGCAGTGAGCCGAGATGGTGCTGCTGCACTCCAGCCTGGGCGACAGAGCAAGACTCCGTCTCAAAATTAAAAAAAAAAAAATTGGTAATTATTCTCGGTTAGTGAGTTATTTGGTGATGGGTGGACATGTGACTAGGCATAGCCCTTTATAGCTTGGTAGCAGTTCAGGGTTCAGAACTTGGAAGTTAGAGAACTTTGAAGCAATGATACCCTTCACAGTAATGAAAGATAGTATTCTCCTTGTACTTGATGGTTTGATAAGAATAAAACACAATAACTATTTTTTTGACTACCAACTGCAAGCTAGAATCTTTGTTGTCTAAGTGTGTGTGTGTTTGTGTGTATTGAACAACTACCTTATACCAAGGACTGGCAGCACCAGGGTCACCAAAACAAATCTAGTTCATTCCCTCACAGAAGATAGAGTCAACTGAGGAAGACATTTACAATGACAAACTGCAAAATGTGTTTAGAAAATAAACTAATCTAGTAAGGAGCCAGGGGGTCAGGAAAGCTACCTCAAATACATCATGTTTGAAGCTGAGGTCTGAAGGATGAGAAGCTTCCCAGGCCGGGACCACAGAAGGGGTTAAGGAGGCTGGGGTAAAGCATGATTAGGCTGGGAAGGAGAATGCACCTTTTTTTTTTTTTTTGAGACAGAGTCTTGCTCTGTTGCCCAGGCTGGAGTGCAGTGGCGCAATCTCGGCTCACTGCAAGCTCCGCCTCCCGGGTTCACGCCATTCTCCTGCCTCAGCCTCCCCAGTAGCTGGGACTACAGGCGCCCCCCACAACCCCCTGCTAATTTTTTGTATTTTTAATAGAGACGGGGTTTCACCGTGTTAGCCAGTAGGGTCTCGATTTCCTGACCTCGTGATCCGCCCGCCTCGGCCTCCCAAAGTGCTGAAGGGCATTCATCATCCGCCAGATGAAACGCCGTGACCCAAAAGAAGGCTGGGCGTGTATAAACGTGTTGCAGGACTTTTCTTTGGTTCGGCTAAAGACGGGGTCCTCGTCCGTCCCATGGCCATGAAAATTTAGGCTCGCAGGTGGTTTGAATGGTGAGTAGGAGAGAGTTGTAGTGGGTGAAGAGGAAGAAAAGGGGGAAACGAACTCTCGCAACGCGAGTCCCTGCTAGGGCGCTTCCCGCCTGCAGTTTGAATCCCAGGTTCCACACAGGAAGAGGAGGGGCCAGGCTCCTCCCTGCTCCAAAGGTCACGAACTTCTGTGTCTCCACCCCAGCGCGCGTTATTCCTAGTGCGCAGGTTGGTTGGAGGTTTTCCGGGATCGCTTCCAACCTGGCTGTCTTTTAAAAGGGAACCAGATTATGCAAGGCTTTGTGTTCCAGCTTAGGCTAAAAACCAAGAACAACTTTATCCTAAGGTCAAGAGGAAATATTTGATAGGTTCTAAAGAAGGGAGGTAAGTGATTGCATTTCCATTGTGAAAGCGTCACACTGGTTTCCATGCAGAGACAGCTGGTCCCGACCCTGACAGAACGCTAGTCCTGGTGGGATGGGGCTGGTGGGAAGAGACACAAGTGCGCAGATGTGAGTGATGTCTGGGGAAAAGTCAGCATTTGGGACGTGAGGGTCAGGAAGCATCAAAGCTGATCCTGGGTCTCTGAGTGATACCTCTGGGTGGTTTTGGGGGCTTTTCACTGCTATGCCTTTAATAGTAAATCTAAGAAATGAAGACTGTGCTACGGAATCTATTCTTTTTTTTTTTTTTTCATTTTTAAATTTCAGATGAATTTTTTAACATGTCAGTGATTTGATTAGAAAAATTGCTTCATTTTGTACACATTTCTGCAATTTGCCTCTGGGCACTCAAATATTCTGGAAAATTATACTTTGTAATGGGATTGAATAAATGTTTAATTTTTAAAAATTTACTCTCTTCAAGAAACATGCCATATCTGGGAAAGGAAAGTAAGAATTACATTTTTTAAGTGTAGATAACAGCACTCATGAATGTGTGTGTGTGTGTGTGTGTGTGTGTGTATGTGTGTTTGCAATGCGTCCGGAAGTAATAAATTATATTGTAATGTTGCCTTTTAAGTGCCTATCCATTGCACTTAATGCTATACCCCCACATTTCTCTATTTCTACAAGCAGAGTTTTTCTTTTTATATCCTCAGAGCACATTCATACCATTGGGAAATTGCAATGTTGAGAAATGCTAAGCCTCAATCTTCAATTCGTGTGGCCAGTCAATGGCAGAAGCAGGTCTGAAGTTGGGAATGGAAATGGCTGTAATGCCACAGAGCACTAGAGTCATGGTGAAAGCCCATCACAGCCAGCTACTTCTGGGGAACTCTCTCCTTGCTGAGTTTTTATATATATCACTAAGGAAATTGACTTAAAGATTAGAGCTTCAGTTTCTCAAGATGTGTGTGGAGTTATTTAAGTCACCACGTCTTTACCTTAAACCTCCTTAAGGATTCATTTTTGGTTTGACCCCTCTTTTTACATTTCACCAATAGGGTACATAACATATTAATTACTTTTAGAGAAGTTCCCTCAAAGGGAACATTTTTTTTTTCTCTACAGAATCTTGCTCTGTCACCCAGGCTAGAGTGCAGTGGTGCGATCTCAGTTCACTGTAACCTCTGCCTCCCAGGTTCAAGTGATTCTCCTGCTTCAGCCTCCTGAGTAGCTGGGATTATAGGCACACAACACCACGCCCAGCTAATGAGGGAACATAATTCAATCCGTATTTTATTTAGCCCCATGACCTATTGAGACTTACCCTTTGAAAAAGGCACTGTATTTTCTCTGCAGTCTGTTGTTCCCTGTGTATTCTAAATGGACAAACCGCAGCAAGACGTTCCACTGTGATGTGAATATTAACCCAATAACAGGATGTCTGTGATGCTCTGTTGTGCATATGGATCTGCTTTTAGAAACTAACAACTCTTGAAAGAATATTACAAACAATATAATGCATTTAACATCCATATGGAAACCCTGAGTTTTATTTGTATTTTTTGTTGAATTTGTTAATACACTTCTGAAATATAAGACTCAGAACAAGTTTCTTATGCTCCCTGAAGCATAGTTTTCTCATCAGTGTAAAGAAGAGTCTGAACTGATCTCTGAGATCCCTTCTGGCATTGACATACTACCAATCTTTTATTCTGTAATCTTAGATTATTTCTGTAATAGACTAAACACCTTACCATATTTCTAGAATCTGACCTCATTCTCCAAATGGACTCTTTTAAAAAATGAACACAGAGGAAGAAGCATCATTTCTGAAATTTCTGAATGGCTTTTTATTGAAGGCATCCTCTTTAATAACATAACTTGAAATCCAATTTGGTTTCTTTTTAGATCTCACAGAATTACTTTTCTTCATAAAGAGAATGTGGTTACCTTGGCCACTGTCTCTGATTTCATCTCTAATGCTACGGCCTTGTTCCCTATGTGGTCTGATTTAAAATATCCTGACTAACTTGACAGAAAGATCATCTCTTAAAAGATCATCTCTTACCATTGCTCTCCCTAGTCTCTCAATTCCTTTTTTCTCACCAATTTGCTTTCTGCAGTACTGCAGATCTGTGCCTCATTTTGGGTGTTTGCAAAGTGCATTTGAATGTTCATGCCTATATCAAATACTTGGGGGTATTCCTTGGGTCTATTGCTAAATATAAAGTAAAACATTGCTCAGTTTCTTTAATTTTTGGATTTGCGATTCCTATTTTTTTGTATTAAATACTTGAAGAGTGGTGTTCATAAATTATGGTACAAATTCAACAACAAAAGCTAAAACATGAGTCTTCTCCATTCAGCCAGTAGATGGAAGTATTTCATAGGGAATTAGCAAGCAGCAAGCTTTTGTTGTTTTGGGACTTTTTTTGGTGTTTTTTTTTTTGGTGGAGGGGGTGTTGTTTACTTTTTGTTTATTTATTTTTTAAAAAAGTTAGAGGAACCTGTCTGGAATAAAAGTGGAAAGGGGAAATGAAAAAGAAAAAAGAAAAGACTAAGAGAGGGGCACCCAATCCCATAACATGCAGGGCTTCCAAACTGATTCAACCTCAGCAAAAACCTGTTTTCTGTTCAGGCTCTGTCTATTGTCTTCTGTGATTTTGTTCCTTTTGAGAGAATAGGAGGATAAATTAAACTGTTGATAACTCTGGAGTTTTTTTTTTTATATTTTTAATGTAATCTCTATAGATCCTTGAGAGTCCTAAAAATCTTTTCATGAGAATGAATAATGCAATCAGTCTCTTCAGCAATCAGGCCAGCTGAGCATCAAGCTGGTGATTTTATTGGAATGCTTAATGTCCACCACAAAGCAGAGTGAAGGAGACAGCAGTGGAGGCTCACTGTTGGCAGTTCTGACTAGCAACTCTGGCCAAGCTTCTGATGCCAGCCCTTTGCCCATCCTCTCCACCACTCCTATTTGGAATTAGTGGTCTGTCATTAAAAGACTAAAGCAAATCACCAGGCATTGGCCCAGTGGCTGGTTGCATTATTTCCGTGGGTGCTGTGTGAACGTGTTTCCGAAATCCTAATTACAATGAACTGTGTATTTGTTTGAGTCCCAACATGAGGCTTAGGTTAAAAAACAGTTGTCACCCCACAACAGCATAGGAGATGAAAGCCATCTTTTCTGTATCAGATCTTGTTGAATTGGCACGTTCATGCAAAAATACTCCTTTCCACAGCCTTCTGTCTCCTTGTGAGCTCTGGCAGGAGTTGAAAGGAGTGGCCATTAGATCCATCTTTGGTTTGAGGATAGCCCAGTAGTTTTTCAATTAAGGGAGAAACTAAAACGCCATGGATAAAATAGCTCTCCATAATAAAATTTATTTTAATTCACATATTTACAAGAAAATACAAACAAATGCTATAAGATGCATGCACGAGGCAAATGAAATACCCTGAAACTGATTAACATATTCTTATGCAGAGCTTTACTTATTCACCCAGCTTTGTTTTTTCTACCATCAAAGGGTAATGTTGCCCTCCTTATTGGTATTTCTGACTTTCTTCATCAGTATTGTGATTTTAATTGCATTTGTCTAAAAACTGCCTTTCTATGCAATGCCCTTGATGTGGAGCTGTTTGCATTCATACATTTATTTTCTTTTTTCAGCATGTCCTTGAAGTATGGGTCTTTGGAATATAAAATGCAAAAACTATATAGATAAATATTGAGGGACAAGAATCATTGAGCATTAAATCTGTTTAGCACTTATTCCTGTTCATTCTTTTTAGAAAGGAGGAAACTGATACCCGGGCAGAAGAATTTGTTCTTCAAACTATGAATGCAGAGCTACCCCAATTCATCCACACGCATAGTATTTCGCAGAAAAAAAGAAAACCCTATGATGTCAAGCAGTCATAAGGACTAATGATAAGCTTATTTGGCAAAACCTTTGATTTGGCAAATCCTCTGAGTTTTAAAATATCTTCTAATCTTATTTCTAACAAGCATTGAACTGATGGGAGAAAAGGGAGTACTACAGATGAGATAAAGATCAAATCCTTTGTGGCCAAGAGAGATAGTGAAAGGAGAGAGCATAGCAATTTGGTGGCAAGATTTTATTTGCTTGTCAAGGTAGCAACTCTGTATGGAATGGCCATCTCTGAGCAAGTGACCTCTTCCTCTCCGCATGTATGCTGTGTCCCGAGCGCCCTGTGCCCTGTGTCCAGCGCCCTGACGAGCAAGTGTCATTGCAGTTTCTTCAAAGCAAAGGTCACTGTTGGGAAATTTTGCCACCAGAGGGCAACACTGTCTAACTTTTGCTCTTAGGGACCTGCCAACACCCCCACCAACTTCCACAACTTCCACCCCCTTTTTAAGGAAAAGTGTGTGTGTGTGTGTGTATGTGTGTGTGTGTGTGTGTTTTCCCCAGGAGTATGCCAAATAAACCCTTCAGAAGTCACATCTTTGCAGTCCCTGATCAGAATGGGGGGAAAGAAATGCAGTCCTGATTAACAATGAGGTACAGGAGAGCCCTTGGCGACTTTCCTGGCAATTACCTTGGTGCTCACCTCGATGAAACTGGAAGGACAAGTGTTTGGGGCTATAGATGTGAATCTCACTAGTATAACTAGGCAGGGTGGTTGCATGTAACACAGGTAACTCTGTTCATTTTTTAAAAGAGTCCATTTGGAGAATGAGGTCAGATTCTAGAAATATGGTAAGGTGTTTACAGTCTATTACAGAAATAATCTAAGATTATAGAATAAAAGATTGGTAGTATGTCAATGCCAGAAGGGATCTCAGAGATCAGTTCAGACTCTTCTTTACACTGATGAGAAAACTATGCTTCAGGGAACATAAGAAACTTGTTCTGAGTCTTATATTTAAGAAGTATATTAACATCTGAAAATCCAGAGAGGATTTAGGTTTGCAAAGTTCATTCTTGTCCTGGATCACCATCCTTGGATTAGTTAACTTAGTGAAAGAACTAAAAAGTAAACTCGTTTATTGCATCTCCACTCAAAATGTCTTCCTGAGCATGGACTTTTCTTGCAGCAAAGACCACGTTACAAGATGATCTCAGCCATAGATTATTAAGGTCTAACACAGACATCAAGATGTAAGCGGAAGAGTCTTAACCATTTTCCCCATTTAATGTGCCCATACAAAATAAAAACACAGAAAGGTAGAAGGTAATTAACTAATTTTCCCCAGAAAGATCGTGGTGATGTTAGAAGGATCGTCCAGGACTTTCTTTCTTGGCTTTGTGAGTTATCCCTAACCCCTTCTGCAGCTAGAAAATAAGCTTCTGGGAGCTCTTTTGGTTTCTGGAGTCTTCTTCTCAACCTGTCTGTCACACACTGGCTGTCATTTTCCCTCCCTGACCCGTCTCATATCCTTCTCACTGCTGGGTAAGTTAACTCTTGGCAGTGGATATACTCAGAGTCTAGTACCTGGCCTGACCACACAACACCCAGATAACCACACTGTTATCCTTCCCGCCCAAGCTCAGCCTAAGGACAGTGGCTCCCAGGGAGGCAGATCAGCCGGCTCTGCTTCTCTGTTTGCTGAGAGTTTCCAGTTTGAAAAACACACATCCCCATTTAATGGATCATCTAATGGAAATCACCTGCTCCTCGAATAATCGTTGAACAAATTGATAGCACACAGTAGTGAGGCTTCTGGGCTTCAATACTACCTGACTGATTCCAGTAGATGGAATGAAAACAACCCAAACAAACCCCTGTTCATTGTTTAGAAGCTCATTATTCACAGGGGAATCATGGCCTCTACAAATTGGAGCTCCTCTACCGGAAAGGCAAGAGGGTCTGTGGCCAGGGGAAAAGTGCCCTGAATCCTCTAGGGAGGGCTTTGAGTGCTGGCTTTGCTACTTATCAGATCCGGGGAAAAAAAGGAAAAAAAAAAAACCCTGCGGAATCCATGGAGATAAAATACCTACCCTACCCTGAAGCCTTGTAGACAGTATGAGGTCAAGTTAGGCACCATGAGGAAAGCTCTTTCATGTGACAGCACTCAGGCACTCAATAATAATACAGTAGTCCCGTCATCCACAGCTTCACTTTCCATGGTTTTAGCCACCCATAGTCAACTGTAATCTGAAAATATTAAACATGAAATTTCAGAAATAAAAGATGTCTATGTTTTAAATTGTACACCATTCTGAGTAGTGTGATAAAATTTTACATTATCCTGCTCCACCTCCACGAAGGACATGAATCCTTTTAACCAGGGGACCCACACTGTCTCTACTCCCGGCCCACTAGTCACTTAGGAGCCCTCCTGGTTATTAAACCGACTGTCGTGGAATTGTAGTGCTTGAGTTCAAGTCACCCTTATGATACAGAAGCTAAAAAGAAATTATTTAGGCAGATAGTGAGGGTAAGAGAGTCCTCAGTGGAATTTCCCTTTTAATAAAAAGCAGTCCCCAAATTATTTCTTTTCTCACAAACAGCAGCCTGAAAAATGGAGCTACAGACATAAGCAAGCTGGAAGATTGCACAGGTGACTGCCAGCAGCTGTGCAAATAGAAAAGGGCTACCTGAAAGCCAGTTATGTTCAACATGGAGGCTCCATCTTCCCTTTTCTTTGTTGCCACGTGTACAATAAAGAAGCAGGCAACATGGCACCCACCAGGTAGAGAACCCGTCTGCATAATAACAGATTAGGCTGGGGCAGCCAGTCTCTTTGCACACTATGTAAATGGCATATCTGGTCCAAACAATTCTTTGTCCCCTATGTAAATCAGACACCACCTCCTCAAGGTAGTCTATAAAACTCTGTGCATTTCACCAAGGAACTGGCAACTCATTTTCTTTGGGACCCCTCTCTGCAGTTAAAGAGCTTTTCTCTTTCTTTTGCCTATTGAACTTCTGCTCTGAACCTTACCCTGGTGTATCCAAATCCTAGTTTTCCATGACTGTGGAACAAGGAACCACAGGTATTACCCCAGACAAATGACACGGCTTCACTTATTCATAATGGCCCCCAAATGCAACCTTAGTGATGCTGGCAATTCAGATCTGCCAAAGAGAAGCCATCAAGTGCTTTTTTTCAGTGAAAAAGTGAAAATTCTCCATAAGGAAAGAAAAGAAATTGTATGCTGAGGTTGCTAGGAGATATAGTAAGAGCAAATCTTATATCGGTGAAATTGTGAACAAGATATTGCTATAATTGTTCTATTTTGTTATTAGTTATTGTCGTTAATATCTTATCTGATAAATTAAACTTTATTGTAGCTCTGCATGTGTAGGAAAAATCGTTGTACTTTATGCACGTATTGGGTTTCAGGCATCCACTGAGAGTCTTGGAACATATGCCCTGTGGGTAAAGGGAGACTACTATAATAATAGCTGTTATTTATTGAGCACAGAGTTCTATATTAAACAGTTTTTGCAGACTGCCTCACTAAATCATCTCAACAGTAAGTGCATAGTAGTGTGAAAGGAAAACAAATCTTGGGACCCCAAAATCACTAAGTTAAAGGGAAAAATCAAGCTGGGCACTGTTGGGGCAAACCGGCCTCCCATTCTATTCAAAGTCATCCCTCTGTTCACTGAGATAAATGCATATCTGATTACTTCCTTTGGAAAGGCTAATCAGAAATCAAAAGAATGCAGCCTTTTGTGTCTTATTTACCTGTTACTTGGAAGCTCCCTCTCTGCATCCAGTTGTCCTGCCTTTCTGGACCAAACTAATGTACATCCTCATATATCGATTGAGGTCTCCTGTCTCCCTAAAATGTATAAAACCAAGATGTACCCCGGCCACCTTGGGCACATGTCCTCAGGACCTTCTGAGGCTGTGTCACAGACACGTGTCCTTAATTTTGGCAAAATAAACTTCCTAAATTGACCGAAGACCTGAGTTATATATTTGGGGTTCACCGTAGATATACATTGATCCACTTTAGAGATTAAAAATTTCAGGGGCAGAGACACTCATTGATTTGCCCATGGTCTCTGAGCCAGTAAGTGGTGGTTTTGACTCACAGCTCAGTCAAGCAGGCTCCAAAATCGTTGCTCTCACTATTAAGCTTTACAGACAGATCTGTTGCAAGCTGCTGTCTGTATCTGGGACAGTGAAACCTTCAGCATCTGAGGCTGCTTCTCTGTAAAGAGGTTAAACCTCCTTCCTCTTTCTGACCATATGGGTCATTACAAAGGGGCACTCCATGTTAATGAAGGATCTTTAATGGCTTTAGGTAACTCCTGATTGCCTCCACCACTCTGATTTGGAAATCATGCTCTATCTAAGGAGACCTCTTCAGTCTAACGAGAAAGAAAAGGGGGTGGAAGTGGGGGAAAAGGGAAAAATACAGGAAAGGCTGAAGCCAGTCACCACACCTAATTAGCTGCATTTGCAGCCTGCACAGACAAGAGCTCTCCTGAGGAGCAGCCAGATGAGGAGGGTGTGTTTCTTTGCAGGAAATGTTGTCCCCTAGGAGACAGGAAGAAGTGGAACCAAGGTCATCTAGAAGTATTTCAGTTTGAGGTCTGAACTATGGAGACTGGGAATAGCTCCAGAGTTCAGAAATGCATCAGGAAGAGGGTATAACCTATGATACATCATTCGCCATTCCTTGCTTGGTGTACATGTCTGGGATTAGTTTGTCCCTTCTCTTAATATTTTAAAAGTACTATCTCCTTGGTTTGGGTAGGGTAGGAAGCCGAGAGTTTCAGATCTTCTTTTGCAGCCTCCACAACATCTTGCAAAATCTGTTCATATTTTAAACAATGAGCTTGCTGGAAGAGAGAGCTATGCGATGAGAGTGAACACACACGCGTAATGAAAAGCTATGAAAAATAAATTTAGTACTTTATTATAACCTCAAGAGTGCAACCCGAAGGAGGGATGTGAGATCCGGTACTGTTTTTAAGGAAGAGACGGTAATAATGACCAGGTAGAATTTAGAGGATAAAGGAGACAGAGTCATTCCAGATGAGAAAATGTCAGGAACTGTAAGAATGAACGTATGTGAAAAGGAGGAAGAAATAACATTTTTGGGATCTAGCCATTTTACACTTCCTTTACAATAACAGTCCTAGATAATGAGTGTTATGATACCCAATTAACTCTAGGATGTGAGTTGATGTGCCTAAGATCACAGACTTAATTAGGAATAGAAGGCCCAATCTTGTGATCCCAAAGCATGGATTTTTTTCCCTTATACGATGTCTCCTCTTAATTTTAGAGTGTGATTTACTAATAAATGTCTTTCAAAAAGAAAAAAAAAATTAAAACCAGGAAAAAAAATCCAGTTACTATTTATATGATATGGTAGGGGAAAGGACTTTCTAAGCATAAAAAGAATGAAAAAAGTAACCAAAAATAGATTTCTTTGCTTATATGACAATTGAATTCTTTATAGTTCATAAACATCATAAAATTAAAGCCAAGCAATACATTTTTACAACAAATAATTGGTACAAAATTTGGTACCTCTTATAAATAACTCATAAAATTTGTAAGCAATACTGAACAGTACTGGAAAAATGAAAAGAAACATTAACATTCAGTGATGAAGACTACGGCTAATATTTGATAACGATGTGAATACTCATATAAAAGAAAGTCTTCTTTGTCATGAGCACAAAAATGTTACCTCATATACAGCTGTTAAAAATGTAAATATTGCAGAAGTATCAAAATATTTATTTTGTTAACTGAGTAACTTATTTATTTATTTATTTTTGAGATGGAGTCTCACTCTGTCGCCTAGGCTGGAGTCTGGAGTGCAGTGGTGTAATCTTGGCTCATGGCAGTCTCTGTCTCTCAGGTTCAATTGATTCTCCTGTCTCAGCCTCCAGAGTAGCTGGGATTACAGGCATGCACCACCACACCTGGCTAATTTTTACATTTTTAGTAGAAACAGGGTTTCACCATGTTGGCCAGGCTGGTCTCAAACTTCTGACTGTAAGTGATCCACCCACCTCAGCCTCTCAAAGTGCTGGGATTACATGGATGAGCCACTGAGCTTGGCCTAGTAACTCATTTTTAAGGTATCTATCCTCAAGAAGTAATTAGAACTTCAAAGTAAACTTCAAAAGAATAATTTTTGTTTTTAATGGAAAAATAATAGCAAGTACCTAATTATTAAATGAAAAGAAAATAAATAAAGACATCCATTGGTGGATTATCTTGCCATTCATAGTATGGAAAATTATGACAAAAGAATATTAAATTTTTTTTAAGTAGCAACATTAAATGTACAATATTATCTTCATAATATTGAAATTTGTATGCTTAGAAAAAAGACCAGAAGGAAATGTAATATAGGGTCATTTACTATCTTTTAGTGTGAAAATATAGGGATTTAAAAAATATATATATTTTTGGCAAGCCGCAGTGGCTTATGCCAGTAATTCCATTATTTTGGGAAGCTGAAGTGAGAGATTTACTTCAGCCCAAAAGTTTGAGACCAGTCTGGACAACATAATGGGAATCCCTTGTGTACAAAAACTAAAAAAATTAGCCGGACATGGTGGCGTGTGCCTGTGGTCCCAGCTACTCCGGAGATGGAGGTGGGAGGATCACTTGAGCCCAGGAGTTCTTGAGGCTACAGTGAGCTGTGAGCATATTAGTAAGCTCCAGCCTGGGTGAGAGTGAGACCCTGTCTCAAAAAAGAAAAGAAAAAAAAAGTAAAAAAAATTGTTAAAATACACTTTTTATTGTCTTTAAAATGAAAATGCACTGTATTATGGTACATATTTTAAGTAAAATAATCAACTAGCTTGCCATTGTTCCTTTATTCATTCATTCATTGAACAAGTCATTACAGAGAAGCTTCTATGTGGTGGCAGGCACTTGCCCACTATGCTGCACAGAGTCCCTGCTCCCAAGGAACTTTCAAGTGTATGATCCAGTGTAAAATTACAAATGAAAATAAGTATTATGAATGAAGAGGATACATTTCTATAAGAATTCAGAGGCTGGGCACAGTGGCTCACGACTGTAATCCCAGCACTTTGGGAGGCTAAAGCCGGTGGATCACCTGAGGTGAGGAGTTTGAGACCAGCCTGGCCATCTAAAAATACAAAAATTAGCTGGGTATGGTGGCACATGCCTGTAATCCCAGCTGCTTGGGAGGCTGAGGTAGGAGAATCGCTTGAAACCGGGAGGCAGAGGCTGCAGTAAGCCAAGATTGTGCCACTGCACTCCAGCTTGGGAGACAGAGTGAGACTCCATCACACACACACACACAAAAAAGAATTCAGAGTAAAGTAACCTGCTCCAAACTACTTGACAGGAATAGTTCTCAACTCTGATATTGGAATCACCTGGGACACTTAACAGACAACAATCCCTAGCTTGCTCCCCACCCTTCTCTCCTCCGTCCCAGGTGTTACTCTCCAGGTGACATACCCTTCAACCTGGTGGTTGGAGCACAACTGGGCTGAGGTGAGGAGAAGATGCAGACAATGGAACTGGACATGGCTAGAGTCAGACAAAGTGTGAGAGGCTTCTGGGTCCTGGATTTTAACCTGTGCATTTATTTCCCTGAAAGCACTGGAAAACCTTTGAAGCATTTAAGCCTAGATTTGACAACAGATTTACATTTTCTAAATCTTTCCTCTCTCTGCAATGAGAAGAAGAGATTGCTGGGGAACCAGAATGAAAAAGGGTGGTCAGTGCACTATCATAGGACAGTGTGGAAGTGGATGAGGGTCAAACAGAGGAGGGTGGGTGGAATTGACAGATATTTATGAGTAAAATAGTGATGACTTGTTTATGACTGCATATGGGAATGGTCGTAAGACACACTAGTATTTATCATGTGAAATCTAATTGAGATTTATTTCCTAGATGCAAAGAGTCGCTAACAGCTGGTGAGCTTTATCATAATTATGGGAAAAACGCCCTTTATAATGTTCTCTTAACCAAAGTGAATTTGTAACAGAAAGATATTCCAAGATTAAGTATAAATAAAAAATAATTGAATTGTTCAAAGTCCCAAATATGTATGTAATAATGAACAGGGCCTGTCCCTAGGTCACCGGTGAGAAGTCTGGGCTTCCAGCACATTAGGCCACATTCTAGACCCTTCATGGTTGTCAGCATGATGAGGCCAGACTTTGTCATGACACACTTATCCAATAATCCTGAGATGACTGGTATTTTCTAGGTAAGGAAAGAAGAACATGACTATTAGAATGTCCATCTGTATTTTATTTCATGCAAGGGACAGTGAAATTTGATTCCTCAACCATACTTTTACAATGCAGTTTCCCCCTTTCATTTGCTGTATTAACTGATGTATTTCTCATTCTACTTTCATTAAAGAAAAGACTTGATAGGTCATGGCAGATTTTAATCTGTTTTAATAGAGCAAAGCATTTGCTTTGAGATAATGTAGGAAATCAAAGACTGGGCTGTATGAGACCATAGGGGTATCCCAAGAGCATGCATTTTAGACTTTTCCTGCTTCCATCCTACCAACAATCTGGGACTGAAGTGTTTGCAGATCTTTTGTCAGACAAGCAGGTAAGTACTGAGCAACTGGTAAAGTGTTTATCGCTGGGCTATAGATGAGGTTAGGAACACACAATAGCCACCTCAGCTAATTGGAAGTGGGATAGGTAGGCAAAGGAAAATATTAAAAAATAAACTCGAGGTGATAAAGTGTCTTACTAGGAATGAAACGCTATAGGAAAACAAAACTTGGCATTTTGGGATAACCTTTAAAATTTCAATTATTTTGGAACATAGTAATTAATAATTTTGTGGGCATCATGAATTTTTGTCGTCGTTGTTGTTTATTATTTTTTGAGACAGAGTGGCTTGATCTCGGCTCACTGCAACCTTCACCTCCTGGGTTCAAGCAGTTCTTCCTGCCTAGCCTCCCGAGTAGCTGGGATTATAGGCACCCAATACCACAACAGCGTTATGAATTCGAATTTAGTATTTTAGAGTGATCTTAATAGGTGGCAACATAATTGGCTTCCCTGTATCTAAATCTAGACGTAACTCTGTTCTCTGCTCAGCACTGTCTCTTGGCTGTAGGTAGTGATTGAATTAAACAAAACAACAACAACAAAAAACCAAACACGAAAACACACATTTATTTCTTTTGAAAAAATGACCTGGAAAAGGAAGTCAGTAGCTAAGTTTGGGATAAAAGTTAAGTGGTTCCGAAGATTATACTTCTTAGACAGAAAAGAAAAAAAAAAAAAAAAAATAGAGTCAAATGCTGAGTTCAACTCAGAATTATCATGCTCTCTACAGAGAAACGAGAGTGAGCAATCTGTGGAACTATTTCTGCCAGAATTTATTTTAATAGCTGTGTAAAGCCTTCAGTATTGAATTTATAGAATCATTAATTGTCTAAGGGGGTCACTTAAAATTTTAAGTTGTACTTTACATAGCATTTTATGGAAAAATGATGTGTAATAGGGGTATTTTCAGATTTGCAAATTTGAGAAGGCCTAGGGACATTCCCCTCATGAATGTATATTTCTCCCATCCAAGTACTGCTTGGCTTCTGAGGTCAGATGAGATCGGGTGTGTTCAGTGTGGTATGGCCGTAGACATCAATGTATGTTTCTTAAAGTGTTAATGATCTGATGAAAAGAACAAAAAAGAATTCCCTTTACCTAGTCAGATAAGGATTTGGAGATAAGGCAGTTTTAGTAGCCAGAGTCATAATAGATTGATAAGAGTAATAATAATGGAAAAAAAGGGGGTGGGAGGCAGAGAGGGAGAGAGAGAGAGAGAGAAATGTAGTGATATAGGTAGGAGGTTGGAAGCCCTTTTAAAAAAAACGCATAAATGCATATTATGGTTAAGAAAAATTTTTGTGAGCCAGTTTCAGAAACATTCAGTGGAGAGTTCAGGGACTTCAGAATTCTAGTCCTGGTTCTGCTCCAAACTAACTCTGTGACTTTGAGGAAGTCGTTTATCCTCTCCGATCTTTAATTTTTTTTCTGAACCTTAATTTCTTCATCCATAAAATGATCGCAGTGGCCTGGGTAATGCCTGAGGTACAGTTCAGTGATTTTATGGCTTGTAGGTAATCATACTATATCGTTTTGCATCTTTTTTTTCTTCCATTGAACATTATATATTGAATATTTTCCATGTCAGTAACATTAGTTTAAGACATCATTTGAATGACTGCATAATGCTTATTACATTATCTTAATTATTTAGCCATCTCCTACATATTTAAGCTCTTTCCAATGTTTTTATGATTAAAAATGCTGCGTAAGCATCTTTGTAAATATTTGTCTCCATCTCCAGTGAGCTCCTTGGGTTGAGTCCTAAAAATAAAATTACTATTTTAAAGACAATGAGCTCCTTTAAAGTGTTTGATATTTGTTGCCAAATCTCTTCTTAGAAAGCTTGAAATATTTTTATGCCTACTGGAACTCCTAGGTCTTTTCCATTTCACCCATATTATTATATTTAACATTTAAAAAGTATAGGCTGGGTGCAGTGGCTCTCACCTGTAATCCCAGCACTTTGGGAGGCCGAGGCAGTGGATCACCTGAGTTCAGGAGTTCGAGACTAGCCTGACCAACATGAAGAAACCCTGTCTCTACTAAAAATACAAAATTAGCTGGGCACGGTGGCGCATGCCTGTAATCCCAGCTATTTGGGAGGCTGAGGCAGGTGAATTGCTTGAACCCGGGAGGTGGAGGTTGTGGTGAGCCGAGATTGTGCCATTGCACTGAGGCCTGGGCAACAAAGCAAAACTCTGTCTCAAAACATATATATATATGTGTATGTGTGTGTGTGTGTGTGTGTGTTTATGTATATATTTGACTTTTTTTTTCCATTGGAAAGCCAGTCCTGTCTTTATTTGAGTTAAGAACATCTTTTCCATTGAGGATAATATTAACCCTTTGGTTCTCTTATTTATAGCTCATAGGTGTCTTGACCTCACCTACCAGTGATTACAAATATTTAGCAATTCCAAATTCCACAAATTAGAGTCTTCACCTCCTAATCAAACTCTACTAGGGTTCCCCTCACCCCATTATTCCCTAGAACTTGGTTAGGGAAAAGGGAGGAACTGGCAAGAAAATCAGGCATCTGTTCCTTTCCGTGATGGCTCCTCTTTCTGTCTCATCATCCTTGGCCGTCAGCCTGATGCTGTTCTCCACATTCCTGAACCAACAAGGGGATCTTCTGTGTGACTGACTGGCAGGACCAGCTCTTCAGAAAGGGCTTTCCGCAGCAGTTCACTGGGTTCTTAGAAACAGAATTCCATCTGCTCCTTCCTGCCTTAGATTTTTCCTTATCAGATAGCAGAGGACTCCAAGAATAGAGGGGCTGCAACAGGCATGACCAGGCCAGCTTCACACACTCCTTTTCACTGATCTTTAGGCTCTGACACTTTTGAAACTGTGCCCCAAAGAGGTCAAGAAACGAGTGGCCAATTCTTGAGGTCAAGAAACGAGTGGCCAATTATTGAGTTTACATGATGACATTATAAAAAATAAAATCAGCTTGCTGAAATGCTAAAACTCCCTCTGCTTATAAAATAACAAAACTGGCTGAAATTGGTTGGAACCAATATGGCCAACTGAAGTTTGCACAGAATAATCTGGTTCAAATGTTGGTTGCATGCTTCATACTAACTCCCTGTGAATTTATGCATACAACCCAGGAGTAGGCATGAAGAGACAACTACACAGGTCCGAGGATTTTCCAGACCTCCCTTTCCTTCCACCAGTCACCTACTAATCCCCAGATCCACCCCCTAAACCTTTTCTAATAAAAATACCAGGCCAGCCCTGGGAGAGAGTTGGAGCTTGACTCCACTCACCTTGTTGGTTGCTCTAAAATAAAAAGCTTTTTTTTTTTTTTTGCTCAGAAATCCAAGGCCATGATGTTGGCTTCTAGTGCATCAAGCAGCAAGCCCTTTCTTCCAGACACACTCCTCCATTTCCTGCTTTCTGTCCAGTCCATCTGTCAGATCTGTGGACACATTTAAATCCTGATTATGCTGAAGGTTGCTGTTCTCTCTTTCTTACTGGCTCCCAGATATTTCCAAGTGATTGGCTGTGTGCAGCATCCCTTCCCTGTCCCTGAGCATTCTGTGGTGGTGGGGCCTTTGGGAGTTTGATGGCAGGTTGAGGCTGGTCCTGAGGATGGTATGACCTGATTCCTTAAGAGGACTCATAGCCTCTGTCAAACCCCAACACAAATACTGCTACATATTGTTTAACTATTCCCAAGTTTGGTTCTGGTGTTTTGCAACATGCTAAAGTTCTTTCTGTGTTTTGTTTTGTTTTGTTTGTTTATTTATTTATTTATTTATTTTTAGGTAGTCTTACTCTGTCTTCCAGGCTGGAATGCAGTGGCACAATCTTGGCTCACTGCAACCTTCACCTCCCAGGTTCAGGTGATTCTCCTGCCTCAGCCTCCCGAGTAGCTGGGATTACAGACGTGCACCACCACCCCTGGCTAATTTTTGTATTTTTAGTAGAGACAGAGTTTCACCTTGTTGGCCAGGCTGGCCTTGAACTCCCGACTTCAGATGATCTGCCTGTCTTGGCCTCCCAAAGTGTTTGTATTTTTATATAATCAAATTTAAGTTATTTTTTTTCACTCATGATTGACTCCATTGTCATTGTACATTGAAAGTACCCTAATAAGTTGAACTCTAACATCCATATAAAAGAGACTTCCTCTGAAAAGCTTAAAAGGGGAAAAGATCAAGCCTGTAATCCCAGCACTTTGGGAGGTCGAGGCGGGCGGATCTCGAGGTCAGGAGATCAGGACCATCCTTGCTAACACGGTGAAACCCTGTCTCTACTAAAAGTAAAAAAAAAAAAAAAAAAAAAAAAAAAGAATTAGCTGGGCGTGGTGGCGGGCACCTGTAGTGAGGCAGGAGAATGACGTGAACCCAGGAGCTGGAGATTGCAGTGAGCTGAGATCGTGCCACTGCACTCCAGCTTAGGCAACAGAGCCACACTCTGTCAAAAAAAAAAAAAAAAGGGGCGGGGAGAAACTTGTCCTACTAGTATTACCAAGTTTATCAAGTCACAATAATTAAAACAGTTTGGCTTTGCCAGAAAAATCAGACAAATGCATTCAAATGAGAGAGTAGAAAATCATGAAACAGACCCAATATTGCTATGTAATATATCACAAAACATTGCATGTTAGCAGGAGCAAAGCTTACTATTCTATCAATAGCAGTAGGAAAATTGGCTCTTTGGATACAACATGAAAGTAGAACTTCATGTAACTGTGACTTAATTTCAGGTAGGTAATTTTTCTTAAAAGTGTCAGACACTATTCTAGGTACTGAGGTTATATCTGTGAAATAGAAAGATGAGGACCTTGCTTATTCTAATGAGGATAAACATACACTAAACAAATGAATAAAGTAATTTAAAAAACTTCAGAATATACATGCTCTGAAGGAAATGAGCAGGTTGATGGGCTAGAGAAGAAATGAGGCGGAGGTAAAGTGACTTCAGATGGGGTGGCATGGAAGGCTCCTTTAAGAAGTTGGAATCTGAGCAGAGACCACAAGAATTGTGTATTAGTCTGTTCTCATGGTGCTAATGAAGACATACCCGAGACTGGGTAATTTAGAAGAAAAAGAGATTTAATGGACTCACAGTTACACATGGCTGGGGAGGTCTCAGAAGGCAAAGGAGGAGCAAAGTCACATCTTACATGGCAGCAGGCAGAAGAATAAGAGCCAAGCAAAAAGGGAAACCTGTTATAAAACGATCAGATCTCGTGAGACTTATTCACTACCACAAGGCTTATTCACTACCATAGGGGAGAAACTGCCCCCAAGATTGAATGATCTCCTGCTAGGTCGCTCCTACAATCTGTGGGGATTATGGGAGCTACAAATCAAGGTGAGAGTTGGGTGGAATACAGCCAAACCATATCGAATTGAAACTGTGCCCAAAATAGTTAAAGAAACTAATGACTAAGATATTCATGAGTTTGTAGGATGGCAGATTAAACAACAACAAAAGACTTGCTGAAATGCTGAAGCTCCCCCCACTCATGAGATTTCAAAGACTGCCAAACATTGATTACAATTGATTGGAACAAATATGACCAACTGGAGTCTATGCAGAATGGGCTTGCTGATGTCACAGCCCAAATTTCGATCACATGTTTCATACTAATAATGCCCATCAAATGTGCACACATGACTGACTCATGAGAAGGCAGTGAAGAGATACCTGTGCATGCCTGAGAACTTTTTAGTCCTCCTCTTTCCTCCCACCAATCACCCACTAATCTCAGAATTCACCCCCTAAACCTTTTCTAATAAAATGACTGCCTTAGAGCCAGTACAGGGAGACAGATTTGAGCTAGACTCTAGTCTCCTTGTTGGTTGACTTGCAATAAAAAAATGCTTTTCTTTTCTCAAAAACCCAGGGATATAATATTGGCTTCCTGTGCATCTAGGAGTAAGCCATTTTACTTGGTAACCTCTTCAGTTAAGAGATGAGAATGAGATGTCTGCAGATGATAGCAAGGAGGGAGCAGCATCTCTGGTATATTCTGGTGGCTTCAGTATCGGAGGAGCTGGGATATTGCAGGAGGAAGGAGAAAGGGTATGGAAGAGGCAAGAGGGAGCACAGAGAACACTTATGCTGCCTCATGGCCCTGCGGTGTGGGGAAATGAGAGAGGGAGATAAAAGGCCTCCAACTGGGGGAGTTTTGGAGAAATGGGAAAACCAGCTTTCAGTAAAGGCACAATCAGCAACTGTTGAAGATGGACTTGCTGTTTCCAGGTGAGGCCATCTAATGTGCATAGTGTAGACTTTGCATGGGCAGGAAGGGGAAGGCAATGCACCAGACTATGAGGGGTTCCAAGCAGGAAGGGGACAAGAGTGCAGGTGGTACCTAAGGCCAGCAGGGATGCAAGACATTGTGGGGTTACCTCTGATGGCTCCTAGAGGAAGGGGAACAGTTAGTTCAAAATACAGTTGCAAGAAGTTAAATGATATGGAGTGATTGCTTCCTCTGCAATTTCAGATGATGTCTGTGTAATAACCTTGACTGAGAATAAGACTGAGGGAGGCGAGAGTAGGATGGAAGATTCTTACTGGGAGTGAGAGGTAAGGTGTTTGTCTTTGGGTGGCTACTTTCTCAATTGTTTTCTCTAATAATGGTCAGTCGAGAATAAGGAATTATTTCATAAGACAGTTACAGACATTGATACCACAAGTCCCAGAGGGGACTGTCTCAAAAAAGAAAAGGAAGCTTTTTATGCCAAGATGTCATTGTTATTAGAAAGTCATAAAGGATATATTTGTAAGCCAGTCTATGGGCTATGATCATTTGGCAAAAATTTTTAAGCCCTAAGAAATGTTATCCAATATTTGACAACAGTGCTAAAAATGATGTGGATCGGTATCAGTTAGAATTTTACTTGCAAGAAATAAAAGTTGACTCTGACAAGCAGGAGAGGGATTTATAGAGAGATATTGAGTAGCTCACAGTAGCTTGAGTAGCTGGAAGTGCTGTAGAACCAAGCTTGAAAGCCATCTAGGCATAGCAAGACTCAAAATTGTGCCGTAAATCTGGTCTCATGAGATGCCAACATCATTTCCAATTTTAATTGGCAGAATGTATCCCAAAAGATATCCACACCGTAATTCCAGAGCCTGTGACATTGTTATTTTACATGACAAGAGGGACTTTGCAAATGTAATTAAGTTTATGAACCTTAAAATAGGGAAACTATCCCATATTACCCAGGTGGGGCCAATGTTATAATATGAACCTTAGAACTTTTTCTGAAAGGAGAAAGAAGAGATCTGATGGAGAAGTTGGAGAGATTTGAAGAATGAGATTTGCACCACTGCTGGTGTGAAAATGGAGGTGTTGATGAGGGTTGACTGGAGCCTAATGAGATAAGAACCATTCCCAGCAGACAGTCAGCAAAAATGGGAGACTCAGCCCACATCCACAAAAAAACCGAATTCTGCCAACAACTTGAATGAGCTTGGAAGCAGGTCTCCAAGCCCACCCAAGACAAGGCAAGTCTCATTTACTGTTTAGTAAAAATACAACAAGCCACTTTTTAGATTCAAACAGCTGATTTACTTACATAGACAGCAAGAGGGAGATTAACCAAGGGCTGCAGTTCCCAATGGTCCTCATCCCTCACACCAGAGAGAATTACACAGAAACAAAAGGGGGCTATAATATGGATTGTGGGCTATGGTGTTCCTGGGGAGCTAACTCTACACTATAGCTAAGCAGTCTTATATCCTACAGCTCCATTTTCAGGGGAGCAGAGAAGACATTCCCATGCCTCATCACAACCTGGGAAGCTGCAGTAAACCATATCATCTCATGAAAGCCTCTTGGGAGAGGTAGGTTCAGTGGGAGATGGCCTCACAGAAGCTCCTCATCATGCTCCTAGCCTCTCCTGTTCTGGAAGGATCACAAAGCATTCTTCTAAGGCTCAGGTAAGCTGTGGTTCAAGCCTTTGCATGCATGAGCTACATAAATACATGAAAAGTCACCAGGAAACCATGAAAGAGCTACTCTTCTGCACAGATTCTCCCCAGAGCCTGTAGATATTAGCTCAGACTGGCCACTACCTTGATTTCTTCCTTATAAAACCTGGAATGGAGAGGTCAGTCATACCCACCTGGACTTCTGCCATACAGAATGGTGAGAAAGTCAGTGTGTGTTGTTTTTCAGACTAAGATGGTGATAATTTTTTATATAGCAATAGAAAATTAGTATGGTCCCTGAGCACCATAGTGGGCATGGGGCTCATTGTGACACTCATCACTGGATGCTATTGCTGGCATTTCATGGCTTGGTTACCTGGGAAGCTAGATGCACCTCTCATCTGCTTGCAGAGAAGTTTCCTCCTATCTTAATTCTTTGTTTCATCAGTTTCTCATTCAAATTCCAGAATGAGTGCTTGTTATTAGCTATGCTTAGACCATGTGCCATGCACTAACTACAAAAGAGGCTTGGAACGTGGCTACCTGTAATAATCAGCTTCTATAGTTGGGGCGGGGTGGGGTATGCTGTGCTTCTCATCAATAATTCCCCAAACATTGAAAGGAGATTCAAATAATGGTATTTTCACACTGCTGATAAAGACATGCCTGAGACTGGGTGATTTATAAAGACAAAGGTTTAATGGACTCACAGTTCCATGTGGCTGGAGAGGCCTCACGATCATGGTGGAGGAAAGGCACGTCTTAACATGGCAGCAGAATGAGAGAGCCAAGCGAAAAGGGAAACCGCTTATAAAATCATCAAGTCTCGTGGGACTTATTTACTACCACAAGAATAGTATGGGGAAAACTGCCTCCATGATTCAATTATCTCCGACCCGGTCCTTCCCACAACCCATGGGAATTATGGGAGCTACAGTTCAAGATGAGATTTGGGTGGGGACACAGCCAAACCATATTCAGTGATCAAGCAACAAGTGTTACTACTGCCATATACCACTCTTTTCATTGTCCAATACAAGATAAACCTTAGGCTCCCATGGTTTTAAGATTTTAATATTTCAGGAGAATACTGGTGCTTCCAGCAGGAGAATAAACAATGCTTCCATTGTATATGAAGCTGAGACATCCACTTGATAAATCTGGGCTTCTCCAGCCACTAAGTCAACAGGAGGAAAGGAGGTTTATAATATTGGGATATTGGCCAATAAAAGTGATCTTGCTTATCAAGGAGGTATATATTTGCTGATGCACAAGGTGAAATTTTGTGAGAAGACCATTATGTGCATAAAAATAAGAGGGACTCCTTTCACTTCAACCAGTTGTATTCTGTGCCTGTGTATCCACGGGGAAAGAGCCCCTTGTTGGTTGCTGTTTAGAGGGGGATACCAAGCCTGTGAGCAACACCTCTGTCTCATGTGGTATTTTCTCCTGATTAATATTGTGCCAGAGTCTTCATATACCATTCTATTTTACAGAGCCAGCTGCTTCTAGACAATTGAATAGAGAGTAAGATCAGTGAAACCCACCAGCTTGATCTCCTTTACTGTAATGTTAATTCACTATAAAGTAGGTTCCTTGTGCAAAAAATAGTGTTCTGTGGGATATTATTTTATTATCTAAAAATATCTGGAGAGTGTGAGGTGTAGATGTGTGTGCAAGTTAACATGAATCTGTACTGCAGGGATGATCACATAAGTAAAGAATGTTACCCAGTAATTTCCATTTCAGGATGCTTCAGAGGTGGTTGTTTAGAATTTAGAAAACTTTATACCACAGTTCACACTTCACAGAAGTAGCTACACACAATGTGTTTCACATATCACAGTCTGATTCAGTACTGGAGGGTTTATTAACTGACATAAGGAATATTAAAAATATATTGTTGGAGAAATAAATAGCATCCAATAGATGCTGTCTGGAAAGGTTTGTACAGAAAAATCTACTCTTGCATGATCAATCCTCTATGATCCCAGCAGGCTAATATTTTTTGAGTAGCACCTCAGCTCTAAAACTCCCCTTATTCCCAACTTTCTCACCTGATGGAGAATTATTTGCTCTATGAGACTAGAAACATTGCTTTTCTGCCATCAGAGTATTTGTAGGGTTGTCTCAGTGTGAGCTATTAGTGGCCTTGTGGTGTGCAAAAGAGAAGAGTGGGAAGGGTGGAGAGCTAGCAGTTCCTCAAGTTTGCAAGACCTCATTGTTTGCATGTTTTGATGCCTGCTCATTAATACATATTGGTACTTGTTTCAGAATTTGTATTTTTTTTAAACATAGCATCTAGCAATAACATTGTAGAGAAAACAACTGACTGCAGCCATCACTAGTCACTGGAGGCAACCAATATTTACCAAGGAGAACCTGATGACTCTGAATGGCTAAATTGGCTTAGGTCTATCCTTAACAGAAATTATTAGGGTGAATAAGACATTCAGTACAGCCGTGGCTTGTGATGGTGGTGGGTATGTGGTGGGGAGGCATCAATTTTCTGGGAGTTGCCTGCATAGTTTCATTGAGATACAGGAACAAATTGGCTTATATCAACTGTGATCTCTTTGTAGGTGGTGCCTGCTCACAAGTGACTCAAAGTTGATCATTTGGCACTGTCAGGGCTGCCACTCCAAATGATGCTGAAGCCCTGACCCCACCTCCATAAAGGCTGCAGCATCCCAGGTGACACCAAATGAAGCTATATTATCCTTCAGCCCTCCAGGTGCTGGAGCTATAGAGTAACCAGAAAGAAGCAGAGAATACCAATCTCTTGGCTTGTGTTGACTTTCTCACCCAGGCCCCCAAGCAGCACTTGTACTCAGAGTCCCATAAAGACTCAAGGAAACAGCTATTTTATCCTGTGGTTTTAACATCTGTCTCCACAAGGAGTCAAAAACCACAGCTCAGGAAGCACTGACAGTAGTAGTAGTTGTTTCATTATCTCATTATCCCAAGTCTCCCTGAATAAGGTGCCCTCCTCCAGCCTAAAACAAACACCTGGTGTGTATAACATCATACAGATAGACCCTGGTAGATAATATCTGTGTGTGTTCGAGTTTGTATGTGGGGAGGGGGTGCTGCTGAGCACCATACAAGTTTGTGTTTAGAATGATGTCTATCCTACCCTCATGCATGCCGAGTGGAAAAACTGTATTTGGTAAAGATTAGTCATTACTCAATTTGGGGTAATTTTTTGTTGTGCTTAAAATCTTTTGATACTTGGAATACTTCAGAATGTTTATTATAGATTGAAGTTATACAAAGGTAACAACTTATTTGCAGATACCTAAAGGGAGCTGGCAATCACATTCAGACCCATAGAAGCATCCAGTTAGGCATTAAAACAGTATTTTAAGTTTTTAAAACTAAGTTGTTATGATTTTAAAATTAAGAAATTTCACTTTAAAATATCTTAATGTTCATATGTATTTGAACAATCACACTGTGCCCTCATTTCTAAATGGCAGTAATGGGTTATGACTTCTAGAGAGGGCTTTAGTCTCTGGCTTTTGGCACTTTCTACTTGCCTGTTTATTCTGTAGGTATTTATATTTGTGTTATCTACTTTAGAGTCTCACTCAAATGGCATACTTATGGAGGTGTCCAAAGTAATTCTATAGAAGTAAACTAACTCTACTAAAACCTCTATAAATATCACATCATAAAATCTTGATCTTAATTTCATCTTCTCCAGTGATTTCCAAAATTTTATCCATGAACCAGCATCTGAATGGCTGCAGGAAAATTAACTGGGATAGTTTTCTGAATTTGAATTAGGAGGCCCCCATCCTTAAATACGTTGATTTCAGTGTGGGTCAGGGATGGAGCCTGTCTACCTTTTTCACTAAAATATCTGGGCAATTCTCTTGCATAGTGTATTGGGAGCCATTGGTTCCCTGTCCTTCTCACCCTAGGTGGGGAGGGATGAGAGGGCCACAGAAGTACATTAACTACTGCAGCTGAACTGCTGGACAGGTCCATTAATTAAATTTATTGGCATTAATCACTTTATTTCAATCTGTCAGAGCATCTCACTGAATGAGAAGGTCAGGACCCAAGAGAAAGGTAGCTGAAGCCAATATTACAGAAGCAGAAGTGGATCAGATGTCTCTTCTGCTTCTTCTATTTTAATCCAACTTATTCTCTGATGAACATAAGCTTCTCTGCCCTGCTCAGCCTCCAAATTCCCCAGACTTCTTACAATTTTTCAAAACCTTTGATGGAGTGGGGGAAAACGTGAGGAGGAGTGAGAAGGGTAGGCACTTGAGTGATTCTTTAGTTTGATATTTCTCTAAATTTACTTCCACTTTTTCTTTAATCTCCTCTGTCCACAGATATTCTTTGAGATCCTTACACAGTATCAAGACAGCACACTGACATTCTGATTGTGAATAAATATTTCAAATAAATATCTTTAGTGTGGACTTTGATATTGATCTTTTTTTTAGGTCTTTGTCAGTATTTTTTACTGGATAAGATTCATCACGTATTTCCAGGTATATTGTTTTATACTCAGAGGTGGTGTATGGTGGAGGTAGAGGAAGAAATTAGGAGCTTCGAATTGGGGACCAGAATCCTTGTATCTTCTGGAATCTAGTCGATGTCTGAGGTGTCACCTCACTCAGCACTCCATTAACAGCTTTAAAAAAATATAGCAGTTAAAAAGGTAAAGTCGTAACAGACACAGGAAAGCAACAATGTTCTGGTTTGTGGGATTAATCAAAGGAAAAACTGATAGGTGAGACTAAGTAGCTACCCATTGCTGGAAGACAGATGCTGCTTCTGTAGATATGAACAAATGGCAAATGAGATAAACTCTCTTGAATTATAATGAGTTCTTTTGTCTGTAAAAATATTTCAAATCCCATGCATGAGAAAATAGAAGTAATGCAACATAACTTTTGTGTTTTTGTCTGTAAAAATATTTCAAATCCCATGCATGAGAAAATAGAAGTAATGCAACATAACTTTTGTGTTTTTGCTGAATGCTCCCAATGCAACAGAAACTACGATTAAATAAAATGTATGTTTAAGAGATCCATGAAAAGAAGTCATACATATGCTCAGGAGCTCTTTTATTTTTTTCTTCCTTCTCTCTTTCTTTTTAAAATCATCCCCCTTCATCTTTAGCATCATCTATCTTTCTCTATGCAAAGCACCACCACCTCAAACTGAGCGGCTTAACACAACAACCATTTGAGACATTTGCTTCAGCATATACCTGTAGTCTCAGCTGGGAGGCTGAGGTGGGAGGATTGCTTGAGAACAGAAGTTTGTAGCCAGTCTGGGCAACATAGCAAGACCCCATCTCTTAAAAGATAACAATTTTATTTTTAGCTCACAGTTCTGTGAGTCAGCAATTTGCGCTAGGCTCAGCTGTCCAGTTATTCTGCTCTGTTGTCAGTTATGCATATGTCAGCTTATGGAAAGCCAGGTTGGCTACCTGTTAGCTGGGGTATCGGGGAGAACTGAGCAAGTATCTTTTAATACACAACAGGCTAGCCTGTATTGGTTCACATGGTGGCTGGGAGGATTCTGAGAGAGAGTGAAGGCACGCAAGGCCTCCTGAAGAGTAGGTTTGGAACTGGTACAAATATCATTTCTGCTGCATTCTATTGGTCAAAGCAAGTCACAGCCCAGATGCAAACAATTAAGGAATAGATTCCACCTTTTGATGGGAAGTACTGTAAAGTCACATTGCACAGAAGTGTGGACAAAGGTTGAAGTAGAAAATTATGACAGTGTTTATCATTGTCACTCCCCTCTGAAAATTTTCATAAGCCTCTTGGTAATTTATAACCGTGGCAGTGTCTGTACAGGTAGATGCTATAAGGAGTGACAAAAGGAACGAAAAATACTGCTTCTATATTTATGTTGCCTGTAATCTATGGAGAAGAAAAGTATCAACCTCATCTGAGATCTACAGGTACAAGCATCCCCAGCTTATTATTGTCTAACCCATACGTACTAAAGAAGTATGAGTGAGAGAAATCAGTGGGACTGAGGAGTATTCCAACCATTGTGAACTGTGTTTAGCTACTTCAGCTCCCTGTTTGTTTGCACCACAAGTTTCTGCTCTTATAAGTGGTTTAATCCTGTTCTACTCTACTTAGACCTCTTAAATTTTGAGCATTTTATTTTTAATAGTTTCAAATATCTTCTAAGGCAGGAAGAATAGTACAATTACTACCCATATATCCTCTACCTAAATCAAACAATTGGAACATTTTCCCATATTTGTCATATAAATAATCATGGCACATTCAAAGGAAGAAAATACATCTCCAGAAGTTATCCTTAAAAAACACAGGCGTCATGTTTACTAGAAAAATACTTTAAAATAACTGTCTTAAATATTCCCAGAGCTAAATAAAAACATGACAGATAAGTAAAGAAACGTAGGAAAGTAATAAATGAATACTATGAGAAGAGCAACAAAGCGCTAGAAGTTATTTAATAAAAATAACCAAACAGAAGTCCCACAGCTGAAAGATGTAATCATTGAATTAAAAAACTTACTACAGTTATACAACAAGAGACTCAAGCAGACAGAAGAAAGAATCAGAAAATTTGAAAACAGGACATTTGAAATTATCTAGTGTGAGGAACAAAAAGAATTAAGAAAAGTGAACAGAACCTAAGGAACTTATAAGGTACCATTAAACAGACAAATACATACACTATATGTTCAGAAGGAGAAGAAAGAGAGAAAAGGGTAGAGAGACTACTTGAAAAACATAATTGCTGTAAACTTTCAAAATTTGAGGAAAGGTATGGTTCTACAAGTGGAAGAAGCTCAATGATCTACAAACTTGAAGAGACCCACAGTGAGACACATTATAATCAAATTGCTAAGTCAAAGACAAAGCAAGAATCTGGAGAAGAACAACAGCAGAATGACTATTCATGTCATGAGTAAATCACAGAATTTCCCAATATTATCAGTGTGTCCCCAGATTATCAGTGGATTTCTCAGAAGAAACATTGAAGGCCAGAAGTCAGTGGATTGATACATATACAAAGCGGAAAAAAATAAATAAAACAAAACCATCAACCAAGAATTCTATATGTGGCAAAACTGTTCTTCAAAAAACAGGGAGAAATTGAGACTTTCTCAGATAAACAAAAATCTGTGAGAGTTCATAACCACTGAATCTGCTCTACAAAAATTCCAAATGTAGTCTTTCAAGTTGAAATGAAGGGATGCTGGATAGTAGCTCAAAAGCCATACAAAAATATAGAGTTCTCTGATAAAGGGAAGTACAAAGACATTTTTTTAAATTGTCATTGTAATTTTGGTTTTTAATTTGATGTTTTATTTTTGATAAGGTTTAAAAGACAAATGCATAAAATTGATTATAAATCTGTTAACAGGCACACATATATAAAGAGGTAATTTATGACATAAATAACATAAAGGGGGCAGAGCTACAAAGGAGTAGGGTTTTTGTATGCAATTGAAATTGAGTTGGTATTCATTTAAGATAGATTATTATAACTTCAGGAGGTTAAATATAATCCCCATGTTAACCAAAAAGAAAATATCTGTAGAATATACACAAATAAAATGAGAAGGTAATTAGAATGTCACTATAAAAAATTAAATAAGATATATGAAAAATAAATAACAGAATGTCAAAAGTAAGTGCTGCTCTTTCAGTAATTAATTATAAATGGGTTAAAGTCTCCAACAAAAAGCTTAGATTGATGGAGTGAATTTTTGTTTTAACGGATCTAGCTATGTGCTATCTACCACATAGTCACTTTAGATCTAAGGATATGCATAGGTTGAAAGTGAAAAATAAAGGGTGGGAAATTCCACGTAAACATTAACTAAAAGAAAGCAGAGGTTCCTATGCTAATATCAGACAAAATAGACTAAGTCAAAAACCATTACAAGATATATTGAAAGACCTTGTATAATAATAAAAGTGTCAGTTAATCAAAGATATAACAATTATAAATTTGTATGCACCAGACATCAGAGCTCTAAATATATGAAGCAAATATTGACAGAATTGAAGGGACAAATAGGCAGATCTACAATAACAGCAGGAGAGACACCATATGATTCCAATTACCATGCATTAGGATGGCTATTGTCAAACAAACGAACAAAACCAGAAAAAGTAATTTTTGGCCAGAATGTGGAGAGATTGGAACCCTTTTGTCTTGCTGATAAGAATGTAAAATAATGCAATTGCTGTGGGAAACAGTAAAGCAATTCCTCAAAGAACTAAACATAGAATTACTATATGACTCAGCAATTCCACTCCTGGGTATAAACCCCAAAAAATTGAAGTCAGTGAGTAGAACAGATCTTTATACACTCATGGTCATAGCACCATTATTTATGGTAGCCAAAAGGTGAACACTACCTAAGTGTCCATCAATGGTTGCATGAATAAACAAATTTGTTATATAATATATATACATTTGTTATATAACAAATTTTTATAATATATATATATCACCCAATATAAGAAAGATAGTTGAATATTCTTGCAACTATTTAAGAAATTGAATTGTTATGTAGGGGCCAAGGGAAATCCTTCCCCTCCCCTCTAAAGATTCACTAAAAATGAACTGATAATAAGGCAGATTAATAAGAGAAAAAAGCATACAAATAAATTTAATGTGCATAAGCACTGAAGAATTTCAGGATAGTTATCCAATGACCCAATGAGGTACACATAGTTGTATATCCATCTTAATAGGGGAAGGGAGTATTGGAGAAATGTGGCCGTTTTGAGGGTTCATAAATGATAATTTTAGGAGGAATAAATAGGCCCAATGCTCAGACAACGGTCAGTATAATATACACAATGTAATATTATTCATCCTTACAAAGAAGAAAATTCTGACACATGCTACAACATTGAAGCATTGGTAAGTGAAACAAGCCAGTCACAAAGAACAAATATTGTATAATTCCACATATATAAGGTACTTACAGTAGTCAAATTCTTAGAGACAGGAAGTAGGATGATGGTCACCACAACTTTGAAGAGAAGGTAAGAAGTTAGTGTTTAATGGGTGGTAAGTTTAGTTTAGGAAGATAAAAAGTTCTGGAGATAGATGGTGGTGATATTTGCATATCAATATGAATGCACTTAATGCCACTGAACTGTTCACTTAAAAACAGTTAAAATAGTACATTTTATATTGTTTATATTTAACCACAATTTAACAAAGTAAGTTATTGGTGATGGTAGGTACTTCATGTTCCGTCATATCAGGAGGCACAAAATGATTGGTTGATTCATTTTTCATGATAGTAGCAATCAGATTTCTCCATTGTAAAGTTATCTTTTTCCCTTTACAATTAGGAGATTATCTGTGTGGCAGTATTTTTAGCACCATCAACTTGTCAGTTAATGATTTTAGCATTCATTCCTGATCCTTGTTGAATCAAATACCTATTAGGAGCTATTAAATGGTGGTGTTATTTCCCCTGTTATTCCATCTATAATTGTTAGTCGATGTTTTTCTATAATAAAAGTTTTCCCTCATCAATTAGGACTATTTGGTGAAATTTTATGGTCAATAAAATAAAAACATAATCGTTTAATTCATTAATTTACTAATTTCCACAGAAGGACTTGGTATAATTGTCATCTCTAATGGAAGCTTTTTTTTAAATTTATGTGAGTGTGTAGGGGTATGTGTGCATCATTGTAGTCTGAAATTGTTTATATTCGATATGCTTAAATCAAATACTTTTATCTTTATTTTGTCACTCAGATTGTTTCAATTTTGATTGGTAGAATCCCTTTTGACTGGGCCCTGGGTCCTTTTGACAGAACTCCATTGGTCTTGGAATGCTTTTTGCTTTCTGGGACCAAAAAATGTCCCAACACTGTATTTTCCCTATTAGATCTGGAAACAGCTATTTTCAGAAACAAAGACAGTCTCCTTTAGAGACGAATGGTGTATAGAAAGCAAATTTTGGACATAAGTGGTGCCCAATACTACTTAGGTATTATTGCTCTTCGGCCCTTTCATGGATAGATTTTTTAAACTCATGAATTTATCATTTTGTTTTTATTTTAACTTGAACAAGAGATTTACTTAACTTCTTGAACTTTAGATTTGTATCTCTGTTCCCTTACAAATGAAATCTTGATATATAATAACAAACAACTATCTATTTGTAGCATAATACAATATTCACAAAAATGATTCAAAACAAGGAAATAAATATTACCACTGAGGAAAACAAAACAAAATTTCTGGATAAAGTTTTAAATTTATTTTCGTAATTTTTTTTTGTCTTAGAATATATCCCAGTGTTACATCAGTGCTGTTTTTAATGACACTAAAATAATTATTTGCTCCATGTGGCCAATATTATAAGGTTCATTTGTTTCAAATGGTTTTCACTTCAAAATTTTTATTCCTTTGTTTTTCTGTTTTATTATTATTTACTTTTAGGCATTGTATGATGTTTACATGGTTTAAAAGTCAAAACAACAATTTCAGAGACATTTAATTTCTATCTCTGTCCCCTCACCCCATAGCTCTCTGCCATCTATAGCTGAACATTTAAAAAATGTTTGGTTATTTTTTCTGATGATTCTCATTTTAAGGGTGTGTATAATATATAAAATCATATACATATATGTTCTTATTTCCTCTCGCTTCTCACATAAATATTAACCCTTTATACAGTGTTCTTCGTCTTAGTTTTTTAATTAACTTTTTCTAAAGATTATTCCATGTAAGTATATATTTTCTTCATCCTTTTTATCTGGCCACATAGCAATTTAATGTATAATTGCATTGTTTCTTATTTAACCTCTCCCTTATTAGGATACATTTAGCGTTCTTTTCTGACTTTTACTAATACAAATAATGCAGCAGTCAATAAGTTTGTGAATTATATTTTGGACTTCTGTAGGTATCTTTTCAAAGTAAATTACTCCAGGTAGAATGGTTAGGTGAAAGCATGGATGCATTTGTAATTTAGCTAACTTAATTTTACTTACTGTCCAATGCCTACTGCCTCCTCCACATAAACAGTATAATGCAATGGGAAATGCGTGGGCTTTGGAGTCACACTGGCCTCAACTTGAACCTGGTGCTATAACTTAACTAATAAACTATGTGAACATAAAGATTCATAATTCCTACTTCATAAGGTCTGTGTTAATACGAAAATAAATGATGTCTGCCAAAAGCATCGAGTACCTTGTCTTGTTGCAGCGGCAATGCTCTCCATAGATCAGTTCCTTTTTCAGTCCTCAGGTTAATAAAATCTGAATGACCTTGACACCTAGATGTTTTCAGAATCTGGATTCCTTGTTACAGATTCTGTTGTGACAGCTCTAATTAAACTTAATACAGCCTTAATTTAGCCAAGAGTATCCTTATGTTTTCTATAGAAAACTTTAGCCTTTGTTATGTTAACCTAGAGTGCCTATCGCTGACCACTTACAAAACTGTATGACATCATTCCTCTCTGTGTCAAAGTTAACCACAGATTTTCAATAACATGCTTTACTGGCCAACCCGTGGAAAGAAGGGCTTATCAGTCTGTACCTGAAATCCTCTGCTACATCTGTTTTTAGGAATCCAGAACTGAAATCTATGTGTTCAATTTCTATCTTAAACTATCTCACCATTTTGAATTCTAAAAATTTTCTGAGCTTTAGTTTATCAAACTCTCTCTGTTCTTTCACTGCTAATTGCCAGGACACTTCTCATGAATACTGATTGAGCCCAAACAGCCTAGGCCTGTGGATAAAGGAGATTTTTTAAGGTTGCTTGGATCATCCTGGCTTAGCAACACTCATGCATAAAGGTATAAGTCTATACCAAATGAATCAGAGACTAACTTGCTGAGGTAATTAGTGTTTCTAATTTGAGAAAGCAATCATATATGGATTATTCCTATAAATTATATGCTTCAATACAGTAGGGTCCTAGGCTTTTTAAAATCTATTTTCAATTTAAAACATAAATATTTAATGTTTTAATTGTTAAGTGGAGAATATCTATAGAAAATGCTCTTTTTTTGTATTTCTAATTAAAAGTTGTTTTGGTCACGAATGGGGGTTTCTACTTCTTATTAACAAGAATCACTTCTTACTAGGGACTGCTCATGATTTGAGAAACAGATGAGCTAGCTTCACAAGGTCAGGTGGTCCCGCCCGCCTGGTGACTGGAAAAATTTGATTAACATGAAAATGAACTCTGGGTCTGGACAAACAGTAAACTCAGAAAATGTCAGGTGATAGGAAAACCCAGAACTGCCTCCTAATTTGGCAGCTGTTCTGAGATTATGATTTCTTCTGGATTGGGCAACATCTTAAATAAACCAGAAATCTCATTTAGTATGAAAACCCAACTCTTGCCTTGGTCTTCAGTGTTCTTTGTTTTGCACCTAAGTCAGAAAACGAAATGAGGATTAAAACCCTTCAAAGTATACGAAGAGCACAGACCATTTTCTCCTGGTACATTTTTTAAAGAGAATAAGACACATTAAGGGTGATTTATATTCTGTCAGCTTTATTTGAGAGGAATGATATTCAACATTTCAACCCACTTTTACTAACATTTCTGAAGAGAAATATTTTCTTCCCCTTTAACATACTGAACTAATCTTGGTTTAAAATCTTATAATGATGCCTCAGATATCTGATGGAATTTTAGACTAAGTTAAACAAAGGAAAGAACCATTTCTTAAAAAGGATTATATACAGTGATGTGACTGAATATATTATTCTAGTATTTTAAATTTTACTTCATACTTCTGATATGCCACATAATTTTTTGCTACGCATGCAGTCTTGAATTACAGAATAAAAGAGATCTTCTAGAATCCATGAGGCGAAAGTCACAGCTGTAGACATTTCTCCCAATTACAAAAGCACCTTTTTTTCAAACCATTCTCAATCTCTGGATTTTTGCAGTGCCCACAGAAACCAGTGGCACTTCAGAGGACAAAGGATATGACTACTTCCCACATATTTCCTTCAAGTCAGAAGCCTGCCAGGAAGCTCCTAATTCGACCCTTGGGAGCAGGTTGATCCAGGCAGAAGTCTCTAGGGACTGACCGAACGTTCCAACATCCCTACCTATTTTCTCCATAGTGTTGTATTCACAGGCAAGTGTTACCTTAGCATTAGGAGATTTTCTTTTCCAGTTTCCTCTGTTAACTTTAACATCTCTCTTAAGAATTGATACAGCAACCCAGTGCTAACAAGTTGCTAATGAATTAAAAACTATTTTATTGAGAATTCTAGAAGAGAGATAAAGGGCAAGTTAGAGAAATGGGTACTGCATGGAGGAACACACATCCCCATTTCAAGAGTGCCCTAGGACAAGTGGCCTCACACTGAGAGCACTTGGCCAATAGAAGTGAGTGGGTCAGAGAGGGAGAGACAAACTCTGCAGTGACCAACTGGGCAATTGTTGCCTTCTCATACAATTGCATGCAATCTTACAATAAATGAAGTAGAGTTGGGTGCAGTATGGCTTTTTCCTGCTAACCTTATAAATCAGAGTAAGAAATCATCAGCCTAGAGGGGAAAGGGCCTTTAACTTCATTTTCCTCTAAGGTCAAGTGATGTGGTCATTTTTGTTTAATCCTTTGCACAGTTTCCTCCTAACTCACCACCAGAGGCACTTGGTGTGGCTGAAGGTAGAAAAGAATTGGAGAGTTATGAACTGGGATAATATAGGAATATCACATTTTCAAAAAATGAGTAATAAGTATAAGAAACATGAGGACCCTTAGCTAAGTGGATGGCAGAAGGTGATGTCGGGATTCATGAACCCTGGGGAACCCCGGCACCAGGTCACTCCTGCTCTCAGCTGTTCTCTAGTATGGCTTGACTGTTGCACTTTGCGTCACTGCTATTCATGCCTATGGTGTCCCTATACCTGGACAGTAGCATGTATTTTGCAGGTAGAAGTTTGTATCAGTTTGAGTCCCGACTCTGACTCCTCCTAAATGTGTAACCTTTGGAGAATATTTTCATCTCTCTGAGAGGTAAGACTGCACGCTCAGCTCTTGGATGGTGGTAATGCCAGAATCCTCTTCCTAATATCTGGATAGTGTTTTCTAGTTGACAAGGTCATTTCAAGTCTTATGTCTTTCTTTTTTCCACATGCTCTTCCAAGTTGAGGTATATGAAAATATTTTCTGAATTAACCTACAAAAAGATGTGTTATATATAAAATATTTTCTGAATTAACCTACAAAAAGATGTGTTAACCTACAAAAAGATGTGTTACATTTAAATCAGGTGAATGAAATATATTTGTGTATAAATGTATAAATATATCAAAGGTATGTAAATATAAAAATTTACATACACATACATTTATATAAAATATATAAAGCAATGAAAACTAAAATATGAAAAGCAATGAAGAAAGCAGTGAAAACTAAAAAGACGAACAGGTATGTTTTATTCCATGTGTGCTTTATGTTTTTTCTGTGATTTTATTTGTTTGTTTATTTTTAGCCTTCGAAAAAACATACATTTTTTCTGTTGCAGATGCATGGCTTTTTTTTGCCCTTTTCCTTGAAGATTTAATAAAATTCTGCCTTTCAGCCCTTGGCTTGGGGCTGTTGTCCTGTTATTGCATTGGGTTGGGTCATGCCAGGAAAACTCTTGACCTTGTTCAAAATTGCTACAATAAGGGGCTCTGTCCCTCCTTCTCGAATAGGTGTGCTGCTCTAGGACTGCCGAGCTGCCTAAGAAAACTTTATATCCACCCCATAAAGCTGTCAGCAATGAAAACAGAGTTTAACAGCAGGAAGTGTGAACATATTGATACCATCCACAGCATCCCGAATGCTGATGAGAACTTGCCTCTTAAATGTCCAGAGCAATGGGATTGATATTGGGAAATAAAAACATACACTTTGTTTCAGCGAACAGGACATATTGCCCTTTGGATCTAAAATAGCATCCATTCACATTGACCAGGAGGATATGTGAGAACTTCCAAGTCAGCCCCAGGAAGAGGGTGGACAGGAACTGTGAGTGTTGATGTTTTCCAGCAGTGCTCAGTGTGCATGTACCTTGAGGTCTTGCATTTATACTTACTGCTTTTGACTTTGCTTTTCCCCCCAAAGAAAATTATTCCTATTTACCAACATTTACAGCATCATGAGATATATAGCAATTGGGCCAGTCTCTTTCAGACTTTGGACGCTTACCAAGTGGCATATGTATGGCAGAGATTGCTAATTCCCTTCCTCCAACATTTGATCTCTTCTTCCTCGAATAGATAACCCTAATTCTTAGCTGATATATTGCAGCTCAGAAATGAAGAATATATTCAACCCTCGTGTTTAGCTAGAAGAGGCAAAAGAATGTCTTTACCAGGAAAATGTGAATGGAAATGTGTAGAATTTGTGGAAAGGCTACTTGAAAAATGCTGCCTCAGCTGAACATAAGTCCATCTGTACTCTCCAGCCATTCTTCCTCCTTCTGGCCTCGACTAGCCGTGAATACCACAAGGTGACCTTGAAAAAGAGTCCATAGGCTAAAGACGGTGAAATAGACAGGAAGAAGCCCAAATTCCTGATAAAGCCATGGAGCATCTCCTAGCCCGAAGCTGCTGATTCAGGACTTCCTCTCTGCAACAACAGCAACAATAAAAAAACATTCCTCTCTTGTTTAAGCCATTGGTTGTTGTTTTCTTCGCTAAAGGAAGGCCAATTCTAAATGTTAAATAGAGGCAAGATCAATAGCGGTGCTGCACAAGGCCACACTGGAGGCTCAGAGAAGAGGAAACTTTTGTAATACTGATTCTGCCTTTACAGTTTTGATGTTTTATTCATCATGCATTTTTTTTGCATTAATTTCGATTTTTTAAATTATTGCACTGGGACTTGTGCTCCTGAAAAGATAAATTACAAATACTTTCACCTATTCCTCATACTAAGTACAACTAAAAATCTTGGACATACATTCTATATGTGATGACAGCAGAAGGCAGAAGGCTTCCTCAGGACCAGAGGAGTGACACAGCAGTGAACTCCCTTGATTATCTTTTCACCTCATGTCACTTGCACATGTAACTGAAGAAGCAGGCAACCCATAAATGCCAATTAGAGCAGAGACAACAAGTCCCAGCAGCAAACAGTTGCTTTCACTACTCAAAGGATCAGGAAAGGGGCAGTCTACTAAGACAGGAAACTTAGAAAATAGCTACTCTGCTTTATCCAAATACTACAGAAAAAGTGTGGCTCCACTCCACCCAAGCCAGCAAAGATTAAATGGGTAACTGAGGGGGGACACTTGTGAAGATGAAACAAGGTGCCCAAGACCCTCACAGGAATTGTATCAGAGAAGGCCAATATGGAGTCAGGTTTAAAAAAAATCGATTTCATTTTTTACAGTAGTTTTACAGCAACAATTATTGCAAGGTATGCAGAGTTCCCATATGCTTCCTGCCCCCACAGACAGCACAGCCTCCCCTGTTACCTACATCCCTACCAGAGTGGTACGTTTGTTACCGTCGATGAACCTGCATTGACACATCATTGATACCTAAAGCCCATAGTTTACAATAGAATTTTTTCTTGAGGTTGTATCTTTTATGGGTTTGACAAATGCTAATGACTTGGATCCACCGTTCTAGTATCATAGAGTAGTTTCACTGCCCTAAAAATCTTCTGTGTTCTCCCTATTCTTCTCTTCCTCCCCCTAATCCCTGGTAACCACTAGTTCTATTACTGTATTCGTAGTTTTGCCCTTTTTCACAATGTCATAGTGGGAAACATGTAGTATATGGTCTTTCCAGATTGGCTTCTTCTACTTGGTAATGTGAATTTCAGTTTCCTGTATGTCTTTTTATGGCTTGAGAGCTCATTCCTATTTAGTCCTGAATAATATTCCATACAGTGGAATATTATTCCACCGTGGAATATTAGTCAGGACTAAATATTCCACTGTATGGATATATACATACATATATATATATGTAACAGTTATGAACATCTTGGTTGCTTTTAAGTTTTGACAATTGTGAATAAAGCTGCTGTAAACATTGATGTGTAGGTTTTTGTGTGGATGTAAATTTTCAACTCATTTGGATAAACACCAAAGAGCACTATTGCCGAATTGTATAGTAAAAGTATGTTTAGGGTTATAAGAAACTGCCAAACTGTCTTCCAAAATGGCTATATCATTCTATATTCTGACCAGCAATGAATGGGAATGCCCATTGCTCCACATCCAAACCAGCATTCGGCATTGTCAGTGTTCTGGATTTTGACCGTTCTAGTAGTGGTGTGAGAATAACTTAATGTTGTTTTAATTTCCCATTCCCTAATGTCATATGATATTGAGTATCTTTTTAAATGCTATTTTTTTTTTTTTTTGCCATCCATGTATCTTTTTTAGTGAGGTATCTATTCAGATCTTTTGGCTGTTTTTTAAATTGGGTTGTATTTTTATTATTGTCGAGTTTTAAGAATTCTTTGTATATTTTGGTTAACAGTACTTTACCATATGTGATTTGCAAATATCCTTTTTCCCAGTTTGTGGCTTGTCTTCTCATACTTTTGACAGTGTTTTTCACAGAGAAGATATTTTTAATTTTAACAAAGTCAAATTTATGAATGATTTCTTTCACAGATCAGGCTGTTGGTGTTGTATCTAAAAAGTCATTACCATACCTAGTGTTATCTAGGTTCTCTCCTATGTTATTGTCTAGGAAAGTTTTAGTTTTGCATTTTACATTTACATTTAGGTTCATGATATATTTAATGTTTATATTTGTAAGGGTGTAAGTTCTGTGTCTAGATTCTTTTTATGTAAATGTCCAGTTGTTCACACCATTTGTTGAAAAGATCTTTTGCTTTATTGTATTGCCTTTGCTCATTTGTCAAAGATCAAGTTGCCTATATTTATGTGGGTCTATTTCTAGGCTTTGTCTTCTGTTCCATTGAACACTTTTTCTGCCTTTTTTTTTTTTTTGGTCAATACCATGCTGCTTTGACTACCGTAACATTTTAGTAGATCTAAAGTAGGGTAGTATCAGTCCTCTGACTTTGTTCTTCTCCTTCAATATTGCATTGTCGATTCTAGGTCACCTACCTCCCTCTCTAAACATTGGAATCAGTTTGTTCACATCCACAAAATAGCCTTCTGGGACTTAAATTGAGATTGTGTTAAATCTATAGATAGAGTTGAGAAAAACTGACATCATGCAATATTAGTCTTCCTATCCATGAACACAGAATATTTCTCCATTTATTTATTTCTTTGATTTCTTTCATGAGAGTTTTGTGATATTCCTTATATATATCTTATAAAAATTTTATTTGATTTATACCAAAGTATTTCATTTTTGTGGGGGTTAATATAAATGGTTTTGTATTTTTAGTTTCAAATTGTACTTATTCATTGCTGGTATATAGAAAAGAAACTGAGTTTTATAAATATTAACTTCGTATTATTGTGCCCCTTGCTATAATCACTTATTGGTTACAAGCAAAGTTTTTGTCAGTTCTTTAATTGTCATTTGTGAACAAAGCCAATTTTATTTCTTCCTCCTTAATCTGTGTACCTTTTAATTTTTTTCTTCTCTTAGTTGCATTAGCTAGGAATTCCAGAGTAATATCAACAAGAAGTGGTGAGAGAAGTTATCCTTGCCTTGTTTCTAATCTTATCAGAAAGGCTGCCAGTTTTTTGTTTGTTTGTTTTGCTTTGTTTTTTTTTTTTTTTTTTTGAGATGGAGTCTTGCCCTGTTGCCAAGCTGGAGTGTAATGGTGCAATCTGGGCTCACTGCAACCTCTGTCTCCCTGGTTCAAGTAATTCTCCTGCCTCAGCCTCCCGAGTAGCTGGAAATACATGTTTGTGCCACCATACCCAGCTAATTTTGTGTGTGTGTGTATGTGTTTTTAGTAGAGACCGGGTTTCACCATGTTTTCCAGGTTGGTCTCAGTCTCCTGACCTCATGATCTGCCTGCCTTGGCCTCCCACAGTGCTGTGATTACAGATTACAGGAGTGAGCCACTGTGTCTGGCTGGCTTCTAGTTTGTTATGATTATGGGTTATGTTAATTGTAGGTTTTGTGTAGATTTTTTTAAAAAATCAAATTTACAAACTTTTTCTCTATTCATAGTTTGCTAAGAGGTTTTTTTTTTTTTTTAAATCATGAATGGTTGTTGAATTTTGTTAAATCATTTTTCTGCATCTACTGATATAAAAATGTGATTTTTCTTCTTTAGAGTTTTGATGCGATGGGGATTCCATTAATTGCTTTCTGAATGTTGTATCAGCCTTGCATACCTGAGATATACCTCACTTGTTGTGGCGTAGAATTCTTTTTATACATTGTTTGATTTGATTTGTTAATATTTTGTTGAAAAGAAAAGTTTTGCATCTGTGTTCATGAGAGCTATTGGCCTGTAGTTTTCTCTTTCTGTAATGTCTTTGATTTTGATATTAAGGTAATCCTGACCTCATAGAATGAATTAGGATGTATTTCCTCTGCTTCTGTATTCTGAAAGAAATTAGAGAGAATTGGTATAATTTCTTCATTAAGTATTTAGTAGAATTCACCAGTGAACCCATCTGTGTCTGTTGCTTTCTCTTTTGGAAGGTTGTTAATTACTGATTTAATCTCTGTAATAGATATAGGCCTATTGTGATTGTCTACTTCCTCTTGTGTGAACTTTGGAAGATTGTGTCTTTTAAGAAGTTGGTCCATTTCATCTAAGTTATCAAGTTTGGGAGAATATAGTTGTTCATAGTATTTATTTATTTTTCTTTTAACATCCATGGTATCTATAGTGATGCCTCCATTTTCATTTTTCACATTTGTAATTTATGTCCTCTCTCTTTTTTTCCTTATTTTTCGGGGTGGGGGCGTGTGGGAGACAGAGTCTCTGTCTGTTGCCCAGGCTGGAGTGCAGTGGCGCAATTTCAGCTCACTGCAACCTCCGCATCCTGGGTTCAAGTGATTCTTCTACCCTAGGTGGGACTACAGGCACTTGCTACCACGCTCAGCTAATTTTTGTAATTTTAGTAGAGATGGGGTTTCACCATATTGGTCAGGCTAGTCTCGAACTCCTGACCTCAAGTGATCCACCTGCCTCGGCCCCCCCACAAAGTGTTGGGATTACAGACATTAGCCACTACATCTTTCTCTTTTTTTCTTAGTTAATCTAGTTGGAGGTTTATTGATTTTGTTGGTCTTTTTTTAAAAAAGCAACTGTTAGCTTTGTTGATTTTCATATTAGTTCCCTGTTTTCAATTCATTGATTTTTGCTCTAATTTCTATTTTCTTATGTTTACTTTGGATTTCACTTGCTATTTTTTCCTAGTTAAAATAGAAGTTTAGATTATTTATCTTAGATCTTTCTTTTTCCTAATATATGTATGCAGTGCTATACGTTTCCATCTAATGACTGCTTTTACTGAATCTCATAAATTTAGATGTTATATTTTCATTTTCATTTAGTTCAAAATATTTTTTATGTATCTTGAGATTTTTCCTTTGACTTATGTGTTATTGAAATATATGTTGTTGAATCTCCATTTATTTTGAGATTTCCCAGCTGTCCTTCTGTTACTGGTTTTTAATTTACTTATATTATGGTCTGAGAGTAGGCATTGCTTGATTTCTATTCTTTAAAATTTGTTAATATGTGTTTTATGGACATAAATGTGATGTATTTTGGTGACTGTTCCATGTAGGCTTGAAAAGAATGTACATTCTGCTGTTGTTGGATGAAGTAGTCTATAGATGTCAATTATATTCATTTGATTGATGGTGCTGTTGAGTCCAACTATGTTCTTAGTGACTTTCTGCCCACTGGGTCTGTTCATTTCTCATACAGGGATGTTGAAGTCTCTAAGAGTGAATTTACCGATTTCTCCTTGTTCTATTAGTATTTGTCTTATATATTTTGATGCATAGTTGCTGGATGCATAAACATTAGGAATTGTTATGTCTTCTTGGAGAATTAAACCCTTTATCATTATGTAATGCTTTTCTTTATCCCTGATGACTTTCCTTTCTCTACAGTCTGCTGTTTGAAATTAATGTAGCTATTTATAATTTCTTTTGTTAGCATGTTTCTTCTTCCCTTTACTTTTAATCTACCTGAGTCTTTATATTTAAATATTTCTTACATATGACATCATTGAGTCTTATTTTTCTATCCACTCTAAAATCTGTGTCTTTAATTGTTGTACTTAAACCATTTATGTGTAAAGTAATTATTGATATAGTTAACATCTGCCATATTTGTTGCTGTTTTCTATTTGTTGCCCTTGATTTTTGTTTCTATTTTTGTCTTCTACTTTTTCTACCTTCAGTGGTTTCAGCTGGACATTTTATATGATTCATTTTCTACCTTTCTTAGAAATATTATTCTTCCTTTTAAATTTATATTTATTTATTTATTTATTTATTTTTTGAGACAGAGTCTCGCTCTGTGGCCCAGGCTGGAGTGCAGCAGTGGAATCTCAGCTCACTGCAACCTCCACCTCCTGCATTCAAGGAATTCTCCTGTCTCAGACTTCCGAGTAGCTGGGATTACAGACATGTACTATGAAGCCTGGCTAATTTTTTGTATTTTAGTAGAGATGGGATTTCACCATGTTGCCCTCAGGGTGTTCTTGAACTCCTGAGCTCAGGCAATCCGCCTGCCTTGGCCTCCCAAAGTGCTAGGATTAGAGGCATAAGCCACCGCTCCTGGCCATCTTTGACGGTTGCCCTAGAATATGCAATACACATTTACAAGTAATCCATGTCCACTTACAAATATTATGCAACTTTATGGGTCATGAAAGTGTCTTTTAATAACAAAATAATTCTAATTCTTTCCTCTTGTTCCTTGTGTCATTGTTTATAGTGATTTCATTTATATATAAGCATACAGAATTCTGTGTGTGTGTGTGTATTCAAATATACTGTTGTTATAATTTTTAAGAAACCTATTATCTGTCAGATCAATTAAGAATAAGTTCTAGGAGAAAGTGGCAAAAAATAGATCAACTAATAATAAGAAAAATAAAATTTTATATTTTACCTTTACTTATTCCTACTCTGGAGTTCCTTATGCATGTCTAAGCTTTTGGCTTACATAACTTTACTTCTCTAAAAACATCTTTTAAAATTTCTGCAAGAAAGGTATACTGACAGCAAATTCCTCCAATTTTTGTTTTCCAAAAATGTATTTGTATTTCCTTCACTTTTTAAGGTTAATTTTTTCAGGGTACAGAATTCTAGGTTAGTGTCTTTTTTCTTTCAAAACCTTAAAGAATTTATCCATCCTCTTCTTGCTTTTATTACTTTTGAGTAGATGTCAGATATAATTCTTATCGTTGCTTCTCTTTAGGTAAGATTTATTTATTTATGTTTTATTCTCAGGCTTCTTACAAGGTTTTTTCTTTATCTTTTATTTTCTGTAACTTGAATATAATATGCCCAGGTATAGCTATCTTTGGCTTTTATCCTGATGGATGTCTTCTGAACCTTGTGGATTTTTTGTTTGGTATTTGACACTAATTTGAGAAAATTATCAGTCATCATTGCTTCAAATATGGCATCTCTTTCTTACTTCTGCTCTGGTAATGTTACACCTTTTATAGTTGATTCACAGTTCTTGGACATTATAAGTCTTTTCTGGTGTGTATGTGTCTTTTATCTCTTTGTCTTTCAGTTTTGGAAGTTTCTATTGAGATAGTTCAAAGTGCAGATATTTTTCCTCAGCTGTGTACAGTCAACTAATAAGCTCATTCAAGGTATTATTTATGTTTTTACTGTATTTTTGATCTCTAGCATTTCTTTTTGATTTCAGAATTTCCATCTCTCTGATTACATTGCCCATCTGTTCTTGCATATTGTTCTATTCATTAAAGTTCTTAGCATATTAATCAGTTGCTTTACATTTCTGGTCTGATAACTTCAACATCTTTGCCATATTCAAGTGTGGTGTGATGCTTGTGCGGTCTCTTTAAACTGTGTTTGCTTTTGCCTTTTAGTATGCCTTGTGATTTATTCTTGATAGTTGGATATGATACTTGGTAAAAGAAAATGTAATAAATAGACCTTTGGGAATGTGGTGGTAAAGGCTGGGTATTGGGAATCATTCTATAGTTTTAAAATTAGGTCTCAGTCATTTAGTAAGCCTATGCCTTTAGACTGTGTACTTCACATGTGTTTCTCAGTAGCCCCTTCCTCTCTTCATAGATAGAATAGGATGGTGAGGGTGAGCTGGAATTGGGTATTTTTCAGTTTGTTCAGTTTTTTATTTGTTGTTAGGACAGAGTGATGTCTTCTAAGCTTCTTAAATGTCAGATTTACCCAAAGCCAGGATTCTTATTCCCACTGATTAGTATTGAGTCTCATTCTATGATAGTGTCATTGAAGACCATAATGGAAACCTGAATTCCCATTCCCCACTGACAGTAACACAGTTTTTCTCTCCTGTCCTGGGGCAATGTCAGAAGAGGGCTAAAGAGGTCAGGGTTTTACTATTGCCAAACAGTAATGAATCCTCAACAAATGTGGGATCAGTAGAGCCTACATGATAAACCAGCACTATACTCTTCATCAGCAGTAACAAAATGTCCTTTCAATTTCCAATGTCAAAGGTATACTAGTAAGAAACTTTGACTTATACCTACAATTAACAGTAATGAGACAGTATTCTCCCTTCTCTTGCTGCAGTGGTGTCAGTCAAAGGCAGTTAAAAAAGAAGATTTAAGTAAGATCCAGAATCCCATAACATAATGCAAAGCTATCCAGGGTAGTACCTCTCATCATACTAAGAACCAGGAAAACCTCAAAGTGTATAAAAATAGACCTAATGAATGCTAATATCAAGATGACAGAGGTATTAGAATTCTGAGAATAATTTTAAAGCAGCCATTATAAAATGATTCAGTGCACAATTACAAACATGCTTAAAACAACAAAAATATAAAAAAGCCTCAGCAAAAAAGTAGAATGTCTCAGTAAAAAAATAAGAGATATACAGAATTACCAAGTGGAAATTTCAGAAATAAAATTTGTCTGAAAACTACAATAACCGAAATAAAAGCTCAGTATTTACTCTCAATAGCAGAATGAAAAGGACAGATAAAGAATCAGTAAACTGGAAGGTAGAATACTGGAAATTACCCATAGGAACAGCAGAGAGTAAATAAACTGAATTTAAATATGGACAGCACTTTATGAACTTTTAAAATATTATAAAATTCTTAAAAGAAGAGTAGAAAGAAAGAGGCTTAAAAGAACTTGAAGAAATGACTGCAAACTTCCCTAATTTGGCACAATACATAAACTTACACATTCAAAAATCTGAATGTACTCTAAAAAGAATAAACTAAAATAAATCCACTAAGAACACATCACAACAAATGCTGTGAAATATCAAGACAGAATAAAATCTTGAAAGCAGTCAAAGTAAATGATCCCTTACGTATGGGAGAAAACAATTTCAATGACAACAGATTTCTCATTAGAAAACATGGAGTCCAGAAAAAAGTAGCACAACATTTTTCAAGCTCTGAAGGGAAAGAACTATCAAGCCAGAATTCAATAGTCAGCAAAAATATTACTCAAAAATAAGGGGGAAATGAATCCATTTTCAAATAGAAGAAAACTAAAATAATTTGTTGCCAGTACATTTACCTTAAGAAATGTCTACAAGAAACTCCTCAAACAGAATGAAAATGATAGAATAAGAAATCCTAGAATATCAGGAAGGGAGAAAGAACACAGTAAACAAAAATACAGGTAAGTAGTATAGTTTTTCCTTCTCTTTGTCGGTGTTCTAAATTATTTTTGGTGACCGAAGCAAAAATTATAACACTATCTGATGTAATTCTAAATGCATATAGGAGGAAATATTTAATCCAACTCTATGATATATAAGGAAGGGTAGAAGGACTTAAAGGAATATAAGCTTTCTATGTGTCACTTAGATGGACACCAGTAATTTATATATAAATAAAGTGATACCTAGAGCAACCACTAAAAAAAAAGCTATCCGTAGAGATATACTAAAAATAAATCCAAATGTAATTCTAAAAAATGTTAAAGTAGCCCCCCAACATGGCAGGAAAAGCAAAACAGATAAAAAAAGAAAGAAAAAAAAAACAGCAAATGAAATAAAATAGTACAATAACTACACTAAATATAAGTGGTATAAATATAAGATAGAGATTGGCATAATGGATTAAAAAATGTAATCAAACTTTATGCTGTTTACAAGAAACTCACTTTAGACATGACATATGGAGATTAAAAATAAAATAATGCAAAAAGATATATTATGCAAACATGAATAAAATAAAGCAAAAGTAGCTATATTAACATTACATAAATTAGAATTTATTTTTTTCACTTAAGAAACTTTTTAATTATTATGGATACATAATAGTTGTACATATTTTGGGGGCACATGTGATATTTTGATACAAATATAAAGTATACAAATAAATTTGACTTTAGAGGAAAGAAAATCACCAGAGAGGGATATATTGTATAATAAAAGGATCAATTCACCAAGAAGTTATATAAATGTATATATATCAAACATCAGAATTGCAAAATATGTGAAGTAAAAACTGATAGAACTAAAAGGAGAAACAGACAACACTACAGTTATAATTGGAGATATCAACACTCCTTTCTCAATAATTAATAGAAAAATTAAACAGAAAATCAGTAAGAATGTGGAAGAGAACTCACAGCACCATCAACTAATAGTATCTAATCTACATTCATAGAACATTCCACCCAACAACAGCAGAATACACATTCTTTTCCAAGTGCCCAAAGGATATATAGTATGAAGACAAACCACATACTGGGTCATAAATTCAACCTCAACAAACTTATAGAAAAATGAGCTTATGTTGAATTGTTGTCCAACAACTGAATTCAAGTAGAAATCAGTAACAAAGATAACAGGAGAATCTTTAAACTTTGGGAAAGTGAACGACACACTTTTAAGTAATCCACAGGCCAAAGAAAAGTCTGAAAAGAAATCAAACTATATATTAAACTACATGAAAATGCAGCATATAAGAAATATGTGGGGCACAGCTAAAGCAGTGCTGAGAGGGACATTTGTAACACTAAATGCATTGATTAGAAAAGAGGCAAAGGGCTGGGCATGGCGGCTCATGCCTGTAATCCCAGCACTTTGGGAAACTGAGGTGGGTGGATTATTCTAGCCCAGTAGCTCAAACCTGGGTAACATGGAGAAACCTCATCTCTACAGAAATAAAAATTAAAATTAAGCAGGAGTGGTGGTGCATGCCTGCAGTCCCAGGTACTTGGGAGGCTGAGGTGGGAGGATCAATTGAGCCTGGGAAGTCAAGGCTGCAGTGAGCTGTGATTTTGGCACTGCATTTCAGGCTGAATGATAGAGCAAGACTTGTCTCAAAAAATAAAATAAAATAAAATAAAATAAAATAAAATAAAATAAAAGGAAAGGAGAAAAAGTTTCCTATCAATAATCCATGCTCCCACTTTAAGAATATAAATACTGAAGAGCAAAATAAACCCCAAACAAGGAGAACAAAAGAAACAATACCAATAAAAACAGAAATAAAATTAAAATGGAAAAGCAATAGAGAAAAACAAGAAATAAGACAAAGAACTGGCGCTTTGAAAATATCAATAAAAGTCACAAAGATCTCTAGCAAGACTGATGAGAGAGAGAGAGAAACACATAAATTACCAAAATCAGAAATGAAATAGGGGATGTCATTAGAGACCTCACTGACATTAGGATGATAATAAGGGAATATTACAAATAGCTCTATATATGTAAACTTAACAGCTTAGAGGAAAAGAACCAATTTGTCAGAAAAGATTATGACAACTCCACAAATGGGAAATAGAAAATTTTAATAGCTCTATAACTGTTAAAAAATTGATCTCATAATTTTAAAATTCCCCCAAAAGCAATCTCCACACCTGGATGGTTTCACCAGATAATTCTACTGAACTTTTAAAAAGAAATTAACACCAATTCAAAAGACATTTTTCCAGAAAATTGAAGAGAAAGGAATGTTTTCCATTTTATGAAACCAGCATCAATCTGACAACAGCACAAAAACAAAAAACCCTCAGATCAAAATAGTTCTTAGTACAATTTGTAAATGAATATCAACAAATATAAATCAGCAACATATAATAGGAATTATACCTATGACCAAGTGGGGTTTATTTCAGGGATGGAAGTCTGATTCAGTATTCAAAAGTCAATTAGGCCGGGCGCGGTGGCTCACGCCTGTAATCCCAGCACTTTGGGAGGCCGAGGCGGGTGGATCACGAGGTCAGGAGATCGAGACCACGGTGAAACCCCGTCTGTACTAAAAATCCAAAAATTGGTCGGGCGCAGTGGTGGGTGCCTGTAGTCCCAGCTACCCGGGAGACTGAGGCAGGAGAATGGCATGAACCCGGGAGGCGGAGCTTGCGGTGAGCTGAGATCCCGCTACTGCACTCCAGCCTGGGCAACAGAGCGAGACTCCGTCTCAAAAAAAAAAAAAAAAGTCAATTAATGCAATCCACTACATTAAAATGCTAAAACCAAAAATCATATAATCATATCAATCAATGTAGGAAAAGCATTTGACATGATTCAACTGACTTAAAAAATACCCTCTCAGCAAAATAGAAATAGAGGGTATCTTCTTAACTTGACAAAGAACATCTACCCAAAGCCTACAGGGGACCCCAAAGTTAGTGGTGAAAGACAAAATTGTTTCCCCCTAAGATCAGGAACAAGGCAAGTGTGTTTCTTGCTTTGCAAACTGATTTCAATATTTATGTATCTATAGTAATGAAGATAGTAGGTGATTGGCACATGCATCAATGGAACAAACTAGAGAACCAAGAAAGAGACCCATTCAATATGCCCAACTAATTTTTCACAAAGATGTAAAAATAATTTAATGGAGGAGACATAGCCTTTCAGAGAAAGTGGACATCCATAGACAAAAAAATTGATCTCAGCCTGTCTCACATCTTATAGAAACATTAGCTCAAAATGGATTACTGACTTAAATGTAAAACAGAAAATATATAAAAGTTTTAGAAAAGAAAATGTAAAAGAAACTCTTTGGGATTTAGCAATAGGCAAAAGTTCTTAAATTCAACACAAAAGCAGAGTCTATAAAAGAAAAAGATTAATAAATTGGACTTAGTGAAAATTAAAAACTTTTTAAAAAACGATCTTTTAAGAGGATGAAAATATTTGCAAGTCATAAATCTGAAAAATGACTAATATCTAGACTAATAAAAATGCTTAAAATTCAGCATTAAAGAAAGAAACACAAAATCCAATTAGAACAAGACAAAAGATATAAACAGATATTTCACTAAAGAGGATAAACTGATGACAAGTGAGCATACAAAAAGCTATTTACATCATTATCCATTAGGGAAGTGCAAGTTAAAAGAACAATGAGCTATCCCTTAATATGTCAGAATGGCTAAAATTAAAAATGCTGGTTAGGAAGTGAAGAAACTGGATTGCGTACACGTTTCTTGTAGGAAAGTAAAATGATATAGCCATTCTATAAAACAGTTCTGTAGTTTCTTAACAAACTAAACATTCAACTCCCATCATACTTGGGTATTTATCCCAGAGAAATGAGGAGTTACGACACAAAGCCCTGCACTATATTATTAGTCAATTATATCTCAATAAAGCTAGGAAAAAAATTTAAAAAGGAAAATAAAAACAAAATCTTCTGACAAAACGAAACAAACCATCCTGTATACAATGTTTATAATAGCTTTACTCTTAAAAACCCTAAACTAAAGTATCTCGGTGTCCTTCAATGAGCAAGTGGCTAAACTGTGGTAGATCTATACCATGGAACACTGCTCAGCAATAAAAAGGAACAAACCACTGAGACTCACAACAGCCTGGCTGACTCTCCGGAGAATTACGCTGTATGAAAAAAGCCAACCCCAAAAGCTTACTTACTATGTGGTTTCATTTGTTTCACAATCTTGAAATGACAAAATCATAGAAATAGAGAATAGGTTAGTGCTTTTCAGAAGTCGGTGAGGGAGTGGGGATGGGGAAAGCGGTTGTGGCTACAAAACGGCAACACCAGGGGTCTTTGTGGTGATGGAAATGTTATGTATCTGACTGTATCAAGATTAATACTCTGGTATAATATTGTAGTATAATTTTGGAGGATATTATCCTTCAGGAAAACTGAGAATAGGGTACATGAAGGGTCTGGGTAATATTTCTTATAATAGCATGTGAATCTATAATTATCCCCAAAACAAGTTGAATGTAAAATATATTGCATTGAGCCATTTATTGTTTTGGTTTTGTTTTGTGTTTTGAGATAGAGTTTTGTTCTTGTAGCCCAGGCTGGAGTGCAATGGCATGATTTCAGCTCACTGCAACTTCTGCCTCCTGTGTTCAAGCGATTCTCCTGCCTCAGCCTTCCAAGTAGCTGGGATTACAGGCATGCGCCATCACACAAAGCTAATTTTTTTTTTTTTTTGAATTTTTAGTAGACACGGAGTTTCACTATGTTGGTCAGGCTGGTCTCGAACTCCTGACCTCAGGTAGATGGCCGCCTTGGCCTCCCAAACTGTTGGGATTACAGGCGTGAGCCGCTACGCCAGACCCATTTATCTTTATTGACGAATATTTTGTCATCCCTTAAAATTTGAGCCTGAGGCAAGTGCTTCACCAGCCTTGACTTGGTCTGAACTCTGATCCTAAAGATTTAATGAGATCTCCAGCATTTAGGACACTGTAAAAATACAAGCCAGTCTACCTAATTTTTCTAACCCCAGCTTCTGAATTTGTAAAATGAGGATATTGTCTACTACACAGGGTTATGGTTAAAATATATATAATAAATGAAAGCCCCTGTATTAGTTTGCTAGGGCTGCCATAATAAACGATAGACAGCCTGGTTGGCTTAAACAGAAATATATTTCCTTACAGCTCTGGAAGCTAGAAGCCAACATCAAGGTGGTATTGCGCCAAACCCCACTAACCTCAGTTGGGAAGAAACCAGGTTTGAGAGGCCTAAGAAGAGACCCATTATCCAGCAAACAAGACATGGGGTTTTACTGGGTCTTACATACGGAGGAGTCCAGTGCCTGCAGGCCAGACAGGAGAACCAACTTACTTATAGAAATGGTCCATTGGTGGCAGGCTGAACAACGTTACCACATGCCCCAGTGGCAGCAAGCTGGACAGGAAAACACAATCACCTCCAAATGTCATGCACTTTATATAGCATTTTCACTTAACACCCTTCCCCTAATGATCTCCACCTGGGAACCTCACTTAACCCCAAACTCAGGGCCTCCCTCAATCCCCTGTATGGCTTATGTTCCATGGGACAGGATGTGGGGCTAGGATGTTTATTATAGACAAGGAATGAATCTTCAGGTTGGCCACTCCCAGATTCAATAGCTCAGAACACACATTAAAGTGTGTCTGCCATACAGGGTCATTCTAAGGGTATGCTTAAATTATTGGTGTCAGGCACATTTACTCTACGGGTGTCAGCAGGGTTGGTTTCTTCTGAGATCTTTCTCCTGGACTTGTAGATGGCTGTCTACTGGTGTCTTCACATTGTTCTTGAGATCTGTCTTACGTGTCTGTGTCCTAATCTCCTTTACTTATAAGGAAATCAGACATATTATATTAGCCCCCACTTCCTTTGACTGGATTTTACCGTAATTCTTCTTTAAAGGCCCTGAATAAAAAAAAAAAAAAAAAAAAAAAAAAAAGCCATGTTCTGCAGTACTAGGAGTTAAAACTTAAACATATGAATTTGGGGGGTGGGAGTGGGGACACAATTCAGCCATACAGCTGCTAACACAATATTTATTAAAATAATTTTACTTCTCATTTTCAAAATTATTTCCAAAGATAACCAGAACTCAAGGGCATGCCTTTTGGAACCAATCTAAGAATTAACTAATGAGCAAATATTACTCAATAACAATGCCACATATAATTTATTAAATGTTTACTATATTCTGGACAATATACATTTTAATTACTTGACTTTTAAGATTTTTTTTAAACAAGCCTTTATAAAGGACATTTTTCATTGAAGGCAGTGCTTTCCTAGGAGATACTAAAATTCAGTGTTGTATTTCATAAGTTACTCTATCTAGTTAAAGCAAATGGAAGACATAACCTTTGAATGACCCCAGTACTCTAGACTCTTACTGGACATAACTGAAAAAGCTGTTCTAACCCGTGAACAACGGGACTCATTTCAACCAATTGCTCTGGACCCATGGACTCATTCTATCCATAGTGCCAGACTTCAAAGCTTAACTAGCATAACCACCATTAACTCCTCCTTTCCAGCAGTTAAACTCCCCTGATTTCTTTTTCTGTAGCTAGTAAACAACTAAGTGAATTTCTTCAATGGCATGTTTCCTTGTTGGCAAATTGACATACTCATAGCTGTGTTTATTTTTTTAAAAAACTTTGTGATTTAATTTTATTCTTTGGTACTTGAAAGGCGAGTGCCATAGTTCTCATTTTAGATATAAGGAAAATGAGTTTGACTATGTTGGCTCTTAGAGTTAAACCAAGGTCTGCAGCTTCTAAGCCTAAAACTCTTGCATTCACTCTGCAATGCCTCTATGTGTCCACCACTTTTAGGTGCTATGAATAAGACACACATTTATCAAACAAATCCCTGATTTCTCAAGAAATGATTTTTCTTTTTGGGTACATAGGGATTAAAATAATAGCATGAGAGATTAGTTCAAGAGAAACACATTGCTAAAGAAAGGGATGGATCAAAAGTACTGGGGTCTTTTAGGTAGGAGAATCAGGGTAAAGATAGACATCTCAGGCAGGGATATGGAAGGTTAGTCGACAACAGAGCGCGCTAATGCTCCTTTATCTGAGATTCATAAGACTGAACAGAAAAGGGAAGTCAGGCATAGCTGCAGTTAGTGTAAGGATTCGTGTTTTATTCTCCATTCTAATAGACATAGGGACTGGGCCGTACTCATCTCAATAACAGGAGCTGATACCACAGTGGTCCTCAAAAACGGCAGAGAGAGGAGGTTTATAAATGTCAGTAGATTCTCTGCTATAAGTCATGGGGAGCTATTGGAGATTTTTGAACAGGGAGTGGCATATAGTGACACTGATGCTTTTAAAACATTAATATGGAAGATGAGTAGAAGAGGACAATAGGAGGAGGGATGGGAAAAGTGATCGCATATTTTAATCAAGCTCAAAATTTGTTGTTTGTTTGGATTGTTTAAAGAATGAGAGGCTGAAGTTAGAAGTGCTGAACTGAGTTGAAAGAAGGAAGTCCTCTGATCGAATGTCAGCACTAAGAATGGAGAAACTGGGGCTACTTATGCCTAGCTTTATCCTCAGAGCCCAGGTCAGTGCCTGGGACACAACAGATATGCAATAAATATTTATTGCATGAATGGACATTGAAATGATCAAGCTAAAACAATGCTAGAGAAATGGGTTGCAATTGTAATATGAGGACTTGGCAGATGCAGGGAAGTTGAGATGTCCCTTGTAGGACTTTCTTTAATGTCAATGTCATTGGACATTTGAGTGGGAGCTAAACTTGGGAAATTGATTTTTTAAGTTTAAATTGAATTTCTTTTTATTATTATTATACTTTAAGTTCTAGGGTACATGTGCACAACGTGCAGGTTTGTTACATAGGTGTACATGTCCCATGTTGGTTTGCTGCACCCATCAACTCGTCATTTACATTAAGTATTTTCTCCTAATGCTATCCCTCCCCCAACCCTCCACCTGATGACAGGCCCCAGTGTGTGATGTTCCCCACCCTGTGTCCAGGTGTTCTCATTGTTCAATTCCCACCTATGAGTGAGAACCTGCAGTGTTTGGCTTTCTGTCCCTGTGATAGTTTGCTTAGAATGATGGTTTCTATCTTCATCCATGTCTCTGCAAAGGACACGAACTCATCCTTTGTTATGGCTGCATAGTATTCCATGGTGTATATGTGCCACATTTTTGTAATCCAGTCGATCAATGAGGGACATTTGGGTTGGTTCCAAGTCTTTGAGATTGTGAATAGTGCCACAATAAACATACGTCTTTGTAGTAGCATGATTTATAATCCTTTGGATATACACCCAGTAATAGGATCATTGCGTCAAATGGTGTTTCTAGTTCTAGATCCTTGAGGAATTGCCACAGTGTCTTCCACAATGGTTGAACTAACTTACACTCCCACCAACAGTGTAAAAGGTTCCTATTTCTCCACATCCTCTCCAGCATCTGCTTTTCCCTCACTTTTTAATGATTGCCATTGTGACTGGTGTGAGATGGTATCTCATTGTGGTTTTGATTTGCATTTCTTTCATGACCAGTGATGATTAGAATTTTTTCATGTGTCTGTTGGCTGCATAAATGTCCTCTTTTAAGAAGTGTCTGTTCATATCATTTGCCTACTTTTTGATGGGTTTGTTTGTTTTTTTCTTGGAAATTTGTTTCAGTTCTTTGTAGATTCTGAATATTAGCCCTTTGTCAGATGGGTAGATTGTAAAGATTTTCTCCCATTCTATAGGTTGCCTGTTCACTCTGATGATAGTTTCTTTTGCTGTACAGAAGCTCTTCGGTTTAATTAGATCCCATTTGTCTATTTCGGCTTTTGTTGCCATTGCTGTTGGTGTTTTAGTCATGAAGTCTTTGCCCATGCCTATGTCTTGAATGGTGTTGCCTAGGTTTTCTTCTAGGGTTTTTATAGTTTTAGGTCTAACATTTAAGTCTTTAATCTATCTCGAGTTAATTTTTGTATATGGTGTAAGGAAGGGATCCAGTTTCAGCTTTTGACATATGGCTAGCCAGTTTTCCCAGCACCATTTATTAAGTAGGGAATCCTTTCCCCATTCCTTGTTGTTGTCAGGTTTGTCAAAGATCAGATGGTTGTAGATGTGTGGTGTTATTTCTGAGGCCTCTGTTCTGTTCCATTGGTCTATATATCTGTTTTGGTACCAGTACCGTGCTGTTCTGGTTACTGTAGCCTTGTAGTATAGTTTGAAGTCAGGTAGCATGATGCCCCCAGCTTTGTTCTTTTTGCTTAGAATGGTCTTGCTTATGTGGGCTATTTTTGGTTCCCTGTGAACTTTAAAGTAGTTTTTCCAATTCTGTGAAGAAAGTCAGTGGTAGCTTGATGGGGATAGAATTGAATTTATAAATAACCTTGGGCAGTATGGCCATTTTCACAATACTGATTCTTCCTATCCATGAGCATGGAATGTTCTTCCATTTGTTTGTGTCCTCTTTTATTTTGTTGAGCAGTGGTTTGTAGTTCTCTTTGAAGTGGTCCGTCACATCCCTTGTAAGTTGGAATCCTAAGTATTTTATTCTTTTTGAAGTGACTGTGAATGAGAGTTCACTCATGATTTGGTCTCTGTTTGTTTATTATTGGTGTATGGAAATGCTTGTGATGTTTGCACATTGATTTTGTATCCCAAGGTTTTGCTGAAGTTGCTTATCAGCTTAATGAGATTTTGGTCTGAGGTGATGGTGTTTTCTAAATATACAGTCATGTCATCTGCAAACAGAGACAATTTGGCTTCCTCTTTTCCTAATTGAATACCTTTATTTCTTTCTCTTGCCTGATTGCCCTAGCCAGAACTTCCAACACTATGTAGAATAGGAGTGGTGAGAGAGGACAACCTTCCTTGTCTTGTGCCGGTTTTCAAAGGGAATGCTTCCAGTTTTTGCCCATTCAGTATGATATTGGGTGTGGGTTTGTCATAAATAACTCTTATTATTTTGAGATACATTCCATCAATACCTAGTTTATTGAAAATTTTTAGCATGAAGGGCTGTTGAACTTTGTTGAAGGCCTTTTCTGTCTGTGTTGAGATAATCATGTGGTTTTTGTCGTTGGTTCTGTTTGCATGGTGGATTACATTTATTGATTTGTGTATGTTGAACCAGTCTTCCATCCCAGGGATGAAGCCAACTTGATCATGGTAGATAAACTTTTTGATGTGCTGCTGGACTTGGTTTGCCAGTATTTTACTGAGAATTTTTGCATTGATGTTCATCAGGGATATTGTTCTAAAATTCTCGTTTTTTGTTGTGTCTCTAGTAGGCTTTGGTACCACGATGATGCTAACCCCATAGAATGAGGTTCTTTTTTATTGATTGGAAAAGTTTCAGAAGGAATGGTACCAGCTCCTCTTTGTATCTCTGGTAGAATTTGACTGTGAATCCATCTGGTCCTGGATTTTTTTTGGTTGGTAGGCTATTAATTATTGCCACAATTTCAGAACCTTTTACTGGTCTATTTAGAGATTCAACTTTTTCCTGGTTTAGTCTTGGGAGGGTGTATGTGTCCAGGAATTTATCCATTTCTTCTAGATTTTCTAGCTTATTTGCATAGAGGTGTTTATATTATTCTTTGACGGTAGTTTGCATTTCTATGGGATCAGTGGTGATATTCCCTTTATTCTTCTCTCTTTTCTTCTTTATTAGTCTTGCTAGTGGTCTATCCATTTTGTTAATCTTTTCAAAAAGCAGTTCCTGGATTCATTGATGTTTTGAAGGGTTATTTTTGTCTCTATCTCCTTCAGTTCTGCTCTGATCTTAGTTAATTATTTCTTGCCTTCTGCTAGTTTTTGAATGTGTTTGCTCTTGCTTCTCTAGCTCTTTTAATTGTGATGTTAGGGTGTGTCAATTTTGGATCTTTCCTGTTTTCTCTTGTGGGCATTTAGTGCTATAAATTTCCCTATACACACTGCTTTAAATGTGTCCCAGAGATTCTGGTACATTGTGTCTTTGTTCATATTGGTTTCAAAGACCATCTTTATTTCTGCCTTCATTTCGTTATTTACCCAGTAGTCATTCAGGAGCAGGTTGTTCAGTTTCCGTGTAATTGTGTGGTTTTGAGTGAGATTATTAATCCTGAGTTCTAATTTGATTGCACTGAGGTCTGAGAGACAGTTTTTTATGGTTTCTATTCTTTTACATTTCCTGAGGAGTGTTTTACCACCAATTACGTGGTCAATTTTTGAATAAATGTGATGTGGTGTTGAGAAGAATGTATATTCTGTTGATTTGGGGTGAAGAGTTCTGTAGATGTCTATTAGGTCTGCTTGGACCAGAGCTGAGTTCAAGTCCTGGATATCTTTGTTAACCTTCTGTCTTGTTGATCTGTCTAATATTGACAGTGGTGTGTTAAGGTCTCCCATTATTATTATGTGGGAGTCTAAGTCTCTTTGTAGGTCTCTATGGACTTGCTTTATGAATCTGGGTGCTCCTGTATTGGGTGCATATATATTTAGGATAGTTAGCTCTTCTTGTTGAATTGATCTTTTTACCATTATATAGTGGCCTTCTCTGTCTCTTTCAATTTTTGTTGGCTTAAAGTCTGTTTTATCAGAGACTAGGAAAGCAACCCCTGCTTTTTTTTTTTTTTTGGCTTTCCATTTGCTTGGTAGAACTTCCTCCATCCCTTTATTTTGAGCCTGTGTGTGTCTCTGCATGTGAGATGGGTCTCCTGAATACAGCACACTGCTGGGTCTTGACTCTTCATCCAGTTTGCCAGTCTGTGTCTTTTAATTGGGGCATTTAGTCCATTTACATTTAAGGTTAATATTGTTATATTTTAATTTGATCATGTCATTATGATGTTAGCTGGTCATTTTGCCTGTTAGTTGATGCAGTTTCTTCATAGCATTGATGGTCTTTACAATTTGGCATGTTTTTGCAGTGGCTGGTACCGGTTGTTCCTTTTCATGTTTAGTGATTCCTTCAGGAGCTCTTGTAAGGCAGGCCTGGTGGTGGCAAAATCTCTCAGCATTTGCTTGTCTGTAAAGGATTGTATTTCTCTTTCACTGATGAAGCTTAGTTTAGCTGGATATGAGATTCTGGGTTGAAAATTCTTTTATTTAAGAATGTTGAATATTGGTCCCCACTCTCTTCTGGCTTGTAGGGTTTCTGTCGAGAGATCTGCTATTAATCTGATGGGCTTCCCTGCGTGGATAACCCGACCTTTCTCTCTGCCTGCCCTTAACATTTTTTCCTTCATTTCCACCTTGGTGAATCTGACAATTATGTGTCTTGGGGTTGCTCTTCTTGAGGAGCATCTTTGTGGTGTTCTCTGTATTTTCTGAATTTGAATGTTGGCCTGCCTTTCTATGTTAGGGAAGTTCTCCTGGATAATATCCTGAAGAATGTTTTCTAACTTGGTTACATTCTCCCTGTCACTTTCAGGTACACCAATCAAATGTATAATTGGTCTTTTCCCATAGTCCTATATTTCTTGGAAGCTTTGTTTGTTTGTTTTCACTCTTTTTTCTCTAATCTTGTCTCCTCACTTTATTTCATTAATTTGATCTTCAATCACTGATATCCTTTCTTCCACTTCATTGAATCGGCTATTGAAGCTTGTGCATGCATCACAAAGCTCTTGTGCCCTGGTTTTCCATTCCATCAGGTCATTTAAGATCTTCTCTACACTCTTTATTCTTGTTAGCCATTCATCTAACCTTTTTTCAACGTTTTTAACTTCCTTATGATAGGTTAGAACATGCTCCTTTAGCTCAGAGAAGTTTGTTATTACTGACCTTCTGAAGCCTACTTCTGTCAACTTATCAAACTCATTCTCTGCCCAGTTTTGTTCCCTTGCTGGTGAGGAGCTACAATCCTTTGGAGGAGAATAGGCACTCTGTTTTTTTGGAATTTTCAGCTTTTCTGCTCTGGTTTCTCCCCATCTTTGTGGTTTTATCTACCTTTGGTCTTTGATGTTGGTGACCCATAGATGAAGTTTTGTTGTGGATGTTCTTTTTGTTGATGTTGATGCTATTCCTTTCTGTTTGTTAGTTTTCCTTCTAACAATCAGGCCCCTCAGCTGCAGGTCTGTTGGAGTTTGCTGGGGGTCCACTCCAGATTGTTTGCCTGGATACCACCAGCAGAGGCTGCGGAAAAGAAAATATTGCTGCCTGATCCTTCCTTTGGAAACTTTGTCCCAGAGGGGCACCCACATGTTTGAGTTGTCTGTTGGCCCCTACTGGGAGGTGTTTCCCAGTCAGGCTACATGGGGGTTAGAGACTCGCTTGAGGAGATAGTCTGTCCATTCTTGGAGCTCAAATGCCATGCTGATAGAACCACTGTTCTCTTCAGAGCTGTCAGACAGGGACATTTAAGTCTGCAGAAGCTGTCTGCTGCCTTTTGTTCTACTATGCCCCATCCCCAGAGGTGGAATCTATAGAGGCAGTAGGCCTTGCTGAGCTGCGGTGGGCTTCGCCCAGTTCGTGCTTCCTGGCTGCTTTGTTTACATTGTAAGCTACTCAAGCCTCAGCAATGGCTGATGCCCCTCCCCGCATCAAGCTGTTGCAGGTCTATCTCAGACTGCTGCACTAGCAGTGAGCAAGGCTCTGTGGGTGTGGGACCCACTGAGCCAGGCATGGGAATGTATCTCCTGCTCTGTTGGTTGCTAAGACTGTTGGAAAAGTGTAGTGTTTGGTTAGTGGTGTACCATTTCTCCAGGTATAGTCTGTCATGGCTTCCCTTGACTAGGAAAGGGAAATCCCCCAATCCCTTGCACTTCCCAGGTGAGACAACACCCCACCCTGCTTCATCTCACCCACCGTGGGCTGCACCCACTGTCCAAACAGTCCCAATGAGATGAACAAGGTACCTCAGTTGGAAATGCAGAAATCACCCATCTTCTGATTCTATCTTGCTGGCAGCTGCAGACCAGCGCTGTTCCTATTCAGCCATCTTGGAAGCAAGCCTAAATTGAGTTTCTTACCTTGACTCTGATGTTTACCTTCTTGCAGAGTATTAGAAACTACCTTAACTAAAACTAATAATTTAAGCAAGAGCTAGGTTCTTGTCATCAGATAAATTTGTTGTCTTTTGATTGGGACCAATTCTTAGAAGTTAAAAAAGTCATTTAATATTAAGAATCTGATCCTGCATTGATCCATATGATAGTTTACTTAAAATCTTTTTTTCCATAGTAAGCTTGTCTTAATTCCCTGATATTCAATTTTTCACATAAGAATCACCTGGGAAACTTTTAGAATGTCCATGCCTGAAGCCACTACCAGATGTCCAGGTATAATTGGTCTGGAAGTGGGGCCTTGGACATCAGGAGTTTTAGAAAGTTTTCTGATGATTCTAATAGCCACAGCTGAGAATCACATCCTAGTAACTTAAACTCCTGTTATCACACCTCTCTGCTGCACACATCACAACTACCCACATTCTTCACCCCTCTCTAAAGGCATCAAGCCCTTCTAAATGTTTTTGCCATTGTTCGCACTGTTTCTTGCCACTCCAATTTCATTCAGTGAATTCACACTTACTATCTTCGTGACCCCCATCAAATCCATTTTATGTTTGTTTGTTTTTTTTTCTTTTTTTTTTTTTGGCGACATCAACCATCTCTTCCCATGGAGTTAATTCCTCCCTGTTTGATGTCTCCACAGCCCACAGCTGACTTGTTTACCATTGCTCATTGCATTTTTCCATTGTATTGTGTGTTTGTTGAGGGCAAGAAAGAGTTCATTTCTTTTAGCAACTTGATTGCTTGGCACTTAGTAAGCAATTAATAAACATGTGTTTGAACTAACATTATGTGAGAAAAATACAGAGTGATTTCTAAGCTGTATGTAGAAGTCACATTCAAAAAATGTTTAAAAAGCATCCTTTGTATGTGCTATGTATATAAATTAAGGCACAGAACTGAAGTCTAAAAGTCGTATTTTCCTACTTTCTGATCTGGGCAGTCATTTGATTTATCTGAGAGTTAGTTTCATCACCTTTTAATTGAGGGAGTTGTTTAAGATGATATTTAAGTTCTCATTGATTTTGAAAGCAATTCATAGCTCATAGAATGTAGAATGTTCAAATAGCCTAGTGGAGTGTGAAGAAGACTTGTAACTTCGTGTTTGCAAACTATGTATATAGTAAATACATGTTAACCACTTTGGCGCATATTTTCATGGACTAAAATTTTCTCTGAAGCCCAGAAAATCAAGAAATTTGCTGACCTACCTGCCAGTCCTTCAATAAGCATCTATCACTGAGTGGATGACCATCAAATGTCACACAGCAATGATAGTGTTATAGGTGACTACCTCTTTTATCGATCATTCATCCTTAAGCTGCAATAGCACTAACATATGCTGTATTCATGCTAATAGTGTTTGTTCAACAAGCAATATTGATTTATCCTTCATGACTCTAAAAAGATGAGTGGTAGGTGAAGTGAAATTAATTTTAGAGAACCACATTGTTTATTCCAAGTGAATACACAATCTTTACCCTAGAATAAAAAATTCCCAGTTTGGGGATCAAATTATATATCACTTATTGAACAACTTTTATGTGCCATGGATTATACTTTATGTTGTCTCATGTGTACCTTTTAATATTTGTTAACATGGCAAGATAGGTTTATTGATTACATATCTTTAAATTTTGTTATGAAAAAGTTTAAACATCTAAAAAATTTTGGGGCATAGTGCAATAAGCATCCATATATCTATTACCTAGCTGTAACATTTTGACATTAACTTTAAGTTTTTAAAAATAAATCATAGATATCATTGCATTTACCCCAAATTCTTTGGTATGCATCTCTAAATAAGCAATTTCAAAATAACAATTCCCAATACCATTATAGCACCAAATGATAGCAACAATTTTGTAATATACCTAATACCATTTTCACATTAAAATGTTCCCAATTGAACACAGATTATGTGGCATATAAAAAATACATATTGTCCAAACTAAGATCCAATACAGTAACCTACATTTCAGTTGGTAGGATTTATGAGGTTTTTTGTTCATTTGTTTTGTTTTGTTTGTTTGTTTGTTTTTGAGAAAAAGTTTCACTCCATGTGGAGTGCAGTGGCAGGATCTCAGATCCCTGCATCCTCCTCCTCCCAGGCTCAAGCAATCCTCCCACCTCAGCCTTCTGAGTAGCTGGGACTACAAGCATGCACCACCACATCCAGATAATTTCTGTATTTTTTGTAGAGACGGAGTTTCATCATGTTGTCCAGGCTGGTCTTGAACTCCTGGACTCAAGAAATCCACCCACCTCAACCCCAGAAAGTGCTGGGATTACAGGTGTGAGCCACTGAACCCAGCTGGTAGCATCTATGTTAACACATTTTTCCTGTAGCACAGTCCTGCCTTTACCTTTTCTTTTTCATGGCATTAAGTTTTCAAAGAGACCAGGAGGCTTCTAGTTTTGGCTCTGACATTTAAAGGTTTGGAAATCATAACTCCTGTCCTTGCAACATGAAAAAGGCTGAATAAACTGATAATTACTTACTGGCTTTGGACCTATCAAAGAGTTGAAGTCTCAGAAAAAACTACCATTCCAAATTTGGAGACTTAAGCAAATCCAGAGAGCCTCAGCCAAGATCTGTTCACCTGGAATAGTAGTTGCTGGAGCAATACAGTGGTAGGAACACTTGAAGGGTAATTTTGATAAATTGGTGGAGGCTGAATAGAAATAAGAATGAAAGTTAGAAACTCTTGGAGGCCAGAGTCTTAAGGGGACCTCAAAACTTTATTAAGTTTTACTTCCAAGAACCCTACCAGGTTCTCACATTGAAGAACTGAGAAAGATCTCATGGTTCTGGCTGAGGAAGCAGAGATGTAACCATTATGATCATTCTCCTAAAGCCCTTCTCTCTAAAGGGAAAGACTGCCTGTGACTTACCCCAGCTGAAGAAAGGGCATCTGCTCTGCTGCAGTCCTTTCTAGGCTTCCTGTTTTACGAAGGTGAATGAAGAGATGGGAGGCAGAAAGAAACACATGTGAAAGTTACAGCTCAGGAACACAGGCTCACTTAAAGATCAAGGTTTAATCATAAGGTTATAGAATGTTTTCCTTCATCCAAACTCTACCACCACATCCACAGGGTCCAGTATAATGTTGGATTATGGCTGAAAGAGCTCTGAGATAAAGACTGTATATAAGCATTCCTACACAACAAGGAAGACTAAAGTAAGAGGAATTTGAAGACTCTGGAACCTACAACTGCATCAAGCATTAAATGCAGCTCTGGCTAGAAAGATTTTATAAAAACAAAACCAAAAACAAACACAGTCCAATGATATGCCAGATTAATATTTTAAAAAATACACACAAAAGGTACTCGCCTCAGTTCTTATTACTTGACATATCATGGAAGGCTTTTAACAAGAATTACAGCATGTTAGAACAAAAGCAAAAGCAAAGCTGGCATTAGAGGCAAAGCTGGCATTAGAACCATACTCAGATATGACACACATTAGGATATTAATATTATTAGGATATAACCAAATACCTGTGGTTAATGTATTAAGGGCTCGAATGGAAAAAAAAATTGGGCAGCTTGCAAGAAAGATGGGTAATGTACCTCGAAAAATGAAATCTCTAAGAAGGAAATCAGAGGAATATGCTAGAAAGGAAAAACTCTGTAACAGAAATGGAGAATGTCTTTGTTGGGTTCTTCAGAAGAATGTACACAGCCAAGGAAGGAGTCAATGAACTTGATGATGTCGACAGAACTTACCAAAATGGAATTCAAAGAGGAAAGGAACAAGGAACAACAGTAACATCAATGAGCTGTAGGGCAAAATCAAAGATATAACCTATACATTATCAAAATATGAGAGGAAGAAAGCAGGAATGGAGTGAAAGAAATATTTGAAATAATCATGGAGAATTTTCTGAAATTAATGGCAGACAATAAATAACAGATCAAAGACACTCCAAGAACACCAAGCAGTATAAATGCAAAAAATCCACACCTCGGCACATCATATTAAAAGGGGGAGGAAAAATGATGGGAAAAAAACATATAAGAAGCCAGAGAATAAAACACCTTATCTATTGTAGAATGATAATTACACTGAACTTCTTGTCAGAAACCCTGTAAACAAGAAGAGAGTGTACTGAAATATTCAACAGGTTGGGGAAAAAAAGCAGCCAATGTGGAATTGTATTTCCAGAAAAATTATCCTTGAAGAATAGAAAAGAAATAAAGACTTTCTTAGACAAATAAAAAGTGAGGGAATTCCCCACTGGCAGAAAATCATATAAGAAATGTTTAAATTCTTCAGGGTGAAGGAAAATGACAAAGATTAGAAACTTGAATCCATATAAAGAAAGAAAAAGCATAGGAGAAGAATTAAATGAATACAAATAAATCTTTTATTTTTCTTTTTTTTTTTTTTTTTTTTTTGAGACAAGAGTCTCGCTCTGTCGCCCAGGCTGGAGTGCAATGGCACATCTCGGCTCACTGCAAGCTCCGCCTCCCGGGTTCACGCCATTCTCCTGCCTCAGCCTCCCGAGTAGCTGGGACTACAGGCGCCCGCCACCGCGCCCGGCTAGTTTTTTTTTGTATTTTAGTAGAGACGGGGTTTCACCGTGTTAGCCACGATGGTCTCTATCTCCTGACCTCGTGATCCGCCTGTCTCCGCCTCCCAAAGTGAAATCTTTTATTTTTCTTATTTTTAGTTGATCTAAAACATAACTGTTTACAATAATAACAGTAAAATATATTAGGTGATTATAGCATATTTTATAAGTGAAATGAATGACTGCAATGTAGTAAGTTATGGCAGGGAGAAATTAGGAACACTATGTTATAGGGTGGAAGCAGTGTAATGTCTTGAAGGTGGATGCAAAGACAATGAAAACCACTACAATTTTTAAAAAGAAGTATAATTGTTATCTAAATATAATGGAATCATAAAATACCCAATTACAATCAGATAAGAAAGAAATAGAGGGAAACAAGAGATAAGCACATATAAAGGAGTTACACAAGGCCAATATTAATATAATTATACCAATAAGCAATTTTTGTGTAAATTGTCTAAAGCACCAATTAAAAGACAGAGATTTTCAGAGTGAATTAAAGAAAACAAGACACAATTATATATTGTCTGTAAAATACATTTTAAATATAAAGATTCTGATAAGTTAAATGTAAAGAAACAGAGAAAGATATACTATACTAACATTAGTACAGAGAAAACTGGAGTAGCTATATTAATTTCTTATGGCACCAACTTCAGAACAGGGAAAATTATCAAGAATAAAGAAGTGCATTATAGAATGACAAAGGAGTTAATCATTCAAGAAGACATAACAGTATTTAACAAGTATGTGTATAACAACAGAGCATAAAAATATGCACAGCAGAAATGAATAGAACTGCAAGAAGAAATAGATCCATTATTGTACTTGGAGACTTCAACATATTCTTTCTACAATTGACAGATGAAGCAGGCAGGAAGTCAGTAAGAATGTAATTGGCCTGAACAACCCTATCAATCAGCTTGATTGAACTGACATTTGTACAATACGCTATCCAATACAAGCAGAATATACTTTCTTGTCAAGCTCACAGGGAACATTGACTAAGATGCATCACATTGTGGGCCACAAACAACACGTGAACAAATTTAAAGGCACTGAATTCATGCGAAGTATGTTCTCATTCCACAGTGGAGTTAAACTGTAAATTAGTAACAGAAAAAAGCTGGAAAATCAAAACTATTTGAACATTAAACAACATACTTCTAATAACATTAGTTGAAAATAAGTCTCGAGAGAGATTTAAAAACTCTTTGAACTAAATACAAATGGAAATATTACTTAACAAACTGAGATTCAGTAGAAGCATTGCTTAGATGGATATTTATAGCATTGAATACATTATTAGAAAGAAAGATTGGAAAATAAATCTGAGTTTCTCTTACATAGGACTAGAAAGAAAAAGCAATTTAAGCCAAAAGCAAGTAGAATAAAAAAAAAATAGAGCACAAATCAATGAAATTGAAAATAGGAATACAATAAAGATACTCAAAAAAACCAGAAGCTGATTATTTGAAAATATTAGTAAAATTGGTAAATTTGTAGACAGTCTCATGAAAAAAAAAAAGAGAGAGAGATAAATAATCAGTTTCAGAAATGAAACGGGTCATGATTACTAATTTTATGAGTACTTAGAGGCTAATAAAAAACTACTACAAACAACTTTGTGCCCACAGGTTTGATAACCTAAATGACACAGACCAAAGCCTTGAAAGACATGAACTACCAAACTCATACAAGGAGAAGTAGATAATTTGAATACACCTATATCTATTAAGGAAATTCAACTAATAATGTGAAAACTTCCCAAAAGGAAAGCACCAGGCCCAGATGAGCTCCCTGGTGAATCTACAAAACATTTGTGAGAAATGATATCAATTGTCTACAGTCTTTTCCAGAAAATGGAAGCAGACATAATGTTTTCTAACAAATTTTATAAAACTAGTATTACTCTAATACCAAAATCAAAGACATTATAATAAGAATTGGCAAATATCTTCCATAAACACAAATGAAAAAATTATCAACATGTAAAGGATAGTGATAAAGGTATATGGGAGCTGTTGTTCCATGTGTATAAAGTTACAGTTATGCAAAGGGAATGAGTTCCTGAGAGCTGCTGAACAACATATGCCTATAGTTAGTAATAGGTATCGTGTAGTTAAAATTTTCAGACAGTGGATCCAGGTTAAGTGTTCTTACTATAAAAAAGAAAGGAAGAAAGGGAGAAAGGAAGGATGGAAGGAAGGAAGGAGGGAAGGAAGGAGGGAAGGAAGGAAGGAAGAGAGAGAGAGACAGAGAGAAAGAAAGAAATGAAAGAAGGAAGGAGGGAGGGAAGGAAGGAAGGAGAAAAGGAAGGGAGGGAAAAGAAAGAAAAAGAGAAAGAAGGGAAGGAAGGAACAAAAAACTTTTAGAGGCGATGGATAAAATGCCAAATGATATACATCAGTTACATGTCATATATTGGTGTACCAATTATACCTCAATAAAGTTAGAAACAAATTAGCAATTGAATGCAACATGGAAAAGATGGATACGTTATGACCAAGTAAAATTAATTTCATCTATGGAAGGCTGGTTCAGCATTTGAAAATCAATCAGTGTAATGCATTGTATAAACAGACTAAATAAGAAAAAAAGTTATCTTATCAATTTGCATAAAAAATACTTGGCAGTATTCAACACTAATTCATCATAAAAAATCTCAGCCAACTAGAAATATAGGGATTTTTTCAAGTTGATAAAGGATATCTATGGTAATATACTTAATAGTGAGAAATTGAATGCTTCCCTGTAATTTCAGGAAAAATACAAGGATGTCCTCTCCCACCACTTTTGCTCAATATAACAGTGCAACAAAACAAGAAATGAAAAGAAAAATTATACAGATTGGGAAGGAGGAAATAACATTGTCTTTGTTCATAGATATCATGACTGTGTAGAAAATTCCCAAAGAATTGACCAAAACAACCTCCTGAAATTAATAACTGAGTATAACAAGATTACAAGATACAAGGTTAATATTCAAAGGTTGTTTGCTTTCCTATATATCAGCAATGAACATCTGATATTTAAAATTAGAACCATAATACTATATACAATAGTATCTAAGAGGTGAAATAAGATGAACCTCACAAAATATACACAAAATCTGTATGTGAAAAGTTACAAAACTCTAATGAAATAAATTAAAGAAAACCTAAATAACAACAGATATATTCTATGTTCATGAACTGGAAGACCATTCTTGTTGAGATATCAATTCTTCCCAACTTAATCTATACAATCAACACAGTAACAATGAAATTAACAGCAAAGTAGTTTGTAGATATTGACAAAATGGTCCTAAAGTTTACCTGGAAAGAAAAAGACCTAGAATAGGTATCACAGTACTGAGGAGTAACAAAGTGGTAAGATTCACACTACCCAATTTCAAGACTTTACTATCAAGGTATAATAATCAATTGATATTAGCAAAAGAATAGTTACATTGAACAATGAAACAAAATATAGAGTTCAGAAATCGAAATCCATAAATAGAGTTAATTGATGTTTGAAAAAGGAATAAAGAAAATTCAATGAAGGAAATACAGTCTTTTCAATAAGCGATGATAGAACTATTGAAGAAATAATGAACCTAAATACAGACATTGTACCTTTCATAAAATTAACTCGAAATGGAACATAGGTCTGAGTTTAAAATGCAAAACTATAAAACTTCTTAAAGACAATATAGGAGAAGATCTAGATGACATTGAGTTTGGTGATGAGTTTTTAGATAAAGCATTAAATGCATAATTTATGTATTAAAATATAAAAGATTGATAAATTGAACTTTGTTAAAATCATTAATGAAAACCTTGCAGTATAACACACATTATTTAGAAAATGAAAAAAAAAAGACACAAACTAAGAGACAGTATTTGCAAAATGCACATCTCGTAAAGAACTGTACCCAAAATATACAAAGAACTCATGAAATTCAACAATAGGGAAACAAATAACCCAAATAAAATGGGCAAAATTATAGACACTTCAATAAAGCAGATATAGAGATGGCAAATAAGCATATAATAAGATGTTCAATGACATTATTTGTCATTTGACAATTGCAAATTGAAATAGTGCACCACTACCATGTACTTATTATTTAATAGAATGGCTAAACCCCAAAACACTACCACCACCAAATCCTGGCAAGATTGCAGAGCGAAATGATCTCTTATTCATGGATTGTGGGAATGCAAAATGGTGCAGCTACTTTGGAAGACATTTTGGCAGTCCTTATGAAGCTAAATGTAATCTCACCGTGTGATTGAGCAAGTGCAGTCCTAGAATTTACCCGATTGTTCACACTGAAACTTGCATATGGTTCTTTTAGCAGCTTTTTTCCTAATCACTAAAAGGTGGAAGCAACCAAGATGTTCTTCAATAGGCGAATGACTGAACAAACTGTAGAAGGGCCATGCAGTGGAATATTATTCAGTAATAAAAATAAATGAGTTTTCAAGCCACAAAAGACATAGATGACCCTTCAATAAGTGTTGCTAAGGTAGAAAAGCCAATCTTAAAAGTCTGCATACAATGTGATTCCAATTACATGACATTCTAGAAAGGCAACACTATGGAGCCAATGAAAACATCTCTGGTTGCCAGTGATTGAGGAGGAGGAGAAAAGTTTGAATAGAGGAAGCTCAGAATAATTTGTAGGGTAGTAAAATTATTCTGTAATACCATAATGCAGATAACATGACAACACTGTGCATTTGTTGAAACCCATAGAACTTTATAGCACAAGCAGTAAACCTTAAGGTATGCAAATTTTAAAAAATCATTTGAGAGATCAGGGGGTCCCAGGATGGAAAGCACAGTGACAAAAAGAAAATCTAACTATATCACAAATGTATGAAGCAATCCTCGTTGACGTGGGTGGGGGAAAAGGTGATAACCCAAGTAATTTTTGGAAATGGGTGGAGCCTGTAAGACTAATGACAAAAGGAACTGTATATAGGTAATGCAATCCAGTTGATAAAGTTGTTTTCCATGGGAATATGGGTTGACAATCTGGATACTGCCATACATTGAAGAAATTTAACAATGAAGGAAAGGGATGGTGAATGGCTGGAGCCAGGTTTCTCACTGTTGGAATGGGTCTTTACAGACATCCAGGAAAGGAAGCTAGAATAATCCATCCAGTAATGGATTAGAGTTAGAGATATCAGTTTGATTTTGTGTTTAGCTTAATATAAATACAGATATTTATAGAAAAGAGTATAGAGAGGTGTATATACATAGATTAAAAAACATACATGCATTTCCTTGCTGTCAGCTAAGTGGGCCTAGAAGAATGACATGCCTGTGGCAACAAGCACACTAACAGCCCAAACCTTGATTTCTAATGCCATTCCCCAAGGGTCTTTAGATAAATAGCTGATTTTAAGACTGGGACAGGAAATATACAGGATAAACTTACAGCATCTTGTAATGCCAGAAATGAAAGAAATGCTTAAAACAATTCCCACACAGATAGAGATATGTCAAAGGGAAACAAGGATCAAATAAAAGAGTTCTCAATGGCCAAAGCTAGAACAATTTGAGCAACAAAATAAAGTAGTATTGGATCATAACCACCAGTATAAATTAAATATCTGTGAATCCATGATGATATAAATTATTAAATAAAAAAATAAATGGGATAGGATAGATAAATATCCCATGCAGAAGAAATGCAAATAATTTATGTAAATACTCTGCTCTCAAGGAGATGAAGAATAACTCCCTAGTCCTTCAGCATCATCTGTGCATAGTGACTTCTTTCCAAAGAATACAGTATAGAAAGAGGAAGAAAGAACAACTTTACAAGGAAGGACTCTGACAAATACTACTTTATCCAGATGATCAAGGTTAACATCAATAGTGATGTTTATGTTCATCACATGAACTCAATGTGTTGTGATGAAAATGGGACTTTACCTCTGAGATCTTCCTCTCCAAAACCCATAAACCCAGCCTGGTCATTAGAGAAACATCAAATAAATTATAAAAAGGGACATTCTACAAAATACCTGATCAGTAATCCTCAAAACCGTCAAAGTCATCAAATCAAAGAAAGTCTGAAACAGTCTACAGTCAAGATGAATCTAAGAAAATGTGATGACTAAATGCAATGTGGTATCCTGATGGGATCTTGGAACAGCAGAAACACATTAGGTAAAAACTAAGGAAATCTGAATGCAATAGGTAACTTAATTAACAATAGCATCATGTTACTGGCTCATTAAGTATAATAATTGTACTAAACTAGCATAAGCTACTAATAATAAGGGAAACTGCATATGGGGTATGTGGGAGCTGTCTATTACGTTTGCAAGTTTTCTCTAAATAAAACAAAAATAAAATATAAGGTTTGCTTAAAAAGAAAGAAAAAGAGAAGCATAGTTACTTCACAGAATGTTGCAAATTCTAATTTTTTTCTAATTATTTCCTTTACATGTTGTTTAACATATTCCTCTATTTCCTATGTTCTTAAGTGGAAGTTAGTTCTAAAGGCTGGATTAGATTCAGGTTAGATATTTCTTGGTGAAAATTATTCATAGGTGGTGGTGTAAAAAGCACAGTGCAATACATCGGGATGCAGGTCAGCAGCTTGTTATCCCTGTATTCCTGATGTTAAAATTACTCATTGCATTGGTGGCCATCATTATTATCGTTTGACAGTGTGAAGTAACTGAGTCCCAAAGAGCTTAATTTACTTTCTCAAGTTATTAGAGCTCATAGATAATAAATGATGGAGTTAAAATTTAAACCTAGGTTAGTGTGCCTCAAAATCCTTCATCCTAACTGCCTAATACCATACTGCTTCTGAAATCATGTATGAGACAATATTTATCCCAAGAATCCATTAATGACTGAACCTTGACACTTTCTCAGTCTGACTATTCAGGACATAATGGTATATTCAGTGCTGTTTGTGTTAAAGAAAAGAGAAAAATGTGACTTGAAACAGTTAGGGAAAGGCTTCTTTGAGAATTTGAACTGCATCTTTAACCTACATGTAATATGGTAGGTGGAAAGGAAGATTATGAATTCATGCATCAATTTGGAATAAATAGTGTCATTAAAGAAAGATTTCTTGAATATTCTGCTGAGGAATTTGTTACTTACCTCTGAAGGGCATATTACTCCATCTGTCAAGATACACCTTCTCTTGGTGGCATTACAACTCAAAGGCAAGCTGATGGGAAATGTAATCCCAGGCGTAGTGTTAGAGTAGAGGACAAATGCTAGAATTATAGTGGAGCAGAATACGAACTGATTTGATGTTAGAAAATTTGGATAAGAGGCCTGACTCTTCCAACTCCCACCTGGGACCCTGACAAGCATCACTTCCGTATGAATGAGAATGGGAGTAATAACTGCTCTAAACTGGGTTCCCTGAAACAATCTGTAAGACAGACAGTTAAATGCTGAAGACTTACAGGAAAGAAATTCTTGGAATATATGCCTTCTAGGAAGTAAAAAGTGCATTGCTGGGCAGAAAGAGAAACTACCTGCTATGTGGTTGCAACTAAGGGCTCAGCTGATCCAACAGGGAACTGTGGAACTGGGTTGACCCTTCAAACACATGCCAAATCAAGGCCAGTGATCTCTATGGACCCAAGTGAAGGCAAGTGACCAATTCTTTATATCCTCATCTCAGCCAGCCATTAGTTGAGGACACCCCCTGGGAAGGGGCAAAACCTTGAGCAAAGAAGATCCCTCGGTGAAGGGCAATTTTCAGTGATGGACTCGGCCCTGCCCTGTCACCAGCTCATATCCTTGGTTGTGGGGAGTAGGTGATTTGGCCTAAAAAGGAGATCCAGACAAAATCATCAATAGTCTACATCCTATGTGAATCAGATCTACTTGCTTCACATAGTAAGTTTACCTCTAAAGGAACACCTTCTTTAGGATTCTTATTGGTCTCATTCTTAAAGACACTTACAAGGGAGGAGTAAGTGACCCACACCATAGTCACTCCTGCTGCAAGGGGTCCTGAGGTTGTGACTGATACTCACTAGCTCCTTCCTGCTCTGCCCAATCTAGAGTTACCTCCTGCTTGACTGGCACCTTGGCCAGTCTAGGTAGTTGGCTTGATGGGATGATTCAGATCCTTATCCCTGAGGGATGTAAAGTGAGGGCCACTGTAGTAGATTCTGTGGGTATACAGACCAGATTGCCTTTTTAGAACTGAAGCACTCATTCACCCAGTTGTCAGAACTGTGTGTTGCTGATCCTCAAATTTGAGTTCCTTCCTTGGAATTACCCTTTGTCAAAGGGACCTTGTCTTACCCAAAGTATGCCCCCCTCCAGTGACACCATCAAATCCAATGCCTAGTTAATATAAGGGTATAAAGGCCCAGCCCCTTACTGTGATTTGAGACAATTCTGAAGAGGCAACTTAGTTCCAGGGCTATCTGTAGGATTAGTTAATGTCTCTGATGCAATTAATCACAGTTCAACATCTCAGTCTGTCCCATCATGCTTCCTTCATTTCCACTTCCCAGCAAACCTCCTAAAGGAAAATCTCCATCTCATACTCCGTTTACTGGATAACCTGACTTAAGATAGTTTGCTTCAAGTTTGTCCTGGGAAGCAAGCTTTAAAATGAGATTTTGGAGGAGCTGGACCAGGAGCAGGCTGGCTGGAATAAAAGAACCTGCCACTAATGGTAGGTTGAGTGCTGAGAGCTCAGTGATGCTGTAGCATTGTGAATATTATAGCTTCCAGTGGTGGTATACCAGTATGGGATACCGGTGGAAGGGAGCACACTGGCAGGTGAGTGTCTCAGGCATTTGAGAAAATATAGGGAAGATAGTAATTACAATTATAAGAGCTTTAGAATAAGATGTCTGTGGCTGGGAGCTATTGATGCTTCAGGGAAAGACAATGAAAGGATGGTTAATCATCAATTTAACATGAAGGGTATATGCTGGAGATCATCTTTATAGCACATAAAGAAATCCCCAAGCTGGAGGCCAGAAAAAGCTGAGGATCAGGAAAAAGACTCAACTATAAGGGTAGCAAAATTCCAGAAAGGGTTGGCCTCTAAGCCTTGGCCAGGCTTGGTATACTAAAGTCGGGGTTGTGATTGGGAAGAAGTAAGACCTTGACACCTGGGTTGGCAGACCTGAGTTCATGCAATTGAAAATCTTGACTCTTCAGACTGCCTCAAATTCTCCGGGGATGCTGGAATGATTCATGTCTCCCTGCTGACAGACTAGTGCTCCCATTTGTTTGAAGTCTGTGCAGAGATATTTACCATGTACGGCAATACGTTTTCAGAATCTGTGCCCCCCACCCTCGTAGCCCTCACTGGTCAAGTAACTAGAGTCAAGTCTCAACACAGTCTTGACTAGGAAATGCTGGATCTGCAAACGAAGGAAAGGGCCCTATAAATTGACAGAACTCAGCATTTAGTTGGCAAGAGCCAGAAGCATGCGTACGGGACTGAAACCTCAGTATGCAAATCAAAAGGAGCAGAGCACAAGATTATCTAACTTTAAAGAATATATCAATATGGAGGGTGTAATATTTAATACCCTGGCAAGGATCACAGGAGATGGTGCAAAAATGCTGATGGGATGCTACTAGAAGCTTGGGGAAGCTAAGACCCAAACTAAGTTAAGTGAAAATGCCAGAACTTTCAAGGCATACAGCAGAAGGAGGGATCAGAAGGCCCAGAGGATGAGCATGCTAGAGGGAGGCCAGAAAACCCACCTCTCAACTGTGTTCTGGAGGGTTCAAGAGGACACTGTGATTACCAAAGCAATAAGAAATGGCCTGGAGAACTGGACAAAAATATCACTCAGAGGCTAAGTGGTACTCCCCTTCTGAAGGCCAGGAGACTCAACGGGGCCTCCTGAATAACAATAGGATGATATGATGTGAAATTATAGGGTTCAAGTGGCTGCACTTGGAGTGAAGTCACGTAGGCACAATGATTACAAGTGTGAAGGTCTGAGCAGAAGCTGAGAGGTCTGGCTTGCAGAAAGCTATGGAAACACTAGCACACTATATTTCTGGGGGCAAGATAAATGGGCAGAATAATTTTTATTTTATACAACAAAGAAATTGAGAATTGATGATTAGGGGGCCAAGGAAAGAAACCTTAATACATGGGCAGCATCCCTCTTCAGTTTCCAGGCAAGAGCCAGTTCTCAGAGCCAGAATCTATTTAATGGAGGAAGAGGGCTCTGCAATACCCTGGCAAGAATACACAGTAGTGATTCCCTCAGTACTCCCCAGAAGTAATCACCATCATTCACTCAGCAAATGTTTGCTAGGGAAAGACAAGTACTTGGCCCTTTCAAGGACTGTTGCATACATGGTCCAAGCTGACATTGATACTCTGGGACACAAAGTTGTCACCCAAATAGAGTAGGGTATATGGCATTCAGGAAACACGTCAAATCTTGACCTAGACCTGGCTCACAGTGAGTCCATGGGATCCTCATTATGGCTAAGTGCAATATTCCCAAGTGGGAAAACACTGACATTGTGTTTCTTTCTTAGTGATGGGGGGTGCCAGACACAATGTGTGCTTTACTTTACAGAGAGGATATCCTAGTACACCGAGACCACCAAACCCATAACATGATGTTACTAACATAGCAGGTCTTAGAGTCTTCATAGGTTTTATCTTCCATCCTCTGAAGCATGTTCTTCCAAGTCCTCCAATATACTTGCCATTTTATTTTTTTGCTCACTTGATCAATTAGTGTTATATCATCAAAAGAGTGGACCAAAGTAATAAGCCGTGAGAAAGCCAGACAGTCCAGGGCCCTGAGAAGAGCAGAATAAGTAACAGGTGAGAATGCGGAAGTACATTGTGGTCCATCAGTCCAGGTGAGGGGAGTGGCTTCTGAACCACCCCAAACCTTTTCCTATGCAGAGGAAAAAGAATGCATTTATCAGATCAATAGTGTAAATTCTTGGAGGTGGCCACAGGTGACATCTTGGAAGGAGGCAAAATCTTAGGTATGAACATCCTCTGAGGCTGAAGACAATTACTCAGGAGGAAGGGGGCTGTGAGAAGCCGGAGCTGATATTTCCTTGCAGATGCTGAAAGGTGTCCTGCCAAAACACCCGTGTGGAGACAACAGTAGCTATCCCAATAACTAATTCCTACAGTTTTATTGAGAATTAGATTATATAAGATATATAAGAAGCAGAAAGAAGTCTTAAAATTTCATTTATTTATTTAATTTAATTTTTTTGGAGACAGGGTTTCACTTTTTCACTCAGGCTAGAGTACAGTAGTGCAACTGAGCTCAAATAATCTTCCCGTCTCAGCCTCCTGAGTAGCTGGGACTACAGGTGCACACTGTCATATTCAGTTATTTATTTATATATTTATTATTATTTTGTAGAGATGGGGTTTCAGTATATTTCCCAGGCTGATCTTGAATTCCTGGCCTCAAGCAGTCTTCCCACCTCTGCCTCCCAAAGTGCTGGGATTGCAGGTGTGAGCTACTGCACCTGACCCTAAGATTTTAATATTATATTGAGCTACTGGGATGGAAGGAAATCTAAATTTATTAAGTAATTTTTTGAACGTTCTGGTATTTCCATCAGTGACTTCTTCCTTACTGAAGATCTTCTTTATATTTCTTTTCTAGTCACTATACTCTCAGTGTGTATGCTATAAGTTAATTTGACTGTGTCACTTTAAGAGGGTTCTCACTTGGGTCTTGGAATCAATTTATAGTTGTGAATAGCTTGTCCATTCACAGAATACTGATGTTTTGCACTTTGGGGAAAGGCTCTCACCAATAAGAATTAAACAGAAGGGACCTAGCAGACTTGCAGTTACAAAGAGCAGAAACCGGAATTAAGGCTTGTCTGCGATAGTGTTCCAGCCAGCACTAAATGCAATAACACATGTATTGATTGACCTCTCTTCTTTAGCCTTGTGGTTTGTGTAGTGAAGGTTAGAAACAGTTTGATTTCTTTGTCCCTGCCTTCATAATGCAGGCAAGGTCCCTTGGTCCTTGGACAGCATACTGAGTGGGGAGAAGAGCTCATCTTAAAGAAGGCTTATCACACACTTGGCCTTTAGTGAAAGAATGGAATCTCCTTCTGCCCCTCTTTCCCACATGCTTGTGTTCTGAGTGTTGGAGAAGCAGCTCAGTCCCTCTGGGTCTCAGTTCCACAGTTTTAAAATGAAAGTATTGAAATCAATGATAATTGTGAACACTCTCAACTTTGAAATTGTTCTCTAGAACTTGAGATCACCTGTCTGTACTTAGATTATCCTAAAATTGACTTTCAGTAGCATCAGTCAATGCATCTCACATGAAACTGTGTTTTAAACAAAACCATATTATTTATATTGTTTTTTAAATTTATTAAAATAATACATTCCTTTCAGAAATGAACTATGAATCCAAACCCTTCACAGTGATAGGTCCCTGTTGTGGTGACTCATGCCTGTCACTGCAGGAACTTGGGAGGCAGAGGCAGGATGATCAGAGACAATTATTTGAGGTCAGGAGTTTGAGACCAGCCTAATCAACATAGTTTTTATTGAAAACTTGTAAACATTAACCAGTGAGGTGGTATGTGCCCATAGTCCTAGCTACTTGGGAGATGGAGGAGGGAGAATCCTGAGCCCATGAGCTCTAGGCTACAGTGAGCTATGATCATGCCACTGCCCTCCAGCCTGGGTGACAAAGTGAGAACATGTCTCAAAAATGGTAACAACAACAACAACAAAACAACACCCAAAAAAGAAACAGGTAAAAGTCAAAATTATAGATTGAAACTAGGGACCAGGGAGGTACCCCCTTCTCCCAACTTATTTGTGAAAGGAAGCTGTAAATGCTTCTCTTGAGTTACCAGAATCTATGACTGTCATGAAGCTGCATCTCAGGCATTTAAAAAAGTACCGGGAGAGTCATAATAATAATTATAGGAGCTTTAGAATGAGATGAGGGAGGGAAACGAGAAGACATGAACTTTAAGACCAGACCTGGACTGGGCACTGTGGATCACGCCTGTAATCCCAGCACTTTGGGAGACTGAGGTGGGCGGATCATGAGGTCAAGAATAAAGACTAGACCTGAGCCAAACCACCCATGGGCTCTGCAACTGGATCTATGCTGTCTTCAGATTATCAGTATAAGACTAGGTTCTGGGCTGGGAGCATAGAAGAGACTGAATAAAGACATACCACAACCAGAAAGTAGTTATAAATGAAGAGATATAGGAGAAATAACCCCCACCATATATGGCTGCAAAGCAAAAATCCAAAACACAAGTAGAAAACTCGTGCTAAGAAAGACTGCAAAAATGTCAACCAGAACATCATTTTTTTCTAGATGATATTAAATTAATAAAACATTCTGAGAAAATTCTGTAACATATTTGTATCATCAAGGACATACATGTATAACAACTATTAATATAAAAGAAAGATGCAGCTGGAAACCATCATTCTCAGCAAACTATCGCAAGAACAGAAAACCAAATACCGCATGTTCTCACTCATAGGTGGGAATTGAACAATGAGATCACTTGGACACAGGAAGGGGAACATCACACACTGGGTCCTATTGTGGGGAGGGGGGAGGGAGGGATAGCATTAGGAGATATACCTAATGTAAATGACGAGTTAATGGGTGCAGCACACCAACATGGCACATGTATACACATGTAATAAACTTGCACGTTGTGCACATGTACCCTAGAACTTAAAGTATAATAACAAAAAAAAAGAAAGATATAGAAATGAAACAAAAACAGGTAGAAAATAAAAGAGAATCAATTAGAAATATTGGAAATAAAAATATAATCACTGGAATAAATATTTATTTGAAAGCATATACACTCTAAACTGAACACAGCCATAAAACTAGTCAATCGAATGATTCTACCAAGGAAATACATAGAACAGTGGAGAAAGAGATTTTGAAAACTATGTGAGCGGGTAATTAAAAGGCATGAAGCACAGATTTTGAGAACCAACGTACATCTAAAAGAAGTTTAATAATAAACGGATAGGGGAGCTTTCCAAGAAACTGTGTTTGAAGACATAATGGATAAGCATTTTCCAGATTGAAATGAGTTTCAAATTGAAATTCCACTGTGTATAATGAGAAAGATAAATAAAAATAATTTGTAGGCACATTGCAGTGAAACTGCAGATGACCAAGGAAAGAGGACATCTCAAAAAGCTGCCAAAATGCTGAATGAAAGGAAAGAAAATTGTTCTGTCTTTACTGGGAATAGTAAGAGGTCTTGGTCTGTTTTAGTGCATTTAGTAAATTTTCATAAGCAGGTAAACTCTACTGTATTGTTTAGAGATACAGATAAAAGAATTAAACTCTACTTAAAAAAATCAGAACACACCTATCGTAAAGGCAAAGACACTGGTTACTTCTAGAGGGAAGAGAAAACATTGCAATTGAGAAGGGGCACATTGTAAATATAGGACGCTGGTGATATTCTATGTCTTGACACAGACAGTACTTATTTGAGTGTTTACATTACAATTATTATTTAAACAGTATATAGATGCTTGGTGCATTCATATGTGTAAGGCTTAGTGTTGTCTATATGTGTGATATATCTGTGATATATCTGAAATTTTTTAAATTTGGAAATACAAACGTTGCTACCAGAAATGACAGATTTCTTTTTTTTTTTTTTTTTTTTTTTTTTTTTTTTTTTTGAGACGGAGTCTCGCTCTGTCGCCCAGGCTGGAGTGCAAGTGGCCGGATCTCAGCTCACTGCAAGCTCCGCCTCCCGGGTTCCCGCCATTCTCCTGCCTCAGCCTCCCAAGTAGCTGGGACCACAGGCGCCGCCACCTTGCCCGGCTAATTTTTTGTGTTTTTAGTAGAGACGGGGTTTCGCCGTGTTAGCCAGGATGGTCTCGATCTCCTGACCTTGTGATCCGCCCGGAAATGACAGATTTCTAAGAAGAAAAAAAGTAGACTGGCAGTTGGATTTCATCAGTAATAATAAATGGCAGAAGACAATGAAGTATTATCTTTATAGTTTAAAGGGAACATAACTGACAACTTAGAATTCTGTCCTCCTATAAACTATCATTTAAAAAATAAGGGGCAAAGTAAAGACATTTTCAGATCGACAAATATTTAAAAACTTAACTGTTGATAAACTCTTACTGAAGGTTATTTTTAAAACACTTCAGCATGAAGAAAAGTGAATGCTGAGGGAAAAAGCAAGATGCAAGGAACAGCAGTAGCAAAGACATTCATAAAGACCAGTCCTACCTTTAGTTAGCTGGTGAAAATTACTACTTTTTATTAAAAATCACCAATCAAATGTAAACAACTAGAAAGATACAAATGGGAAACTTATAACTTTAGGTTTTGTTAGGAACACTATATGTATACTAAAATAATAAATATGTAGTGTAGAAATTTGGAAAATAAGGAAGTAGAGGAAGATAGAAATGAAAAAATTCTCATATGACATTAGCATCCAGAGAGACAAAACACTATCAGTGTTTGATATAATCCCTTTATAAATATGGAAATCCTTCACATATACACATATGCACACATATGTACAAAGTCCTGTGGCCCTCACCTGGAGACTGACTCAGCTCACAAGACCATTTTCTACATCCCTATAATTTAATCCCCAACCAATCAACATTCCCCATTCTCTCATCTTCTGCCCACCAAATTATTCTTAAAAACCCTTCACCTCCAGGCTCTCAGGGAAGTTGATTTGTGTCATAACTCTGTCTCCCTTTTGGTGTGGCTGGCCTCATGTCAATTAAACTCCTTCTGTACTGCAAAACAAAACAAAATTTTAAAATCCCAGAAAGTTGTACATATAACGTTGTCCTACTGTAAATATGTGGCCAATGTCAGCTGCACCCTATCTTGCCACCACTCACAGATCTGTGAAACAGCTGAAATTCCCATTGCAGGGCTGGCTGCTATGTGATGACTTCTTCCAGTGTTTATTGGAAGGCTTTCTATGTCTCTCCATTTTCTCTCTCTTTGGTTCTGAGCTCTAACATTTTGTTGTTGTTGTTTTGAGACAGAGTCTCGCTCTGTCACCCAGGCTGGAGTGCAGTGGTAAGATCTCATGGCACTGCAACCTCTGTCTCCCGGGTTCAAGCGATTCTCCTAGCTCAGCCTCCCGAATAGCTGGGATTATGGGCAACCGCCACCCAGTTAATTTTTGTATTTTTAGTAGAGACAGGGTTCCACCATGTTGGCCGGGCTGGTCTTGAACTCCTGGCCTCAAGTGATCCAACTGCCTCAGCCTCCCAAAGTGCTGGGATTACAGGTGTGAACCACCATGCCCAGCCCTGACCTCTAACATTTTTGCCTCTAATCTTTGAGAGACTTGGAGACTCTCTGAATGCCGAGCCCAGTTTATTACTTGATTTTTATAGGTTGGTATGAAAGTAATTACAGTTTTTGCCATTAAAAGTAATTGCAAAAACCGCAATTACTTTTGCACCAACCTAAATACAAGGCATTTCCTTCAAGTTTTGTGATCTTTCATTATAGATAAAAGTAAAAGGTGGGTGGTCAAGAAGATGCCACAGTGTAGGATGCAAGACCTTCTGTCACCTCCTGGCTCATGACATGCTTGCTCTTTCTCTTTCTGTGTCTCTCTCTGTCTCTCTTACCTTTTCCTTCCCCTACCTGTGTTACAGCCTGATCTCTCCCTGTGTCATGCAACACAATGAGATCACCACTTAGCTTCCTCAGGATTGGTCTTTATAATGCCAAAAATGTCAAAATGTATTTTTCAGCAAATTCATTGACTTTTCTAACATGCAGTATTTTCTTACGTCCTTATATTTTTCCATATCCTCACCAGGACTAATTTTTTTTACTTAAGATGGTAGAGAGAGAATTATTTTATAATGTGATTTATGTTATTGACCACATTACATTAAATAAATATGCCACTTTTTATTTTGTCCCTGAACAGTAAACACAAACCTTTCTAAAGTTCCTTAGGATGTGATGACTCTGTCATTAACTTTCGTTTTTTAAATAAGGACTTGTAAACATCGAATTTAGCTGTGAGTAAATGCATAACTTCATTTCTTAAAAGCATTGGCCTCATGGTAAAAATGAGCAGCTTTCTAAAAGTTCAGCAGTACACCTGATCAAGTTATGAATACAGGGAGAAAAAAGATAATTTAAAACATCTCCTATGTCTACTTGAAATGCTAGAATTCACTTCATGCGGGAGGACTAAGAGCTTCTGTATCATCTTAAGTCTTAAAACTCCTCAGTTCATTATTGTCACTGCACACCTTCAAACTCACCTGCACCTATGTGCTGCACTAACTTTATAAGAAATATGAGTCCTGTCTCTGAACAGTTTAATATAAAGGATAAATCTGAAGGAGATTCATCCAGAACCTCACAGCTAGTACGTCTACTCCTGGGGGAAAAAAGGCAGAAGATAGTTTTTATGATAGTTTTAAGATAGCTTTTATGGGCCTTGTGGCCAAAATTTTATTTTATGTTTCATTCAAAAGGGATGATAAACAATCTTGTCAACAAGTTAGTACAAACCAGTTCAGGAACTTTATGTAAACTCCAATCATATGATGTTGGCAATGCTGAAAAAAAAAATGCTTAATTCCAAGAAGCATTTGGCTTATTATTAATAAACAGATTGGCTTTCCAATATGGGGTATATATATTCGAGTTGACTAACTGCTCTCTGCTTTTGTTCACTCCTACACTTTTCCCTCCACAATCAGATTACTGTGAAGCTGTAATAAAATTCAAATATGGTTCTTTATTCACATTTCAATATTATTTTGTTACTATTCAAGCCAGTGAATAGAAAACAAATTTACATCATGATAAGAGCCAAGGCAGATGCCATCCATAATGTTAACTACTTGTCATATGTGGAGATGCATTTTCTTTCCCTTGGGAATAGGATTTCTCATTTCTCCTTACTGTAGAGCAGTAACATTTATTGTCTCTCAGTGAAAGCTACAAGGCGTTCATTGGATGATGTGTTTTCTCAGAACAGAGTTTTACAGTTTATAGTTTCTCTCACTGGCCTCCTCTCTGCCTCTAGACTGTGTGACAGAGATTCTGGCAGAGGGTATACACAGGGAAGAAAGGTTAAATCATGCAGTGACTGTCTTCTCTTTGCTATCACAGCCCACAGGGACCCCATTTCAAAGCTTTGAGTCTCCCTAAAAGAACTGCCTGGGGATTAGAAGGGTAACATCAAAAAGTGCCAGAGACCAAAAAAAGTAGCCAGGCACGGTGGCAGGCGCCTGTAGTCCCAGCTACTCCGGAGGCTGAGGCAGGAGAATGGCGTGAACCCGGGAGGCAGAACTAGCAGTGAACCGAGATCGCACTCCCACCTGGGTGACAGAGTGAGACTCTGTTTTGGAAAAAAAAAAAAATTAAAATTAAAGATCCGGTGTGGTGGCTCACACCTGTAATCTCAGCACTTTGGGAGGCTGAGGTGGGTGGATCACGTGAGGTCAGGAGTTCAAAACCAGCCTGACCCACATGGGAAACCCCATCTCTAGTAAAAAATTACAAAAATTAGCTGGGCATGGTGGCAGGCACCTGTAATCCCAGCTACTTGGGTGACTGAGGCAGAATCGCTTAGACCTGGGAGGTGGAGGTTGCAGTGAGCCAAGATCATGCCATTGCACTACAGCCTGGGCAACAGAGCAAGACTCCGTGTCAAAAAAAAAAAAAAAAAAAGAAAAGAAAAATAAGTGGCAGGTGGAGTTTTAGCAGTCAACCCTCCTAGAATTCACATACCTGAATTCTGGTCGCTGAAGTTAAGTTTAAGCCAAGGTAACAGTTTTTGGCATTTCCAGGAAATGCTCTTGTTGGCAACTTGGGGATTCTTATCACCTGCTCTCCATATTGATTCCCCTCAGTGACTACCAATGGAATACAATAACACTTTCGTTTCAATAAGTTGAAGTTATTCAAAGATGGTAAAGTAGCTAATGGGGACTAATGTCAGTATTGGTGTTTTTTTGTTTTTTTGTTTTTTTGTTTTTTTTTTTTAAATAAGAATCCTGACAAACACATTCAATTTCTTCTTAAGGTTTTCTACCTAGTGAACTAGGTGGTCTTGGAAACATTGTTGATGGTGTGGCACTACTGCCTGTTCTTCACCTTAGAGTTGGTTCTGCTTCAACCATTCACTAGCAAAATGGCCTTGCATGAGCCAGGCAGCTTTTCTGGAACCATTTTCCTACCTGTAAGACATAAGGGTCTGACGTACCTTACTCGCTCTAGCTGTGATTAGATGACATGACTTGAGTGCACGGGGTATGTGTAGAGGTAGCACGGAGTAGGGGGTCATGGAAGATAAAAACAGATTCTGGAGCTGGGGAAGTTCAACTTCAAATCTTGGCTCAGCTACATATTTATTAGTTGAATGGACACAATCACATAATCTTTTTATGCATATGTTTCTTCATTTTTAAAGAGAGGGTAAAAAGGCACATCCCCCCAAGATTGTGTAAGTATTAAATATAAAAACATAGGCCGGGCGCGGTGGCTCAAGCCTGTAATCCCAGCACTTTGGGAGGCCGAGATGGGCGGATCACAAGGTCAGGAGATCAAGACCATCCTGGCTAACCCAGTGAAACCCCGTCTCTACTAAAAACTACAAAAAACTAGTCGGGCGAGGTGGCGGGCGCCTGTAGTCCCAGCTACTCGGGAGGCTGAGGCAGGAGAATGGCGTAAACCCGAAAGGCGGAGCTTGCAGTGAGCTGAGATCGGGACACTGCACTCCAGTTTGGGCAACAGACTCCATCTCAAAAAAACAAAAAACAAAAAAACAAAAAACATAAGGAAAGATAGAACAAGCATGACACACTTAATGGCAGAGTTTGCAAACTAAAAATGGCAATTTCATTTCCTTTGATATTTAAGTATTTTCAAGTAAATGTTTGAAAACCATTTATTTATGGATGACAAAGAAATAAAACAGTGTTATACCTTCAGTTGAAAAAATTCTAGAATGTAATTAGAAATTCTGGATTTTAATCCTGCCGTGTGGATGACAATAAAAATACAATTTATCAAAATTTATGCAGTGAAACTAAAGTTGTTTCAGAGTGCAGTTTATGGTATGTATGTGTGTATACATCGCGCCACTGCATTCCAGCCTGGGCGACAGAGCGAGAGTCCGTCTCAAAAAAAAAAAAAAAAAAAAAAAAATGCCAGAGGCCAAGAGACAAAAGGAAAAAAAAAAAAAAAAGTCCGGTGTAGTGGCTCATGCCTGTAATCCCAGCACTTTGGGAGGCTGAGGTGGTGGATCACGTGAGGTCAGGAGTTCAAGACCAGCCTGACCCACATGGGAAACCCTGTCTCTACTAAAAATACAAAAATTAGCTGGGCATGGAAAATACTTATATATGTATATAAATATATACGTATATAGTGTATATTTTTTTAAAAAATAAAGACTAGAAATTAATTACCTAAGAATCAAAATCAAGATATTAGGAAAGTGACAGTGTAGTAAAGCCAAAGAAAATTAGACATCAGTAAATCATGAACACAAATACAAAAATTTTAGTAAAATATTAGCCAAGTGTATGTAATTATATGTAGTAATACTTTTATAAAACAACCTCATTTGATTATTTTATGATTGTATCTTTGGCTTAACATTTAAAAACTAATGAATGGAATTCACTGTGTAAAAAAACAGAAAGAAAAATAGTATACTCATTTTTCAAAAAGTCCAAAAAGTATTTGATAAAACCTATTGGTCATATATAATAAAATAATAAAAAACCCATTGCAAATTAGTGACAGAAACAAACATTCTTAAGATCAATATTTAGCTAAAAATAACCTAAACATTTTTTAATGGTGTCTTACTACCAACTAAAAAGAGGATCGAGGTAAGGATTTCTTTATTTCCCCTTCTAATCAATGTGTAATAAAACAGACAACACACAAAGGTCAGAAAATGAAATAGAAAGTTTTAAGGATTTAAAAGGATTAAGTTGTCATTATTCCTACAGGCCTTAGGGTGTGAAGAGAAAATACAAAGAAATCTACAGAAAAATGCAAAAGAATAGTAACCTAATTTAATGAGGTCACTGGATTTAAGGTCAACATACAAAACTCAGTTATATTTTAATATATCATCTAAAATAAATGTTATTTGAAATTTATTAAAAATACAATTTATAGAGGCATAAATAACATCAATTATTTATGAATAGATTTAATAAAATACGAATATGGTTTTTATACTAAAACCTACTTCCTGAGATACATTTGAGAAGACACACGTAAATAAAAGAAATCTCTATGTCCGTGAATTCAAAAACTCAAGTTTTTAAGAAATCAATTCCATCCCAAGTTGATCATTTAAATTCAAACTATCTTAATCAAAATTTGAGCAGAATTATGTTTGTTTGTTTTGTTTTTGGAAACTGATAATTTGATTGCAAAACTCATATAGAAAATATAAGGCCCAAGAAAATCTATGACAAACTTAAAAAAAGAGAGAGGAAAAGAATTTCCTCAGCAGATATCAAGACTTAGCATAAAGCTGCAGTTATTAAAACACTGTGGCATTAGTGCAAGGAAAGATGATCAGGCCGAAGGAACAAATTAAAGGGTCCAAATGAGACCCACACAGACATGGTTATGTGATTTATGAAAAATTGCCACTGCAAGGAAGTGGGGGAAAAGTAGCCTTTTTTCCTTCAGTAAATGATGTGAAGTAAATTGGACATTCATATGGAAAAGAGTGCATCTTAACCCTTACGACACATATACACGAAATCCAATTTTAAATGGATTGTAAATCTGAATGTGAAAGATAGAATGGTTACTGTTTTTGAGAATACACAGAAGGATAACCTTGCAATCTCAGAGCAGGTGAAGATTTCTTAAGTATGACAGAAAAGGTTCTAACCATAAAATAAATGATTTATAAAAATAAATCCTATTAAAAGAAACCTATTATCAAATATATCAAATATTACCAAATATATATTTGAAAATAAGAAGGCAAGCCATAAAATGAGAAAGATATTTATAATACATCATTTCATCAGAGGGTTCATATCTAGACTATGCAAAGGTCCTGGAAAAATCAATAAGAAAAAAATCCAATAAGAAAGGGCAATAGTCTTGAAGAAGCAATTCACATGGTAATCCATATGGCCCGTAAACTAAAGGTGCTCAACTTCATAACTCATCATGGGTATGCAGTTTAATCTACAATGTAGTGTGCCACAGCACACCCACCATAATTGCCAAAAATAAAAAAATTTGAAAATTGTAAGTGTTGTCAAGAATATAGAGCAACTGGTACTCTCATACACCACTGGAGAGAGTGTAAATTGGAATAATTCTTTCAGGAATCTGGCAATGTCTATTAAAGCTAAATATATGCTTACCCTAGGACCCAACATGTCCATTCCTATGGGCACACATGTACGTGACTATTTATAGTAGCACCATTTGCGATATTCCTAAACTGGAAAAATAATTAAATGTCTATCAGAACTAAAACAGATAAATGGTGGTAAGGTGGTATATTTATGCAGTAAAATATTATACAAAAAGATTGAACAAACTATATTGCATATACAACAAATAGGAACCTAAGGACCATATTTAGCAAAATAAGTCACAGAAAGAACGTAGTATATCATTAAATTTATATGAAGTTCAAAAGCAAGGAAAACTGTTTTCTAATATTAGTTGTTCAAATAGTGGTTAATTTGTGGAAAAATATGTACTGGGATGGGGTATGAGGAAGGCTTCTGGAGTGCAGGTGCTTTTCTATTTTTTTGAGCTGGGTAGTAGTCACATAGATGTATTCAATTTGTGAAAATTCATTTAGCTAGATATTTAGGACACATGGACATTTCTGCATATTTTTATATTTCAATAAAAGGTTTCCTTATAAAAATATTGGTTCTGCAACTTACTTGCTTTCTCTTCTATGGAAAATTACTTATACTCTGCTTCTTATTTTCCCCATCTCAAAAGTAGAGGTGAATAAATAGTGGTTTCACTGTGCATAAAATAGGATGTTTTGTTATTGTTGTCTCTCTACTTCTCTTTTACATACACTGTGGTTTCTTGGTCTGACATGTTCTAGGTACTGGGAATAAAATGGTCAGCAAGATACTTTCCCTGACTTCAGTGAGGTTGAATTTTGTTTATTTGTAAATATGAAGACAAGGATCATGTTCAATCCATCCTGAATTCAACCTTCCCTTTCAATTTTCATACAGGAGATTGCTAAAATGTGGCAAAAATCAGCAAAATTAATACTTGATGATGAAGATAATGATACTATGAGTTTTACCTTTCCTCCCACTCTTTCTCCTACTAGTGGTCAGTAAAGTGGAGAGCCTATTTATAGAGTAGTGGAGACAAAATCAAGAGCAAAAGATCTTGTCATTAAATAACAAAGATGAAAGTTATCAGGGTAGTACATTTAAAAAGCTTAGACATGTTGATAACACAGATGTTCTTCAAGCCTGATCTTTGGAGAGCTCCCTTATTTTTTTGATCACCAATCACCAGACCTAATCTGCAAATGCAGTCACTTATACATTCTCACTTAAGACATAGCTTACATTCACTCTGTTGGTGGCTGCTGGCCAGTACCCAGCACTCTTAGTAAAATTCTTTATTTCTTGCCCACAGTTCTAACCTAAAGAGAAACCCTCAAACTATTTACATTTTCAAGGCTGCTTCCTATAGAGTCTTTTGGGTCTCAACAGAAATTTGTGCACCATGAAGTCAGAACACCTAGCAATGATATTAGAACACCATCATGCATGAGTGCATGAGTAAAGAAGTGATGAGAATATAATCTTTTTTAGTATCTGGAAAAAAAATTGGCAAAACTGTTCAAACACCTGGATCGTAATGAATCTTTGAGCGAGGCTGGCTTCACTTCTGGCTCCCCACAAACTAATGAAACATTTAGAAACTGTTGAGTCCTATTTAGCATTCTTGAGCTCAGTAACACTAAAACACTGTGTCATGTTAAGGATTATCAAAAGCCTTCGTCAGGAGAAAGAACTGGCTTCACACAGACAAGATCCTGTTTTCTTGAGAGAATGTTCTTTGGTCAGAGTTATTCTTAAGGCTTTGTCATAGATATTGTCAACTTTGTCATGGTTGATCGGTGACACAGGAAGGCAATTACCTTAGAGAGTAGAAAGTAGGTCTTTACAGATTATATTTAATACCAGCAAACAGCACAACATCCCTTTCAGTAACAGTGAGAGTAATAGTCACAAGATCTTAGCATGTATAGAGTGCTTAAAATGTGCCAGACACTGATCTAAGTTTTCATGTCGAAATAATTTTTCTTTACACTATGCTTATGTGATACAATTTTTTTGAAAGCTTGGCTGGGTGCTGTGGCTTACTCTGGGAGGCTGAGGTGGGAAAATCACTTGAGGTCAGGTGTTCCATACCAGCCAGGGCAACATAGAGAAACTCCTATCTCTACAGAAAAATAACATAAAATAAAAATGTTAGACAAGTGTGATGGTGCATGCCTGTGGTTCTAGCTACCTGGGGGGCTAAGGCAGGAGGATCAATTGGGTTAAGGAGTTTGAGGCTGCAGTGAGTTATGATTGCATCACTGCACTCTAGCCTGGGTGAGAGACGGAGGGAGAGACCCTGTCCCTAAATGCATTAATTAATTAAAAAAAAACTTTTTGTGATATAATTGACACATAGTAAATTTTTTCTAACTTCAAGGGTACAATTTAATAAGCTTAACATATGTAGATACCCATGCAGCCATCACTACAATCAAGATGATAAACATTCATCACCTGCAAAAGTTTTGTGTTGCCCTTTTGTAGTTCCTCCACCATATGTCTCTTCACCTCCCATCCCTGTCTAATCACTGAGCTGCTTTCTATTACTACAGATCAGTTTACATTGTTTAGAATTTCATAAAATTGAATAATACAGTTTTTTTGGGTGGTCTGGCTTATTTCACCCAGCACAATTAGTTTGGGATTCCTCTACGTTGTGCAGATCTATAGGTACACATGTTATGTAAATCTGTAGTTCATTCACTGAGCAGTACTCCACTGAACGGATAGTCCACACTTTGTTTATGCATGCATCCGGGGATGACATTTGGGTTGTTTCCAGCATGGACTTATTACAAATCAGGCTGCTATGATCATTTATGTTGGACTTTCTGTATATATATGTCTTTATTTTTCTTAAGTACCTAGTAGTCAAATATTTGGGTTATATAGTTTGTATACTAGTTTTCAAAAACTTCCAGACTATTTTACAAAGTGATTGTAGTTTTGGCTATACAATTTTACTTTGTATGCAATGTATGAGAGTTCCAGTTACTTTATACTTTACCTCATTCAATACTTGATATTGCCTGTCTTGCTCATTTTAGCCATTCTAATATGTGTGTTGCAGTATCTCACTGTGATTTCAACTTGCATTTTCCTAATGGCTAATAATGTTGGGTATCTTTTCATGTGCTTATTTGCCTTCTTTTCTTTCCTATTCTTTTGTTTTCTTTTCTTTTTTTTCTTTCTTTCTTTCTTTTCAGGGTCTCACTGTGTCACCCAGGCTGCAGTACAGTGGCACAATCATAGCTCAACATAACATTACACTTTTGGGCTCAAGTGATCCTCCCTCCTCAGCCTCCCAAGTAGTGAGTACTACAGGTGCACATCACCATGGTTGGCTAATTGTGTTTTATTTTTGGTAGAGACGAGGTCTCACTATGTTTCCCAGGCTGGTCTCAAACTCCTGGCCTCAAGCAGTCCTCCTGCCGGGACCTCCCAAAGTGCTGGGATTACAGGTGTGAACCACTGCACCCAGCCTGCTTATCTTATTTGGTTGATGTCCAGTTTATAAATTTGCCAACTTTTGGAACGTTGTTTATAGTATACTTAAACATAATGTGCATAGAGCGTTCTGGAAAATAAGTAAATGAACCCTAGTCATAAACAGTAATTTTTGCCGGAGATAGCTAACACCAGGCTCCTTTCTCCTTACTTTTTTTCTTTTTCAAATATGAATAACATTTCATAGATTTCATACTATTGATGGCAGCATTTCTTAGTTGCTAGTTCCTTGAGATGTGGTCTGGGACCAGTGCTGTGGAAAAATATCAAGTAGAGAGAAAAGCTTTTGTTGTATAGGACTAAGTTCAATTGGTGGCTCTGTTGCCTGCTAATTGTGCCATTATGACACTATGTCTCTGAGTCTTTATTTCCTCATCTGGACAACTGGGGTTGGAGGTGGTATTCTGATATTCCTGTGACAGAGCTGTAGGGGAATCAAAGTTACTAAAGGAAGGAAAGCGCCCAGGACTGTGCTGGACTTCTCTGTGTTGTTTTACATTTCTTTGCTTTCTTAATATTTTTTTTTATAATATAATTTGAGTGGGAGACAAGTCAGAGATGTGTGTGAGGCTTGAGAAAATGAATATGTGATACTTTAGGGGACTCTTTTAAATATTCTTTAAGTACATGTCTTTATAATTATACTTATATGATAATAAGAGCTCTGATACCTGTAGGATATCAATGAGCAAAATGCACCTGCCACTGTCTATGTGCCAGACTTTGCATAAATAAATACACAGAATAGGTAAGATGGAGCATCTTCCTTCAAGTTCTTGAAGCCTAGCTAGGGACACAAAATATATAGTCATAATTCTCTCTTATCATTTAAAGTCATATGAAATGTTCCCTAGGAAACAAGAGTTCCTCAGTCTAATGCTGAATGATGTTGATATTTTTATTAAGGAAGGAGACATTGCTACAGTTGAGTAGGGAATGCACTGGGAAATTGGAGTTTGCAAATACTCAACAGTGCTAAGCTTTTCCAATGCACTTAAATCTGTTCCAGAATACCTTGTGATAGACTGCATGATTTGTTCATACTTACTCATTCATCCCTAAAGCCTGATTTCCTTGTGGTTAGAATACTCTTCTGCATGGTGTTTCAGACACCAAATATATTATTCCAACACCATCTCTTTTTCTAATACTGACCTGGTGTTCATCAATTCAATTCAATTCTGACATTACCCATAATTAACACAGATCTCACAGGTTAAGGGCTCAGTCCCTCAAAACAGTGCCTACTTTGAACACCAGCTGAGACAAGATAGGGTCTCTAAGCTACCCACACTTCCATTTCTGGGATTAAAATGAATTGTTTCCCCTCAGGTGCAGTTGCTAAAATGACACAGAACTCAGGAAGGTGCATCACTTATGATTACTGGTTTATGATAAAGGATATAATTTAGGAACAGCCAAATAAACGACATGCATGGAGCAAAGTAAGGGTGGGGAGATAGAGTTTCCATGCTCAATCTGGGTATGAATACCACTCACCTCGCACATGGATGTGTTCATCAACCCAGAAACTGCCGGAACCTCATTGTTTAGGGTTTTCATGGAGGTATCATCACATAGGCAGGATTGATTAAACCATTGGGCATTGGTGATTGAATATAATTACTAGCCTCTCTTCCATCCCAGGGTGGGAACGCTAAAAGTTCTAACTCTGTAATCAGATGGTTTGTGTCCTGGGGAACAGCCTGCCCATCCTGAAGTTATCTAGACCCGCCCCCCACCCTCAATCAGTTATCTCATTAGCATACAAAAGAGAGTAAATTCCAAGGGTTTTAAGAACTATATGCCAGGAACCTGGGACAAAGACCAAATATTTATTTATTTTTTTATCATACCAACCTTTTATGCCCCACTGACTTTTGGCTTAGTCCTATGGCATGAAGCAAATGTGGATGGCAGGGACGTTGTACCAGCTTTAAGGAAAGAATTTAAGAGGAATTCATGTTTCCACTTACCCTCCTGAGCTTCAGTCTTGTCACCAGAACAGCTTGCCCCAGATAGTGAAGGTGTTACCCAACCAAGCTAGGTTCTGCATGCCTGTTGTAGTAAGCACAAACATCCACGCTGAGGTTTGCTGTGGGAGAAAGAAGGGCATTTATTTGCAGAGCACCAAGTAAGGAGAACTGAGCAGCTCCTGCTTTGGACCCGACCTCTCTAATGGCTACATAAGGATTTTTAAAGGCAGGAAAGGAGAAATTACAGGCAAAGTCATAAATCAATGCATGGATGTTACACATTAGTTTCATCTAAAAAGGCAGGACATCTCAAAGCACCGGCCCACAGGTCATAGATGGATTCAAAGATTTTCTGCTTTGCTATTGGTTAAGGAGGCAATGGTTTGTCTAAAAATTTGGGATCAGCATAAAACAATGTTAGTTTTGGCTCGTGGACATGACTTCTTCCAGGCCCCTCAGGAGGAAATTTAGAACAAAGAACAGTGGTCAGAGTTCAGTCCTCAGTTCCCCTTTATCTGTGTGCCAGGGGATCTGTTTGGTGGTGGTCTGGGCTTCTGAAAAACAGCTCAGGACCATGTGTTAAGATGTTGGCTGAATGTAGTGACTCATGCCTGTAAGCCCAGTGCTTTGGGAGGCTGAGACAGGAGGATTGTTTCAGATCAGAAGTTAGAGCCCAACCTGGGTAATAAAGTGAAATCCCATCTCTACTAAAAACTAAAAAGTTTAGCTGGGTGTAGTGGCACATGCCTGTACTCCTAGCTACTCAAGAGGCTGAGGCAGGAGGATTGCTCGAGTCCAGGAGTTTGAGGCTGCAGTGAGCCGTGATCATACCATTGCACTTCAGCTTGGGTAATAGAGAGATAGTCTTTAAAAAAAAGAAAAGATGTTATCTTTAGTTTCTACAGGAAAGAAAACATCTTGTGACTCCAACATATGTCCCTGAATTGTTTTAAGCTACTATTACCTTCTTGCATATCAAGTTGCTCATTTACTACTCAGGGCTAGCTATGCTCCCTGAAGGAACTGAAGATTTTCCTTTATTTCCATGCTCTGTATTTTGGGGGTACATGGCAGACCCTTGGAGGGGTGTTTGCTCCATCTCAAATGCTTCTTAAGTCTGGTTTCCAGAATGAGGGTTAGTGAAATAGACTTGAACCCAAGTTGAAGCCAAGCCCAGAGAAGCCCAGCCAAGCCCAGGAGAGCCACGGCCAACCCAAGAACCCAGGACTGAGAAATATGTGCGTGGTATAAACAACTGAATTTTGGGTTTCCTTGCTTCCACAGCAAACGGTGACACATGCATACATCAACATATGTTACTTCATGCTTATCCTTTGCTTACTACTGGATATTAAATATAGTTCTTTAACATGTTGGCAATAAACTCTTTCTTACAAAGTTCAGAAGATTCTTCTTTGCATCTTGGGTTTTAAGCTGAACTTAAAAAGTCTTCAGCATAATTGGCTCCTGTGGATCCAGGCCCTCTTGAATCCACAAAAGCCTGGAAATTAAAAGAATAAATAAGTAGTATACCTATGGGGTGAAATCCAATGCAGACTTTGCAATATCCAATGCATCTGAAAACTATGTTCCTTGAGCTGCTCAGTCCAAATGCCACTGGCTTCCTCTATCCCTAGATGATTATGACATTATGTTCAGGAGTTATCAAAAATGCAGCCAGCCTGCAATTCAAACCTGCACACACTGAGGCAAGGTTCCCAGTGGGAGATGCCTCACAGAACTTAGTCATCTCTTGACTAAGAATGACCAGTTAGAGATGGCAACTCTAAAAGGGAAAAGAGGAGAGAGAAGTAAAGTGTGTGCTGAAGAAATATATATGGGAAAAAGACAAGAAGACAAGGGGAAAAAAAAGTCCTGAAAAAAGCATCAACTGAAGTTTGCCCTGTAGAAATTCATCTTGTTGTGTTTATGTGTGTGCATGTACAGTAAAATATTTCAAAGCCCAGAGAATCAAAGCAAAGGTGGTGTTAGCCTACAGTAAGAGATGAACACAGGACTCTTCTGCCACGTGTTGGGGGCAGATGCTGGCTTGGGCTAAAGATAACAGAAGAATAGATGAGCGCTGCTTCTGAAATCTTTCCTTGGCATTGTCTGTTTGGGCTTTTGTTGTTTTATTTTCCCTTTGTTCCTGGTGTTCTTCTGGCTACCAGGCTGATGCAAACCATGGCTTGAAAGCAAAATTGACTCTGCCAATGCTATAGGAAAATAAGCGCAGCAAATTCCATCCTTTTGATCTGTCATCTTTTTCCCATTGATCTTGTTGCTTCCCCAAACCCTAAAAATTACGATGGTTAATGAACAACCCATAATATGAGGAATATGAAAAAAAGTCCCTCCTGAGTTATCCTTAATTATGGCTTTTATTAACTCATTTGTGGATACCTGGGTCCAAGCCTGAGCCTTGTAAGAGAAGCTGCTTAATTTCAAAGGAAAATGCAAAGCTATTGACAAACTCAGGAGATTTTAGTCTATAAATAGCTCAATTTCAATATACCCGGCTTAATAGTCTTCTCTTTGAAACCTATTATGTCCTTTAATGGAATGCAACATTTGGTCCTTTTTATTTTTACTAATCTCTGTGGGTGCTTGGCAAATTTAATTTCAATCCATTTCAACTTGAGCTATCAACATTAATTATTTTTTTCTGTTTTGGAGCTAGTTTCACTGAAATATTGCTGGAGCTTAGTAGGTTTAGATGAATGGATTTGCATAGGTTATATTTACTACAAAATAAATAGCTATGATTGGGATAGAGAGGCATCCTCTTTTTACTGTTGCTTACCTTTCTGGGCCAGTTTTGAAAAAGACACCTTAGGAAAGTGGACTGTACTTATCAATAGCATTGCACCTATGCATTAGGGAAAAGTCTTTAATTATTGGGAATAAATTAAAGAAGCTTTATTCCTAAAGGTGGAGATGTTCTACATGAATTGTTCATCTTAGTAACACTGGACTCCTGCTTGTACTTAATTTCAAGCCCCTTTCTCTAGAAAACAGTGGAATTCAGTAGAAATAAGGTCCAGGGGAGTTTAGATCATGTTTAAAATACACTACTCTTAAAACATTACCTCTTGGCTGGGCATGGTGGCTCATGCCTGTAATCCCAGCACTTCAGGAGGCTGAGGTGGGTGGATCACCTGAGGTCATGAGTTCAAGACCAGCCTGTCCTACATGGTGAAACCCCGTCTCTACTAAAAATACAAAAATTAGCTTGGCGTGGTGGCGCACATCTGTAATCCCAGCCACTTGGGAGACTGGGTCAAGAAAATTACTTGAACCTGGGAGGCAGAGCTTGCAGCGAGCCAAGATTGTGCCACTGCACTCCAGCCTGGGCGATGGAGGGAGACTCTGTCTCAAAACAAACAAACAAACAACAACAACAAATAAAATCCCCCAAAAAACCAAAAACCAAAAACAACAACAACAGCAACCAAAAAATTACCTCTCAATTGGCAACCTTGGGGAGCCTGCAGCCTGTAAAACATCTTCCCCTCCTTTTCTCCCAGCACACTCACTGCTTGTAGAGGATAATTCCCCTGATTTTCCTAAATTGAACCAGGGCATAGGAGTAAACAGTGAGTAAGTGTTGGCCAGTCTGTTGAGGAGTAAAATACATGAGATTTTCACATCATATCGTCTGAGATTCCCCAAACTTGAGAGGGAGGTGATTGTGGAGAAGCAGCACTTGTCATGCTACCATGCAGGCAAAAGAAAAGAAAAGAAAATGAAAGCCTTCCCTGGGCCCTACCAAACTCTGCTCCCAGAGACTTCCTCTGGTGGCAAGCACAGATCATTAACATTGGTAATGTCCTCACTAAATCTGCTTGGAGAAAGTGACAAGTCTAATTTGTTACTGACAGAAGGAAGGCTGGGAATGTGTTTAAAATGCATTGCTCTTGCTCGGGACCCTTTGAATTGCTGTGTGGTTCCTGTCAGGTAGGCTTGGTGTTTGGTTAAAGACTATCTGTGATTCCATCAGTCTCCTTGGGGGCCTCCCAGAGGAAACGCCTGCAGCTTCAACTCCCTGCTCTTGGCTCAGCCCCTACCATAGTCCCTGCCAGTAAGCCTGGAGGTGCTATGATTTGAAATTCAGAACCTGGAGAGGGACTCCTTAAGCAAGTAATTACCATTAATAGTCAATAGCGTTCAGCCTAACACATAATTGTGACAGACCTAAATAAGGTTAAACTTGTTCTTTGAGAAATATGAATGTAGCAATGACACTGGTTTTCATATTTAAGGCACCATTTTGATAAGTATTTGAGTGATTTTTAAATCAGACTAGGTAGAGTTTAAAAAATGATGTAAATGGAGTCTGTGAGGAATGGGATGATTTTGGCTCATGAAGGAAATGCTTAAATCATCACCTATGATTCGAATTTATTATAAAATAAATTATCCAGAAGAAGGTGATGGGTGATCTCAATGCCAACTAAATTCAGAGCAATGAAAATGGATTTTAAATACCTTGTGAAATATCTGGGCTATACCTAGGACAAGTTTCCTCCACAGTGCCAATATTGAGCTTTTGCAAGAAGCCACAAAGGGAAATGGATCAAGGGCAGAGCCGCCATTTGACCCTACATGGTGTGTCGCAATTCCCCCTGGAGGTAGGAGTATAGAGTCTTTGAAAGCCAGTCATGGGATTCTGGAAACTTTAGAACTGGAAGTTAGATTTCAAAAACGTCAAAGCAACAAGTACCTGCTGAGAAATATGTGGGTCACAACTTAAAGCAAAAATTTTCTCCTTTGATATTACATTTATTTTCTTTACAGTGTTAGGCCAGTGATTTCCTGTTTTAGCTGTAGAAGTTTAGTCTTTCTTACTACCTCATAAATCCCCTCTTCAGTCTGATTACTATAATTATATAGATAGTCAAAATTGATCAAAAATCAATAGAACAATCAATAAAAGCATAAGCACCATAAGAATGAAATATAAACTAATAATAACTGAGCCCCTGTTCATGTACCAGGCACTTTGCTAAGTGTAGTAATACATTTTATCATTTAATACTGTAAGCCTATAATACTGTATGCCATTGCCTCAATTTTAGATTAAAAAAACTAAAATTCTAAAGATTCCATAGATTTAGAATTTCAGAAATTTGGGAATAAAACATGGGAAGATAGTGTAGGAACATCACAACCACATAAAAACTAACTCCAGGGAAAGACTGTCTTAGCCCTGATTTGCACTTATATACAACTGAATATTTCTGTGTTCATTCTAAATATCAAGCACATAAAGTAAGTAAGAAACAGTCTCCATCTTGGAAACCTGAGAGGTATGGAAACAGCTGCCTTTGCCCTCACCTTGGAGGAGGGCATGCTTCACAAAGGTGACACCCTCTGAGCTGGGTCAGGAGTCGGCATGGGAGCATGCCAGGTCAACCGCAGAGGACAGGATGGATAAAGCAGAGGGAAAAGTCTGGCATAGAAAGCTGTTGAGCCAAAGAGCCTGGGATTTGTGCATTGGTGGAAAGCATATTACAGCTGGAACAAAAGAAGGTGATATCGGTTTGGTGAAGGGGAGTGGTGAATAAGGTAAGGGAGGGGTCCAATGGCAGGAAATGAGGCTGGAAAGTTAGATTGGAGCCCAGATGGTAAAAGAATCTGGTATGCTGCCTCATTCAGAAACTATGAGAGCAGCAGACCACCAGCAGTACATGCTTTACTTACATCTTTAAGCTCGTGAAAGTCTCCAAGTCCTGCTTCCTTTTACCTTTCAAAGGATACAGCAACCTTGGTGTTTGTTGAATGCAGAAGCTGACTGGCGTGGTATAAAACCAGAAGATTGGTTTATCTAGTTAGCACATTGGAGAATGCAGTGCTGGGCTTGAATACCCAGGTCAGGATTCTTACATCCTTTTCTTCCAGATTTCACTTGATGTCTGGAAGCATTATGCATGCATAGTACCAGTAGGGCCACCACTAGTCTATACCACATCTGTTTTAAAAAAACCTGTGTGTGTTTTCCCCTCCTTCTTCCCCAGTCCAACTGCTTACAAGTGTTAGGTACAAAAAATGCCCCTTCATCCATGTAGACAATTACATGCAGCATATGGGACTACTGGATTTGAGTTACCTCTCTCTGCTTAGCAGAACATCTGCATGCAGATCTTGAAATGCTTATATCTTGAAATGCTTATATAGGTGTGATTACCAATTTCCAGATAAACAGCACTATGTGATGGATCACATTGACTCCGCATAAAGCAAACTTCTGACACTTGAAATAGTAAAGCAAAGGTCAATTGTCCATCAACCAACAATAACATTGCAGAGAAGATTTCTGTGATGGGTGGGGCATTTGAATAGATGGGCTCTCAGACCCTTTCTGGCTCAGAAAGTCTAAAGTGGCTTTATTGCTTGCCTTATCTATGGTAGATAAGTTCCTGTTACCACTTGACTAATAGCCTATGATGATGTGAAATCAGGCACAGGCAGCTCTAGGAGCAGAAGGAAAGGACAGACTTCCTAATAATAATTAATCTCTTCCATATCAGTGCTCATTTCCTACCTCATTTTTTAGAGGTTAATGATTCAGTGTAAGAAAGAAGGATTTTACAGGTATAGATTATTTTATAGCCTCCTATGCTGACTACAAGTTGACTATCTTAAGTTTCTATCCCATCTCCAAATACCACACAGGTAGAGAATTCAGAGGTTTGGACATGGTCCCGGCTTGTTGTTAACGACTTATGTGACCCTAAGTAAGTTGCACTGCTTTTCTGAATCTTACTGTACATCTGTAAAATGAAGATATTTGAGAATAAGGCCTCAATTTTTTTTTTTTTTTTTTTTTTGAGATGGTGTCTTGCTCTGTCGCCCACGCTGGAGTACAATGGTGCAATCTTGGCTCACAGCAACCTCCGCCTCCTGGGTTCAAGCGATTCTCCTGCCTCAGCCTCCCGAGGAGCTGGAACTACAGGCATGCGCCACCACGCCTAGCTAATTTTTGTATTTTTAGTAGAGATGGGGCTTCACCATGTTGATAAACCTGGTCTCAAACTCCTGACCTCCAGTGATCCACCTGTCTCGGCTTCCCAAAGTGTTGGGATTACAGGCGTGAGCAACTGTGCCTGGCCCAATGCCTCAAATTTCTTATTCTTATTTCTTACCACATAATGAGGACAAGCCTGAGTTCCTCTCCTCATCTGCCCAAGATATCACCCTACAGAGGACTAGACCCCAAGGCCACTCATAAATCCTCCTCCTTTCTTTAGGACAGAGTGCCTGCTAGGAAAGGTGGCATGCTGGAGTTCCACCCATTCAGTCCTTTTCCCAGTAAGTGACACATTTAGCAGCAAACACACACTCTGCCTGAAAAGGTTATTTAAATGGTTATTGCTTTGCTTTGATTTAAAACAAAAGCTGAAACTAAAAAGCAGTTATATCCCTCTGGAGGTTTGAATAGAGACTCCTTTGAATCATTTGCTTCTATATCTGTGATACACTAGCTTTCACACATTATTTCACATAGCAAGATGTTTCTCCACTTAGTGGACTTTACTACAGAGAGCTTCCTTCAGTAATGTTGCTATGTGCTTAATATTGGCATCATCACATATGCATCATTTTTAGTACCTTTTACATGCTCAGTATTCTGCTAAATATTGTACATATCACTCCAGTTAAGTGGAGAGATGTTTATTTTAGAGAATAAGCATAAATGTAGATACACTATGTGGGGAGTGTCTTTATATTCATGGGGCAAATTTATGTGACTATACATATTAATAACAACATTATTCGAGCAGTTCTTCTAGTGATGGGGACATACACTGTGTACTAGTCATTTAAAGTTCATTTGGGTGAAAAAATTTAGATAAACCAGAAGAAGGATTCTAGTAAATACAACATTGATTCTTACATTATTCTAGTATTTACCTTACTTTTTGAGCTTTGCGGCTTTCAACAGACAAAAAATTATACTGCAAATTGCTGAGCAAGAGAAGATAAACAAAAGATGGCTTTGATTGGCATGGTCAGGGATCAGCGTTAGACTCTCCAACCTTGGGCTTTTGAAAGCAATGTAAGAAGGGTAAGGGAAGTGCAGCAGGTCAAGAATGGTGCTGATACTGGCTTCTTCTTTCCCAGAAGTAGAAAGGGCAAGCACAGAGGCTGTGTTGGACTACAGGGGCATGAACTGCTCCAGGGCCTCATTCCTCAGTTTTCAATCAGATTCTTTCATGTCTTTAATCTCATTTATTGTTTAAGGATAAATTTTTAGAAGAATCTGACCAGTCATCAATTATTGATGCCCAACTGCTTGAATATGATAATTTTAGTTTGGTAGGTTAACTAAAAGGTAGCTTAGGCCAGAGGTTGCCAAACATTTTTTGCAAAGGGCCTGATAGTAGACATTTAGGCTCTAGGGGCCATATAGTATCTCTTCTTTAAATTGAAACTGGGTTTTGTTCTATCACCCTGACTGGAGTGCAGTGGTGTGTTCATAGCTCACTGCAGCTTCCAACTCTTGGGCTTAAGTGATCCTCCCCACCCTCAGTCTCCACAGTGCTGGGATTACAGGTCTGAGCCACTGCACCTGGCCCCTGACACAACTACTCAGCACCACCAATGGAGTGCAAAAGCATATATAGACGGCACATAAAAAGTGAGTATAGCTATGTTCCAGTGAAACTTTATTTCCAAAAATAGGTAGCCTGAGAGCTGCAGTTTGCTGAACCCTGGTCTAGATCAGTGTTCTACACATGCAGACTGTAGTGTGTATCAAAATTACTTGCAAGGCTGTATAAAGCATAGATATTGGTCCCATTCTCTAGAGTATCTGATTCAGGAGGTCTGAGGTGAGGCCTGAGGTCTTACATTGGAACAAGTTCCCAGATAACGTGGATGCACAGGACAGTGGGCCACACTTTGAGCAGCACTGTGTGAACACCTCCCTGATTTTAGAAATGAGGAAACTGAGACCTGCAGGTTAAGGGATGGGCCCGCAGTCACCCAGAGTCAAAAGTAGACTCAGAATAGATTGGTCTGGATCAGATTCTTTGACCTATGTTTATAATTTTTGCTCTTGAATGACCCAGGGTGACTAAATCCCTTTTAAAATTTTCTGATTTGGGTGTCAAATTTGTTGTGGAACATGGAAGCACACTATCTAGAAGGTGACGGTGTGAAGCAGGGGTGAGCTCAGTATCTATAGGCTAAATCAGAAGGTCTGGCTTTAAGACATGGGACCTTGGGCCAGTCACTGAGCTTTAATATTCTCATTGGTAGAACTGGTAGAAAATACTTAGAAAAATGGGTTAATATCTGCTACAAATCCCCTCCCAGTGTTGTCCTTAGGTGGAATTAACATCTGTGGTGAAAAGACATTGTACTGCAGGGACTGAAAGGAAGTTCTTTAGGAAGAATGGGAGAAAGGCTACGAGGCCCTAGGGACTGGGAAGTTCACCAATACCAGGATTCAGTTACTGGATCTTGAGACCAAGGAGGGCAAAGAGGCTAACTAGGTAGGTATCTTTGTTGTTGTTTCTCCTAACCTAGAGTTCTTTAAATTCCCCACAATGGGAAGAGGTTTTGTCTTAGTTTCTTGATGGAGCTGAAGTCTGCAGTTGGGGTTAGGCCAAGGATTGAGCTGTCCCTCTTAGAAATTCCTGTTGGATTAGTTTACGTGAAAGAAATGCTTAGAGACACCAACAGTTAAGAATTTAAGAGAGTTTACAAATATATGTACAACTTACAAAGGAACAAAAACGCTGCAAGCCCAGAACCAGTGAATATTCTGAATCACATTTTTTATTGATATCTTAAATTCAGTGCCTTCTAAAAACTAAATCTATTCAAGACTAGTCAAAATACTGGTTCCATTGAAGTTTTTTTAAAATAAAGAATTTATCATTTCTAATTGCACTTTAAATATAAATCAAGTTGAACTAAGACAGAAAGAGTGGCACTAAAAATCTTAGGCTGTGCCCATTCTTTTCACATATTTAATTCAAAATTACAAAATAATAACACCAAGATTTAAAGTAAAAGAAAGAAATCTAATAAAGATCTTATTTTTTCCCAAAGATGGATCATTTGATGCTTTAAAAAAAGTATATCATTGCTCACCGGACAGAAAGGAAAAACAATGAATTAAAAATAGGTATCATTAATAAACATAAACACCTTTTAAACATCTTTTTGGTGTTCCTGTTTTGTAGGGTGCCCCAAATACAGGCTTTCTTTGTCTCCCAGGAAACTCACAACTAACTCTACACATCACAGTATGTGTAGAGCAGTAGTATGTCTCCAGAGCAATAGTATTTCTCTTGTACTCTAGATTTAAAAAGAGAATGAAGGTTCAGATTCAATAAACACTTGAAGCAAGAGAATGGGGGTCAAACTTCCTAGAACAGAAAGAGATATTTGGGAACTGACTGTTGGTCTCCCTGCACCTCTAAGTAAGCAAAACATAGAGAACTTCTCTGGGGCTCTCTGGCTACCTAGTGTGAAGCCTATGGTTCAGCATCACAGTGCAGTGTTTTGACAGGTAGTTGATAAGATCAATAATAATTTCTCTTGCAAAGATAGTAGACTTGAAAGAAGAATAGATGTATTTCTGCTCAGTTATTAAATATGAAGAGTCAGCAGCAAATTTAAAATGAACAAAGTTGATAGTACACATCTAATTCTTTATGGAAACAAACGCAAAGATCAAAATCTGGCAGGCTGGTCTTTCTGCCTCCCTTCCCATTATTGGCTGTAGCAGTAGATTGGCCACAGAAGACTTCCTGGGATCTGGTTCAGGGTGGAGTGGACATACATGATTGCTACCTCATCTTATCTCTCAACTTCCCTCTTCAGTCTCAAGACTAAAAGTCACAGGGTTTGGTTGTTTGCTGGGATGCTTGGAAGGAGAAGTGACTCAGGAAAGTAGTGTCCCTGAGGCCTGCAAAGGAGGTGGATCTGAAAGATAGAGACCAACATAAGAATATAAGTTATAAAAACAAAATAGGAAATAATGGAAGAAAAGTAGCTGAGTAAGCAAAGAGAAAGAAAAATGAGAAACACAATAGTGTTAAATTGTATTCCCCCGAAATTCATGTGTTAAAGTCCTAACCCCCAGTACCTCAAAACATGCCTGTTGTTGAAAATAGGGCCTTTAAAGGGGTGACAAAGAGGAAATGAGGTCATATAGGTGGGTCCCAATCCAGTACGACCAGTGTCTCTAAGAGGAAGAGATTAGAACATGGAAACACACAGAAAGAGAAGACCATTTGAAGATACAGTGAGAGGTAACCATAGACAAGCCAAGGAAAGAGCTTCAGAAGAAACCAATCCTGCTGACACCTTGCTCTTGCACATCCAGCCTCTAGAACTCTGAGAAAAATAAATGCCTGTGTTTAAGCTAACCAGTCCATGATATTTTGTAATGGGAGCCCTAGTGAGTCAATATACAATTAGAAAATAAATAAAATACAATAAGGATACAAAGAAATAATAGAGAAAAGTAGCAGATGGAGGGGCTCCACATGAAAATAAGGTGAAAATAAATGAATAGTAGGGTGCAAGTAGGAAAGAAAGGAGAAAAGTGGAGAGTTTTGAATCAAAGAATGTGGTGGCCTTTCTCATTGAATTTCTGTGGGAAGGAGGAAATGAGGCCTAGAAGACTCATAGGCATGAAATGAAAGTAAGAGGAGACAACTGTTAGGTTTCATGTGTGTGTGACTGAAATAAAATTTGAATTGTCTGTTGAACTTCCTTATGTTGGAACTTTCACATATTGAAGCACTAACCCCAGAGAAAACTTTGCAGTTCTTTCCAGGAAACTCAGATTATTTGGAAAAAATAAATATGTGAATGAATAATCTCAATTGTTATAAGAAGCCATTTTAAATAAAGAATAACAGCGGAGAAAATGCCAAGAGATTCTTATTTCTAGAAGAAACAAAGTTGAGCAGGTAATTAATTCTGTGAATGATGATCTGAGTCTGGCTCATTTTCTATTCGTGTTGACACCTTCCAAAACAGAAGTGTAACTAATGGTTTGCTCAATAATATGTCACAGGAACTGTGGAACAATGTCTGAAATGTGAAGTTTGTAGTCAAGTGCTGAGAAGGGGAAAAATGTGCTCCTGATTTTTTGCAGATGTTCTCAGATCAAATTATGGTGTTGAAAAATTGTATAGTATATTCAATGGAGCATCCAAGATGAAAAGACAGGTCAATGGCTTTGTAATCTGGATAAAAAATGAGTTAAGGAGCTGTGCTCATGTAGGGTGCAATTCGCAAGTTCAAAACTGTCAATGGTAGGAGGAATGGCAAGGAAGCAGAAGCATTTGGTTTTTCTAAGTAACTTTCATATAAATTTACATATAAAATCCTGGATAATAGATCTTTCTGATTCTCTGTTTCTTATAACTACAGTGTTAGCACTAGGTCTTACATCTTCTCTACATCTTTTGGATTAACCACTACATGTCTGTACACATGGAATGATTAAAACACTTGATTGATAAGGGTGTTGAGTTTCAGTTAGACAGGAGGAATAAGTTCCGGTGACTTACTGCATGGCAAGGTGACTGTAGTTAATAGTAATGTATTGTATATTTTAAAATTGCTGAAAAGAGTGGATTTTAAATATTCCCACCACAAAGAAATGATAATTACATATGTACTGAAACATCACATTGTACCTCATAAATATATGCACTTTTTAAAATTAAAATTTAAAAAGGAAAACAAACATTTGAGGGATAGAAGAAACTACTTTAAAGAACCATAGAATTTCAGAGTATAAAATAAAGTAAAAACAACATTTAGTCTATGTTCTTTATTTTATATTACCATAAAATGGAGTCTCCAAGAATCTAAGTGACTTGAACAAGGTCACTCTACTGTAGACAATGGTAAACCAAGACTAGAACACAGGTCTTGCAGCTGTCAGGTCCCTGGATATTTGAAGTCTTTGAAAGAAAGACTCTGGATTTTACAACACACACTTTTGTTATAATTAGGAAAAGAAAATATACCTTTGGATAGAGTGTATCCCTGTTAGAAGCTACATTTGAATATAAACCTTGGACATTATAGGATGTTCAAACCTATATTTGGGGGATATCATTCTTTCAGTCATTCAATAAATATTTATTGAGCGTCCACTACGGGCCTTAGGCACTGGGAATGCAGTAGTGAGCAAGACACTGTAAACTCTCTGCCTTCATGGAATTTACATTCTAGTGGTGAAAGATACCACAAAAACAAGAAAAAAAATTATGGAAAGTTAGACGGAATAGTGCCACTGAGGAAATTAATTGAGAAAGAAATAGAAAGTACAGTGGTAAGTTAAAATGAGCTGATCAGAGTAAGCCTTAAGCATAAAATGACATTTATGCAGTGAAATATGCAGTGAAATAGACATTTATGCAGTGAAATAGAAAAGGTAGTGAGCTATACAGATAATTGTAGGGGGAGCATTTCAGGTAGACGAAACAGCTAGTTCTATGGAGCTGTTAAAGTATTTCCAGATTCTCAACGTGTCAGAGCCTTAAAAAATCAAGATTAATAGTCAGTATTTATCAAATTAAGGGAGTAATCAGTTAATAACACTTGTCCTTTTTACTGGGTAAGGCAAATAGTCTAAGAGGCTAAATATGTCTTACTATGCTTATATGTACAAACTAGCTTGGGAATGTGGATACATGGAGTGAACTGGTTGTTGGAAGATGGTAAAGGGGAAGCTTTGTTGAATTCAGTCAGTAGCCAGTTGTTTTCTTTCACATCATTTTTATCTGTGGACACAGTATGATTGCCAGGGCTAAAGAATATAAATTGGGATACTACTTTATGACAAAAATATGATGGATTTATTCAGTGTGTCACAACCAGAAGCATAACCCTTGCAAGGAAACAAACAATTGAGCATTTCTGGGTCATGGGAGACTATGCATTTTACCCACTGAAGATGATACTTTTAGGCATGTTTAATATAAATGCAGATCCTACCAAAAGGGGAATGTCAGCAGGGTGTGTAATGACACTTTTCCTTAAAAAGAGAGCCTCAAAATTGATTTTTCCAAACATTCCATTTTTCTGCTATGCCATCCTTTATGAAAACTTGATATATAAAAACTGAAAACCCAGCGCAGGTACATTTGAAATAAAACAAAAAGTCTCTGTTTTATATACATACACCCATTCTTCTTGGTGCCCATATGTTAAAATACACAAAGTGCGATTCATTTGGTACATATCCAACGTACATACTATTAATACTTATTAAGTACTCAGTTGCTTGATACTCAATGTGTTCAATAATAAAGCACGCCTTCACTGTTGTGACGACCCACATACACTTAAGGCTATCAGGTGCCTCATATGGAATGGAAGCAGGTTAGCGATTTTACTGCCAAAGTTCAAAGACGCGATAGAGCAAGAACATTAGAGGCAATAACTGATTGCCCTGGAAACGTCTTGGAGCCATCTGGAGTATGAGAGAGCAGAGATTTGACCACATACACTATGTTTTGAAATGCTAGGAAGTAAGGCCCACAATAAGACTTACTCCCTAAAATACTTTTCCTTCAGATAATTCTGCAGGGACTTCGCTTTGTAAGCATTTTCTCCATTTATTTAAGAAAGCATTTCAGTGTAAATCCAGAGGTGTTTCGTGTGGAGACAGTATGAGGTAGCATCAGAAATAGGGATTCGAATCTGAATCTTCATCTTCTGCTTAGTTGTTATATGACTTTGACCTCTCTTTCTCTTTGTCCCCCTCTCTTTCACTTAAGATTATTGTAAATGTAAATGGCATAACACACGCCAAGTGCTTAGAACAGTGTCTGGCACAATGTAAACACAAAAATATATTACATATCATTATGTTTCAGTGGCTCCTGTAATAAAAAAGAATAGAAAATTGTAAATACAGTACCAAAATCTAATTTGTTGCTTAAAATCCAGTCTGTTATGATGTAACACACAGGTTTTGCAGTTAGACCTGAATTCTAATCCCAGCTCCACCTCTTACTAGAACCTTTGACTGAGTATATTCTTCATCTTCTTTGAACTTCAGTTTCCTCATCTGGAAAGTGAAGGATATCCATGCCTTTCTTACAGGGTCATAGGAAAGCGGAAAAGATTAAATGCTAATGATCAGTAAGGAAAGAAATTCCGTTTATCTGCCTTATGGGGGTTTAATGTCATAAAAAGATTTTTGTTGTATATAGTTATGATACCAAGAGTCAAATAATATCTGCTAAAATATATCAACATCTTGAAAGCATATTTCTTGAAAGTGTGACATATTGAAAGCCTGGGATTTATTAGCAGCAAAGGCCCTGGAAACCACCTACTTCAATCTTTTTGATTTCATAAGCAAATAAGTTAAAACTGTGAAAAAGCATGTACATTTCAGGAGTTCGCGTGGTTAATTAGTGGCAGATCTGAGGCCACAGATTTCTGACTAGCAAACCAGAGCTGTAGAGTTTTCTTTCATAGCTATTGTAATATTTAGCTAATGTATTCCTAAATGAGGCTTCTAATACAGGGAAATTTTACTACAATTGCCTATCACTTAATCTAAATAGTGATGATCTTTGTACTTTCAATTGCAAAGATTTTCACGCTTTGTTTATTCACTTCTAGTGAACATCAATTTCAGAATATTAGACTTACTTTATGATAAATATTTTCATTTTCAGGCAAATGCATTAGTGATACATCTCCATATGTCCACTGTTTCGTTGGGGTGGGAGTTCCCTAAGGAGGATATGAGAAAGGGTATGATAGTTCAAGAGACCATTTGGAAAAGAAATACTACTGCTCAGTGTCCATTTCCCTTTGTCAGGAAAGTGGAAGATCAATATTTTATTTATTGTATGGCAAATATCACAGGGTTTTTTAAAAAGAATAATTATTACTCTATTTCCATAGCCAAGATGAAAGAATGAGTTACAAATTGCACCCTGAGGTATTTGCATTGAACACATAGATCCTGGCACTGAAATAAGCAGTGAAATGTAGTAATATATTCAGTTCATCAACTGGCTATATAGTTTCCATAGCACCTGCATATTTATTTACATTACATATCTATATCTGAGACCAATAACTGTTCAGTTCAATTGATTCAGTAAAAGGTTAAAAAAAAAAAAGAGAGAAGGGGGACGTCATTAGTTATCTTGGTAGTTTCTACCACTCATCATCACAGTGACAATGGTATATTTTAAAACTCCTCTGGTGGACAGTAGTATATTTTAGTTAAAATAATTTTTAAATGACAACCAAAATCTTGGTTTGAATGTTAGTTAATTTAAACTCTCTATGACTTGTGAATCTATGTATCTTTGATGTGTACTGAAGAACTGTGCATTTGATCCAGTGGATTTTTTAAAGCAGAGTGAATATTCAAAGTACTGGCATACTCTTCCTAGTACTTTTCATATAACAACGCAAAGATGAGTCAGTCATACCACAATCATGTTATCCAAAAAATGTGTACTTATTATACATCTACTTAACAAAACTGTATTGTGTGCCCATTATATGTCAAGCACTGTATAATGTATTTTATTAAATGATAGGTACGTACACAAATGTATTCCCATTGAAAGAGAGAGACGAAGAAAGCAGAAGGAAAGGAGTGTGGAGACATTATTCAGCTATTCAATTATTACAAAGTAGGAAATGATGTGGACTGCGAATTGGTTTTCTTCTGTCCTACTTAAATATAGAAAAGAAAATTGGATGAAACTCTGAAAGAAGTTATTCCCAGAGTTCATATTCTATATGTTTATTTTGTTCCTGATTCTCGTAAGAAAAATTTATCAAGCCATACAATCTTTGTTTGTGGAACACACATTAGAAGCCCCATTTGTGGACCCCTTTAGAGAGAAAAACAGGCAGGGTGATGGTGCATTATTGTAAATAACTTGGGCTGAAATTCTGTGCAACTCTTTGTTCTGTAAAGAACCTAGTCCATTTTGAGGGCTTAATAAATGCTGAATTATAAGTAACAGTCTTAGATAGCCTCTGGGGATGGACTTGCAGTCCTAATAAGACTTTTCTAACTCTAATTTTCATGATTTGCTGCTGTGTAGGTAATAGTCATGAATTCAACAAGATCTATAAATGCAAAGTATTTTGTAGTCTCAATATGTCAAAGGTAAGAATTCATCGAAAGTAGCATTATAATGAAGAGTACCTCTAAAATGTGGATCCAAGGACGATCTATAGAATTTCGTATATGATGAGCATCATATGAAGTGCTAACCTGGATTAATTTTAAGGTGAGATTGATTGGGAAATAAGATGAAATAGAAATGAGAAAAAAGACCATTATCCTCAAAACTGAAAGCTGCTGGAGGATTTATGGTGGAACAAAAGAAGAAAGGACCAGAACCAGTGCATTAGGTAAAAGTTCAGTGTGTATCACATTGGTCATTTTGGCACTAATACATTTCTGGAATAATCCTGTGTTAGACAATATGTGAAAGAGAATAATGTGTATATATGGTGGTGAGATGTTGGGGGCTGTAGTGGTGGGGGTGTTCGGAAATATTGAAGTAGAAGTGAGGTTAATTCATCTTGTGAATTCATGTGGTCGTGGTGTAACTGATGCAAAAAGAGAGTAGGTCATAAATCGCTTAAAGGGAATCAGAGGGCAGTAGGGGGCCTGAACAGACTCTCTGAAAAATAGTTTTAGAGCATCTGCTGTGCAATATGGTTTGAACCTTTTGAAGCCCCATTGTATAACTCACTTGTCACTTGATTTGAGGAAGAGATGACAGATCTGCCAGGAACATTCAGAAAGCTTTTTTTTTTTTTTTTTTTCAAGGAAGGGTACAAGCCAGCTGTTCTTGTTGTATTGATATTTTAACAAATGCATTGATTTTACCATTCTGAATTTACCTCAGATTTTAATATTTCATGTAAAATACATTGGGGAAAAACACTGCCCTGGCATCTAGGAAAAGGCGCTGTAGAGACAAAGTGAAGCCTGGCAGATGGATCTACTTAGATAGCACAAAGTCATTCTGCAGGTTAGGAAACACCTTGTTTTATTTCTCATGATATGCTTCATTATCTTTTCTGTGAGTTGCTCTTCACCTTATGAAATGAATTTGGGAAATTGACTTTTTCAAACTGTGTGGAAGAATAAGATTGCTAAGGCACCACTTGTGAGAAAATCCAGCATTTAGAGAAGTAGAGGTTGTAAACCAGCTCCCACCCCTCAAACCTACAAGCTTATCTTCCCCCTCATATTTTCCCCACATTTTTTCTTCCCCAAATTCACACACATGTGCATTCACACACACACACACACACACATATCCCCCCCACACCACACACACATATCCCCCCCACACCACACACACACACCAAACACACACACAGTCCATTATCTCTATGAGTCGTTTATTTTACTTTATTTTATTTTACTTTTTGAGATGGAGTCTCACTCTGTCACCCAGGCTGGAGTGCAGTGGCATGATCTTGGCTCACTGCACCGTCCACCTCCTGGGTTCAAGTGATTCTCCTGCCTCAGCCTCCCAAGTAGCTGGACTACAGGCACACGCCACCATGCCTGGCTATTTTTTTTGTATTTTTAGTAGAGACCAGGTTTCACCGTGTTAGCCAAGATGGTCTTGATCTCCTGACCTCGTGATCTGCCTGCCTTGGCCTCCCAAAGTTCTGGGATTACAGGCATGAGCCACCAAGCCCAGCCGAGTCATTTATTTTTAAAGTTACCTAGGGATCCCTGTATTATTGCCTGAGCACTCATCACTGCCTCTTTTATTCTCTCCACTTTCCAATAAGTTGGGTAGGTTTCCTACAAGTTAAATATGATGACATTACTAATATCCTTAAGAAACTTAGTGGTTACTCATTGCTATTAGCCACCTTATCATGGTGGTCAAGGCCTGAGTTTTACCAGCATTTTCAGCCTTATCATCCTCCACTATGCTCCGTGACTGCTGTGATCTTGCTTCTGGGGTCTGCTTGCTCTTCCTGGACATGCCATGTTTTTCCTTAGTGATTCTCATCCTGTGATGACTTCTCTCTCTGTCCAAAATTCCCTAAAGTCTCCCTACCTTTATTCTCCATCAGATCGCATCCTACTCATTTGTTCTTTGTGACTTGGTTCAATTGTCACCTCTTCTAGAATATCTCCCTGAAAAGTAGAGTTAGTAGTTCCCTTCTTGTGCGATTAAAGTATTTCCTTCATCCTAGCTATTGTACTTACCAATTCAGTACAGTAATTTTTTTGCTGTTGTTGTTGGTTTTTTCCTCAGTGCTGTAAACTCATTAAATCAAGAAACAGAGTTTACTCATTTCTGAATCACCCAGCACTGTCCTCACTTAGAAGAGGTATTTGTTTGGTATTTATTAATTGAGTTTTGTCCCACCAAAGATTTAGGGTTTATACTTGAGATTCTCTGTTACTTTTAAGGTTTTCATTTTCTACCATGTAGTATCCCACATCAATCTGAAATATCCCATTAAAAAATGTAGCCTGGTTTTACGTCTATGTAGTCAATTCCAGAAATACTTAAATCCTGCATATTTGGTTTTAAATAACATGACTCATGCTTTAAGTGATGTTAAATAATCTCTTCAATGCTGGAAGCAAATTCCCCATTGTTTGTCTGTTTTTATTTTTTTTTTTAATATACATCTAAAATGCCAACTCTCTTGAGTCCTTAATCTAAGGCTCTTTCTCCTTTGTTCTTTAGAGGACATTCATTTGTTCATTCACTTGGGATCCTTCACTGAATGCTGAGCACACTGCTAAATGCTAGAGATATAACAGGTGTATGTGTTTTTAAGCTTGGAGTCTAGATGGGAGATAGAAAAAGTAACCAGACAATAGCAATGGGATCAGTGTTCATACAAAAAGAAAGCAAGAGCACTAATGGGACCATATAGGTAGTAAATTTACCAAGGCTTGAGGGATTAGCAAATGCTTTCCTCAGGAAGTAATGTATGCGTTGCAATTTGAAGACAAAGTCATTGTTATTCAGGTAAATAGCTGGGAGGAGACTGAAGACCCTTCCAGCTTATAGCAAGAACAACACATGGAAAGACTATAGAACAAGGAGAACATACAGGCTCCAATTTTGACAGAATACCAAAAGGTGAGGCTTTAGAGTGCAGCTGGAGTAACACTATGCACTGTCTTGTCAAGTCATGTTAAAGTAGTTTGAATTTACCAAAGAAACAACTAAAGGCTATTGAAGTGTAGACCTAACTAACTTTGTGTTTTAGAAAGATCAGCTTGCCTAAAGCATGGAGAATAAGCTGGAGAAGGTACAATTGGGTACTGGGGGACCAGCCAGGAGTAATGACTACTATTCAGATGATAGATGAGGATGGGCTAAACTAAGAACTGGAAGTAGGGTAGAGGGGAGGCAGAAAGATATGAGAAATATTTAGAAGTCAAAATGGCTCTCCTATGATTGATTAAACATGAGGATGGAAAAGAGGGCTGGGGAAGTGGTTGAGGATTCTGAAGTCAAGGAACATGCCCAGGTTTCTAGCTTGGGCAGCTTTGCAGATGGTGATAGTGATGACTCTACTAACTAAAAGTGTAGGACCAGGTTATAGGAAAGATGATGAAATCGGCTCTGGACATTTTGAAATGAGGTGTCTAAGGAAAAACACAAATGAGGATTTGTGGGTCTACAGCTCAAGGTTTGAAGAAACATTTAGTAGTCGTTAGCACTTGGATATAATTGAAATCATGAGAGTGAATGAGTTCACCAAAAATGACAGAACTCTGAAAAGATAAGAGAACCTAGGACAAAACTGATGAGATGGGAAAAGAAAGATGAATGCTCAAAAACGACTCATGAGAAACAGAGTCACAACCAGAAGCCTCTGAGTTCATGGAATCTAATGGATTGGCATGGTTTAAAAATAATGGCCATCAGTGGGGGTCTGTTCCAAGATGGCCAAATAGGAACAGCTCTGGTCTGCAGCATCCAGTGTGATTGATGGAGAAGACAGGTGATTTCTGCATTTCCAACTGAGGTACCTGATTTATCTCACTGGGACTGGTTTGACAGTGGGTGCGGCCCACGGAATGTGAGCCGAAGCAGGGCAAGGTGTCGCCTCACCCAGGAAGTGCAAGGGATCATGGGATTTCACTTTCCTAGCAAAGGGAAGCCGTGACAGACTGTACCTGGAAAAACAGGACACTTCCACCCAAATACTGTGCTTTTCCCACAGTCTTAGCAAGTGGCAGACCAGGAGATTCTCTTCCGTGCCTGGCTCAGTGGGTTCCATGCCCATGGAGCCTTGTCCACTGCTAGCGCAGCAGTCTGAGATTGACCTGCAAGGCTGCAACCTGGTGGAGAGAGGGGCATCTGCCATTGCTGAAGCTTGAGTAGGTAACCAAAGTGGCCAGGAAGCTCAAACTGGGTGGAGCCCACTACAGCTCAGCAAGCCCTACTGCCTCTATAGACTCCATTTCTGTGGGCAGGGCATAGCTGAATAAAAGGCAGCAGAAACGTCTGCAGACTTAAGTGTCCCTGTCTGACAGCTCTGAAGACAGCAGTGGTTCTCCCAACATGGCATTTGGGCTCTAAGAACTGACAGACTGCCTCCTCAGGTGGGTCCCTGACCCCCGTGTAGCCTAACTGGGAGACACCTCCCAGTAGGGGCCCACAGACACCTCATACATGCGGATGCCCCTCAGGGACAAAGCTTCAAGGGGAAGGATCAGGCAGCAATATTTTCTGTTCTGCAATATTTGCTATTCTGCAGCCTCCACTGGTGATACCCAGGCAAACAGGGTCTGGAGTAGACCTCCAGTAAACTTGAACAGACCTGCAGCTAAAGGACCTGATTGTTAGAAGGAAGACTAGCAAACAGAAAGGAATAGCATCAACATCAACAAAAAGGACATCCACACCAAAACCCTATCTGTAGGTCACCAACATCAAATACCAAAGGTAGATAAAACCACAAAGATGGGGAAAAACCAGAGCAGAAAAGCTGAAAATTCTAAACACTAGAGCACCTCTTCTCCTCCAAAGGATCGCAGCTCCTCACCAGCAATGAAACAAAGCTGGATGGAGAATGACTTTGATGAGTTGACAGAAGTAGGCTTCAGAAGGTTGGTAATAACAAATTACTCTAGGCTAAAGAAGCATGTTCTGGCCGGGTGCGGTGGCTCACGCCTGTAATCCCAGCACTTTGGGAGGCCGAGGCGGGCGGATCACGAGGTCAGGAGATCGAGACCATCCTGGCTAACACGGTGAAACCCCGTCTCTACTAAAAATGCAAAAATATTAGCCGGGCGAGGCGGCGGGCGCCTGTAGTCCCAGCTACTCGGGAGGCTGAGGCAGGAGAATGGCGTGAACCTGGGAGGCGGAGCTTGCAGTGAGCCGAGATCGTGCCACTGCACTCCAGCCTGGGCGACTAAGCGAGACTCTGTCTCAAAACAAAACAAAACAAAACAAAACAAAACAAAACAAAAACAAAACAAAACAAAAAAAAGAAGCATGTTCTGACCTATCAAAAGGAAGCTAAAAACCTTGAAGAAAGGTTAGACGAATGGCTAACTAGAATAAAGAGTGTAGAGAAGACCTTAAATGACCTGATGGAGCTGAAAACCATGGCATGAGAACTTCATGACCCATGCAGAAACTTCAGTAGCCAATTTGATCAAGTGGAAGAGAGGGTATCAGTGATTGAAGATCAGATTAATGAAATAGAGTGAGGAGACCGGATTAGAGAATAAAGAGTAAAAAAAAATTAACAAAGCCTCCAAGAAATATGGGACTATGGGAAAAGATGAAATCTACATTTGATTGGTGTACCTGAAAGAGACAGGGAGAATGGAACCAAGTTGGAAAACACTCTTCTGGATATTTTCCAGGAGAACTTCCTCAACCTAGAAGGCAGGCCAACATTCAAATTCAGGAAATACAGAGAACACCATAAAGATACTCCTCAAGAAGAGCAACCCCAAGACAAATAATTGTCAGATTCGCCAATGTGGAAATGAAGGAAAAAATGTTAAGGGCAGCCAGAGAGAAAGGTCGGGCTACCTACAAAGGGAAGCCCATCAGATTAATAGTGGATCTATTGGCAGAAACCCTACAAGCCAGAAGAGAGTGGTGACCAATATTCAACATTTTTAAATAAAATAATTTTCAAACCAGAATTTCATATCCAGCCAAACTAAGCTTCATAAGTGAAGGAGAAATACAATCCTTTACAGACAAGCAAATGCTGAGAGATTTTGCCACCACCAGGCCTGCCTTACAAGAGCTCCTGAAGGAAACACTAAACATGAAAAGGAACAACCGGTACCAGCCACTGCAAAAACATGCCAAATTGTAAAGACCATCGTTGCTATGAGGAAACTGCATCAATTAACGGGCAAAATAACCAGCTAACATCATAATGACAAGATCAAATTCAAATATAACAATATTAACCTTAAATGTAAATGGGCTAAATGCCCCCAATTAAAAGAGACAGACTGGCAAATTGGATGAAGAATCAGGACCCATCAGTGTGCTGCATTCAGGAGACCCATCTCATGTGCAGAGACACACATAGGCTCAAAATAAAGGGATGAAGGAAGATCTACCAAGGAAATGGAAAGCAAAAAAAAAGCAGGGGTTGCAATGCTAGTCTCTGATAAAACAGACTCTAAACCAACAAAGATCAAAAGAGATAAAGAAGGCCATTACATAATGGTAAAGGGATCAATTCAACAAGAAGAGCTAACTATGCTAAATATATATGCACCTAATACAGGAGCACCCAGATTCATAAAGCAGGTCCTTAGAGCCCTACAAAGACACTTAGATTCCCACACAATAATAATGGAAGACTTTAACACCCCACTGTCAATATTAGACAGATCAATGAGATAGAAGATTAACAAATATATCCAGGACTTGAACTCAACTCTACACCAAGCGGACCTAATACACATCTACAGAACTTTTCACCCCAAATCAACAGAATATACATACTTCTCAGCACCACATCACACTTGTTCTAAAATTGACCACATAATTGGAAGTAAAGCACTCCTTAGCAAATGTAAAAGAACAGAAATCACATCAAACTTTCTCTCAGACCACAGTGCTATGAAATTAGAACTTGGGATTAATAAACTCACTAAAAACCACACAATTACATGGAAACTGAACAACCTGCTCCTAAATGACTACTGGGTAAATAACGAAATGAGGCAGAGATAAAAATGGTCTTGAAACCAGTGCGAACAAAGACAAAATGTACCAGAGTCTCTGGGACATATTTAAAGCAGTGTGTAGAGGGAAAACTATAGCACTAAATGCCCACAAGAGAAAGAAGAAAGATCTAAAATTGACACCCAATATCACAATTAAAATAACTAGAGAAGCAAGAGCAAACAAATTCAAAAGCTAGCAGAAGACAAGAAATAACTAAGATCAGAGCAGAACTGAAGGAGAAAGAGACACAAAAAATCCTTCAAAAAAGCAATGAATCCAGGAGTTGGTTTATTGAAAAGATCAACAAAATTGATAGATCGCCAGCAAGACTATTGAAAAGAGAGAAGAATCAAATAGATACAATAAAAATGATAAACGGGTATCACCACTGATCCCACAGAAATACAAACAACAATCAGAGAATACTATAAACACCTCTATGCAAATAAGCTAGAAAATCTAGAAGAGATGGATAAATTCCTGGACACATACACCCTCCCAAGACTAAACAAGGAAGAATTTGAATCTCTGAATAGACCAGGCTCTGAAATTGAGGCAATAATTAATAGACTACCAACCAAAAAAAGTTCAGGACCAAACGGATTCACAGTCAAATTCTACCAGAGTTACAAAGAGGAGCTGGTACCATTCCTTCTGAAACTATTCCAATCAATAAAGAAAGAGGGAATCCTCCATGACTCATCATATGAGGCCAACATTATCCTGATACCAAAGCCTGGCAGAGACACAACAACAAAAAAGAGAATTTTAGACCAATATCCCTGATGAACATCGATGCAAAAATCCTCAATAAAATACTGGCAAACCAAATCCACACCTCAAAAAGCTTATCTACCATGAACTACTCGGCTTCATCCCTGGGGTGCAAGGCTGCTTCAACATACACAAATCAATAAATGTAATCCATCACATAAACAGAACCATTGACAAAAACCACATGATTATCTCAATAGATGCAGAAAAGGCCTTCAATAAAATTCAACAGCCCTCATGCTAAAAACTTTCAATAAACTAGGTATTGATGGAATGTTTCTCAAAATAATAAGAACTATTTATGACAAACCCACAGCCAATATGATACTGAATGGGCAAAAACTGGAAGCATTCCCTTTGAAAACCGGCACAAAACAAGGATGCCCTCTCTCACTACTCCTATTCAACATAATGTTGGAAGTTCTTGCCAAGGCAATCAAGCAAGAGAAAGAAATAAAGGGCATTTAATTAGGAAAAGAGTAAGTCAAATTGTCCCTGTTTGCAGATGACATGATTGTATATTTAGAAAACCCCATTGTCTCAGCCCAAAATCTTCTTAAGCTGATAAGCAACTTCAGCAAAGTCTCAGGATACAAAATAAATGTGCAAAAATCACATGCACTCCTATACACCAATAACAGACAAATATAGAGCCAAACCACGAATAGGCTCCCATTCACAATTGCTACAGAGAGAATAAAATACCTAGAAATTCAACTTACAAGGGGTGTGAAGGACCTCTTTAAGGATAACTACAAACCACTGCTCAATGAAATAAAAGTGGACTTAAACCAGTGGAAAAACATTCCATGCTCATGGATAGGAAGAATCAATATCGTGAAAACGGCCATAGTGCCCAAGGTAATTTATAGATTCAATGCCATCCCCATTAAGCTACCAATGACTTTCTTGGCAGAATTGGAAACAACTACTTTAAAGTTCATATGGAACCAAAAAAGAGCCCGCATTGCCAAGACAATCATAAGCAAAAGAACAAAGCTGGAGGCATCACACTTCCTGACTTCAAACTATACTACAAGGCTACAGTAACCAAAACAGCATGGTTCTGGTACCAAAACATATACAGACCAGTGGAACAGAACAGAGGCCTCAGAAATAACACCACACATCTACAACCATCTGATCTTTGGCAAACTTGACAAAAACAAGAATTGGTGAAAGGATTCTCTATTTATTAAATGATGCTGTGGAAACTGGCTAGCCATATGTAGAAAGCTGAAACGGGATCCCTTCCTTACACCTGATATAAAAATTAATTCAAGATGGATTAAAGACTTAAATGTTAGATGTAAAACCCTAAAATCCCTAGAAGAAAACCCAGGCAATACCATTCAGGACATAGGCATAGGCAAAGACTTCACGACTAAACACCAAAAGCATTGGCAACAAAAGCCAAAATAGACAAATGGGATGTAATTAAACTAAAGAGCTTCTGTACTGCAGAAGAAACTACTATCAGAGTGAACAGGCAACCTACAGAATGGGAGAACAATTTTGCAATCTACCCTTCTGCCAAAGGGCTAATATCCAGAATCTACAAAGAACTTAAACAAGTTTCCAAGAATAAAACAAACAATGCCATCAAAAAGTGGGCAAAGAATATGAACAGACACTTCTCAAAAGAAGACATTTATGCAGCCAACAGACACATGAAAAAATTCTTGTCATCACTGGTCATCAGAGAAATGCAAATAAAAACCACAATGAGATACCATCTCATGCCAGTTAGAATGACAATCATTAAAAAGTCAGGAAACAACAGATGCTGGAGAGGATATGGAGAAATAGGAATACTTTTACACTGTTGGTGGGAGTGTAAATTAGTTCAACCATTGTGGAAGACCATGTGGCGATTCCTCAAGGATCTAGAACTAGCAATACCATTTGACCCAGTGATCCCATTCCTGGGTATATACCCAAAGGATTATAAATCATGTTACTATAAAGACACATGCACACATATGTTTATTGCAGCACTATTCACAATAGCAGACTTAGAACCAACCCAAATGTCCATCAGTGAAAGACTGGATTTAGAAAATGTGGCACATATACATCATGGAATATTATGCAGCCTTATACAAGGATGAGTTCATGTCCTTTGCAGGGACATGGGTGAGGCTGGAAACCGTCATTCTCAGTAAGCTATCACAAGGACAGAAAACCAAACACTGCATGTTCTCATTCATAGGTGGGAATTGAACAATGACAACACTTGGGCACAGGGCGGGGGACATCACACACTGGGGCCTGTGGTGGGGTATGGGGCTGGGGGAGGGATATCATTAGGAGAAATACATAATGTAAACGACGAGTTAATGGTTGCAGCAAACCAACATGGCACGTACATACCTATGTAACAAACCTGTAAGTTGTTCACATGTACCCTAGAACTTAAAGTAGAATAATAAAAAGAGAGAAATATGTAAATTTCCTTGTTGTTTCCAAAAATATTTGGGCCAGTGATTCTCTCTTGGTTGTAAGTTGACCTGCCAAATAAAGAGTTCTGTAATGTTCACGTTATTATTCAAAAATATTTACGAATTGCTTTGAGAAACATAAGAAGAGGATAATATCAAAAGATAATTATCTCTGGGTGGCTTCTTCCTAGAGAAAGTTTAAAGCAAATATCTGCAGCAGTGCTCAGTTTATGCCTTTTACTGTGTACAATAAAACAAGTAACAACAACAATATAATCCCTGAATTCTTTACAAAAACCAACTCCAAGACATTATAGTATTTGGAGCAGTAATACAATGAATAGTCTTTCATGACTCACAGATAGTTCATTTTCCTGTGAGCTCTGAATAATTTAAAATTTTATGTTAACAAATACCGCTATAAAAATTAAAATTTTGATTTAAAAAAACATGGCCATCAGTGTGAAATACTGTTGAGCTGTCAGCTGAGAGAAGGACTGAGAATTGTTCATTTCCTTTAGTCACAGGAAGACTTTGGTTTTAGTGGGTGATGAGGATGGAAGTCAGATAAGAGTGAATCAAATTGTTAATTGGCTTTGAGGAAGTGAAAATAGTAATATTTTTGAAAAGTTGTGAAGAAATAGATAGAAGGCAGTCGTTGGTTTTTACAGGTTTTCTGGCTCTGGACCCTTCCCAGTTGTGACCACTCTTTTTTTTTTTTCTTTGAGATGAAGTCTTGCTCTGTCGCCCAGGCTGGAGTGCAGTGGCCGGATCTCAGCTCACTGCAAGCTCCGCCTCCCGGGTTTACGCCATTCTCCTGCCTCAGCCTCCCGAGTAGCTGGGACTACAGGCGTCCGCCACCTCGTCTGGCTAGTTTTTTGTATTTTTTAAGTAGAGACGGGGTTTCACCGTGTTAGCCAGGATGGTCTCAATCTCCTGACCTCGTGATCCACCCGTCTCAGCCTCCCAAAATGCTGGGATTACAGACTTGAGCCACCGCGCCTGGCCCACTCTTTTTCTTTCCCCTAACCGTCCTTTGCATTTTTGTAGCTATTGAGAAGTCACTGATTTTCAAAAACCACAAATGCATCCAGCCTAAGGAGAAATTGGAGGTTTCCACACAAGGCCCCAAAGGCATCATTTCAGATGCACTCAAATGTCTTTTTAGTAATACAACTGTTTCTTAAAATTCTCATAAATAATTCTACCATATTAAAAATAGATTAATTTAGAGCTGCTCTGACTTAAATAAGTATGGAGGGCCTGAAGCCCCAAACTCAGGCCCTCTACTTGATTTTCTGAAGTAGCCCTTAACAGGCATTTCTAAAAACCCCCGTGGACCCAGGGAACTCAGGTTTAAAGTCACCCTCTCATTCACAGGTTATTTGGACAGAAAGATACTGACTGTCAACCTCCTAATTTGAAGATTTTTTTTTTTTTTTTTTTTCCTCCAAGGGCTTCTCCTGGGCAGTACTGAGAAATGCCACTTGTCAACAGATATCCTGGGCTAGAACCAAAATAACAGATTTTTAAGATAACAGAGATCCTTGTGAAGGTCAAATTCAGCCAAGTACCATTTAAATGTCTTTTAAATGGTCTCCAAAATATCGTGACAAGAAATTCCATTTCATACCAGACTTCTCTGCTCTGTTCTATTTTGGTTATCACTCTATAGAGCCTTGGAATGCCAGGGCCAGACATGGGAGGAGGATGCAGGTGAGGGAGCTGCAGTGCTTGTAGACTGCACCGTGCACTGCCTCCCTGCTTCCCCAAGGATGCCGGAGCATGCCAGCAGATGAAGTCTGAATAGTGTCCCTGTTTTGACAAAGTATAAGTTATGTGGGATCTTATAGAAATGACAGCAGCATAAATAATAGAAAATAACATATATTTATTTGTGCAGCACAGAGTGCATGAAAGAGCTGCCCAGAGTGAATGGAACCACGCATTCAGGACTTCTTTCTGTTTGTAACTACTGCCTGGCAGCTGAGAAAATCATTTTGCTGGGTGAATGAATGCAGGCGTGAAGAAACAGAGAGGAAGAGAAACCACCTTGTATTGGAATAATAGTATATGCAATGTCCTTAAATAGTTTATACTCTTCCTGGCAAGCACAGAAAAGCCCAGAAGAAAAATGAGGAGAAAATAAATCATATTACCTCTCAGTTACTTTTCAATATGGGTATTATTCTCCTCATGTCGTAAATGAGAAAACCGAGGTTCTAAGAAATTGAGTGACATGCCCCAGGTCAAAGAGCTGGTAAGAGGAGAAACTAGGATTTTTCTCATATCATTTAAAAAATATTCTGATTACAACAGTAAGTTTAGAAAACAGCATTCATCAAGAGTGTGACACAGGACTTCCCTTCCTTAAGCCATAGAAGTAATACTATTCATGGTCTCCTCGTGTTTGTTGATTGAATTGGGTCAGCTTATGATATGGTTTGGGCCTGTGTCCCCACTCAGATTTCACCTAGAATCGTAATAATCCCCACATGTTGTGGAAGGGACCTGGTGGAAGTAATTGAGTCACGGGGATGGGTTTTTCTTGTGCTGTTCTTGTGATAGTGAAGAAGTCTCAGGAGATCTGACGATTGTATAAAGGGCAGTTCCCCTGCACAAGCTCTCTTTCCTGCCATCATGTAAGATGTGTCTTTGGTCTTCTTTCATCTTCCACCAATTGTGAGGCTTCCCCAGCGATGTGGAACTGTAAGTCCATTAGACCTCTTTCCTTTATAAACAACCTAGTCTCAGGTATGTCTTTATTAGCAACATGACAGCAGACTAATACCGCTTATGTGGGGCATTTTTATAACATCTCAGTTGGTGAGCCTAAAGACCAGAGTGACGATCATGAAGTAAAATCCGAGGTGCTAACAAGGGGGTGTCAGAACATCTCATTCCAAGCTCAGAATTCCAGTCCCACTGCCTGTTTTGCCACCATTAGGGCTTTTAAAAAGTTCTTGACTTTTTAGCTTTTGTCTTTGTTAAAAAGGCAAAGGTCCTTGATAAATTCAGCTCATTAATCTTTTCTTTAAACTTTAGTTATTCACAATCTTTTTTTTCTTTGTTTGTGTGTGTGTGTTTATTGGCACATAATAGCTATATAGTTGTTATAAGGTGCATGTGATATTTTGTAACACAATTATACATTGCATACAATGTGTAATAATCAAATTAGGATAATTAGCATAGCCATCACCTGAAATATTTATCATTTATTTGTGTTGGGAATATTACAAATATTTTCTTCTAGCTATTTTGAAATATACCATAAATTATTGTTAACTAATGTCATCCCACTGTGCTTTCAAACAGTAGAAATGACTTCTTCTATCTAACTGTATGTTTGTACCCATTAACCAACCTCTCTTCACCTTTCCTTGCTCCCACCCTTCCCAGCCTCTTGTAACTATCATTCTACTCTTCACTTCCATAGGATCAACTTCTTTAGCTCCCGTATATGAGTGAGAACATGTGATATTTGTCTTTCTATGTCTGGCTTATTATACTTAACATAATGTGAGTTTCACCCATATTGTTGTAAATGACATGATTTCATTCTTTTTTATGGCTGAATCACATTTCATCAGGTATATACGCCACATCATCTTTATATATTCATTCATTGATGGACATTTAGGTTGCTCCCATATCTTGGCTATTGCATATAGTGGTACCAAAAACATGGGGTGCAGATATCTTCTTGGCATACTGATGTCCTTTCCTTTAGAATTATGCCCAGTAATGGAATTGCTGGATCATATGGTAGTTCTATTTTTAGTTTTATGAGGACCTTCCATGCTGTTTTCCATAGTGGCTGTGCTAGTTTATGTTTTCTGCCAATAGTGCTCTAGTGTTCCCTTTTCCCCACATCTGCAGTATGTGGGGTTTTGTTTTTTTTTTGGTCTAATTGATAATAGCCATTTTAACTGGAGTGAGATGATATTTCATTGTGGTTTTGGTTTGGATTTCCCTGATTATTAGTGATGTTGAACATATTTTCATACACCTGTTGGCCAACAGATATATATATGTATGATATATTATATATATTTTGTATATATTATATTATATATAATATATAACATATAATTATTGTAATATATTATTATATATTATATAAAGATATATTTATATATAAATATATAATACATATTTATATATAATATATAATTTTTATATAAAAATATAATATATATTTATATATTATATGTAAAATATATAATATATTTTAAAATATAAAATATATAAATATATAATACATATATATTATATGTATATATAAATATCTTTTTTGTGAAATATCTATTTAGATCTTTTGCCCAATATTTTTAGATGGGGGTCTCGCTATGCTGTCCAGCTGGTCTCAAACTCCTGGGCTCAAATGATCCTTCTGCTTTAGCTTCTCAAGTAGCTGGTGCCCATTTTCAAATCAAATTATTTGTTTTGTTTTGTTTTATTTTTGCTTTTGAGTAGCTTGTATTTCTTACATATATTAATAATATACTTCTTATATATTATTAATTCCTTGTCAGATGGATAGTTTGCAAATATTTTCTTCCACCTGTAGGTTGTCTCTTCACTTCGTTGTCTCCTTTGCTGGGCAGAAGCTTTTTAGATTGATGTAATTCCATTTGTCTATTTTTGCTCTTGTCATCTGTGCTTTTGATGTCTTCCCCAAAAAATATTTGCCCAGACTGATGTACTGAAGCATTACCCCAATGTTTTCTTCTAGTAGTTTCATAGGACTTACATTTAAGTCTTTAATTCATTTTGATTTGATGTTTATATATGGTGAGAGATAGGGGTCTAGTTTCATTCTTCTGCATATGAATATTCAGTTTTCCCTACACCATTTATTAAAGAGGCCGTCCTTTTCCCAATGTCCTTTTCTTGGTGTCTTTGTCAAAAATGAGTTGATTGTAAGCGTGTGGGTTTCTCAGTTTCATTCTCTGTTCTCTTCCATTGGTCTAGGTCTTTGTTTTTATGTGAGTATCATGCTGTTTTGGTTACTATGGCCTTGTAGAATATTTTGAAGTCTAGTAATGTTATGTCTCCAGCTTTATTGTTTTTGTCCAGGATTGCTTTGGCTACTCAGAGTCTTTAGTGGTTCCATACAAATTTTAGGATAGTTTTTTCTATTTCTGTCAACAATGTCATTGGTATTTTTTTTTCTTTTTTTTTTTTTTTGCATTAAGAATCATTTATTCTGATGATCAGATAGAATAGATTCTGCCCAAAGTCAGGGCGGACTAAGAAATTCTAGTCATTGGTATTTTGATATGAATTACATTTAATCTGTAGATGTATTTGAGTTGTATGGTCATTATACCAATATTAATGATTCCAATTCACCAGCATATAGCTGCAATCTTTTGTTCAGTATTGTGGTGGTATTACCCAAGGCCAAGGCTAAACCTTAATTTCTTGTAGTGATGTTAGATGGAATTGGGAGAGGTAGGGGGCTGGAAGGGAATTTCCTTATCATTAATTTTCAAAGAACTAAAATTCACATGTGAATAATTAATTAAAAGACCTGGACCTATTATCATGGCATATTTGGCATGACTCCTCCTCCTTTTTCACATGTTTGCTTTCAATGTGTTCCTTTTTGGCTATTCCTCTGAAAAAGCACTTTTAATTACCATCTTAACTGGATTTTATGAGAATAAAAGTGTTGGAAATTGGCTTCACATGAAATAAATGTCCTATCTAGGAAAGATCTATCTCCCTGTTACCTCACGAGGGAGGATTTATGTGACTGCCTCAGCTGCCCTAATCACTGTCCAGGGTTCTGATATACTTTGCTTGGACATAATGGATGCTAAAGAAAACACCCAGGGGACACTGCTCTTATGTCCCCTCACCTGAGATCCACTGTTGTAGCCTGGGTTGCAATATCATGATTGCAATATCATTCTATTTAGCATGTTACTTGAACAGAGATTGGAAATACTATCCAATCAAAGAGGTTTTTCTTTCCTTTAAATCAAATGATTCCTAGCCAGTGGTTTGGCAATGTTTGGAGATAGTTTTGGTTGTCAAACTGGAGCTGTAATAGGGAGGCAGGAACTACTGGCGTGTAGTTTGCAGAGGCCAGAATACTACTAATTGTACTAAAATGCACAAGACAGACCCCCCACAACAAATGATTATCTAGTCCAAAATGCCAATAGTGGCAAGGTTGGAAAATTTTGCTTTAAGTAAGTCCCCAGAGAATAGAACATCATCACTGCTTCTCTTCTGCCATGATTAGTTAGGAAAGCTTCTAAAGAAAAGAGCATTGTGGTTAAGAGTTTGAGCACTGAGTCATGGATATGAAACAGGCATGGATTTTATTCTCACAGCTGCCACTTGTGAGCTCTGTGATCTTAGATAAATTATATCATCTTGGCCGGGCTCAGTGGCTCATGCCGGTAATCCCAGCACTTTGGGAGGCCGAGGTGGGTAGATCACAGGGTCAGGAGTTTGAGACCAGCCTGACTAAGATGGTGAAACCCCATCTCTACTAAAAATACAAAAATTAACCAGGTGCAGTGGCAGTCACCTGTAATCCCAGCTACTTGGGAGGCTGAGGCAGGAGAACTGCTTGAACGCAGGTGGCAGAGGTTGCAGTGAGCCGAGATTGCACCACTGCGATCCAGCCTGGGCGACAGAGTGAGACTCTGTCTCAAAAAATAAAAAAAAAAGAAAAGAAAAAAAGAGAAAATTATATCACCTCTCTGCAACCCAGTTCTCTTATTTGTAAGATTAACAATAGTACTACTTTATTGAGCTGCTGTGAAGAATAATCAAATGCATACAAAACCTGGCATACACACACCCTGGCAAATGGGAGTATATGTTGGCTATGATGATTGTTACTCTCCAGCGAGAGCTTTATCAACTTTCAGTTCAATACACTCAAACCAGACAGAAATAACTCTTGATACAAACCAGACCCAGATCCGTAAACTAAAGAACATCCCTCAGTCCATTTTACAAAATTAACTATTTCTTAGCCCACTGTTGCTTCATGAGCTCTTTCTGATGCAAAAGGGGAATACAAGGGATGAGGGTGCTGTGACCAGTGTGGTCCATCACTAACATTCATGCCTTCTTTTATCACATCTTGCTGCTGTGAAGCAGAGGGAAAGTAAGGATAAGTGGATTGGGTGCAAAGGTGAAACAAAGATGCCTAAGACATGATTTCTGATAAAAAGACTCAAGGGGTTGCTTTAGAGCAGGGGAACCAAGCCATAGACAGAGAAGCCTGAGACACAGCAGAAGATGATGAAGTGCCAGGGAGATGAGGCCAGGATCTAGGGAGCAGTATAGGAGTTCCGAGGGAAGACAACTTCTCTGGGAAAGGAAATTTTTGAGAAGGTGGTGATATTTGGTCTGCATCTATTAGGTTGGTACAAAAATCACTGTGTTTTTTGCCATTGCTTTCAAAGGCAAGAACCGCAATGACTTTTGCACAAACCTAATAAAAATGATTTTGGTAAGTGAGGATTTGGAGAACCCTGTCCAGACAGAAGGGATGATCTGACCAATTGATTACACAGAGGGAATAAATTATGAGGCATAGGGAGGATATGATTGAGTTTAAGATAGCAGGTGCACCACTTATGTATTGTGAGATAAGTCTGCAAATATAGGTGGGGACTGGGTTGTAGGGAGCCATGGATGTTACACAGTCATTGCTCTTATAGATCTCACAGGCCTCCACTCAGAAAGTCACCATGCAAGAGATTAAGTGCCCTCCTAAAGGCAGGCATAGTGTACTGTGAGAGGATGGAGAAGGAAGGGTCTGCCTCACTTACCAGAGCCAGGAACAGCATCACAATTGAGGTGACTGTTTAAGGTGAGACCTCAAAGATGGGTACAGAGTTTCCAAGGAAAAAGAAGGAAGATAGATGGTTATGCTGAGAAGATAATCTAAGCAGAAGAAACAGAAACTCCTAATCTGAGCAGAGCAAGGAGAGTCATTTGAAATAGTTGAGCCAGGAGTCGGTGTGGCGATGGGGCAGAGGATGAGACTATAAGGGTGGACTGGAGCAAGATCACAAAGCTGCTGTGTGCCCCATTCAAGAATGTGAGCATTTCTCTGCAGTGATGGGGAGCCATAGAGCAGGCTTATGATGGGGAGCAATAGGAAAAATTTGTTTTTCAGTAACATTGCTCTGATGACACTGGGAAGAATGGTTTGAAGAGGTAAAGGTTATGTGAAAAGAAGCTAGCTTGGCAGATTTCATTTGTCACAGCCCAGGGGAGAGGAGAGGAGAGGCTGAACCTAGCAGTGCTAATAGGAAGGTGGCTGAAGGAACTGAGTTTGCAGGAAGTAGAATTTTCCTAACTTGGTGATTGATAGAAATGAAGGCAGTGGGAGGTGGGGGTGGAGAGCACAGGATTGGAGATGACTCAGACACACACTATGATCATTATTATCACAGGCTTTTGCATCACACTGTCTGAGTTTGAATACTGGCTGTATCACTTACTAGTTCAGTCAAATTACGAAGCATCGGCTTTTCTATTTTTAAATTGGGAGTGATAAAAACAGGACCAACTTTATATGGTTGTTGTAGGATATAATCCAAGAAAAACACTTAGTGCAGTGCTTGGCACATGGTATAGAATCCATAAATATTACAGTATTAATTCCTCCTTCTCTTCCTCCTGCTCCTTCTTCTTCCTATTATTAATAATTTTTAAATCATCATCTTTAACAACATCATCATTATTATCATCATCAAAGTTATCATCATCATCATCATCAACATCATCATTTCTAAATGGTTCTGGCTCAATGGTAGAACAGTGAAGTTATTCACTAAATAAACAAATGCAGTAGGCAGCACCAGAGAGAATCATCATCAAACTTTTCTGACACAACGTGACCATCAACCAAGTCTAGGCTGAAGTGCAGCCACTGTCTAGCTTCATGCTTGTGTAGGTAGGAATAAAAAAGGTAGACTAAACTTACTTCATATGCACTTATAACTTTAACAAATTAAATTGAACACTCATGGCAGAGGAAGATAGAAAGTCAAGAGAAAGGAAAGGAGAAAATGGGAGAGAGGGGAAAAAAAAATGAAAATTTAAATAGTAGAGCTAAAATAACTCATCCGATAAGCATTTGCCTTGTGGCTAGGGACGAGAAATGAGTGTCCACATGGAGTTTGTCGACATGGCATTCAGTATCTAGACATACACACATCTTAGATAACATATTCCTAAGCATAAACTGACCCCTTTATCTGTGCCCAAATAAAAACAGGGCTGTGTCATCCAATGCTGGAGTATTGGACCTGTGAAATGGTATAGTTTCCAACATGCCATTTTCCTAAGAAATTTTATAGGTGATTTTCAATGTACATTATTTTTGTTTTATGAACTGGCATTAGAAACCAAACCCTAGGTAAAATGTTATTCTACTCTGTATTCACTTTTATTTTGCCTTAGAATATATCTTATCCTGAGTGTTCTGCTTAAAGACTTCTCCCATAAAGTAATGCTTAATGCATTGCTGTTGTGCTAAAAGTACTCATGTTCAATTCATATTTCATAACATGAATGAAATCTGCAGCAAAGTGATCAGGCATATTTTCATTCTGGAATGTAAAACTCCAAAGATACTTCCTCAGTGAAAGTAGCTTGAGAATATGCTTTAGTTGGAAGACTTGGGAGTGAGGGAAGTTGCATTAATAAAAGTGTTTGCATTAATGAAGCTACATGTCTGGGCTTTCATATTTGGGACCTCAGATGAGAGCAATAATGACCAAACATTTGTTGTAAGTAGTTTCAATTATATTTCTTTTTATGTTTATACTTTGGATGAAAGAGCTATTGGTGATCACTATGTCCCAAATATCCATGTTAAAATGAATATTCTTTTTTTTTTTTTTTTTTTTTGAGATGGAGTCTGGCTCTGTCGCCCAGGCTGGAGTGCAGTGGCCGGATCTCAGCTCACTACAAGCTCTGCCTCCCGGGTTTATGCCATTCTCCTGCCTCAGCCTCCCGAGTAGCTGGGACTACAGGCGTCCGCCACCTCTCCCGGCTAGCTTTTTGTATTTTTTAGTAGAGACGTGGTTTCACCGTGTTAGCCAGGATGGTCTCGATCTCCTGACCTCGTGATCCACCCATCTCGGCCTCCCAAAGTGCTGGGATTACAGGCTTGAGCCACCGCGCCTGGCCTAAAATGAATATTCTTTCCTCTCAGTGGTATTCCCTAGAGTCAGGTAAGCCTGGATTCAAATTCTGGCCCTATTTATTCCTAACTGTAGAACCTTAGAGGGTTACTGTGACAACTCAAACAATTAAATGACATAATACATGAAAATACCTTGTCTGATAAATGCAAAGTTTTCCACAAGCATTAGTTGCTGCTGCCCCACTGAAGCCTGTCGACCTGGCCACAAGGTCAGTTTTAGATGGAAGGTCTCTGACCCCAAGTTCAAGAGGCTTCAATAAAGTGGTCCATGGGGCAGCCTGTGCTATGGGTAGCTGGAGCTATGCACAGCTATGATTGTTCTGCTCAGTTCTCAGTTAGAGAAATAAAATCTTCCCCAAATATATGTCATGATTTTCCCAATAAACTTGAAGTTGACCTCTTGGGTTCTTTCTACCATCTCATGCTCAAGAAGAGAGTTTTGAATCACTTGTTTAATCTCAGGTGCTGGCTGACTGATCAAGTTATTCAAACTGAAACATGCAGTTTGGCATTAGAGCTGTTTGGTTTGGTTATGCCCATTGATCAAATGTACTGCATAAGCACCAAATTTTCTCTTTCATCCCATGTTCTGTAGATGTGGCCCCCCTCAGTAGGATTTGTATCAACATCAAGATAAATCATATATAAGCACATGCACATCATGTGAGGTGGACACGGCAGAAATGAGACGGCCACCTCTTTGCAAAAGCTCCTGGAAACCCTCAGACTGCACTGCCACATATTTTATCCGAAACGGAGGAACACAGTCGATTTTCTTTACTTTTTAAAAATAAAGAATAATAAAAGCAAATGACTCAAAGACACTTGAGATATTCTTTAGGCTAAGAGCGTGCAGTGATTACCTGAAGAACAAACACCATTTATTCTTTGCCGATCATTCTTTCTTACCAAGTTTAGATGGATTGTATTAATTCTAAACCAAATGATTAATTAAACTGACTGCTTGAGTTCTCCTTTCTTCCCTTCAGCTTTGGAGGTAATTAATCATGGCTATTTCTGGCTTTTAATAGCATTAAAGTTGTGTTTTACTATATTATTTTGGTTGTCTCTTCGAAACTCAATTATGTCAGCATATAATAATGCAGAGGATAGGTTCAGAAATGTAAATTAACCTTGATTCACTCCTTCCCTGAAAGGGAGCTCCTGGAGTCTTTCAGAAGAATGCTTCCCATCATTGAATGTGACGTTATCCATTAAGACCCAGGTGTCTGGAGCTTTTTACAGTGCTTTCAAAAGGAGGCCAGATTCTTTGGGCCATGAGAAGCATGTCCTTGAGCAATAGTGAACAATTTCCCTATTTAAAGAGGATTTAAGAGCTTCAGATCAAGGGGCAAGAACATCAAATAGAAAATATCACAAGGATCTTAAATTCACTAATTTAATTTATGTTGAAAAGTATCACATTTTTCAAGCCCTCTTTCAAAATAAAATGTTGTTTCTAGTTTAAGATGGTGATTTTTGCCATTCTGAACTCCCCTGAAACTCTTATGAATATTTGGAGAGTGAAAAAAATGATATTATTATAACACATATACAGACACCCCAAGTGAATTACAGTAGCAGTGGATCATTTCCTAGTGTTTGGAAGGCCTATGGTGATACAAGGAGACTTCTGATGGGTGGCAGATGCTTCCACACACATGAAAGAGAGAAAACCTTCTTTCCTAGTGAACTTTAGGGCAGCACTTTGTTCCTTCTCTACTTTTTGAACAAGATAGCCAAGGTCTGTATCAGCAGAAACTCTAAGGCCATCACAGTATATTTTGTAGAATAAAAAACAAAACAACAACACAGGAAGTAGAAGAGGCTGGTGGTGGAGTGCTGAGTTTTGGGAGCTACACTTCCAACCAGTTAACTGTAGGCCAGAGAGGAAACAGGAGGACGCGGTGCAGGCTGGGGACTGTAGCTGCTCCTGTGTTTCATCTCTTCTACAGGTCAAAGAGGAGTGAAGGTAGGAGAAGGAGGCTCAGCTCCATCCTGGTTTGCCCGTGAAAAAGAACATCTTGGGACCACGAGAAAGAAGCTAGTAGCAAGGCACTTTAACTGTTCTCCAGCCTCTACCTGAGAAGGGAATACCACTCACATCTGAGGATACACCTGCGAGCTCTTCTGCTTAATATGCTCGACTATTATTAGGATACTATGAAACGAACTTTATGCTTCAATTGTAATCTTTTGGATTGGTTGAGAAAAGTTTATTGTTCCCCTTGGTCCACTTAAATGGCACAAAGGACCTGTCTCCCAGTATATAAGCAAATTCCTCATATCCAGGAAAATGGGTCAGCAAGTCACATTAAAGATTAAAAATCAGCAATAGTGGCAATATAAAACAAACTTTAGTCTGACATGACCAGACCTTCTTTATCAATGCTAACAGTTTTCTTCCCTTCCATATCTCCCCATATCTTGTTCATTAGGATATTTTCCAACCTAACCAAGAGAACACTAGGTTTTCTTTCCTTATTTTCCTCCCTAATTCTGTAATTTTCTCTACTTTAGAAGTTGGGCACCAATAATGCACTTCACCCATTCCATCCTTAGTTGTAAGATGGGTGTAATAGTAGGATTACATTGCAGCATAGTTTCGAGTATTGCACACAGGACACTTAGTACAGGGCCCAGCACATAAAAGCACCTCATATCAGAAAAACCTAGAAAACTTTATGACACAAGTATAATTCTGGGCCAGGTCACAAACATTGGTTAGCTATAAGAGGACTGACCTACATTCAATTAGAAACAGAAAATCCAGACCTAAGTGCAATTTAGTGGCAGGGGCAGAGGAAGTGCATCCAAGAAGCCTGGGTGTCCCCTTGACCACAGCTTGCACGGTTTATATCCCTCTTCACCATATTCTTTTTGTTCAAATATCACAAGTCCCCTTTCACTCATTAAAGAAAGTCAGGCTTGCTTCTCTTTCCTTCAGAAACTAAAGTAGAAACTAACCCACATGGTCCACAGAGCATTAGTATCATGGTCACTAAAAACTAGGAATTAATTCTCTAGCAATCTGCTGTGGTCATGCTGAGCAGGATCTCTCTTGGCCCTCATCCCCTCATCTGACCAACTACCTGGAGAATTTCTCCATCTGCCACTGTGGCAAATTGCTGCTTTGATGTGAGGATGTATAATCTCTATCTCAGTCTATTACTGGTTTTTGTTGTTGTTGTTGTTGTTGTTTTCTTTTTCGAGACAGGGTCTTGCTCTTTTGCCCAGGCTGGAGTGCAGTGGTGCAATCATGGCTCACTGCAGCCTTGACCTCCCAGGCTCAAGCGATCCTTCCACCTCAGCCTCCCACGTAGCTGGGACCACAGGAATGTGCCACCATGCTGGCTAATTTTGTATTTAATTTTATTTTTGTAGAAACGGGGTCTTGCCATGTTGCCCAGGCTGGTCTCAAACTCCTGGGTTCAAGCAATCCTCCTGCCTTGGCCTCCCAGAGTGCTGGCATTACAGGTGTGAGCCACTGCACCTGGCCAATTGCTATTGAAATTATCTTGCTATTCTGCCCAAATGGCTTTGAGCAGAGATCTATCTGGACAACATTACTTGTTCAGTCCTAGTGATTTAACACAATAGAAGGTTATTTGTCACTTCCTTCAAGTACAAATCAGGTATCCCTCACCATTGTACAGTTCTCTTTTAAGCAGTGATTTGAGAAGCCAGCCTTCTTTCATCTTGAACAAGGGACTTCTAAAGCCAGCAAGTATGTCTATGTCAAACTAGTGGAGAAGGAAAGAGCTTTGATGGGTCAGGCTTCGGACACCAGACATTACTTCTGCTCACATATTTTTTGCTAGAACTTCATCACACAATCACACCAAACAAGGAAGTCTGGCAAACATATAATATCTGCAACCATGAGAGAGGGGAAAGAGTTTCAAAGGCCCCAGGCAGTGCCTTCTGGCTAACATAGTCTAGAGGTAACTTGCCTCAATCCTGAGTTTGCATCTAGGACACGCATGTCACATACTCTTTAAACCTATGGAGAATACATGTGGAGTCAGACAAATTCACAACCATACTTAAGACTCCGTGGGACATCCCATCTATGAAAATTACTTATTTCAGGAAACAGAAAAAGAGGATGAGAAATGCCATTCTCCGTGGGCCCGAAGGCATGGTCTCTTTGAAGAAGCTACGGAAGCCACAAGGAGAGAAAAGTCTGAGAAGGACACAAGGCTGCAAATAGCACTGCTGTTGGAAATAGTACCACATAAAAAATATTGCATCCTGCTTTTTCATAAACATTTGTGTAATAAGTATTTTCCCAGGTCATCCAGTACACTTTCACGGCCTTTGGTGGCTTATTTCATACATCTGAAGATTAACAGTTGAGACTTCCTACCCTGCTTCATTTTCTTCCTCTGCAAATGTTTAGTTAAATCATCGCTTCCTGATGCTTCTTAATATAATACTTCTTAATATATGTGTATATTGGGAAAACAGATATCTTATGGTATTGAATCTTCTTATTCAGGGATATACTATATTCCTCAATTTATTCAGGCTCTCTTTTGGGACAGTTAATACAATTTGAACATTATTTTCATATTTTTGTACATGTACTTACTAGTAAACTTAGGCAAGTCATGTAATCTTCTGAAGTCTTAAGTTTTCTCCTCTTATTGGGATTAATAATAATAGCTATCTTCGTAGGAATCTATTACGTGTTAAATGAGATAATATATGTAAAAGCATTTAGCATAGTGCCTGACATCATAACTGTTCAATAAATGAGTGCAATTGTTACAATTATTGCTAGATTTATTATTTATTTATTTATTTAAGAGGGAGTCTCGCTCTGTCACCCTGGCTGGAGTGCAGTGGCATGATCTCAACTCACTGCAACCTCTGCTCCTGGGTTCATGTAATTCCCCTGCCTTAGCCTCCCAAGTAGCTGGGATTACAGGCACCTGCCACCCTGCCCAGCTAATTTTTGTATTTTTAGTAGAGATGGAGTTTCCCCATGTTGGCCAGGCTGGTCTTAAACTCCTGACCTCACATGATCCACCCACCTCGGCCTCCCAAAATACTGGGATTACAGGCATGAGCCATCATGCCTGGCTGATGTATTGTCATTTTATTTGTCCATTTCTGTAAATTTTTATGACTACAGTCAGTTCCCTATATTTTCTAATTGGTTTTTAGAGGTAAGGAGGATTTTATTTTTGTATATTTACTGGATTCATGATTTTCTAGATTCTGAATATTTCTAATATCTTAGTTGATTACCTTGGTTTTTCATGCAGGCGTTAGAAAATATTATTATAATAAGAAAAAGGTTGGATCTTATTTCTAATACCTAAACTTTATTTTAATCACTATTACATTGCCTGAAACTTCCACCAATGCAAAGTAATAGTATGATAGCAGGTGTGTCTGTCTTATTCCTGGGTTGTAAAACATGAGAAGCTTTTTT